>NC_142872.1:9117692-9738269 GCF_051225735.1 Oryctolagus cuniculus | reverse complement strand
TGGTTTGAAGGGCTGAAGCTGCCTTTCTCAGGACTGCTTCATCGTGCACACATCTGTGTAAACCCCTTGGGAGGGGACCAGGGAAGGGAGGGGACCAGAGAAGGGAGGGTGCTCCGGCCAGTCCTCTGCAGGAGCTCTGGACAGCAGGGATAGGGCCAAAGGGGTGGACAGATGGCTTCTGACCAACTGGGATGGAAGCAGAGGCTGGCTGCAAGATTTTATTTGGAGGTGAAATGAGAGTGGCTGTGAAGAATTTTGTGTTTGGAAACCCTATCCCATCATAAATAGGTTGCTTTTTAACTCAGCACCTTAGTATTTTCTTCTTGAGATTGACATTTAATGAGGAAGAAAACAATATTTTGAAGGTTGTATTTATTTTTAATGGTATGACCGTCCTAGTGTTTGGAAGATAATGTTTTTATGAGCTGTTTAAAATGTTTGGTGTCAATTTGGGTCCTAAACAGATACATTTCATTAAATTCTCAAGACTTTGGTTTTCACCCCATTAAGTTCCATTATCGAAACTGCCAGGCAATATCTTAAAGGCTTAAAAGTTCTGTCTCTAACAATGGCACAGGTCTCTTCTTCCTTTTTAAATGTAAAATGCTGTCTTAACTGAATCATAGAACGTGTTGAGCTGCCAATTTGAATCCCCACATCTGGGACTCGTCCCAAGATTACACACTGCCCGACTGTAGGTGGTACGTTCTCATTGTGAGCATCCACAGCAATCAGATGAGGCACCCGGAGCGAGTCCCAGGATCAAATACGGGGAAACGGGGGGTGGGGATGCCTCGCGCGCTCACCATATGCAGATAATTAAGTCTGCAAACTCTCATTTCTTTTCTTTTTATAACTATGTGTGGCCTAAAGTATACATGAAAAGCAAAAAAGCCAATCTGAAAGATTTGAAAGATGGGCTGAGGGTGTGGTGCCATATGGCAGTACAAACAAAATTACCCAAATACTTCAAAAACAAGCAGGACACGTGCCTCCCTCTGTTCGGCAACCATATGCGAACGCTACACGTGAAGCAGCCTCCCAATCAATTCAGACGGACCCTTTGTCTTCGGCTCTCCAGTGTGTTTGCTTGAAACCAGAGCCGGGGACCTTGAAAAGGAGCCACAAAGAGGCCCCTCCGGAGCCGGATCTCAGTTTTGCAGAAGTTGTGTGGCTGTTTTTTTTTTTGAGATGAGAGATCCTTCTGAGGAAGGAAGAGGATGCATGAGAAAAAAAATCATTCTCATTGACAGGAGGCAAGCCTGCCTCTGGGCCATTCTGGGAATTTGTTCCTGCTTGACGGCTTGAACTGTGTCGGAGGACAGTGGTCACACAGACATTTGATAAAACCGCAAGAATAAACTGATTTACTCAGCGAAGAAGTAATGAACTGTAGTAGTCAATCGTAGTGAAATGTAGTTAGAGCTGTAGGCGGATCTTAGATCCTCAACCTTTTGAACTCAACCTTTCATTGTCTTCCTGAATAGCCTATTATTGCAATTTTGTTCTGACTTCCATCACAACTCCCTGTTTGACCTTTTACTTTGAAGTGACCTACTTGGCTTATTTAAAACATATATATTACCTTAGGGCCAGGAAGCTTTGTGCCATCTGCGGGTTTATGTACACAATATTTGAACTAAATGCATGAAGTTTGAGAATTTAATATAAACCATAAGGAAGAAAATCCCAAGCAATGTTTGTTGTAGGAAATTAGAGCAAAAAGATTCCTAGAGTCTATAACCTGGTAAAGCTGAGAGGGTGGGAAAGCATCCTTGTGTCACTTCGAGAAGCCAGTGTGCTCACTGTCAGATCACTGATTTGTCGTTAAGGCAACTGTTGAATGAGTGTCAGGTGAAAGATTTAAAAGGCCAAGTCAGTGGAATGACTCAGGAATTCAATAAACATTTTTCAATACGGATACTCCTTGAGAAACCAGTTTGGTAAACATTTTTAGTGGCCTCACACAATTTGGGCAGAACAAAAACTCGAGTCATGTTTCTGTTAGCCACACGATTGGCAAGTTAGTTAACAATTTTGGAAGTTTTGCTCTAGTGGTGTAATAGAGTTCTATAAAGTTAACAGGTTCTATAGAGTTAGCAGGTTCTGCAGAGTGTTTAACTTGGCACCACTGATTAGCCTCTCGTTCTCCAGACATTTACTGTATACAATAGCTTCATGCTGCTTAGCAAAATAGTAATTGAGTTGCTCTAGCACATTCTTTGAAAGGTCGGACTCTTGGCGCTCCCCACTCAGACTTGCAGTAGCTTGAGCTTGAAAATACATCTAGCACACAACACAGTGTACACACTGGGGTCCAAAAATCTATCCACATGTCCAAATATTATTGACTGCTTCACGATGACTTTATTTAAAAATTCATAGCACAGGGGCTTTGAAATAACTGCTGCTATGGAGTATAAATCACTAAATGCTTGTTTCCTCTCCCCACTGGCTGGCCTGCCAGTGGTCCTCCAGCAGGACTTGCCACCATTGCAAAGCCTGGGAAACCCTTCTGGCTTCCGTGGTGGAACCTGACCCGACCCTTGCTGGGAACACAGACTGAAGCCATCGGCGAGGCTAGAGCAGCAAGCATGACTCCGGGTCACTAACAGGCGGCCCCAGGCCCCAGGAGCAGCCCCCTCTCTTCCCTTACCTGTTTATTTTTAAATTCCCAGGCGAAAATCCAAATTTGCAGCCGCCGAAGTAGTTTATGAGCCGAGTAATCCATAGGTCATTTCCACTGATAGGAAAGTTCAGGAAGATTCGCTTTTCGAAGTGGCTGGCTCTCATTTATGTGTCGGCACAAATCAGCGTAGATCGGACAAGTGAAGCACAGCTCCGGAGACAAGGCGTGCACGGGCCTTCTATGCACTGATTGGAACAGGCCATTTGGTAGAGAAGTGCTTTGGGTTGGAATAATGTCCTCTGGCCTGGAGACGAGCACTCACGTGGTGTCAGCCACGCTGGAAGAAGGCATTAAAGCATCTTCTGGTAAACAAACAGGGCCACCGATTCTAATAACAAAGCAAGTGGCTCTTTATGATCTACCATGTTCCATGGATAGGTTCTTCCCTTAAGAGTGTAACTTCAAGACGTATTTCATAAATTCTTTCTAGAAAGAGCAATATGAACAACACAGCTTCTTTATATTGTCTAATGGGGAAGGGCTTGTAGCAACGAAGTAACATGCTAAATGGTATTTCCAGGTCTCAGATGTAAGGGACAGCCTCTTGGGGTCTGATAAGAGTGGTGGCTTCCAGTGATAAGGTGTGGGGGTTGTCTACATGGATAAAGCTGTGACATAGATCTTCTACAAGTTTACTGAATGTCAGAATTATCTGTTGCTCTTAGCATTTCTTTCTGAAAACAGATTTTATTGCCAAGGTTCCAGAGAGCTGCCAAGTGTGTTTCCCACACTAGCCCTCCATGGAGAATGATAAAAGACCCAAATCACTACAGGAGGTCTCCCCTTTTCAAAAGTCATTTTTATTTTTGCTAACCTTTTCTAGGCTCCTACCAACTTGGTTAGAATTAAGGAAAATGCATTTTGGCATTTTTTTTTTTGTTATACTAGAGATGCCTAAGTTGAAAATAATCAAGGAAAAAGAGGATTTAAAAATCAAGGCTTCAGAAATGACACATGACAAAAAGGCTTAGAAGCTCAGACTCTAATTTGTCCGCCTGCCTGCCAGTGGCTCTTCACAGCTTACGGCTCTAATGCTGGGTTTTGCACTTACAGGTCTTTGTGGCTGTGGTCATGAAGCAGTTTGCTGCACACCAGGGTGGCCTCACCTTAGGGCTGCACTTGCGTGTTTATACAGATGGGGACTACAACTCACAGGCCTCTGTACACCACGGATCTTAGGGTTACTGTGACTTTGCTCTGAATTCCTAAAATAAGTGGACTTTCTGCTTTGCTTTCTTCATCCTCAGAGGAGCGGAAAGCAAGCATGCCCAAGGAGAGGGTGCTGGTTTTGCCATTTCAGTTAGGAGAGGTGCACAATGACACCCCTATCGAGATGGCTGAGTGAGGGGTTTGAGTTGGGGGTGAGTGATATTACTCCCTCAGTTGTTTGGAAGCGGCGGCTGTCCTGGATGAAACTGCTTTCATTCTGATCCTTTTGTCTCTTGTCGGGGATGCGAGTACACATGCGTGTGTTCAACTCCTGATCTTCCCCCAGGAGTCTCATCCCCTCCAGGCTGCACGGTGACGGTCACTGCGGTCTCCATGGAGCCTGCTGCCCCAGTCAGAAACACGGAAATGCTCTTGGTACCCCCCTCAGCCCCCACCCACGACACCATCTATTTCTTGTAGCCTTACTGCACCCTCAGGCCAACCCATCATCACCTTCACCAGGGCGATTTCAGTAGCCTTGTAACTGGCCTCTTAGGTTGCTCTTAGTTTCTTCCATTCCATTTGTTACGAGGCAACCAGGGCATTTTTGAAACCATAAACAAGCTTAAAATTTCCCGTTGATTTCCTGTATTACTGGGGATAAACGTGAAGTAGAACATACTTAGCGTGGCTTTGCAGGCTCGGTGCAGTGTGGTCCCAGCCTGCTTGGCGGAGCTTACCTTGATCCATTCTCCCTTTGATTAATTAATCTTCCAGATACAGTGGCCTTAATTTAATTCCCTAAGGGGGACAGAGCTCTTCCCCACCTGGAGGGACATTTACACCTGCCCCCTCCGGTTGAAATTCTTCCCCTGTTTTTTGCCCACTCATCCGTCAAATCTCAGATTAAATGTTACTTCCTCCTTGAAAGGGTCCCTGAAGGACCAATTTAAACGAGATAACCCTGTTGCCTTCTTTCATCCTGTGCGTGTGGTTCAGCAGGCCTGGGGTGCTTGGATCCTGTACATTCCCACAAGAAAGGCCTATTTTCAGGACTCCCTCCAAGGAAGATAATTTCGGAGCCCTTGGGATATTCTGCGTGATGGGAGACTTTTGTATGCCTGACACCCTTTTGATTGGACAGTGTATACCAACAATGATTTATGGTGAATGCCCGGTTTTTGCAAAGGGGGCTGAAGTGTGTGTAGTTAGGATGGTTACATGGGGGAGTTGAATGTGTATCTGGCTCCCATGTAAAACCTTGGACACCAAGGCCTGCCTTGTGGCTGCACCCCTAATGACTCCACCAGCACCGTGGTACGGCTGGCTGCTTGCCTGGTTCCTCGTGGACTTGGATCCTGGAGCCTTTCCCTCTGCGGTTACAATCACTTTGTTCCTCTGTAATAAGCCCCCAAGTGTAGCTGCTGTTCTGTGTCCTGTGATTCCTTCCTGTGAGTTACACAGACTGAGAGTGATCTTAGGGATGTGGAACACATACAGTTTCCTGTTAGTTTCTTTACAACCATTCCTTCCATTTTCCATTATAGATAATTGCTTATTTACGCAGGTTCTTTTTTGCTAGACATCCATACATTCTAGTGGAAATTAGCCAATGCGTTATTTTGTTTCCCACTGTATACCCAGTTCCTGACACAACACACTAGGCGTCAGTGAATGTTTGGGAAACTAAAAATGAAATGTACCATGAAAAGACATGGAAGAAACTTAAGTGTGCATTACTAAATAAAAGAAGCCACTGTGCACAGGCTAACTACCGTATGATTCTAGCCAGGCAATGCTCTGGGGTAGGCAAAGCTGTGCAGTTGGTATAAAGATGGTTATAAAGTTGGTATAAAGATCAGAGGTTCCCAAGTTTTGGAGGAAGAGGTAAAGAGGCAGAGTGCAGTTTTTGTAGGGTGGTAAAACCACTCCAGACAATGCTGAAATGGTGGCTGCAGGCGATCACACGTTTGTCCAGCCCGTAGAGTGCACGCTACTGGGTGTGAACCCAGGTGGCAAGTACGGCTGCTCTGTTATTATGTGTCAGTGTGGGCTCACCTGCTGTGACAGACGTACCACCCCTGCAGGAGATGCTGATAATGAGAGACTGTGTGCGTGGCAAGTGAAGGAGTGTAGTATACAGGGAATCTGTTCTTTTGCTCAATTTTGCTGTGAACTTGTTTTAAAAAATAAAGTCTGTTAAAAATTAAATATACATTTTTAAGTGAAACATAGATACCTGTGAGAAACCTTCCAATTTGGTTTCAGTCTCTATGCTCTGACTTAGCTTTACTGTCTGAGTTGAGAAATCCGAAGTTAGAAAATTGCAGCTGGAAACACAGATGTGTGACAATTTTGCATTTCATCCGGTTCTCGGAGTTAATATTTTATCATCAGAATTCCACAGAGCTTCGACAATGATCTTTGAGTTTGACAGAGATGGTTTCGGAGTGACTGGTGGGGTGTGAGGGAGACACAGAAACAGTGCCAGCAGAATACTTTGGGGTTGGCTGAAGGAAATAAAGTGAGGCATTAAGTGACTAGCTGTCACTGGAGGGGGAATGCTAATGCTGTGAAGAGCATAATTAATTAAAGGACTTTGTAACTTGTTCTTGACCCACATTTTAAATTGCAGAGAGTTAGTAAACCAGGACTAGAAATCTCCAAAGATCTGAAGTGGGAAAGACAATAGCTTGACTTACAAGTAGGAAGAGCAGTGGAGATGCAAAATTAATTTAGGAATTTAAAGCGAGGCTGCTGTAGTGGCTGATAAGAGGTGACCCACTATTTTCTACACGTCCTTGTATTTCTGTCCCTGTGTTCTGAGCAACTTGAACTTATTCTTCCCTGCTCCTGTGACGCCGTCTGCGGTTGAAGGAAGCGGAGCAGGGAGAGGAGATGGAGGGAAGATTCTGGGGGCTGCCAGAAAGCAGTGGTGACGTGAGACTGGTAACTCGAAGTGGGCTCTCGTTTCCAGAGAGTTAGGAGTTGACTTGCCACGAGGTAGGATGCTGTGCTGATATCCCCAGCTTCTTGGTTCCGGATTGGACCCACTTGGTTCTGCAGGTTGAGATGCTTGTTGTATGCAAAAGTGGAAGGGTTGGAAGTGGTCTCGCTTGCTTGCGTTTGCTTGCCTGGCGTAGCTCTTGCTCAGCCTGGTTATCAGACACTCACTGGCTCTGTAGGCTCTGCCCTTGAGAACTGAATTCTGGAGTAGCATGTCAGCCAGGCAGCCAGTGTTCCCATTTACCAAGCATTGAAAGACAGCCTTAAATCCTGCTGTCTCGATTGTCAGAAACGCCAAAATTCTTTATCTCTTTGAGGCAGCCATTTTTTTTGGTGTGGATGAGGTACTAAGTACTGATGGAGCTAGAGCCCTGTGATTGGGGAGTGTCCATCTCTCTTGGCCTGGAGGAGGCATGAGTGGTGAGTGCCTGAGGCTGGCATATAAGAAGGGAGATTTTTTTTTTTTTTTAAAGATTTATTTGAAAGAGTTACACAGAGAGAGAAGGAGAGGCAGAGAGACAGAGAGAGGTCTTGAGGTCTTTGATCCGCTGGTTCACTCCCCTGAATGGCTGGAGCTGTGCTGATCGGAAGCCAGGAGCCAGGAGCTTCTTCCTGGTCTCCTGTGCTGGTGCAGGGGCCCAAGGACTTGGCCATCTTCCACTGCTTTCCCAGGCCACAGCAGAGAGCTGGATTGGAGGTGAAGCAGCTGGGGCTTGAACCGACACCCATATGGGATGCTGGCACTGCAGGCAGCGGCTTTACCTGTTACGCCACAGCACCGGCCCCAAGAGGGGAAGTTTTGAGAGTGTCTTTGTGAGGCCTCCTCCGCCTGTGGTGCTTTCGTTCTATGAGCACCTGATCTACCACTGAAGCACGTGCTGCCCTGCACACCCTGCCCTGAAAAGCTGATCCAAATCCTGAACTCAGGGGGTTGCCATGTGGATTTTGGCTGCAGGACTTCTTTTTCTACAAACCCATTGTCTTCCAATAAACACAGAGTGTGCCACACTGTCTTAGGGGCTGATCAGGGAGTCTTGGGGGGCATTTAAAAAATTATGTTGCTATGGCAACAGGTATTGTCTATGTGTATATATATGATTAGCTTTGCTCAACTGAAACCTGAGATACTGGAGGCTGAAAGCCATTTGAGACAGGCAGGGGTCCATGGAGCATTTAGAGCGCTTTGAGAGATCTTGGCTCTGTACACCAACGGCCCTTGTTAACAGTTCCTAATTTAATCTATGATTTAGCCATTTAAGACTGTAGATGATGTTCCTACTAGCTATGAGTCTTCTGAAATTGATTCTTACCATTTTATCCAAGGTGTAGCTGGTTCCTTACAATAATACCTCGTGCAGGTAGTAGCATTAAAGCCACAAACTCTTCCTACAGTAAAGGCAGCGACTAAGTCACTTTCAGCCTCTTTCTTCTCCAGGCTAAGTAATCCAATTACAGCAACTGTGTGCCGTAATTAAACTGAAGACTGCTTGAGACGAGTTTAATCACATTACTGAAATATCCCCCAATCAAACCAGGTGCCTGGCAAGCAGATCTGAGGTTCTTGCGAAAGTTGAAGAGGTTTCAGATGATGTGCTAAGCTCTGTTGCAAACTGTAATCTGGCGCAGACCTGCAGGAAGCAAGCTGAATCACACAGCCACAGCTCTGCCCCCATGGGGCGTAGCCAAGTGGATCACCCCCGGCGGGGATGACTCGTACTCAGTGATTGAAAAACACATCCGCAGGGGCCACCATTTTGGTGTCGTGGGTCAGACAGCCGCCTGTGACACCAGTGTCACGTAGGGGTGCTGGGTCTAGCCCCAGCAGCTCCACTTCTGATCCAGCTCCCCACTCAAGCACCTGGGAAAGCAGTGGAAGACGGTTCAAGCACTTGGGTCCCTGCCACTCAAGTGGGAGACACAGATGGAGTTCCAGGCTCCTGGATTTGGCCTGGCCCAGGCCCAACCATTACGACCATCAGGGGAGAAAATCATTGGATGGAAGCATTTTCTCTCTAATTCTGCCTTTCAAGTAAAAAAATAAAATGCACCTTAAAAAATGAAAAAAATTCCTGGACATAAGGCCCTCAATGTTATTTCAGTAATGTACCAGAAAATCCACTTCCAAATCAAACAGCTTTGAATCTGATTGCTGCCCAGTGCGGCCAGAACCACCTCCGGATTTGCAGGCTACGTGATCTCATTTGTGCTTGGCTGAATTTCCTCGCTCTCTCCTCCCTGTTGCATGGCGGGTGGAGGAGGTCTGATTGCCCTATTACCTTTATACCCTGCTGTGATCAAGGTGGGTATTTGCCATTGGCATCTCGTTGGCCATGGTTTTTCTTCTGTGCTTTTAAAAACTGCCACTCTTAAAAAATAGCATGTAGAATTTAGCGTCGTCTTTAGCTCATTTAGACAAAAAATTTTTTTTTTGAAAGGCAGAGTTAGACCGTGAGAGAGAGAGACAGAGAGAAAGGTCTTCCTTCCATTGGTTCACCCCCCAAATGGCTGCTATGGCTGGCATGCTGCGCCAATCCAAAGCCAGGAGCCAGGTGCTTCCTCCTTGTCTCCCATGGGGTGCAGGGCCCAAGCACTTGGGCCATCCTCCCCTGCACTCCCGGGCCACAGCAGAGAGCTGGACTGGAAGAGGAGCAACCAGGACTAGAACCCAGGGTTCCGGCGCCACAGGCGGAGGATTAGCCTAGTGAGCCGCGGCGCTGACCCAAAATACGTTTCAGATAACTTCACACATGTCAGCCCTTTCCCCATCTTTCCTCATTGCTCTCCTGAGTGCCATCTGAACATTAAAGGAGGGAAGGAGCTTACTGTGTTGTCCCAGGCTTCCCTCCCTTCCGACTTGAACATGAAGTGGACCTGGAATTAGGTTTGGAAGCCGTGTGAACTTTCTGTTTCAGATCTTTCTGGACTACTGTGTTAACAACATGATGTCCTCAGGGTTAAGGTGAGGATGAAGAGAGTGATGCCCAGGGGGCAACATTGAAGGAGGCCCTGACTCTCTGTCCTTTCAGTGTCATCTCTGTGTGTGCCTCCTAGTCTGGGCTCTCCTGATGTTTTACAAATGAGGAAGGCAGGGGAGGTCCAGTCCTATTAGCATGGGCCAGTGGGAGGACAGGAATTCAGTGTGGCTGGTGTCCTTAGAGGAGGGAGAGAACCCTCGCCCGCACCCCACCCCACCAGGGATGAGCACACACAACCAGCAGGTGGCCATCTGCAAGCCAAAGTGAGAGACCCTGGGAGAAACCTGCCAACACCCTGGTCTCAGCCTTCAGAACCAGGAGACAGTAAATTGCTGTTGCCAAGCCTCCTGGCATGTGGCAATGGGTGATGGCAGTCCTTGGAAATCACTGTGGTTGACCACATGGCTGTGCTATTCCAGGAAAAACCCCAGGATACGAAAAACTTGCCTCCTTTCCCATGTGTTGTTATTCTGGTCCTCACTGTTTGATTCTAAATCTATTCTTGGATTCAGAAATCCTTTTTGGGGTTATAATTAGGATTTGGGGCCATGCCAAGAAAGGCCCTGGAGGTTCTAGGAATAGAACTGGACACTTCAATGAGTCAGCTTATTGCTCTTCAAATTCAAGGCCGCACCCACCCCCAACTGTTATTATCTACAGCGAAAACATTGATCTGATGTCATTCTTGAATGATGAATTATGCCTTTCTTAAAAGGAAAAGCTGGCCAATTTTCATAATGTTAATTTAATGATTGGAACCATTTGTTTGTCTTCTCAGTTCTTTGACTTAATTTAAGGTTAAACCATGTCTCTTTCATACCCTGTCCAATGCACATGTTACGTGATCACCAAAAACAGTAATTTAGAAGGTTTAAGAGCAGACCAAAAATACATTGTTTTAGGGGACAAAGACGGCCTGTATCAATCAGTCGAGAGTTTCGGGTGTTGAGTGTCAGGAATGTAGGAAGAAGCTGTTGTGACTGTGTCACTTGGACATCAAAGGCTCAAGTATTTATAAGAGTTCATACAGTTGGATTAATTTATAGCATTGCTGTACTAGATAATCCCTAGTTCTGTTGTGAATAGATTCCCTTCTAAAAGATGACGATGAATAATGGGGCAGTCGTTGTGGCTGCTCCCTACAAAGCCAAGAACTCATACAGGCGCCAGTTCAAGTCATGGGTGCTCCACCTCCAGTCTAGCTCCCTGCTAGCGCACCTGGAAAAGCAGCAGAAGATGGCTGAAGTCCTTGGGTCCCTGCATCCCTGTGGGAGACCCGGATGAGGCTCCTGACCCAAGCCTAGCCATTGCTGCCATTTGGGGAGTGAAACAGCAGATGGAAGATCTCTCTTTCTCCAGCTCTGACTTCAGAATAATAATTAAAAAATAGATGAACAGTAGAGTCTCAGTATTAGTGTCGGTCATTGGCCACGTTATCTGAACCTCCACTTTGTCATAGCTACATTGAGAAATTTGAAGTGAGACTCTGCCTGATCTAATAACAGTCCCAACACTACCTCCAGGAAATCTGTATTCAACATTGAAAGGTTACACCTGGAAGCAAGATTTTTAGACCTAAACCCTGCAGGCCAGGAAGAAAGTGGGAGGAGGGATGGGAAAAGCTGATGGGTGAAATGACGCAGATGGTCAGAAGGTCCCCAGGTCTTAGCCTCACAGGTAGTGGCTGTTGTGGGAGAAGGTGGGACCATGACTGCCAGAGATTCTATTTTTCTGTGAGAAGCTAGACAGCAAATTTTAAGAAGAAATCTCCTAATTTAAAAAAGGTGCCAAGTGGTAAAATATCTTTGAAACTTTGCAGGACCAATATACATATCTGGTATCATTTGTAATAATAGGCACACAGTTCCCAAAGTAGGAGCTGTACAAACATTCACTGGACCTGGTTTGTGGTGTCAGTTTTATTTATTTATTTTTTTAAATAAGATTCATTTGATTTCTTTGAAAGGCAGAGTAACAGAGAGGCAGAGACAGAATGAGAGCTTTTTCCTACTGGCACATTCCCAAGATGGCTACAATGGCTGGACCTGGGCCAGATCAAAGGCAGGGGCTAGGAACTCCATGTAGGTCCCCTACGTGAGTGATAGGACCTCAAGCACTGGGGCCATCTTCTGCTTTCTTTAGACACATTATCAGAGAGCTGGATCAGAACTAGGCAGCCAGGACTCCTGGTGCTCCAGTGTGGTGCCACCATTGCAAGCCACAGCTTAACCTGCTGTGCCGCGACACCTGCCCCTGTGTTGATGGCTTTTGTGGGAAAGTCTGAACTGTGCTCTCTCTGAACCCAGCAGTTTTTCAGGGCTCCTCAGGGCTCCTTCTGTATTTTGTTTTTGTTTTTAGGACTGGCCTAAGCCTTCATTTGAATGCACTGTTGTTGTGATGCATATATACTGTATTTAACTCAGTACTGTGCATGTAGCAGGCACCATTTAAGGGTGAGCTACTATTATTACTAAAGAATCTAAAAGGCATTAACTGTGGGATTCATGAGCTAATGTTATAATTATTCCATCGTGTTGTTCCCAAGAAAGGTCATCCTTCAATTTCATGAAATGCAAAAGCATTCTAATGCATCTTTAAAGTTTTTATGATATGCAGAAATAGCTGTATGTTATGTAAAGCTTTAATGTGCAAAAATCCAGAGGACCTTTGCTAGTTTGCAACCTTACAGTTGCTATTTGTACTTTTAGATTAAAAAAAAAAAATCAGGATTTTGGTTCTTATCTAGGTTACTCACAGCTGGCTGACTTGGGGGATTTTACCTTTGGATCTGGGAGCACAAATACATCCATCAATATTCTATTTCCCAAAGCTATGCTAATTCTCATGAATAATCACAACAATCGTGGCAATTTTTAGATGATAACTGAATCATCACTGCAACTGCTGTCGAGAAAGTCTGTGCTGGAAGCCACTTACCTTGATGAGTCTGCCGTCACCTGAGCAGTGAGAAGTCTGCCACTGTCTTGCTTTGCTGGCCTTGACATCTCTTCCCGGAGTGCCTCTCCTCGCCTCCTGTTGGTTTGCCAAAACCTTCTCCAACCTTCAGTCATGGTTTCAAGTCCTGCCTCTTCGGAAAAACCTTTTTTTTTTTTTTTTTTTGGACAGGCAGAGTGGACAGTGAGAGAGACAGAGAGAAAGGTCTTCCTTTGCCGTTGGTTCACCCTCCAATGGCCGCTGCGGCTGGCGTGCTGCACTGATCCGAAGCCAGGAGCCAGGTGCTTCTCCTGGTCTCCCATGGGGTGCAGGGCCCAAGCACTTGGGCCATCCTCCACTGCACTCCCTGGCCACAGCAGAGAGCTGGCCTGGAAGAGGGGCAACCGGGACAGGATCAGCGCCCCGACCAGGACTAGAACCCGGTGTGCCGGTGCCGCCAGGCAGAGGATTAGCCTAGTGAGCCGCAGCACCGGCCAGAAAAACCTTTCTTGTCCCTTCACCGTCACATCCCTGGGGGCTGGTCCTGCTATTTCTTCCTTTGATAGCTCTGAGAAGTGTATTCTTAGCAGTTCTTATTATTCGCATTTTACACAGCTTCTGCGGTTCCCTTCTATCCCTTTATGATGGCATGTTGGTAATCCATATTTTGTGCAGCCATGCTCCACGGATAACTAAACCATGGCCATCCCATGTCTTGGGTTAGAGGGTTGGCTCTGGGGGCCTATTCACTCCCAGGCATAAGGCCCTTCTATGGCCACTGGTGGCAGTGTCATCTCCTAGATTTTGCTTCAGTAACATTGGAGCTGAACACTGAAATGGTGTTGGATAAAGTATCTCTAAATCAAAATTGTCTCACCCATTAATGTAAGCTTCTCTTCTCTTCCTGTAGATGCTGTCTCTTCTTGGCTCTATTTCTTACCCTACTCTCAGCGCTGTCTTGAGTTCTGGGTTAGTGTAGAACGTTTCATCCATTGCTTTGAGACTGAGATGAATTTGGGCTGCAAAATTCCTTTAACATCGCCAGCTTCTTGTGGAAGACTTTGTTAGACTTGACACTGACTTTGAAGATTTAGGGATTTGAGAGGGCACATTTGGAGCAAGCTAAGCACAAAGTGATCTTTCTGTCTGGGTTCTGCAGAGGGCTCATGGGCCATGTGTGGGGACATTCGTCTCTACAGTCACTGTGCATGTCATGGTGACTTGGGTCTTCCCTTTCCTGCCACACCAGTTCTGATACTCCTGCTTCTCTGATCTTGAACCTATTTATACCTGCGTTGTCCTTTTTAAATGATTAACACCAATGCTTTCATCCTCAACAGTGTCCAGCTACTCACAGTATCCCTCTATTAGAAAATGTCAGTTAATATGCCTTTGGAGAGCTGGACTGAGAGGAGATAGGGAACTAAATTGGAAAGAAGAGGAAATTTGCTGGAGCCGAGACTTGTTACTGCTAAGTTCAGTAACAATTTAGGAGGTCCTGCAAGCAGAGTGTGTCACTATCTTCGCAAGGCATCCCTGAGGGCTGTAGCCATGACCATGAGGTGGCTGGGTGGGCGGGAGCTGTAGAGGTCCGAGCTATTACTGGTAGTACACACAGGCTTGGACTGCCTTTTGTGATGAAATTGGCATGATAGTGAGAAAATCCAATGAGCTTGCACTTGGGCATCCCTGGCAGTGGCGGAAGGTTCCTGAACTGATCACTGTGGTAGAAGGGGCATCTTTAGAAATGGTTCAGCCCCTGATAGATCCCGGAGTTCCGCTGGGGGATCTTTGTCTCCCTTGCAGGTTGATCCTGTAGGTGGCCTTGCTCAGATCACCTTATTAACAAACAGCAGCATCCAGCACCCGTTAGGTCTGAGTTCACGCAGTGGGGTTCTAAACTCCCCACCCTTTGGTGTCCTGTGAGCCACAGCCACATCTTGTACTGAGGATTATGACCCCTTTCGTGGTGATGAAGCAACCATGCTAGACAGCCTGGGTTAGAGGCAAAAATACAGGTATGCTTTAAAAGGGAGAATTTATAATAAAAGGAAAAGATTAGATGTTGAAGCCTTCCTTTACAGTTTGACTGCAAACGCTGATGAGAAATTTTCTGAGTGCTCAGGGTTTGCTTCCTAACAGCTCACCTCTTCCGCGCATCCCACAGCAGCTTTTCAATCTCATAACCTGAACAGAAGGGACTCTAACTGATAGACTGAGTGGCATGAGGACATGCATAGTATTTCGGTTAAAGGAAGTATTATGAAAAATTAAGGCTGTTGATTATATTTCCTAATTTCCTGAACGGACTCTGTAGGCAGGGTTGAAAGCACAGTAGCCAGGCCTGGGGACGCATCCTCATCCTCCACTTGGTAGCTATGTGCTGCGAGGCCGCTTCCTACTGTCTTTAAAACCCAGGCCTCCCGTCTCTACACAGAGAAGATGATGATGATGACGATGGTGATGATGGCATTTGCTTTAGGAACTGCGCATAAACATTGAGTAGTTGGCTATCTTCTTGGCACATAGATTAGCAAAAGTATGTTTGTTAACAAAGTGGTTCTAATATTTTGGAATTTGGGGACTTGTACACCATGGACGGACTGCCCCACTCAGGGCTTGCCAATCTCTAGAGACTATGTCTTGCACAGGGAACTAATCCAGACTGCCCTCCTGCCTTGCCTATCTATTGGGCTGTAGCAACTCGGGACACCTGGTTCTCTGCTTTAATCAACCAAGGGCACCAGCGCCGTGGCTCACTAGGCTAATCCTCCACCTGGCGGCGCCGGCACACCAGGTTCTAGTCCCGGTCGGGGCACCGGATTCTGTCCTGGTTGCCCCTCTTCCAGGCCAGCTCTCTGCTGTGGCCGGGAGTGCAGTGGAGGATGGCCCAGGTGCTTGGGCCCTGCACCCCATGGGAGACCAGGAGGAAGCACCTGGCTCCTGCCATTGGATCAGCACGGTGCGCCGGCCGCAGCGGCCATTGGAGGGTGAACCAATGACAAAGGAAGACCTTTCTCTCTGTCTCTCTCTCTCACTGTCCACTCTGCCTGTCAAAAAAAAAAAAAAAAAATCAACCAAGGGCCGGGTATACCAGACAAATAAGGACAGCTGCCATGTCCAGAGCCTGCCAAAGATTCAAGCCACAGCCATCCTTAAGCCTGTCGAATCTGCCTGGCTATGGCTTCCCCTGAAAATCAAAACTGGGACTGTCGGCACGTGGGCCCTTGTCCCCTCTGTGCCTTGGGAACCAGCATGTTTTCCCTTGGGGCCTTCTGCTGAAGTGACAATTGTGTCTTAATTTGCAGGTCTCACCTCTTCTGAATAATAGTAAGTCTGTACTATAAGACAGTATTACTCTTTTGTTAGTAGAGAATATTCAAAACTGACTAATCTTGTGGCCAAAAACAAACAAAAAAAACAACTTGCTTATGTGGTAAGGCTTTTGTGTAGCTAACCTCTCAACTCAGGAAAAATAAAAACACTCACATGTTACATGTTTGCTTAGAAAATCTGAGGACTTGGAAGTCAGGAAATGTGATTCTAGACTTTGCAACACTACATTGTACTTCAGCAAATTACTCAAGTTTTTGGTGTCATGGATTCCTTGCTTTTGAAATAAATCAGTGAAATCACTAGGTTGATAAAAATCTGATTCTTATAGAAGGCCAAAATCACAATATATAGGAAGGGTTTTGACAGTAAAAACTGAGAGGTATTATTATGTTACATAGGGAAACTAGTGACCCAGTTTTGACAAAGGGAAAAGAATTGTCCTATTTTCCCTGACAAATACATGTTGTGTATCTCAATCATTTCATGCATTAAGAATAGTGAGGCAAAGTTAATACAGAGAACACGTCTAGGGAAATACAGGCTCAACTATAAATGAACAACGCATGTGATGAATTATACATGACTTTAAATTAGTTAATGAAATGGATTCGTATTAAATGATAATGAAGGATTTCTAGTCATAGTTTTGAGGCTGATACTGAAGTAAATCATTGTGCTGGAATTTTCAGTGATAGCCCTTGGAGTGTAAATCCACGGGAACCAGGAGGGAGGCAGGAGGCAGGAGGAGGCTGGTGGCGGTGTGACATTGACCATGGAGGGGAGGCTCTGGGAAGATAAGGAGCTGAGACGTGGGGAAAGACATCGCACCTAGGTGTCTGCTCAGGAATGAAAATCTACAGCAGAAGTCATTTGCAGTTCAGTTTCTACTTGGCCTTGGATACGGGGGCTTGGTGTCTCCTTGGCTAGTCTGACCCCTTCCCAGCCACATTTCCCGCTTGCTCTCCTTTGTGGATATTCCTTTGCTCACCTAGCATTTTGGCCTGGGGATTTGCTGTTTTCCTAGTGTATGGAAGTCGATTGGCGGGTGGCACTGAAGCTGCAGTTCAGTCCTAAGGCAGCTGGAAGTGTTCCATGGCTGTGTGTTTCCTGTGGTTGGAGCCTGCCCTCTGGCCTAGTTAGAACAGTAGCCAGTTGTTTACTTAAGTACCTGCCAAATTCAGGTGCTTCATCTCATTGGATCCTGATGATTCTCCTTGGAGTGTTTATAGCCACATATTTTACAAATCAGGAGACCTGGGTCATGAAGGACCAATGATTTGCCCAAGGTCTTGAACCAGTACTGTGTCAGAGCCATTTCACTCCACGCCTTGTGCTCTTGAGCGATGATTACCTTTCACATGTTCACCTGACCATACTGGCAAGAATAGAATGAGATGCAACAGAAACTAAGTGGAATTAGAGCCATTCCTCTCACTATATGCAAAAATGAACTCAAGATGGCCAAAGACTTAAATTTAAAACCTGAGACTATGAAGTTGCTGGAAAAAAGCATAGGGGAAACCCTCCAAGACATTGCTGTAGGGGATGATTTCTTGAACCAGACCCTGAAAGCACAGGCAACAAAAGCAAAACTGAATAAATGGGACTGTATCAAACTCAGAGGCTTTTGCACAGCAAAGGAAACAATAGAGTGAAGAGACACCCATTAGAATGGGAAAAATACTTACAAACCCCCCATCTGACAAAGGATTAAAATCCTGAATACATCAGCAATTTAAAAAAACTCAACATCAAATAAGCAACCAGTCCAGTTGAGAAATTGGCAGAGGACTTCAATAGATAGTTCTCAAAAGAAGAAACACAAATGGCTAGCAAATACATTTATATAAATGCTCCACATCACTAGCCACCTGGGAAATGCAAATCAGAACCACAATGAGAGATCACCTCACCCTGTCAGAATGACTAAAATCCAAAACAGAGTAACAAATGCTGGCGAGGATGTGGACAAAGGAGAACACTTACACACTTGTAGTGTTGGGAATATAAACTAGTGCAGCCACTGTGGAAAACAGTGTGGAGATTTCCTTAAAAACTAGAAATTGACTTGCTGTAGGACCCAAGAATCCCCTTACTTGGTATATACCCAAAACACTTGAATACAACGTATCAATGAGATACCTGCCCCACTGTGTTTATAGCAGCACTGTTCACAGTAGCCAAAATTGGAATCAACCAAAGTGTCCATCATCAGAAGAATGGATAAAGAAAATGTGATGTATGTGCTTAATGGAATATTGTTCAGCTGTAAAAAATAATGAAATTCTACCATTTGCAGCAAAATGAATACTACTGGAGGCCATCATGTTGAGTGAAGTAAAATGGACCCAGAAAGACAAATACCACATGTTCTCCCCTGTATGTGGGAGCTAAAATTTAAGAAACAAGAAAAATAAATGTGTGTATAATTATTGCTGCAAATATAGTTTTGTAGAACTTTCTTTTATACCTTCGTTAAACCAGTAATTAAGAATATTATACTAGTAAATTTTAATGATCTGTGATTACTTTAATATTTACCATATATGGGTGAAATAGTCACTTTTCTATTCAAATATTATAACTGTTGTCTGTATTCCCACTATACTAGGGCATTTTTGCTTTTTACTTGTTAAACTTCTTATTTGATGAAGTATTAAGCCTTTTTACTTTAAATTTAAAATATATTATCTCAAAAACTAAAAAAAAAATAGAAGGAAGGAGAGAGGGAGGAAGGGAAGGAGGGGTAGAATCTCATTATGGTCTTAGAATGATATCTGCAGATCACACCAAATCTGTTAAAAGCCACTTAAAAATTAAAATCCAAAAAGAAAATGATAATCTATGGGGAAGGAGAAGGAAACCCAGTGTTTGGTCTGCTTAATGCTTCATATATGTGAAAGACAGTATGTTCTATTTAAAATCACATTTTTGTGCCCTCTTTCTTATCCTTTTCTAGAAGTTAAAAAGAAACAAACAACTGGTAATCATACTAAATTATAAGGAATCTTTGTGGGAGAAACAAACATCATTGTATTTGTTCTTGCTATTGGAATATTTATCTTTTAAAGGGGTGCAAGTATTTTTATTTTTTAAAATTTTATTTATTTGAGAGGTAGACCTAGAGACAGAGAGAGGGAGAAACAGAGAGAGGTCTTCCATCCACTGGTTCATGCCCCAAATGGCCTCAACTGCCCAAGCAGGGCCTGTCCAAAGGCAGGAGCTTCTTCTGGGTCTCCCACAGGGGTGCAGGAGTCCCAAGGACTTGGACCATCTTCTGATGCTTTCCCAGGCCATAGCAGAGAGCTGGATTGGAAGAGGAGCAGCCAGGACTTGAACCAGTGACCAAATGGGATGGCAGTGCCATAGGTGGAGGTATAGCCCACTATGCCACAGCACTGGCCCCTGCAGATACTTTCCTTGATCCCAAACTTGAACGTAGCTCATAGATTGAGGGACTCTTTGGTGCTGTCTTTAGATCCTGTGGCACTTGCTTCAAGGCTAAGTGAAATAGCTTGATCTCATTTGGTGACTGAAGTGGTGACCCACAAGTAGGAATTTCTGTGTCGATGCCTGTGGCTGCCAAAGCGGAACAGCACTCTCTTTAGGTAACCATTCCTGTCTGTGCTCTGTGTCCTGTGAGCCCTCTGAGGACAAGGTCATGTCATCTTGCTTTGTGTCTCCTGTATGTTACACGCAGCTTTGTGCATAGGAGGTACTCGGTATACACTGAAGACTGCAGTGAACGTGACCTCAATGGGGAGATTTGGGTAGTCTGATAAACTCATCGGTTGGTAGATGCCGAAGTACTAATTTGACATAGATAACGCATTTCATGTTATGGTAAACTTGAGACCATTCTGTTGCAGAGTTGCATGAGTAGCGGCAACTGCAGACAGTACCCCTACTTAGAGCTTGATGGACTGCAAAATATTTGATTCTAGTCAAGGAGGCTATGACGCCGAATGAAAATGTGAGACACTCGGGCTTGGTGTGTAGATGACCTAAACCTGCTTAGGTTAGCTCCTCCCCTTCTTCCCAGTGTGCCTTTCTTTGGCTTTGCCTACCTAAGTCCCTTAGGGATTAAGATAAGTGTGTTTGTTTGCATGTTCTTGGCAGTAGGATAGCCTCAGTGTCCCTGTTTAATGTGTTTCTAATCCTTTCAGCTCTGTTGTTTGCATGCACACAGGGAGGAAAAACATAGCTTATATAAGGAGCAAATGATTTGGTATTCCCACTTTTCCCAATCAGTGTGGAAAAATTAGGCACAAGCTCTTTGAAGATTATGTTAGGAGCCAAATCAAAGTCAAGTGCCTATCATTCAAATTATAATAATCCAAATTACAATAATCAAATGATCTTTCCATTAAGTCAATGAGTTCAAGGAAAGGTCTGTCTTGCCTCGTTAGGCTGTTGTTAAATTGTTCCCTTGAACTCAGCGTATATAAATAGATTATTTTCCCAGGGCTTCCTAAATGCCTACATAGAAGTGCCTAGATAGAAGCTAGCTTTTTCTGTGTTTGTTACTTACATTCTTTGTATACTTTTAGCCTCTCAATCCTTCATAAACATATATTAACTGACTCTTCATTATATCCTGGTAAAAGCATATAATTGAAGACATTGAAAAATTAATGGAACACGAACAGTGACGGTACCCCAGGGTTTTGTTGCTGTCTCATACCCTTCCATTATGAATCTATTTCCCATGCACTGTTACTCGAATCAAACACTGGGAAATTTTATGACTTCATCCTAGCATGGTTTTTGCAAGATTTTCTGTTAGAAGCTTCTGAGAGCATGCCTGTGAGTATGATGTTTTCCCACAGCTTGCGTGTTGCTAATTTTTGAAAATGTGACCTCAAAAACCTATTACATCTGTCACGCTGCGATGGAAACGTTTGCTCCTGGAACCGATGTGGAAGGCAGCCAGGCGGGCGGTCCGGAAGCTGAGCCGGTATCATTGCCTCATCTGTGTGTTCATCCTTTCCCGCTGGCCATCTGCTTCTACCAGATTAGCAAGTACCTGACACAGTCACTGATGATGGCAAAGGTTCCTCTGAAAGTTGGCGTTTGTTGGAGCCCCTCTCGAACTAGGAAAGCCGGTGTGCAGGGCTGATATTCCAAGGAATGGTGACCTTGACCCCCGTTCTGACTCCTCCTGCAGGCCTGGCCTCCCCCCTTTCCTAACCCCACGTGGCTCTCCCTGAACTCAGGCTTCTGCGCCCACCCATCCTTGCACGTCTGTCTGATTTCTGCTGTCGGTCCTACACTCCGGGAAGGCCACAGCTCCCGAGGAGTATCTTCTGGTGCCTGAAGCTAGAAATCGTGTTATTCACACTTCGCTGTCTGTGTAGCTTCAGGCACTGGGCACCATGCAGTGTGCTTTGATGGCAGCCGCGTGCCGGAGCCGCCTTCGGTGTTCAGGGTGGTTGAGGCTTGTTTCGGTGAGGTGTGGTAAGACCTGCAGCACAGAATGTCAAGGAGGCTGAGGTTACTCTTGTTCTCAGAGACCCTAGGAAAAGGCGGCAGGGCCCCTGGCTGACACACAGGGCCACACGAGCACGGAGCAGAGATGGCCGGGCAGCGGGGAGCTGGCGGAGGGAAGTCACTAGTGTGGTTTTCTCATGAAGACAGAGTGAAGCCAGGCAAGGTTTAAGATCAGTGTCTGGAATAACCCCAGTGGGCTCTGGGTTGTCTTGTCTGCTTCCCTGCCCTTGGGTGCTTAGGGCAGGGGATGGTGGCCCAGCGGGAGAGCACTGGGTGCAGGAGGTGGCTGCAGGTTTGGGTCAGGTCTTGGTGCACCCTGAGCCCAGTTGTGTCTAATCTCTAAGATTAGCTAGACCTGGAGGGGTGATTCTTCCAGGTTAGCAAAGCCCCAGATGTCAGAGCGTCAGAAATGTAGAAGCGAATGCCTTGTTCTTTGTTCTAATCCCTCATAAATAACCCATTGCTGGGAAAATGGAGAAAGAGGATCCTCAGCCCACGAAACCTTAAGTGAAATAAAAATGCTGGGCCATGGAATTGGAAGGGCTGGCGGCTGCTGGCTTGCAAGGTCCTCACCGGCCGTCCTCAGCAGTACGCTCTCCACGGCCCTTTCTCTTGCTGCACCTGGCGGACCGCCTTGCCCTATACTCAGCATTTTCTCTTCCTTGTAGCTTTCTGCTACTGGTGTTTGTCACCCCAGCCTGTGTCCTCTGGGTGCAGTCTTTGAGCTGCAGCCAACCTATGCATCACGTGATAATGGTTCCAAGAAGAGATTCTGCGTTTGGCTCATCGTTGTTGGAGCAAAGCTTGTGGCACCAGGCAGAGTCCCAGTGGACTTGAAGGTTTCATTCAGGAGAGGCAGTGGGTGAGGCAGGACTCAGGTGTGTGACTGGATGTGCATCTCAGAAGAGAAAAGACAGAGTTTCATTACAAAGGCTCTCAGTGCAGGAGAGGACGTGTAAGTCATATAAACAACAAGATTCCAATGGAAAAGCTCTGTGCAAGCAGCAGTGTGCTATGCAGAGGTATTTCTTTATTTGCAGTGATAATATCACAGAGAATAATAGTGTCAAGCATGCACGTATTCCTTAATAAACACCAGGCAATCATTCCAAGTGATTCCTGCATATATTTCCTCAAGACAATCTGGTTGGGAGGGATTTATTAGTATAATTATTTTGCAGGTGACAAAACTGAGCCAGAGTTGGTAATTGAGTTGGCCAAGGAAACATAGATAGTGACAGCTGTACCTGAAACCCAGGGCCTCTGGCACCCGTAGAGCTCTATGCTGGTAACCACTGTACTTCCCTGGAAGTGGACAGTAGGTCCTGTAATTTCATGCAGTGATTAGACTTGATGTGAGAATGGTTAAAGGCATGTTTGGTCATACATGCACATCATTTTATTTGTTAAGTGCTGTGGTCTGCATGTCTGTGTCTCCCCAAATGCCTATGTTGTAACCTTAATCCCCAAATCTCGTGGTATTTGGAGACAGGGCCTTTGGAAGAGAATTGGGTCTTGAAGGTGGGGACTTCCTGAAGGGATTAGTTCGTGTTAACAACATGTGGATGCAGTGGAGGATGGCCCAAGTGCTTGGGCCCTGCACCCCGTGGGAGACCAGGATAAGTACCTGGCTCCTGCCATCGGATCAGTGCGGTGCACCGGCCGCGGAAGCCATTGGAGGGTGAACCAACAGCAAAGGAAGACCTTTCTCTCTGTCTCTCTCTCTCACTGTCCACTCTGCCTGTCAAGAACATGTGGAAACAGCCTGCCTCCTTAACTGCCTGTGATGGTACAGCCAGGAAGTGGGGTCTCGGCAGACAATGAATCTATTGGCTCCATGACCTTGGACTTGGCTGCCTCCAGGACCGTGAGGACACATGATGTCTAAGGAGCACTCTGTGTTAGTCAACATAGTGGGCTAAGCTGACAAGGCACTCTATAACCTATCTGAATATTAGCAAAATTGCTACTCCTGAATTGTGACTTTTTTCCAAGGAAAGGTTACACGCGTGTAAGAATGCATAGATGATATGGTTCAAATGCTTGGTTAACATTTCTAGACACATTCAACCTCTTTATGTCTCTTAGGGATGGGTGTTAGAGAAAATACACATGGTTTTCCTTGTGACTTGAGCTCACTCTTTTTGGGAAGGCTGATCCTACGTGTAGCCAGGATTCACTTACTTCTTGGTGGGAAGCGACATAACTTTCCATGGGAGAAACATTAGGTGAATATGTAACACAGAATTTGACTTCGTAAGATTTTGCTAAAAAAATCATAATCTTAGCACGGCCTCACTCCAACAAAAGATCTCCATCCAGCATTGACCCCGACAGCCAGGTGGTGAACTGGCGCTCTATCCGTTTTGCTGCTCAAGTATGTTTTTGAACATCTCGGCTGCCAGGAGACGCCATTCCTAGCATAAATGTGTCATTGATAATTTGTCAGTTTGCCCTACTAATGACAAAAACTGTGACTGTCAGTGGGATTATCAAAGTTCCCTGTTCAAGGCTGTCAACCCAGAACTTGTGAGTGGTACCTGCAGTGGGACAAGCATGAAGATGGTAAATAGAATATGAACGCTACTGGGTGTTGGTGGATTCTCTCTGAGCCCATGGTGACCAGAGATGTCCCACTGATGGCTTTCAAGGAGAACCCTATCTAACACCAGAGTGTATGTTTTTTTTTAAAAAAGAGAAGGTATCCATCAACATTTTACAGCATTCTAGAAGCACACATACTTATTACTGTATTTCCTTTTTTTCTTATTTGATTGGATGTCCAAAATCTAATATACAGAGAGAAATTATTCTTGAGAACAGAATTATTTTCATTTCCTTGGACTAAGAAGCAACATGAGTTTTAGAAGAAAACAAACCTCATCTTGTGTTTTGTTTTTATGTTTTTTGTACAGAATGAATGCAGTTACATACCTTGAACAAAGTGTGTGTGTGTGAGTGTGTGTGTGAGTGTGTGTGTGTGTATAAAGAAATATGAGGATCTGTGTTTAAAGATTCACAAATAAAAGGAAACCCAAGAAAAGATGTATTGTTGGTTATGCAGCAGCAAGCAAGCAAGCAAACAACAACAAAATTCCGTCTTCAAAGTCTCCCCCCCAATACAGAGAAATAGACAGTCTACTTGCTGTGACACTCAATTCTTTTCCAATATTTTGACATATTCCAGAGGAAAGCTTTGAAATCTGCTGTGTGTGCACTTCGTGCCTCAGCTCCTTCACAACGAGCCGAGTCTCTCCCTTTATTTATGAGTTTGATTACAACGTTAACCACCACTAAGGCTAAATCCGAAAATATTCCAGCCAGGGAAAAAGGCACACAGACTTGAGATAAATGTATTTAGTAAGATATTAGTATCTTGAGTCACAAGTACTAGTGAAAATATTATTGTTCTGGCCCTGTGTGGAGGAAGTTGGTTTGGTTACGTTATTTACCTATTAGGTTTTACTGTGGGCCATATTGTATTTTGACAGTTCTATAGTGGAAGTGTATTCTGATGGCACTTAGGGCTGCAGAGTGGTGCTAAATCCTCAGATAATGGAATAAAACTGCTTGGAAAACCTATGTTTAAGTCATGTATGGTTTGCCCTGTTCAGTTTAGATGTGACATTGCCTCAGCATTATGTTAACTGAAAAAAGGCAGACACCAAAAGACAAATACGACATGTCCCCTGTCACATGTAGAAGTTAAATAAAAGTCTGAACTTGGAATTAGTAGAGGCTGGGAAGGGTGGGAGAAAGGCAGAATCAAGGCAGATTGTGTGATGGACACCCAAACACAGTCAGAAGCAGCAAGATCTAGTGTTGCGAACTGTGGTTCGCAACAATGTATTGCACGAAGAACCGGAAGAGAAGAGCCAGTAGTCTCCAAACACAGTGGAAAGGCTCGTGGCCTGACGTGATGCATTTGTGTTGCATACGTGAGTTGAAATATTGCATCATACCCAGTGAAAATGCACAGCAATTGCATGTTAATGAAACATTGAAAAAATTTAACAAGATACTTGGCCTCAGAAGGAAATGATGCAATTCTACGAAAGAGTTGAGATTTGAAACCAAGGGGAGGTGGGGTTGAACGTGGCCTTGCCTTCGAGAAAGACAGCGTGGCAAGCCCTGAAGGAACTCAAAGACTGGGCAGCAGGTACTGTCCAGCAGACGGCCTGGAAACGGGTACAGGGTGGGGGCTGCAGGCAGGAGCCTTCCTGTTCTGCTGAGGCCTCCCCCTGGGTGTGGGAGAGGGAACCAGCCCGGCTGTGGGGCTTCCTTTCTTCTTCAGATCCCAGAGCCCACTGTGGAGGGGATTCCTGGGGACTTTGCAGTGGATGTTGATATTCTGGGAGACTGCAGAGGGGAGAGGGAATGGCATAGTGGGGGTGTCTGTCACCATCTCCCTTGCTCTATAAACCTGTGTACCCATTATTCTCTTTCTTGTGTGTCCTTGTGAGCTTTTTTTTTTTTTTTTGACAGGCAGAGTGGACAGTGAAAGAGAGAGAGAAAGGTCTTCCTTTTGCCATTGGTTCACCCTCCAATGGCCGCCGCGGCCGGCGCACTGCGCTGATCCGATGGCAGGAGCCAGGTGCTTCTCCTGGTCTCCCATGGGGTGCAGGACCCAAGCACTTGGGCCATCCTCCATTGCACTCCTGGGCCATAGCAGAGCTGGCCTGGAAGAGGGGCAACCGGGACAGAATCCGACGCCCCGACCGGGACTAGAACCCGGTGTGCTGGCTCCACTGGGTGGAGGATTAGCCTAGTGAGCCACGGTGCTGGCCCCTTATGAGCTTTCTATTTGAACTCTGAGTCCTGATGTCCCATTTGTTCAAATAATTCAAGAATGAAGTCATTCTCTTATTTTTTAAATCTGTCCTTACTCCTCAAACCTGATCTATAAAGTGTGTCTGGAAAACCCTGTTTTTAGTTCAATTGAGAAGTGAAAGATGTTTTAGAGTACACAATCCTGTCCCTTGCTCTGAATAATTTTTCTCTTGTAACATTAAAGTCTCGCCCTGAAATTTAACAAGTGTGCGATTTTCATGAACTCTGTGAGCCGTATATGTTATCACCTACTGACAAGCAGTAATGACTATAAGTTGAAGTTAGTTAAAAAATAAATGGATTTGGCAATGAATATATAAATGTGACACAAGTGACTGAGATTGCTAATTATTCTTGATTTTACACACGTGGGAATTCTTTTGAAAGGCTGTTGAGAAGGTGGTGATGAAAGGACCAGGAGTGGAACCTTTGAAATTTGCTTTGGAGACTTTGTATCTCTGACACGGCACCCAGTGAGTTAGAGTGAAGTAGCCCGGGTCAAACAGAAAAAAAGGTCATTAATAATGCAGCAATCGGAAAGTACAGCTTTGCACAGCAGTCTGGTCAGTGATGGGTCACTTGTGTGGTTCCGTCAGACTGTAGTGGAGCTGAAAGTCCCTGTTGTCTAATGACCTCATGGCCGCTGTAACATAATCGCTCAACTATTGCTGATGTGTTTGTGGGGATACTGGTATAAATCTATTGGACTGCCAATCATATAGAAGCATAGCACTTCCAATTATCTAGGATCCATGATACCTGATAACAAACGGCTATATTATTGGTTTACGTATTTACCATTTTTTATCATATTTTATAATCTCTCCTTCTACTTACATTTTAAAAAGCTTTGGTGTGCTGTGATTGATGTATTCCTTCTACATTGTGCGAGTACACTCTATTTTCACAATGATGAAACTGCCTAATGATCCAGTTTGCAAAACACATTTTATCGTTAAGCAATGTGTGGCTGTGTTTGAAAGGTGTGACTGATAGTTTCTGTTTCAGACCTACTTGGCTGACTTTGGTTCACCGTCCCGGCCCTTGGTGAACTGATGTTGAAAGGAAAGAGCTAAGTATTTGCATCTTGGAAAGTATCTGTGGTATAGTTGTGTTCTGTTGGCAAAAATAAACTCATGTTTGGGTATATAATCCACTGATTGGAGTCTTACTGATTTGTACTGGAGGTGGATGGTTTCGAGATACGTTTGGCAGTTGAATGGCATGGAGGAAGGCTTCCAGAATTAGATTAAAATATCTACCTTTGAGTAGATTGATTGCATGGAAATTAGTGATAGGGAAAGCAAAGGCATCACCTACAGCTATGGAGAGATTGCCAGCTCCACCTCTGATTTGTATTACGTGCACGGGGTAGAACTACACAGCAAACAGAAGTTTCCCGTAAAGGGCTCCTCACGGGTCAGTGGGTTAGTGAAGATGCAGAGACACAACCCGTGGTCTCTCAGCACAGTTTGTGGAGGAAGAACCTTGCACTCTCAGCTGCTCAAGAGGAGAGAAAGAACTAATGGATGCAGCCAAACAGGAGTCTGGGAGATGACATAAAATATATGCAAAATGTCCACTACAATGCTTGAGTGAAGCTCCTCTGAGTGACCATCACGGGGTGCAGATGCAGGACAGCGCGGTGCTGTGCACACAGAAGATAATGTCACACCGGGAAAGCCTGAGCGGGTCACGTGTCTGAGACAGGAGTCAGGCTATTTTTGTATCCGTGAAATATGCTAAAAGGCTGGGCATACAATATGCTCGCTGTAGAAATAATAGCCACAAGTGGTAATTCATTTGTGAATTAGCTACATTTAACCATTTTTATGTGTACTTCAAAACATCTTGCTGTACACAATACGTACATACATTTTTATCTGTAAATAAAGACAAATTTGAAAAATGACCACAGACTGTTTCTTCCTGTGCCAGTGTTTGGTTGGCTGCTGCTGGCTTCTCTGGCCTGGCAGGACTCTGCTCTCTCAAGCCTGGAGGTGGACGACGGGCTTAGCTTGTGCCCGTAGATCCTCCCAGACCAGGCAGGTAAGTAGAAGTCCAGTGTTGATGGAAATGTGGTTCTGGAGATTTCAGAGTGCATGGGCTGCTCTTAGCCTGGGGCACTGAATTGCAGGGTTGGTGGAGCAAGCGTGCACATGCAAGATACTCCCACAAGTTCCTGGAAAGTGGAATTGAAAGGTGAGTTGATTTTGCTACAAAAACATTTGAAATCCATGCACAGGAGAGGTCTTCAAAAGGTTCATAGGGGCCAGTGCTTTGCTGCAGAAGATTAAGCTACCTCTTTTGCCCGCATCCCACTTGGGCGCCAGTTCCTGTCACAGCTGCCCCACTCCAGTTCAGCTAATGCACTTGGGAGATCAATTGAAGAAGGTTCAAGTGCTTGGGCCCCTACACCCATGTGGGAGACCCAGAAGAAACTCCTGTTCTTGGCCTGGCCCAGCCCTGGGTGTTGTGGTCATTTAGGGAATGAACCAGCAGATGGGCGATATGTCTCCTTCCCATCCTTCCTCCTTCTCCCTCTCCCTCTCCCTCTGTGTCTCTAACTCTGCCTTTCAAATAAATTAAAAAGCAAATTTGTTTAAAAGTGCGTTGGTGATATCCGTTATGAAAGATATTGAGTATAATGGAACCAGGAGGCGGGGAAGAAAAGACTCGAGTGACTGGGAAGACTAGGAGAGGCATTTTGCTGGACTCTGAGTAGCATCAGAGAAGAGAGTACAGAGCAGCTGGAAGAAAGGAAGGGTAGCTAGGTTGGCACATGTCAGAGTCTAACCCAAAAGGCAAAGGAGTTTCTTGGTAAAATGCCTTGTTTAAAGAGGGTCATGTGCTCAGAATCAGCCCTTAAGGCATTCAGATCTGGCTAAAAAGCCCATGAGAGTATTTCAGGCATGGAAAGCCAAGAGACTGGCAAAAACAAACAAACAAAAAAACCAACAAAACAACAAACCTAAAAGATAGATCTCTGTGACTGAGATCCCAGCAGAAAGAACGGGCCATCAAAGAAGGAGGTACCTTTCTCTGAAGGGAGGAGAGAACTTCCACTTTGACTACGACCTTGTCGAAATAAGATGGGAGTTGGTGAACTCAAAAGGCTTCCATAGCCTCGGCAGCTCATGACAAGAGCCTAGGGTGATTACTGACATCAAAAATAAGAGTGTCAGTTGTTAAATCAACAACAAGAATCACTGTGCACTTGCTCCCCATGTAGGATCTCGATCCTTAATGTGTTGTACTATGTGAATTAATGGTAAAACTAGTACTCAAATAGTACTTTATACTTTGTATGTCTTTGTGGGTGTGAACTGTTGAAATCTTTACTTAGTATATACTAAATGGATCTTCTCTATATAGAGATAATTGAAAATGAATCTAGCCGGCGCCACAGCTCACTAGGCTAATCCTCCGCCTAGCAGCGCTGGAACACGGGGTTCTAGTCCCAGTCGGGGTGCTGGATTCTGTCCCGGTTGCCCTTCTTCCAGGCCAGCTCTCTGCTATGGCCAGGGAGTGCAGTGGAGGATGGCCCAAGTGCTTGGGCCCTGCACCCCATGGGAGAGCAGGAGAAGTACCTGGCTCCTGCCATCGGATCAGCGTGGTGCACCGGTCGCAGCGGCCATTGGAGGGTGAACCAACGGCAAAGGAAGACCTCTCTTTCTGTCTCTCTCTCACTGTCCACTTTGCCTGTCAAAAAATAAAAAAAAAAATGAATCTTGATGAAGAACGGGATGGGAGAGGGAGTGGGAGATAGGAGGGTTGCGGGTGGGAAGGAGGTTATGGGGGAAAAAGCCACTATAATCAAAAGTTGTACTTTGGAAATGTATATTTATTAAATAAAAGTTAAAAAATAATAAAAAAATAAAGGGGCCATGTGGTCTGGACAAGAGGGTGTGGCTAGCAGTAACTGCATTCAGAGGGAGCATTAAAGAGGAACAGGGCGGCTGACATGTCTGACCAATCTCTGAACAGATGCTGTAGAGGACTGGTTTGGTGCAGTGTTGGGACCCCACTTGAGACCCTGTAGCCCATCTTCGAGTGTGCAGTGTAAGTCCCAGCTGTTCTTCTGACTCCAGCTTCCGGCCATTGCAAACCCTAGGAGGCAGCAGGTGATGTATCAAGTACTTGAGTCCCTGCCACCCACACGGGAGGCCTCTGGTTCCAGGCTCTTGCTTTGAGCCTGGCCTAACCTCAGCTGCTGTAGGCATTTCTAGAGTAAACCAGTGGATGGAGGATTTCTTTCTTTCTTTCAAATAAGTAAATAAACAGAAATTTTTTAAAGGTTAAAAAAATACTAGAGTGGGCCGGTGCCATGGTTCACTAGGCTAATCCTCCACCTGTGGCGCCGGTACACTGGGTTCTAGTCCTGGTCGGGGCGCCGGATTCTGTCCCGTTTGCCCCTCTTCCAGGCCAGCTCTCTGCTGTGGCCAGGGAGTGCAGTGGAGGATGGCCCAAGTGCTTGGGTCCTGCACCCCATGGGAGACCAGGAGGAAGCACCTGGCTCCCAGCTTCGGATCAGTGCCGTGTGCCGGCCGTGGCGACCATTGGAGGGTGAACCAACGGCAAAGGAAGACCTTTCTTTCTGTCTCTCTCACTGTCCACTTTGCCTGTCAAAAAAAAAAAAAAAAAAAAAAAACTAGAGTGAAACAAAAGACCCACAGTGAAGGGAATGCTTTTGACTGATAACCTTATCTTTAAAATCCTGTGCCTTGCCTCCCACCCAGGCCAGGAAACACAGGTAAATAAAAAATTAAATCATTTACATTAATATGTAATATTAACAATTTTGTGTTTTCCTTCTATTTTCAAAGCATACTTGAGCTCTTCCCTTGATACTCTACTATAAAATAGTTTTTCGTACATTTTTAATATACTTCATTATTGGTGTTTATCATTTGCTTTCCCAGTATTGCTAAAGTTATTTGTAAACATCATTTTACATGATGTGTTATAGTACGTCATAGGAATGTACAAAAATGTATTTAGCATTATCCCGTTTTTTTGATTTATTATTTCTCTTTCATCATTAATGCCATGGTACCTATTTTGTTCAAATAACGATTGCATTTTGAAATGACTTACTTGGGTGTGATTTCTATATATAGAATATTAAGCCAGAAAATTTATCTGACATTTTCATGCTTCTTTCGCGCAGTCTTCTCAAAGCTGTTTATACCCTCTCTTTTCTCGTGCCTCATTGTCACTTAAGAGAATATAAGTGATATCTCCACTGAATATTTTCTTTAAGTGTCATAAGCTTGAATATTTTTCCTACTTTTATTCATGCATCCAGTACATATTCACCTAAGAATCCAGATGTAGGGACACAGCGCAAAAAAGCCTAATCCTGTGTTTCATGGATTTAGCTTCTAAAAAATGCAGAAAACAAAGGAAAATGGATCAGGGTAATACAGTCATGGTGATGCCTGTTTTTTAGAGGCTAGTCAAGGAAGATGATTTTGGTGGTCATGAGCAGGGCCAATAATGCAGCGATGGGAAGATCCTGGGGCACGGGGTCTGGTGCACTTGAACAATTGCAAGGATAACCCGTGAGGAGGGAGGGAGTGGATTGTGATGGTCGAGGACGGAGAAGTAGCTGGAGACAAGGCGGCATAGACAACAGAAGGACTCAGAATGTCATTGGAACATGTATTCTTTACCACTGATTTACAAGGCGTCTCCTGTCAAATGCTAAGATCCGATACGACTGTGTGTGTGTGGCGGGGTGGCAGGAGGTGTGTGTGCTATTCTGGATTCAATCCATCCTACTCTGTCCATTTCTGTGTTGATACTGCCTTGTCTCACTGTGTCTTTAGAATAAATATTGACATGTGGAATAAGACTCAAATCCTGTTCTTCAAGGGTGTCTTGAAGGCACTGCGTATTCACACAATTTTTAAAAACTAACCTATTATGATCAGCAACTAAATAACAATAAAAATTACCTGGGAATAAACTGAAACTATGAATTAATTTGAGAAGAACTTAAATCTTGAAAATAGAGTCTTCCAATTCATAAATATGATACTTCTCATTATCTAGTAAGGTCTGCTTTAATGTTTCCTAATAGAATATTAGATGTTTACTTGCAGAGGTTTGTTTACATGCATTTTGTTATATTTATTATTGGGTATGCTTCATACCTTAATAAATTACACCTCTCCATAGTTACTCTGTTATGACTTGTACATATAAATAAATATATTTAAAATTAATTTTGAATCCAGCAAAAAATAAATCTTCTGATTCAATAATGCAACATATTTATAGATTTGGGGAATTCTATTTATGTGAGGACAGTCACATCACTGAAGAATAATGATATTGTTTCTTCTTACGTCTTTACCTACTTTTCTCCCATTATTGAAATGAGTAATATCTCCAGTACCAGGTCTGTATCTTTTACATACTCATAAAAGAAATATTTCATCACACACCATTTTTAAATAAAATGGATGCTCTTATCAAATGAAGAATTCTGTTCCTAGTTTGGAAAGATGCTATTTTTAAATTTTAAAAATATTCATTGGGATTTTTAATTTTCGTAGTTATATGGTAACACAGTTTTCCCTGTAATTAAATAAGTACTATTTGCCTTTCTATTGTTTAAATCAAACTGTATACTTGTCATACAGTCAATATAGTATTATATTTTTCTATTTTGTTGAATTTTATGCAGTATTTTAAATTTTCAATACTTTTTTATTTTGCATGCATGTTCACAAGTGAAATGGCCGTCACTTTGCTGTCCCATCTGTTTCCTTGTTGGATTTTGGTTTCAAGGTTCTGATGGTCTTCTAAACTAGTTGGGTGTATTACCACATTGTTTTTTTTTTGTTTGTTTGTTTGTTTCCTGATAAGGCCGTGTAAAAAGAAATATGTTTACATATTAATTTTTAGATAATATTTCTAGTAGAGCCATGTGAGACCTAAGATTTCTTTTGAAATGGACTTATTAAAATAAGTCCAAACCTACTGATTGCATTTCTTTTGATTACAGGCACTTCAGGGTCATTCTTACTTTATCTTGCCACTCTCTTTGCTGTTTCTGTCAAGTTTTGGGAAGCTTTTAAGGAAGATGATCTGTTTCATTTAAAATTTTACATGTATTGAGGTTAAGTTAAAATTCTCCTATGTCATTGTAATATCTGCTCTTTCTCATATTGATGATTTGTATCATCTCTCTTTCTCATGACCATTCTCCTTAGAATCACTTGTATAGGTCATGTTCTCTATCTTGTGCCTCCATGTTGTATTATTTCTTAATTCTCTTCTGCGATGATTACAATTTCCCTTCTATGTTCTTGGAGGTTGTTTTGCTTTTCTTTAGTTTCCCTTCTTGGGAAACACTCATGAATTTTAGTCCTTCTTTGTTTCTGATGAATGCGTTAAAGCCTATAAATTTCTCTCTGAAAAACCATGACTGCAGCGTCCCCCCTCTTGTGGTAATTTCTTTCTGACTCATGGGTTAGTTAAGAGTAGTTTCCTCTCAAATATATGAGCCTTTGTAGCTGGTGGTTTTCAGCAGTTCATTTCTGGCTTAATTTTATTGCTGCCAGAAGCCATTGTTAGTATGATTGTAGTTGTCTGAAAATTGTTGAACTGTGCTTTATAGCTTTAGAACACTTTTCAAGTCTGTCTACATGTGTTCTTGTACCACACTTATTCTGTAGTTGTGGACTGTAGCGTCCTGTGCGTATCCTGTATTTCTTTTTCAATATGTAAGTTGTTTTAGTTCTACTTCAATATTTGCTTTTTTGGGGGGTGCTCTCTTTTCTATAGGTTGCTGAGAATTCTGTGTTAAAATTCCCACCAAGATTATGGGTTTGCGTATCTTTCTTTGTATGTCTCTCAATTTCTCTGTATTTATTTTGACATTTTGCCAAGGGAGTGAAATAGTTCATAATGGTCCTATCTTCCTTGTAAATCAAAATGGTTACAATTAAAAAAAATATTTATTTGAAAGGTAGACAGACAGACATATATCTCTTCCATCCACAAACTCATTCCCCAAATGCCTTCAACAGCCCAGGGCTGGACGAGGCTCAAGTCAGGACCCTGGATGTCCATCTGGGTCTGACACAGAGTGGCAGGGACAAGCCCATGATCCTTCCTTGGCCACCTTGCTGGAGCGTGCATTAGCAGACAGCTGGTGGAAGCAAAAGTGGGGCTTGATCTGAGGCCCTCTGACAGGGCATCTGAATGTCTCCAGCCACAGCTTAACCCACTTCAACCACTCTCTGTTACTGGTAATGCCGCCGTACCCATTTCTCCTTACAGATTACTAACCTTTGGTGTTGAACGGGAACATTTTGAACCGCTTTCATTTGCCAAAATTACTGATAGATTACTGAATTTCTTAGAAACAATTACATCTGGTATCTTTGGTTCTTCAATTGTATTCATTCTGGAAAGTTTGTTTCTGCATGTAGACTTTTTTTAATCCTTTCACTTTTTTCTTCTTATGTATTCCCTGTTAGATTGGTGACAATTTTTGGGGTTTGTATTTGGCAGTTTATTTGAGGATTCTGGCTTTTCACATGTGTTTACAAAGCTCATGCCAGCTCGTGTTCAGTTAAATATTTGTGGGCGTGCTTTTCGAGCTTATTGGAGCATTGGCGCTTACTTTTTTTTTTTTTTTTGACAGGCAGAGTGGACAGTGAGAGAGAGAGACAGAGAGAAAGGTCTTCCTTTGCCGTTGGTTCACCCTCCAATGGCCGCCGCGGCCGGCGTGCTGCGGCCGGCGCACCGCGCTGATCCGATGGCAGGAGCCAGGTGCTTCTCCTGGTCTCCCATGGGGTGCAGGGCCCAAGCACTTGGGCCATCCTCCACTGCACTCCCGGGCCACAGCAGAGAGCTGGCTTGGAAGAGGGGCAACCGGGACAGAACCGGCGCCCCAACCGGGACTAGAACCCGGTGTGCCGGCGCCGCTAGGCAGAGGATTAGCCTAGTGAGCCGTGGTGCCGGCCGGAGCTTACTTTTTATACTTTATATCTTTTTCATCTCTTCTTTGCTATTAGGTATCTCGTGTGTCACCAGGAACAAATTGATTCTTGTCCCCAAAACAGTTTAAAATATGTTATCACAGTAAACTGTCGAACCTGTCTTCCAATACTCCATTAACTTGTGATACCTTTAATTTTATGTTAGTTTGTCTCACTGACAAATGTCTATGCTTGTGTTACTAACATGATGATTTAATTACTGCCTTCTTGGAGCGCATTTTAATCCCCTTACTGCTGGTCCCCATCTATTATTCTTCAAAAATCAGTCTAAATACTTTGCAATTTGTAACTTTTAAATACTAATAGGGAATGATAGATGCATACTTACAATAAAAAATGATACAAAGCAACTGTGATAAAAAATAATGCCCTTGGCTCATTCGTGCTCCCAGAAAGTGAAAGCATTAGTAACATGTTTCAGTGCCTGTAATTTAGAGCTTATTATTAATTTACTGCTGTAAATGTTGTTGGCCTAGAGCAGACCAGAGGCACATAGAAGCACACATATTTTTAAAAGGTGGAAGCTTCTCTCATTTGTTCTCAGCAGTGTGAACTCACAGCATGGAGAACAAGAAACATCGCTTCCTTCCTCCCTAATTAGATGTGGGAAATGGAAGAAAAATAAACAATTGTGGACCAGCTATCTGTGCCTTCAAAAATGCTAATAGCAGAGTCTTCTGTCTGTCACCTAGTTTTCCGTTCAGCTGTGGATTACGTCTCCTAGATTGCTGCTTATTTTTAGAAAGTGTCGTGGAACACTCACTTGTGATGCCCAATAACGAGTTTTAAAGGAACAAAGTCTAATAGAGGTAATTTTCAAGCCCCATAGATTTTTTTTTTTGAGGAGCAGTTAGGGAATCTATTAATAATTTCTGTGATTTAAGAAGATGTGCATTTTTCATTGAGCCTGGTTATTCTGACACAATAATAATAAATAGCCCTTAAAGACACATTAAAACATGGCACAGAACCTGTTCTTCATAGTAATCTTTAATTTGCAAGCAGGGCAATCCAGGTTGCCTTAGATGTTCTCTGATCATAACAGCGTCCTAGTTAAATTCGTGATGGATGTGTCGTCCTGCTCTCGCCATCGTGTGAAAACTGCGTTAGGTTGTTTGTCTGGCATTCGTGGCAGATTTCAATCAAGGTAAAGGCTCTGCCAGGAAAGTCGATGTGGAATTGATATTCAGCGCGTGTGAGACAGTCAGTTAAGGGAGGCCTGTACGTCTGACCCAGCACTGGACGCTCTGCACTTCCTCTGCAGAACAGACAGTAATCTAAGGAGGAACTGTCTTCATGGATCAGCATATCCCTTATTTGTGGTGCTCAGAACTTGCAAGGAAATGTGTCCCAACAGATAACGTTAGGCAGAGATTAGGCAGAAGAGAATGAGATACCGACAGTGGTCTGGTAGATCAGGAGGCATATTTATTTTTTATTGTGAAGCTTAATACTATTGGTTCCACTTCAAAGAATCCTCAAAAACATGTCACTGACCCTGGTTATCTTAGAAAGTGTGGAAACCAAGCAATATTTTTAAATGTCAGTTAAAAAGCACGAGATGGAGATTTGAAAGACAAAGTTCTTGAGAAAACCTTTCAGTTTTTGTGTGTAGGGTAACAGTTTATTCAGCAGTCATTTGAAAGATCAACATGGAAACAGGGCTCCCATCTGCACGTTCACTCCCCAAACGCTGTCGGTGACTGGAGCTAGTGCAGAGCAAAGCCGGGGACCCAACCAGGTCTCTGTGTCGGTGGCAGGGACCCAACTCCTAGAACCATCGCCTGCTGTCTCCTAGGATCCACGTGACTAGGAAGCTGGAATGGGGAGTGCAGCCAGAACTCTACTGGCACTCTGATAAGGGATTTGGGCTTTCTAAGCTGTACCAAATTTGTTTTATGGAATATGATTTTTAAATCTTGATGGTACATATATTAATGAGGTATAGTCTGATAATTCAGTGCATGATTAGTTACCATTTCCATATCCTTAAGTACTGAATTTTTTTCTGCGACACTTACTTGTATTTACAGGTACAATGTGATTTTCCAATAAATGTATACAATGTCTACTGGCCAAATCAGGGTAATTATTCTTTCCCACTCCTTGTCATTATGTTTGGAGCTGTTGAAACTGCTCTCTTGTATTTGCTCGTTAAACACACTGTAGGTTACTCTATATTATGGTCACCCCACTGTGCTGTGGGGCACTGGACCTTGCTCTTTCGGGCTATGGTTTGTTGTTCATGATCCTGCTGTGTGTATCCCTTCTCCCCCCACCATTCTCACCCTCTGGTAATCACCATTCCATGCTCAGATTGACATCTGCTTCCCTTGACGGTCCACCCTGCACCCCAGTGGAACCTGCACGTCCTGTCTCCCCAGGCTGAGTGTGTGAGCAACTAGCAGAGTGCATTGATCTAACCTGCTTGGCGCTGGACGTCATGGTCTTGACCTCCTTGAACCTTTCAGGGCCTGGGGTCCCTGTTGCATGATGAAGAGAACAGGATGTGGTCAGAACAGCTGGTGCACGTGAACTCTACTGTTTCTCTTAATTCTCTCCCAGACACATGCTGGCAGCCAGCTCAGCTTCAGCCAAGGCCAAAATGAGTTGGTCTCTTATGAACTTTGTTTTGTTGCCAGGTCTTTCAATAATTTGTGTTAAAATCTCCCATTGCATTGCACTGTACTCTTCTCTCGATGCCTGTATATAATAGTTGATGAAGTTCTAATGCAGAAATTCGATTAAAAAAACCCAGAACAATAGAATGGTTGAAGAAATTGCAATACCTTAACACATTTTTCCTTAAAATTCAGTTCCAGTTGGTCTGGATAGAAATCAGTTTCTAAGAAGAAAATGTACTTAAATTTTTTAAAAAATGAATCTTGTTAGCATGTAGTAAAGCAGAGATGTGTGTCACTATATGAAGAAAATAAATTATTCTAATTTGTTTACCAAAGCTTGTAGTTACCAGTGACAATGAAAACGCAAGTTGAGTCCATAGATGAGGAGTTACCGACTCACATAATGGCAGGAACCAGGCAGGTAATTAAATGGGTGAGGTGGGGTGGATGGTGATTTAATTTTAAAAGCTGGCAACTAATTAAAGTGTTTGAAAAATACTGTATAAGCCAAACAAAACACATCTGTGGACCACATGTCCAAGGGTTGACCCTAAGGTAACTCTTAAAATCCTGCTTCTTACTTAAGGCCTGCTCTGCAAGTCTGCCTTCCCAGGAATCCTGTAGCAAATAGGCTGCTCTGACTTGGGGGAGCTCCTGCTGAGTTAGCAACCCGAGTGGCAAATTTGCACCTTGTGCATTCTCCTGGTTTCCCTAGTGTGACTTTGATTCCTTGTGAGATTGAAGGTCCTTGGGGACAGGCCTTGAGTTGTGTTACTGGTGTTCTCACGTGGATAGCGCTTGGCGAACACTCATTAAATAATAGCAGTAACAGTAGTAGCCAACATTAATATAGCTCTTGTCATGATTCAAACATTTCTTTTTTTAAAAGATTTATTTATTTATTTGAAAGTCAGAGTTACACAGAGAGAGGGAGAGACAGAGAGGTCTTCCGTCTGCTGGTTCACTTTCCAGTTGGCTGCAATGGCTGGAGCTGTGCCAATCTGAAGCCAAGAGCCAGGAGCTTCTTCTAGGTCTCCCATGCGGGTGCAAGGGTCCAAGGACTTGGGCTCTCTTCTACTGCTTTCCCAGGCCATAGCAGAGAGCTGGATTGGAAGTAGAGCAGCCAGGACTCAAACTGACGCCCATATGGGATGCTGGCACTGCAGGTGGCGACTTTACCCCCCTACGCCACAGCGCTGGCTCCTCAAACACATTTCTAATCACTATAATGTGGATTCCTATAAGGGTTGTTCAAAAAGTTCTTAAAAAAACTGCATTGGATTTTGAAACATTTTTTGCACCAAAATAGACTTTTTTTTGTTTAAAGATTTATTTGCAACTTAGCACTAGAGAGAGAGAGAGAGAGAGAGAGAGAGAGAGAGATCTTCCTTCCATTGGTTCACTCCCCAGATGCCTGCAACAGCCAGTGTTGATCCAGGCTGAAGCCAGGAGCCTGGAGCTGCTTCCTGGTTTCCCACATGGGTAGCTGGGGTCTGAGTGCTTGGGCCTTCCTTCTCTGTTTTTCCCAGGTCATTAGCAGGGAGCTGGATGGGAAGTGGAGCAGCCTGGACACGAGCCGGTGCCCATGTGGGATGCCGGTATTACAGGCTTTATTGGTGGCTTTACACAAGGCACCACAGCGTCAGCCCCTATGAACTTAACTTTTAATTCCCTTGTCTCAGGAGTTTTACATCTCATTGTTTGACTTAATCTTCATAGCAATCCTGTGAGGGCAGTTTTATTACATCGTTTTAGCAATCGCTCAACTTGGACCAGTTCCATAGGCAAATTTCCACTGTGCTGCAAATATGCAATGTAATTGACTCTAGCCAAGAATTTCCATGTCTTTTCACCAAAATCATTTCCCTGATTGATCTAACATCTTAAGACAGCAGCATGAGACACCACTGTGCTTTATTTCCTTTCCTTTCTGTCTTCTCAACTTTGGAATCCTAGTAAGAGGTAGACTCACGGAATTATTATAGCATTCACAGGCCCACAGTGTGTTGAAATAGCCAGGTAACTTTTTCAAAGCTGCGGGTAGTATCAGTGAATTACACCTGTCTGGCAATTTTGTCTGTGCAGGTGGCAGTTTAACAATTAAGAAGGTAACGTCAAGAAGTTTGTGAGAAGATCTGATGAGGAATAACGTTCTTGGTGGTGAGGAAGTCTCTCTCTCTCTGCAGTTGGAGGATATGAAGAAAGCAGTGGTGGGGTGAATAGGAGGCTGCTGTGTGGGTTTTGGGACTTTGGGTGCACACGTTTGACTCCTGCTTCCTCAGTGTCTTGTTTCCCTGTACAAGAAAGCATTCATGCATTGGGCCATTTCCGTGTGCCTTCAAGTATATGCAAGTATTTGATAATCATTTACGAGAGCAAGTTGCTCTCAGGGATTGTTTCAGTAATTTTTACTCAGCTTTGGTTACATTACAGTGGAATCCAGGCTGTAATGCACAAAGACTCTGCCTTCCCTTTGCAAATTTAAAGTAAAAAAATTTCCCTTCGTACCCATTCTTGTATTTTCTGTTAGGTTCTGACACTGGGTGAGAGCTGGTTGGCCTCTTGACCAGCTGGCTGGCTTTTACTTCCAGGATAGATGACTAGAAGACTGTTGTAAATTCATTGATTCTACAAAGGAAGAGGAATCCTTGCTCCTATCCACCCCAGTTCCCGCCCTGGTCAGAATAACTTCATGCGCGTCTATGTGGCTGCAAACACTTGAGGCACAAGGCCTTTGCACCTGGCCTATGACATGGCCATGGGCATGAGGAGGCTCCTTGCATGTTTGTCTGCAAGCCTCCTGCTGGGGCTCAGGCTGAAATTCTGCCCTATCCCACTGCGGTGATCTGCACCAGACATTTCATCAACACTACGACATATTAAGGCCTTCTGCTTCCAGTCAAACCATGTCTACTTAGGGCCTATCCCTCAGGACTTGGCATTCTGTTAAATGATAATAGGTGCTTAATGGAATGATTTGATAGACTAATCTCTGATAATGTCACTTTTCAGGTAAAAGTCATTTGTAGCCTCGTTAAAATGCACAGTACCTTCAGAAGGTCTTTGTGGAATGACAGGAAAAGTAGAAATTTCTGACAGAGCAATCAAGAGGGGGTATTTTTGTGGTGAGGTCTGTTAAAACTTTCCAATGGATGCCAACCAAGTAGACAGCATCTCCGTGAAACCCTGAGCTGTGCCCTGATTCAGGTAAATCAATCAATCAATTAATCTCTCTCTCTCTCTCTCTCTCTCTCTCACACACACACACACACACACACACACATACACACTGGTATTTTCTTATCCTCTGAGGGTACAGAAATAATAACACACTCGTGCACTGACTGGGAACAGCCATAGAAAGACACAAATTCAAATAGCAGAACAAAAAATGCATAAAAATTGTATCCAGTTTATTTTGGCATTTCAAAAACCTTGCCAAATCATACTAAAAACTAATCCTGTATCGTGTGTGTTATCAGAAAATATTTGTGAAACCCAGAATCTCTTAATGCAGACAGAGAACCTAACGTGAACCCATCACACACCACGCCTTGTATGCGGGTCGGTCCTAACGTCGTATGTAACCCACACGTCAGTACTGCAAGGCAGGCATCGTTATTTGCATTTCAGGCAACCTGGAGCAGACTCGCAGACAGAGCGGCACATGTGGAATCCTCCAGCAAGGCCTTGAGTTGAAGATGTGAGCATGGGTGAATCTTGCTTCCTGAGATATCACACCACTGAAGACCCCGGGAAAATTTCAGAATGAAAGGAAAAAAATTGACTAATGACTCTGTCACGGTTTTGATACATATCAGTATTCTGACATTGAAAGCATACAGAAACCCTTCCAGGTTTATAAAGTATTAAACATAAAGACAAATAATCAGGGGAGAGAACGATAAATCACAAAACAAAACAGCTGTGACCTAAACCACACATTCTACTTAAATAGTAGACAAAAAAAATTCAAGGTAAATAGTGAATCATAATTTTAACCAATCAAAATGGTAAAGACTAAAAATTGCATAATGTTACATTCTGGAAGGAGGGTGGGCAGTGTGGCCTAGCAGGTGAAGATAGAGTCCCGGCTGCTCCACTTTCAGTTCAGCTCTCTGCTGTGGCCTGGGAAAGCAGTGGAGGATGGCCCCAGTCCTTGGGCCCCTGCATGAGCATGGGAGTCCTGGAAGAGGCTCCTGGCTCCTGGCTTCGGATCCACCCAGCTTCAGCTGGTGCTGCCATTTGGAGATTGAACCAGTGAGTGGAAGACCTCTCTCTGTCTCTGCCTCTGTGTCTCTGTAATTCTACTTTTCAAATAAATAAATAATCTTAAAATATTCTGGAAAGAATGTGGTATAGATTGTGTGTAAATGCTAATGGCTAATATGATATCTATGAGAAGAATTTCATTGATATCAAAATCTGTGATTAATTATCTTAATTCTACCCCATGAAAGAAGTTAGGTGGTCACATAAAGGTTTATGTATTAAAGATGCAAAATACAATGGCTCCAGTGGGTGAAACTGGGCCAGCCAAAGTCAGGAGCTGGAAGCTTATCCCAGGTCTCCCACGTGGGTGTAGGGGCCCAAGCACTTGGGCCGTCTTGTGCTGCTTTCCCAGGAGCATTAGCAGAGAGCTGGATCCAAAATGGAGCAGCCAGGACTTACACTGGCGGCCATATGGGATGCCAGCACCTCAGGTGGCAGCTTTACCTGCCATGCCACAGCGCTGGCCCCCCAAAGGCTTTAAAACTTTCAACCAAAACACTTCTCTCTTTTTTTTTATGAAGTTAAGCTTGACAATTTGATCATCTTTTTAAAGATGTATTTATTTGAGAGGTAAAGTTACAGAGAGGAAGAGACAGAGGTCTTCCGTCTACTAGCTCACAACCCAGATGGCCGAAACAGCCAGGGCTGGGCCACAGTCAGAATGTTTCACTGCTGAGGAATGGTTAAACATGCTTTGTTACGCCAAGCAATGGAAGTGGTCACAAAACAAGTTCAAGTGAAAAGGAAGAGCTCAGTATGTGTGTGCCTGGAACAGCATACGCTCTGCTGTATCTGCACTTCCACACTGCTGTCTGTCCTAAGCTGAATCTCAGGTACTCCCTGAAACTTCGCTTCCTAGCGGAGGGTCAAAGGAAGGTGTTGAGAACCTATGTGTGGCCAGTGCCACGGCTCACTTGGCTAATCCTCCGCCTGTGGCGCCGGCACACCTGGTAGGGGTGCCGGATTCTGTCCCGGTTGCCCCTCTTCCAGGCCAGCTCTCTGCTGTGCAGTGGAGGATGGCCCAGGTACTTGGGCCCTGCACCCGCATGGAAACCAGGAGGAAGCATCTGGCTCCTGTCTTCGGATTGGTGTAGCATCGGCCGTGGCAGCCGTGGGAGTGAACCAATGGAAGGAAGACCTTTCTCTCTGTCTCTATTTCTCTGTCTAAACTCTGCCTGTCAAAAAAAAAAAAAAAAAAAAAAAAAAAGAACCTATGTGTACCTGCTGTGTCTGTCATGGTGTTCAGTAGGTGCTGCATTCCACTGTGTAGCCACACAGATGAACACAAGGGAGAGAAGGGTTGTGGGTGGGCCAGGCAGACAGTAGCAGAGTACAGCTACCAGACAGTAGCAGAGACTTAGATCTTAGAATTCAGGCAGTAAGAAATGCAAAGGGAAGCAACCTGGACCAAGAATCCTGAAGAGTAGCTTTGTACTCAAAGAATTAGTCTTATTTAAAACATGTGCATATGTCCACAATACACTGACTGACTGGAGGGTAGTGTATAAGACAAATATTCTTCTGTTTGGAATAGATCATGTTTGCCTAATCATTTCAGCAAAACGTATTTTTGAAATACACATGTTGTCTTGTCCGTATTGCTGTGTTCTAAGACATGTTCACAGGCCCTGTGAGGATGCCCAGGGGGAGGTCAGCCTCTGTGGCCTGTGGGACTTGACTCATAGAACAAACTTAAGACAGGGACACCTTGACCTCGGCAGTGAAGTCTCCAGGATTATTGCATCCGTGGCATCATTATCTTGTCCCGTGCTTACAGCGTCTTTGGGGTTCTGCATTAGCGTCTGACGTCCTTGCAAATGGGTCTGGTTTCAGAGCTCTCAAGAATGTGGTGAAAATAGTGACAAATCCCTTGTGACCGTGAACTTGACTGTGGGTCTCGTTGCAGTGAAAATGTGGGGAGAGAAGTCAGTAACAGTACATGGGCTGTGGAGAATACTGATGATGCCTCAGGCTCTCGTCAGTGTGAGATGTGATGGTTCAGCTTGTTCTGGAACATAATCACAACCTAACATTTTTACTCATCAGTAAGAAAAAAAAGGCCGCTGTGTGCAAACCCTCAGTGTTTTGCCCATATTCTGCCTTGATCCTGTGATCAACTGTGTCGTGTTCTGAGCTGTGCAGTGAGCAAGCACTTCTGTCCATGACGAAACTCGTAAATGTTGATTTTATTAATTATGTGATGAAATACTTGTGTTGAAGAGAGGAAAACAGATTGAGGTCACGTGTATTTGATTGTCATTCATTGTAATTTCTTCTTAGGAAATTCTATTCAGATTTATGGCATAGACCAAAAATCCGGATGTGACATTTTCTGTCCAGTGATCCCATTTGGGGAGCTGAGATCCATAGATCTGAGGCTGCTCATAAAATGGACCTCAGAAATTTCTAGCAAAAGATGGAATCAGGTATCTTGATTATGCAATTTTTGCCCAGTTAAAGTAAACTACAGATGTATGCCATGTAACATTTTGGGCAGTGACAGACCACATATATATTAGTGGCCTCATAACATTATACTGAAGCTGAAAAATTCCTACAGCCCAGTGACATCATAGCTGTTGTAGCGTGACAGCTCAATGCGTTACTCGTGTTGTGTAAGTGTGAGGTAAGTGTAAACAGACTGCACTGCCACTCATTTAAAAGTATGGCACCCAGGAGGGGTCTTCAAGACATTTGTGAAGAAATGGAATTAAAAAACAAGTTTATTCTTATGCAAAAAATTTTGAAATCTATGCATGTTTTTTTCATGCTATGCATTTTTCATGGACTTTTTGAAAACCTATGACAATATATATTTCAAATGTTTTTTTGCACCAAAAATAAAAACCCTAAATCTACTTCAAAGGGATTTTGAAGTACCCTGTACAATTATGTGTAGAGTTTGTTAATGCCAGTAAGTTACTCCGTTACTGGCTTTTGTACTTCCCACATCCTACTTTTTAATTGTCATTTTAGGGTATACTCCTAATTATTAAAAATAACTTCACAGCTGTGTCATACTGCCAGCATTCCTTTCCCAGCGTGTTGAGTCTCCGATGGTATCCAGAGGCCTGGTTGAGTGTTTTCCTCTACCACCCAGGTTTGTGTGAGTGTACTCTATGGTGTTTGCACAGTGATGAAATTTCCTCACGGCACATTTCTTAGAAAGCCATGTGGGATTGTGTATCTAATTGGGCGGTATTTTATCAAGGGATTTTCTAAGAAGATCTCTTAATTTTGTTACATCCTTAAAATGTGTTCGTAATTATGGGAATATATTAGAAAGAATAACAATTCACAGGAAAATTGAAGCACAACAAAATTGCATTTTAAGGAACAAAATATAATTCACTCCTTGGAGCAAAACTCACCTCCTGTCTGCCATGCTGTGGAGTCCAAGGTTGTCTGAATAAACAGGTGGCTACAGTGTAAGTAGCTTGCTTTGGCATCATAAGTTATATTGCTGTTCCAATCATTTATCACCTCCATGTATATCTTCAGAAATAATGGCTAACTGAACAATAAATTCACACAGAATATTGCAGGAGATTTTAATGAGGCAGAAGAACGTCAGCTTTTCAATGGGTAGTAGTTTTTATTCGTAGCAACTGAAGTACGAATTGCCAATTAGAAAAACTTGGGTAATCCATGTTGCTTCCTAAGTTTGCTAGCCATAGACTTGGAAATAGACCTGGAGAATTCTCTTATGTTGTGTGATATGCTTTTATGAAATGCCAAGTGTTATGTTTTGTAGATTGAACCCAGCATTAAAAGGTGATCTTTATAATTCTGGATAGTAAAATTGACTGTTTTGGTTTATTGATTTGTTGTTCCCTGCACAGTAAGATGGAGAGGATATTTAAAATGAATTCTTAACTGGTTGACTTGATCAGTGTCAATAGTTTTAGTACTTAACCCAAACCTGAAAACATGTTGTTTCCTCACAAATAGTTGTATGGTTTATATAACAGGTAGACTGCATAAATGTAGAATAACTTACCAAATTCATTGTTTTAAAACCCAGTTTCACCAGTTTTCTATTTTTTAATTTTTATTTAATAAGTATACATTTCCAAAGTATAGCTTAACAGGAATCAGTTTTCCATTTAACAACTAATTTTGTAGTGTTATATGCAAAAATGCGTTCACTGAAGAATTTATATACAAAAATGTATTAAAAGTTTGACTGCAAAAGTAATTTTGGCAAACGTCTTTCCTGAGTGGGATTGGAGGAAACCTGTCGTGCTTCTCTGGTGATTTGTTCTGGGAGCAACCCTCACTGCAGTTAGAGCCACAACATTGCATCTGGGCCTTCTTGTTTGATGTCTGAATCCAAATCTACGTTTGATTTACCAGGAGATAAAGAAAAATGAAATAAAAACTATTTGGAAGGAAAGAACATTAAAGACAATTTATTCTGATTGGCTAAATTGCCCTAATTAAAATGGGTAAACTCTGACACTAAAATTCTGTTCTCCACATGGAAAGCAGTTCTGTCCTTGGACCTAGATCCAGTGGTTAAAAAGGATATTGTGAAAAGATAATAATTACCTAGTGGCCTTCGCCACCCTGTCCATTTCCCACTGAGGGAATGGCTCCAGTGTCGCCCAGAGGGAAACACTTTTCATGACTGTTGATGCTTGCATTTCTTCTTTCTGTAGCCCTCCCTTGACATACATGGCACCTTGTACTTTTATGCTTCTGTACAACCCTGCTGTGAGAAAGAATAGTAATTACGTCTAATTAGAAAAGATTAAAATGCTATGAGTCACAGAAATAATGCAAGTTGATTATGTTTTATACGAGGCATAAATCCCAAACCTATGTTTTATCCTTGAAATTAGATTACTGAGGCCATAAACAAGAGTGTCAATTTGTAAAGTCAACAACAGGAGTCACTGTGCACTTACTTCTCATGTAGGATCTCTGTCCTTAGTGTGCTGTACACTGAGATTTAATGCTATAACTAGTACTCAAACAGTATTTTTCACTTTATGTTTCTGTGTGGGAGCAAACTGTTGAAATCTTTACTTAATGTATACTAAACCAATCTTCTGTATATAAAGAGAATTGAAAATGAATCTTGATGTGAATGGAAGGTGGGAAGGAGTGGGAAAGGGGAGGGTTGTGGGTGGGAGGGAAATTATGGGGGGGAAGCCATTGTAATCCATAAGCTGTACTTTGTAAATTTATATTCATTAAATAAAAGTTAAAAAAAAAAAAAGAAATCAGCATGCAGCCTGACCAGCAGCATAGTTGCAGGGCTGTGAGTGCTCCTCACGCGCCTTGTTTCCTATGTGCACTTGCCCACTTTTCCTGTAGGGCCCAGCTTCCCCTAGGCGGAGAGAGAGAGGCCGCTTTGATGTTTTCAACTTAGTTTACATTATAGTGTATTAATTTTATGTGTTTTAGGTAGGGTAAGCACAGTAACATGAGCACTGGCTAATATCTGCAAGGGGACTTCAAGAAATTCATGGGGAGGCCGGCGCCGTGGCTCACTTGGTTAATCCTCCGCCTGCAGCGTTGGCATCCCATATGGGCACCAGTTCTAGTCCTGGTTGCTCCTCTTCCAATCCAGCTCTCTCCTATGGCCTGGAAGAGCAGTAGAAGATGGCACAAGTCTTTGGGCGCCTGCACCCACGTGGAGACTGGGAAGAGGTGCCTGGCTCCTGGCTTCAGATTGGTACAGCACCAGCCATTCCGGCCATTTGGGGAGTGAATCAACAGAAGGAAGACCTTTCTCTCTGTCTCTCTATCTCACTGTCTTTAACTCTACCTCTCAAAATAAATAAAATCTTTAAAAAAGAAGTTCATGGCTAATGGAATTAAGAGTTCATTTTAATACAAACATTTTTGAAATCCATGCATAGTTTACTTTACTAATATGCTTGTTGCAAGTGAAGACTCCTCCCATGCAGGCATTTCAAATTCTTTGTATCAAAATAACATCTTTTAATTCTATTTTTTCACGAATTTTTGAAGTCCTCATGTATGTTTAAATGAACAACTAGCAAAAAAAAAAATCATTGGTTTTCTCCATTAACAATCCTCAGGACCAAGATACTATTTTCAATTTTATTAATATTTTCTAAATTAAAGATCCAGTGCAATCTAAACATTTCCTTTTCAACAAGGAGATGTTGGTTTGGTTGTTTCGATTTTGCCTTGTGGACTCAGCACGATGCCCGTGTCGGTTACAGTCCAGTTCACAGAGATGACCTGCCCAGAGGCACAGTGTGCTACCACATACGGTTAACAGGGGAGCAGAGGGAGGCATTACATGCAGATAGATTTGTGCTGTAAACACTTAGGGCATAAGGGATCCCCTAGATGGGAAGAACACGAGAAGCCAACATAACAACTTCAAGCGGATTGAGTCATAATTCCAGAATAAAAGATGTTGTCATTTATCCATCTGCCTGTCAGACACTCAGATGAGAACTTTCTGAAATGTAATGTGTTCAAATCTCTTTGGCTCCAGTGATGAGATGATTTTGATAATACCTTGGCAGGGAACACTCACTTCGCATGAGTCAGAATCAGGTTGCCCTTGGGAGACAGCTGCCTTCCCTCCACAGGGCTGTGTGCTGTGTGTGCTGGCATGGGGTGGGGGAGATTTGCAGCCATATTATGTGTTAAGTGGAACCACGTTTATAGTCGTGGTGACTGAGAATGGACAAGATTGCCTCTTTGAGGTATGCTTATGTGAATGGACAATGTTCCTCTGGTGTCTTCTCAGTGTTGAATGAAAAAAAAAAATAACAAACTGGGCCAGAATTAAGAAGAAAGCAAGGCTGAGAAAGAAATGTGCACTACAGATTTGAGTTAACATGGATAATATCACTCCTCTTGAGGAGAGGGAAAATATTATGCTTTCTGAAAATTGGAAATAGCTGGTTTTAAAGGGAGTGATTTTTCTCTTGTAATATTTGCGTCCTTGTTTTTTTTTTTTTTCAATTTCTCGTTCTGCCTGGTGTTTCATTGGAAATAAATGTATGTCATAAAGCAAGAGTGGCATTTCAAAATGAATTCTGTGAGGGTCATAATCTAGGAGCAGCATATCATAGTTGTGGGGGGGAGGCACAGTGAGTACGTATTTGCTCTCAGTACTGTCTCTCAGAAAAGTCAGGTGAGCCTGTAACAGGCACTGACTCACTGACAGCTCTCTCAGTATTCCCTGTTTTGTGTCTGTGTCTTCATCAACTGCTGTGACCACCCTTTGTAAGCTCTTCTGACTCTCTGTGCTTTTGCTGCTTTGTCAGACTCATCTGATGAAACAAACTTGAACTACTGCACTGCTCAGTCTCCATGTAGGTGAAAGTGGGTGGAGAAAACAAGACTGAAAAAACAATACTGTCCTGTGCGATGTTCACCTGGATTGAGTGCTGGCCCTGGGTCCATCCAGCCCTTCTCCTGTTACGATTTTGCAGGTTTCCCAAAAATCCAAGTTCTGTCCCATACCTGATTGGTGACCTTGGTTTATGCCTGCTTTCTTGAAATATTCAGAATTGAAATAATCACCAGATCTGTCTTACATCCTTCCTGCACCATGCACTGCTGTCTTAGTTTTTGTAAGATGGACTCTCTGAATTACTTAGGAAATTCTATCCATTAAACTTGTGCACAAAATCTGTCTTCTTTTGCCTATTCCAAACCACAGTGCCCAACTTCTCTCTCTATGCTGCATCTTAGAAATTCCCCTTCCTGCTGGCTCTTGGCTACAAGAATAATCTTACAGTTTTGCCCATCTGATAGAAGTCTCTTGACCCAGTTTCCTTCACCAGTTCATGTTGCATTTCTTGGCTCCCCTTGTAGTAAAATTCCTTGAATTAGGCTGTCTCTGCTGTGGTCTGCAGTTCTGTGCCTGGCCTCTCCCTTCAGCTCTTTGCCTTCTACCACCCCATAAAATTCCCCTTGTAAAGATCACTGGAGACCACACACAGGAAAGTCCATAATGAATTCCCAGTCTTCTCTTGACCTCTCAACAGCATTTGGCAGCGTTGATGATTGCTCTTACATGCGTTTTTTTTTTTTTTTTTTTTTTTTTTTTTTTTTTTTTGCTATGCTTCCAGGATCTTGCATATTCTTGGGTTTGCTCCTACAGCACTCTCATTATAGAATCTCCTTTGCAGGTTTCTGTATGTAACCATGGAAAACCTCAAAAACTTGTATCTTCATTCTCTCGATCCTGTCTGCTTGGACTTCGGTAAAAAATAGCATAAACAGCATGGCATATACATGATGGGCATTCTTATCTCTGCTTTGGAACCTGGGAAGCCTGAGATCAGAGTGCCACAGAGTTAATGTCTGGTGAGAACGTACTTATGTCACAGGTGGTACCCTCTGGCTCTGTCCTTACATGCCAGAATGGCCAAGGAGAAGCCATATTGGGACTTCATTTTAAGGGTGCTAATCCCACATAGGCTGTGCCCACATAACCTGATAACCTGCCAAAACCTTCCCCTCCTCACACTATCACGTTAAGGGTTAGGTAGGGTTCTCTCTCTCTCTCTCTCTCTCTCTATTTCTCTCTCTCTCCCTCCCTCTCTCTCCCCTTTTCTCTCTCTTTCCCTCTCTCTCTCTTTTTCTTTCTCTCTTTCTCTCTCTTCCCTTCTTCCTTTCTTCCTCCCTCCTCCCCTCCCTCCCGCCTTCCTGCTTTCCTTTTCTTCTTAAGATTAAGTTCCTTATTTGAAGAAGGGGGTGGAGAGGAGGGCAAGCTCTTGGGCTGTCTCCTGTTGCTTTCAAAGGTGCATTAACAGGGAGCTGGATGGGAAGTGGGGCAGCTGTATCTTGAACCACTACTCATATGGGATGCCAGCACCCCTGGCTGTGGCTTTACCTGCTAGGCCACAATGCCAGCCACTAGGGTTTCAACAGATGGGGGACACATTCAAACCTTATCATCATCTTGGCTGCTTTGAGCGTTGGATGGCTGATGCAGCACAGAGAAAGGAGGCATGACCGTGGTGCCCCAGGCTTGCATGGTGTGATGTTTCCTACACATTGCAGTCTGTGCTTGGTGTTCCTAGAACCCTCTCCTTCTCCATGTGCTATGATTGAAGCAATAAAACCTGAGCTTTGCACACCTTGGTTTCATCTCTGAGTCTATTTCATAACATTTGAAATTGCTGCTTGGTGGTCTACTTGGAGTCTACCGTACTGCAAAGTGATTTCTCTCCTACAAAAACAAAACAAAACAAAACTTCACCCTGATCTTGTACTGTTGGAACGCCCTAATGCTCATTCCTTTGTCCTTTTCTCTGTCTACATTCATCCTCTTGGCGATCTCATTCATTCTTCCTGATTTTATACTGATGCCTCCCATGTTTAGAGCTATCAATCCACAGCTCTCTAATGATCTTTATTCCTTCCTATTGTACATCTCTTTTTCAGCTTCTAGTAAACATTGAAAAGACAACCTATTGAAAATTGAACTCTTAATCCTTCTCCAAAGACCTCCCTGACCTATAATCTTTTCCATCTCAGTTGATGGAAACCATTCTTTCACTTACTCATTCTAACAATCTCAGCTCCTCTGTCCCCCTATTTTCTTATAACTCATCCAGTCTCCACCACACTGCCCTTCCCATCAAAACCACATTGTGTTCTCTGCTAGATAACTCCAGTAGCCCATGGCCTGGCCCCCAGGGTAGCCTATTTCGAACATGGTACCCAGAGGTATTGGTAAGAGACTAAAACAGATGATGCCACAGCTCTGCTGCAACTCCACAGTGATGCCTGTTTTGTTGAGAAGGGAGCCAGCCACCCTTTGCTCCCTTGTGACCCTCCTCCGAGTTTGGCCCCCGGACCACGCTCTCCTTGATCTTACCTCCAGCACTCGTCTCCTTGCTCTCAGCTACTTAGGTGCCCTTGGTGATTCTCTTGATGATGCACAGGACTTTGCATGGGTCTTCCCTCTGTCCCTCGTGCTCTCTACAGATAGGACTCTAAGCCTCACGCCTTTATCCTGCCATTGGCTGGAAATGCTTCCTTCTTGATGACATCACCACTCAGCACCCCATTTTAAACTGTATGTGGCCCTTGCTTTCCCACTCCCTATCTCCTTACCCTGTTGCGTGTTTCCATTACTTTCATCAACTCTACCACTCACTTAGTTTACTTCTGGTTTCTGATTTGTCTTCCTTCCTTCTTCTAAATAAGTTGCTCAAGGAAAGAGCTCTTCATCTGTTTTGTTCATGGGCGTCACAGGATCTCATTCTTTAGTGCAAATAGAATCCCTACAGGGCTTAATAAGTCATGCATTGCTGGACTCCCCTGCCAGTGTGTGTGGCTCATGATGCTGTGCTTCCATGAAGTTCCTAAATGATGCTGGCCATTTTGGCCCAGCGATCACACTTTGAAAACTGCTGAGCTGGAAAGATCCTGGCAGGTGGTGACCTAATGACGAGCTAGTGAATGAGTAACTTGGATCTTGGTTCCAATTCTGGTTTTGATGATCGTTGGGATGAATACTTTTAATGTGCCAATTTGCTTTATTTTTTCTCCCTTGTAAATTCATAGTGCATGCTTACTATCAGGTTTGTGCTATGGTGTTTATTGACATTGTTTACTTACTGAGACTATTAACTTTTAGTACCACATAACTGGAAAAGATTTATTTGGGCTTCCGCCACTTGATATTTATGTTTGTTGTGATAACAGCTTAAAATTTATGCCTTTGAAATTATGAAAAATCACGTGTAATGCTTCACTTCACATGGTGATACGGAAAGCCTTTCTTATCATAACATTAGATACGTGTTTACCAATATTTTCTTAGTTTATTTATGCCTTTTCGTTTCATCTCTCTTTCTTCCATGTAATATTTCATATATAATGTTTGAAAATGTCCATTAAACTAGTTTTTCATATACAAGCCAGTAAGTTGAGTTTTGTATCACTGTGCCTCTATAGTAGCAGTTACTGTATATTAGGGAATTTTCTTCCTTATTTATTTTTATGAAGAGTTTGATAATTTTTTCAGAGGATTCTCTGTCAAAAGATTCCTATTGAAAATTTAGCTGAAATTTCATGGAAGTTGTAGCTTAACATTTGCACACTTGACATTCAAATAATACATAGAAAGTAGTTTTGCTCTTCAGAATCACAGAATAAATGTTAGGCCATTTTTCATGTCTTTCAGTTTAATTTTGTAATTTTCCTCATTTATTATAGAATTCCTATTTTGCTTTTTCCTAAGCCATGTGTGGTTCTGTGAATAAGATCTAGTTATCATTGTGTCTTCTAGCTGGCTGTTACCTTCACATGTGTAAGTGATGGACTTTTACACATGTAATTTTCATGAGAGGTCACTTCACAGAACTACTTTATGGCTTTTATTTTGCTATTTTCTCTGACTACCAAGAGCATCATAATATCTGAGTAATGATATCCTTTCTGATACTTTTATGTTTTATATTCATATTTTATTTTCTTGTTTCATTATATGAGCCATGCACTCCATTATTGAACATACTACTGTTATTTCTTGTATTGTTCAGGGTTGAAAATAAAAAGAAGTGACAGACTTATCATTCTGATTTTGAGATTAAGTTAATTTATTTAACATGTGCCATACCTATTGATTTGGAGATTTGTAATTCTAATAACAGGACACTTTATTGAACTATTCTATCTGTTCAATACAACAAGAATATAAAATATGAATATGAGACACAAAAAATCAGAATGAGAAAATATGTGTCATAGATATAGTTGTCAGTTTGCTCTTTCTGAACACTCAGAGAAGACAAATAAATACACGCACACACTTGCGTGCATCTCCAGTTCACACTCTGCAGTGAGAAGGCTCGTAGACTATCACTGTTGCTGCAGAACCCTTACTGCATGGCACGTGTGCTCCCTAAGGCATGTGATACGCACAGGAGAGGCTGAATTGGCGCTACTGTGAGGAATCTCCTATGTATGTTGAAAGTAGGCAAATCAAGAAACAGAAAGAACTACAAAGAGGGTATGAAGAGGTAATCCGATGCATCATACAGGCTTGCAAATAGTCCAGACATAAAATCAATGTACTCAGGCACATACACAAGCATGGTGTGCGTGGTTCATTTTGTTAAGGTACAGGTGGTTCATATGGACACAAGAAGGCTGTAACACACCCGGAGTTGGTAGGTTTAGTTTCTGAAGAGCTCTGGAATGACTTTACAAAGATAGATGTGTATAGACTGACTGAGCCCAAGTACCAAGCTGACCTGGGGAGAATCAGAACCTTAGACAGCTCCATGGGTCCTGGGATGGAGGCTGGTTTGCTTCTGCCTGGTGGTGCTGGTTGCTTTGTGTGGCAGGTAGATGAACAAGGCTGACCCAGTCGTGCTGGTTGGCAAGACTAGCTGGCAACAGGACCAGCCAGCAGAGATCAGGAGTGCTCTGTGGGGTGCTTCAGGCAGGGCTGTTCGGATGGTGTCACGGGGCTTTCTTCCTGTTCTAGTTTTTCAGCTGTCAACCTAGGATACCCCTGGCATCTTGGTCCAGGATGATTTTAGACATGTTGGAGACACTCTGAAAGAAGCCTCTCTGTGTGTTTTTTAAGACCAACAACTCTACACTGAAAGATCCTTGGTGTAAGATGTCTCGTTTTCACCTTTCTGATGTGCACGATTTCTGGGAGCATGCCTGGCTCTTAGTGACTTGTTAACCCATGTGTTTGTTTATGAATGAATGGAAGAATGATTGAAGAACAGCTTGTCAAAGATACTGTTAATTTTCCTATCAGTGTTACAACTGCTTCAGATAACCTGTATTGATCTTTCATTATATTCTGAGGACATTTCTGATTTATGTTTAGAATATTTTTAAACCCTGGAGAAATGAGTTTTAGAATAGCTTCTGCGATGCCCTTGACTCTCATCAGGTGTTCTTCTCCCTGCATTCTGTGGCCAGTAATAAACAATATAATTATTTGTAGTTGAACTTCTGCCATGAAAATAATAAATCGTGGGGTGGGCATTTGCTGCAGTGGCTTAAGTCACTGCTTGGGATGCTTGTGTCCAATATTGGAACAGCTGGATCCAGTTCCAGCTACTCCATTTCTGATGATCTTCCTGCCAGTGTGTATCCTTGGAGACGACAGAGGATGACTCAAATACTTGAGTGCTTAACACCCATGTGGGAGATCCAGGTGGAGCTCCTGGCTTCAGTCTAACCCAGCCCTGCTTGTTATGAGCATTTAGAGATTGAGCCAGCAGATGGAAGATATCTCTCTCTCCCTCTCTCCCTCTCTCCCTTCCCTCCTCCCTCCCTCTCTCCCTCACTCTCTTCCTCTCTCCCTCTCTCCCTCTCTTCCTCTCCCTCTCTCTCCCTCTCTCCCTCTTTCTCTTTCCCCTTTCTCCCTCCCTTCCTGCCTCTCTATTTTCAAATAAAATAAAAATTTTAAAATTAAAAGAATAGGAATACACCAAAAACTAAATGTGTTAATATTCAGACATCCTGAGTTTGTTGTGATACTAAATTTTCTTCCACCTTTAGACTGCACTCTGTCCTGTGAAGAGTTCTGTAAATTTGTTTTCAATTGTAGACAAGTGCCTTATTTTAAAACACATATATGCATTTGTACTTTGAGGCATAATTCTCTTCAGCAGTTAAGCAATCTAAATCTCACGTTGAAGTAACTTTCCCTGTCCTCATCTATGTTGCTGTGCCACTCAACCTGCTCCATCAACACCCAATTTGCTTTAATTTGAATTGAGCAGGCAGAACACTTGCTACAGTGAAATTGCTTCGAGTTATGCATCAATTCTTTATCATCGTCTTCAGAACTTGGTGCAGTGTCGCCATTACTGCACTGCATCGCTCAAACACGAGGCCTACTCTAGGTGGATCTCCATATCACGTTGTTTTGTTCTGAAATTCTCTGAATGTGAAAAAAATTATTGTGCTCTCTGGGTGTTAATATAGTATGTAGACAAAAGAGAACCCTAAACCTCACATAATAGCACTTTAAGCCCTAATATTATTAATCCTTATTACTTACCACAAAGATTAATAAATCCATATAGTTTTATGAAGTCACTAATAGTACTTAGATGTTCTACTCCCATTGAGCTGAAGTGTGAATGAGTTCATGATGGTTCAGAAATAAGTCACTGCTACCAGGAGAGAGGGCATTTTCCCAAATGAATGCTAATGGGAAACATTTCTTTCTTAAAAGTACTATTGTGTGGGCATGGTTGCAAAGCCTACATACTCCCAAGGGCTTTGCTCATTATTCCATTTCTCAGAGTCATAAATCAAAGTGAAGCAGGAAAAAAATCATAGAGTGCCCAGCACAGCAAATAACTCCTCCTCCTCACCAAAACACTTGCTTCATGGAGGCAGGAAAGCAGGTGCCCTGCCCAGGAGCAGGTGTCCTGAGCCAGGCGGATGACAATGGATACAGAGCTCTGCATTCGAGGATTGGGCTGTTTGCCACAGATGGTTCATGCCAGTTGTGAGGGCAGGCCGGTTGAGTTAGTGAATCTGATTGTTGTTTGTCTTTGGAAGATTCAGAAAAACACTGGTGGAAGATGAGGGGCTTTTGAGAGCAGTATCCTTACATGGCAGTAACAAGCGAAAGAACTGGGAGCCATAGTGGCTCTGCCCCTGCAAAGCCAAGCTCTGAGAGGGCGTGTGTGGGTTCTGAGGCTGCAGAACAGATGGAGCTATTGGGTACAGATGCGCTCATCCGTTAACCTCTGCCGCCACACCTCTGTGCCTCCACTCTCTTGTCCCTGTTGTCCATTCTCTACAGAGTGGCTTCTGATAATCTTTGTTGCTATTTTAATAAAGCTGACTCAGTTCGCTGTTTGAACAAACTCTGCAGATTTAAACCAGTGACCCTGGCCACCAAGGCCCTGCAGAATCACCCTCCTTCTGCCTTCACTGGCTTCATCTTGTGCTACCCTGAGCCAAACTCCTTATCACCCAGCTGTCTTGGCATCTTCTCTTCTTCCCCCAAAATATAGGTAGTTGTTTCTGACTCGGATTTGATTTTTCCTCTGCTTGAAGCGGCACCTCTGCTCCTCAGAGAAGCCCTTCTGCTCAAACACTGCTCCTGTACACTGGTTTCCAGCCTTCTCTTTGAACTGGGTGTCTCCTGTTCACTCTGCTGTGTCTTGTTTTGTTTTCTCTGTAGCTTTTACAATGAAGCGATTTCTGCCGTGTAATGTGTTCCTGCTTTATCTTAGGTTTCTCCCTCCTGCCTAGATGGAGCCCTCACGCAGAGTAGCAGCTGCCAGTGTGGAGCACACTCAGCTAGACTTGGGACTGACGGATGAAATTAATAATGAATAAATACAGTGATCTATGGTAACCACGTTCTGTGAACAGGGTAGGATTTTCCATGAGCCATTCAATCCCTGACTGTGACACTCTCCAATTAGTAGTTGTTTTAAACCCTAAGTCATTTGTCATCCATTGGTTTTTACTAGGAAAATCTTACAGAATACCCAAAGCAATTATTCTTTTATTAATCAAAGCAAATCTCTGATCTGGCAACAAAAGTCAGGTAGAAGTCCTGTCCCCGGTGCCTGTCGGCTGCTGGAATCTCTGAGCGAGGGCTCAGACAAAGCAGTGAGCGCCGCAGGCTGAGAGTGGAAGCAGGGAGGAGTCCAGGCAGCCAGTACCGTGAGAGGCGATACCACGTGTTGTCGGAATTTGGGGTGCATTTTGGAGATTTCATGTCTCTGGGCGTGACCACTGTGAGAATGGCTGTGGAGTAGGGGGAGTTTGGAAAGACGGGGAGGAGGTGATGTGGCAGGAGTCTTAGAAGCACTGCCCAATCCAGCGTCCAGTTCCGTAAGAAGAGCAAGGATGCAGAACTGCAGCAGCCAGAGCAGAGAGGGGAGGGAGGGTGGGAAGCACGGAACGTGGGCAGAGCTTTGAAGAACTGCACGGAGCTTCCCTGAGCAGGGGAGGCGCCTGCGGCTGCGCTGGGCACAGTAGATGGGTTCGGAGCCCAGTTCCAAGCCTGTGTCGCCTTGGTCCAGCTTTTGAACTTGCATATCCCTGCTTTCAGGGCAAGGCCGCCAAAGACTGGCTCCAAATGCACCGCTTATAGAAGGTGCAGGAGTTATGTCCGAGGAATGCTTGGGCTCTGAGTGAAACACGGCACTGCCACTTTAAATCACTCATGATAGCTGTATAAAGGAAATATTGACATTGCTCGCTACAGCTGTGTTCTGAATGAGCTGTGGAAGGAACTGGCTGGGTTGTTAGAGTTAGCACTGGGACAGTGCGAGTGGGGGGCCGTGCACAGTAGCAGGTACCAGGCTGTCTCTGTGTGCATCGCCAAGGTTAATTAAAACCTCTCTTCCTGCCTGACAATTCAGGTACCTCTGGAGACATTGCGGACATCTGTAGCAAGAGGCTTTGCTTAGAAAGGGGGCCAGACAGCTTGCAGCGCCGCACGACCTCCCAGCTCTGCCTCCTTGAAGGAAGGCTTGGAGCAATAATACTTGTCATTTATGGGGCACATCGGAGGCACTGGATGCTCTTCGCAGAATGTATGGACTCATTTGTCCTCACAAGCATTTGTGGTTTGGATATTATTTTTTTATGTGAGGAGAGAGAGAGAGAGCACACACAAGCAAGCAAGCAAGCAAGAGTGAATGAGCGAGTGTTCTTTCCTGTCTTCTGGTTTATTCCCCAGGGGAGCAAAGCTGGGAGCCAAGAACATAATCCAGCTCTCCCACATCAGTGGCAGCTTCCCAGTTTCTTGCAGGCATCTCACCTGCTGGGCTGAAGGCCAGCTCCCGAAATAGGCGTATTTTAATTACCTTCATTTTACAGGTGAGAAAACTGATTTATAAAGAGTTTGAGCCACTTGCCTGAGGTTACATGTTTTATATGCAATAGAGCTGGGATTCATTACCAGGCACTGTGGCTTGGGTAGGCTGCTTGACCACGATTCCATGTTGAGAGCACACTATTTCAGTAGGTGTCAGATTGTAGGAGGGGTCAGAACCTCTTGGAAACTTTGTCAAAGTCTACATACATCAGCCACATCTCAGGAGCCACGGTAGCTGCATGGTTTCCTGGCTCTTTAGAGGATATTCAAGTTCACAGACCATTTCTTTTGTCTGAGTCAGATTCCCTTGCAATGCAACATGGTCTCTTCCGTGAACTGGTATTGAGGATGAAGCTCAGTTAGGGGACACACGCTGAGACGCGGATGGAGAACAGCGTGAAAACAGCCCCTCCCTGACTCCCAGATTGGCCACGGACACCTGGGTAGGTGATGATCGTGGACTCCCTGGTCCTTGTGCACACCTGGCCCGTCTTCCTGATGGAGCCTATCGGTTGTGGCAGAAGCCGGTGGGACGTGGCAGCCCGTAGCATCTGAGCAGACGTGAGCTCATTGCCAGTCTCGTGCACGTGGGTTGCACTCCGTGGTGTGCTGACTGCCTCCCAGCTTCTCGGGGTAGCAGTTTCCTCCTCAGGTAGGCACAGGCGGTGGTTTCTTAGTGGTGCAAATGGAGCAGGAGCTCTGAGGCTCCCCTAGGTGTGAATCCCACCACAGGTGCTTTCTTGAGAAGTGAGCAGAAATCCCATCTAACTTGAAAGTCTAGGTGATTGGTTTGCCACGATAAAGTTTGCATTCGTTTTTATTTTCCTACTGTTATAATATCCAGTCATCATCATCTTACAGGAAGAAATTTTGTGTGTGTGTGTAGACTTCAGTGGTTATCTCTCAAAGTGCCAGATGGTTCCATCAGTCACTTAAGAAATTTACATCCGTCCCTTCTAAATGTCACACGCAATTCTCTGTCAGAGGCTTCAAATCATAGCTTTCATTTGAATTCCAAGAAAACTTGAAAATGACTTTGCCTGTGAACTCTACAGCACGGTTTTGCTTGTCTCCTTGAGCAGTGGCTGGTATTGTGACAAGGGATAAACAAGTCAGAACGGAGCACGGTTCTCTGCGAGGCTCCGAGAGGCTTGGTTCTCCTCCATCATCCTAATGGAACTGCGGTATCAGAATGGAAAAGGGTCGGGCGGCAAGGATGGGGTTTCTCTCCTGCTGGGTATTATGTTGTGGTGCTGTCTTTTTCATCTTTCCTGGGCTTGTTTTCATCACCACGGATCCACTAAAAGGGAGCTAGGAAGTTGGTGACATCTGCCCGGTTCTCTCCTATCTTGGCTCTGTTGGGAAGTTGTTTCAATATTGGTTGAGACTGCTGGTTGTAGCTTGGCTTCTGGGAACCGAAGAGACACAATCAGATCTGCAGAAGACCTTGGCCCACGCCCTCTGCATCCACAGAGCCTGAGGCTGGTGGTTTCCTCCTGAAGCAAATAGTCATACACTCATGAAAAGGGGTCTATTCCTCTTTATTTTCAATACACTGTAACTGTCTCTTATTTAGAACAAATACTGCCTGTTATTGTGGATGGAGAGGATAAGGGCTGAGTTCCATTGTTAGCTTGATAACTCACTGCCTATGCAAGCCTGATCAAGTCCAGCATGCAATGCCTTGTAATTCAGTGTTTCTTTGAGAATTAAATATGTCAAGTATGATACAACTGTAAATTTTAAACTTCACATCTGGGGTCTCAGAACCATTACCATGGAGTGCGAGTGAGCTAAGAAGTGGCTTGGAGTTAGAAACAAAATCTGTGTGACACGTTAGTGTGGGTAGAAAACAGGCCAGTTCTGGGGATGAAGAGGCAGGGCACTGGGGAACGGATCATTTGCTACAGTGAGCTGTGTCATCAAGGTGAGGTGCAGAGGTCCAGTGGGTTGACCGTGGGTTTATGGTGTCGTCTTCCCCTGCACATGGCTCCCTCATCACTGCTGGTGATACCAGCTCACAAACCTCCTTTTTCTCTTGTCTTCTGGACAATCTGACCTCCTGCATTCATGTAGATGTAGGTCAAGTGCATGCACCTGCTGGAAGTCTCCATCTCCCTCAGATCTGTCTGCTTCTCCACCTGTCCTTCGAGGTGAACCCTGCGACTGCTCCAGGACCTCACCTGCTCCTTCCCCCCCTCAGACATCACTCTTCTTCCCTCTCATTTTGCAGCTTCATTCTCTCCTTCTCTATGAACCGTGTCTCTCCGACTCTAGAGTGCACTGGTTTTTCTCTATTTTATGAACTAAGTGAAGCTGCTTTTCTCTACCTCCACACTATATACGACTTCCTTTTACATTTTTTTTTTCACAAATTCCTTGAGAGGGTAGCCTTTAATTCTGGATACACTGTATCCTGCCCTCATTCTCCTGCTGTGTCCCCCACCATGATTCCATCTCTCTCTCACTTATCCTGGATGACCTCTTACAGCTCTCTGTTTTAGTCTTCATCCTCCTCCTCCTCATCATCATCATCTTCATCTTCATCGGTCTGCATCACTGCTTTGCGATGTTTGAAACTTGATTTTGTTTCTTTTCATTCCCGATCCCACCCCAGGAAATTGGCTTTTTTTAAACCATCTCCTCTTTTTCTGTGTTGTTCTGAGTCCTTTTCTCTTTACCAGCTTCTCTTTTCTCTGTAACTTGCAAATGTTTGTTTGTGTCTTGCTTATCCTGTGTGCACATCACAGGTGACCTGGCGCAGTTTCTCTTGATCACTTGTGGTCACAGCTGCCCGAGAACCCACCTCAATTCATGCTTCCGAATCGTCACAGCAAAGGCAAGGGTGTGTGGTAAACCCCAGTGATGCTGTGTCATTGTCATTGTAAATCACATGGCTAAACCCACCTTAGAGGGACTGGGAAGCAAAGTCCTGCCATACATCTCGAGAAAGGATGCTGGGAACGCTCACTCGGTGGTCCCGATGACTGCCACACAAATTGAGGACAATGTGGATGCCTACTTTCTTAGTTTTTTTTTTTTTTGATCTCTTACCTCCTTTATCTTCATTTCTGTATTCTGTTCTCCTTTTAAAAATATTGTTTCCATGACTAAGTCTTTGGAAGCTAGATTTTCTGTCTCTTTCAACCAGATACTAAATTATTACAAACCTTAGCTGGTAATAATTTATGACATATCCATGTTCTGATGACCCCAAAATTAACACTTTTCTCATTGCCTTATTTCTATTATATAAGTTGTATTTGGGAAAATTTGGATGTAGGTGCCTTTTGATAGTATCTGTAGTATGTGCTCGTCTTTGGGAAAGCTTGCAGTCCAAACGGAACTTCGGTACACAGCGTACAGTAAATATTTAATAACTTGCGCAATTAATTGAGGACATTCTGAATCAGTGTTGAAATTGAGGGTATAGATCCAAAGAAAGCAAGCCTCGTGCTGTAAAATATTTGCTTATTTGTGTTCTATTTTTCCTAAGCTCTAACAGATGATGTGACCGGAACGATGCAAGAAGAAATGGCCTAATTGGCCTGGTGACCTTTCCCTTTGTCGAAGAAGCCGGATGCTAACATGAAGTGTGGCACTGTTGATGTGAGCTAACGGGGCCTTTGCTGCTTCTGTCGTGGTCCCAGCCTCAACCATATTCTGGGTCGCAAAGGCATCTTGACAGTCCGTGGCTGTAATTCTCTGAAGGAATTGAGATAGCAGCAGGAAGTGACTTTGCAGCGTGATGCGTCTCTCCCAAGGCTCACCAGCATAAGCCTGGAGATGCTCCGTGTACCTCTCTCTGTTCTCGCCTTTCTTTTCAGTCTCAGCTCACCTTCCAAAGTCATTCCATCTGTATTGCTTTATGTACTGTGATGGCGGAATTCATATACGAAAACACTGCACAGTGGTGAGCAAAGGGGAGGTGCCCATGAAATCGAGGAAAGACCAGCTCCTTGTGACCTTTTGTAAATCTCAAGTCCCTTGTGGATGAAGTGGGGCTAAAAGTCCAGTAAAACTCTTGGGCATATAAACGAGAATACTTGTGCAGGGAACTCTGAACCATCCTTAGTGGAAGCTGGAGATGTGGGCTAGAAAACAAGGGAGGGCCGGCGCCGCGGCTCACTAGGCTAATCCTCCACCTTGCAGCGCCGGCACACCGGGTTCTGGTCCCGGTCAGGGCGCCAGATTCTGTCCCGGTTGCCCCTCTTCCAGGCCAGCTCTCTGCTGTGGCCCGGGAGTGCAGTGGAGGATGGCCCAAGTGCTTGGGCCCTGCACCCCATGGGAGACCAGAAGTACCTGGCTCCTGCCTTCGGATCAGCGCGGTGTGCCGGCCGCAGCGTGCCGGCCGCGGTGGCCATTGGAGGGTGAACCAACGACAAAGGAAGACCTTTCTCCCTGTCTCTCTCTCTCACTGTCCACTCTGCCTGTCAAAAAACAAAACAAAACAAAACAAAACAAAACAAAACAAACAAGGGAGCAGACAAAGACTCGGATGGAAGGACAAGACTGGCAGGAACAGGGAGCAGTAACACAGGGAATATGGCTGAGTATCAGCAGAGACGGCTTAGGTACACAGAGGGAAATCTTGTCAGAAGACAGCTCAGTTGCTCTGAAGGGAAGTGGGGGAAGCTAGTCGACACTTCACAGGAAAAGGAACAGGTTTGCACACTTGGAATTTAACCGTGACTGTCAAACAACTGGCGTGGATTTCTCATGGTTCTGGACGGGCGCAGGTTTTAGAACACGGCACTAGCAGACTTGGTGTCTCAAGAGGGCCTGCTTCCTGGTTCAGGGACTGCAGCATCTCTGTGTCCCCACAAGGCTGAGCAGCCGAGGGAGCACTCCTGAGTCTCTCTTTGTAAGGGAAACTGATCTCAAGGTGGATCCGCCCTCATGACCCGATGCCCTCCCCAAAGCCCTACCTCCACTGTCATCACCCCTGGGGTTAGTCTCCTCTAAAGAATTTGGGGGGGGAGGTCACAGCATTCAGGCTATAGGGGTCCTCACTTTCCCCCACTCCCTCCAGCCTGTCCCACCTTTGGGTAATTTGTTGTGTAAAGTATCTTGTCACTGTCATGGGTTTAGGTAGTTTACTCTGGTTTCTGATGAAAATTATTAGGTACTACTGATAGTCTTGACTAAGTAGCTTCTTTTAGATGCTGCTTCTCCGTCCAAACCCCTTTTTTACTGGAAGACTTAGGAAGAGTTTATTCAGTCAGGGAACTTTTATTTAGTTAAATTGGATAACTGACATCCAAGTTAGTGATTATAAGAATCCTCATACTTACTTCTTTCTCAATAACTCAAGTAGTGTTTGTAGCCTATGTCTTTTCATATTTATTTCTGTAATACTCAAATTTGCTTTCTCTGGCCCATATCTTAAAGTTAGCAGTGGAAAGAACAGGTCTTCAAAGAGGGAGGTGCCTTTCTCTGAAGGGAGGAGAGAACCTCCACTTTGACTATGACCGTGTCTAAACAAGATAAGAGTCGGAGAACTCAAGGGGCTTCCATAGCCTTGGAAACTCATGACTGGTGCATAGGGAGATTACTGATGCCATAAACAGGAGTGTCAATTGGTAAAGTCAACAACAGGAGTCACTGTGCACTTACTCCTCATGTAGGATCTCTGTCCTTAACGTGCTGTACACTGAGGCTTAATGCTATAACGAGTACTCAAACAGTATATTTCACTTTGTGTTTCTATGGGGGTGCAAACGACTGAAATCTTTACTTAATGTACACTAAACTGATCTTCTGTAAAAAAAAAAAAAAGAAATTATCAATTCCCAACTTGACTCTCACTGGAATTAAACATGACAATAGGTCTGATCTGATTTCATCATCATTTAAAAAAAATCATCTATTATTTTTCACTTTATGTTTCTGTGTGGGAGCAAACTGTTGAAATCCTTACTTAAGGTATACTAAGCTGATCTTCTGTATATTAAGATAATCGAAAATGAATCTTGATGTGAATGGAAGGGGAGAGGGAGTGGGAAAGGGGAGGGTTGTGGGTGGGAGGGACGGTATGGGGGGGGAAGCCATTGTAACACATGAGTCGTACTTTGGAAATTTATATTCATTAAAAAAAAAAAGTTAGCAGTGTTTTAGTACAAGGCTTCTAGTTTGCATAGGTAAACCATGATCAATTTCCTTTAACCTGAGCAGATTCAGATTAAACAGAGAAGAGAAACGTGGGTTCTATTTTCCTTGAAATAGCCTACGAAACCATTGTAGCTCACCAATTGGACAACTCCCTCTTTAGCAAAATATTTTGTAGAAAGATGTGAACTTCACTGGAGGATTACCATAGTTCCAAATCACAAAACTGGGTTTATAAAGCTGTGCACTTTTATTGCAAATATAGGTTTTCTTCAGAATGATTTCTGAACAATTGACCATTCAGGAAATGTTGAGTCCTTTGATGTTCGAAAAAGTGTATAATTCCATTTCTCCTTCATCTTCCAACTTAAAGATTCAAACCAAAATAGAATCGATTTATATGTGAGTTGCTGATCTTTGTTTCCTGGTCAGCAATGGAAAGCTCTGGAAACGTGCCTCCTTTTTGCTGATTTCCCACAATGCACCTGATGTCTGCCTGTGATGGTGTGGATTGGCACAGGGGACTTATGGGCAAGCCAAAACAGGAAGCTGGCAGAAATGGTGCCATACAATATGTTTGTTCTAAAGAGTTGAAACCGGTGTGGTCAGTGGAGCCATGGCAGGGCTCTTGGTTGCTATATGAAAGGAAGGAGTTTAATTATTATCTCGGGTCATCCTCCAATAAAGATTTTAAAAAGAATAGATTTAAAAATCCTGTTGTCTTCTGTTTTTTTTTTTTTCATGTTTCAGCCAGCATTTGACTTGTAGTGAGGGACTGAGGAAGAATGATGACTTGTCGGTACATTGTACATGGAAAGTCAATATTTCTTTTGCAGGCAAATGGGAAGTAAATCAGTTCATGTCACTTCACTTAGGGTGAGAAAACTATTACAGCAGCACTGTCGATACCATGCGGCACTTTTCAATTCTATCAATTGTTGATGTCACATTGGATAATATGTTATTGTAGGGAGATCTTAGAGCAAATTGGTCCATGCACATCATTTCTTCACTTTGCCTACACAGCGGTTGGAAATGGTAGTATGATAACTCAGACTAACCCTGATCTCAGGGACACATCATTGCTAAACAAGGTAGGCAGTGACAAAACGTTATCCTCTTCTAAACTGTTAGCTCAGTGCTGAATTAATAAAAAATGGTTTGCTCTCAGTTTTAAAACTATACTTAAAACGTGCTTTTGTACCTAATAGTGTAGTTCTGTTTGTCACCAATATTTTCCCCTGAGGAAACCAATACATGGATACTTCAAAAAAACAAACCTACCCTCAGATGGACTGTCTCTAATCAACTTCTCATCCTTTTCTCTCTAGCTGGAGTGGTGCATTGTTGGAGTTTCAAATGTTTCACACATGTTTACTTTTGTTTGAGTTAATTTTGTTTAGTGGGTGCTAAAGTCCACTACTACCCTTCATATGCTTTTAAAGAAATAATTGTCTTCCTCAGTCATGTTCGTATGAGCATCTCTGGTGCGCAGTACAATCTGATCCTGACTATGCAGAGTGCAAAATGCAAGGGATCGAATCACCAGCAATTTTCTTCCCCAAGTTGCTTTCTTAAATCAGCTTTTAAAGAGATTTGTGTTGCCTGTGGATGTAAAGCAACGGAGTAAAACTAAACCTTCCTGATTTCCAAATCAGCATTTAAAGAGCTATAATTCATATTTAATGAAGAAAAACAGCTAAATAAGCATCTACACGCTTTTAAATAGAGACTTTATACTCATAAAGTTTTTATCCCCTGCTAAAAGCCCCTTTACCATATATTTTTATTATGCTTTGATACAAAACACTAAAAGGAAGTTGGAAATTGTTAAATTGCTATTAAATTATAGGAGAACAAATATTAGGAATAAATTTCAGCTCAGTTAACTAGGGAAAGACTGGCAATTTTCCTAACTTGTGCTTGCCATCTAGTTTTCAAGCAGAGAAAATGTTTTATTGCTAACAGAACATGAAACAATATTGAGGCCATATGTCTCTGACCTTTTGTGTAAGAATCAAGCACTTTCTCTTCCAGGAGTAGACATTCTGCTTGTGAGGGGGCAGCGCTATGGGGAAAACTGACTTTGTTTTATCTCTAAAATTGGGTTTCTTCTTTTCCCCTGAAATAAAGGTGGACTATTGAGATCTGCTTGCCTGTAGGCAAAATAATATAAACTGATAACAGAATGCATGTGTATCTGGGGCTTCACCGTTCCTGGAGTGTACAAGCCTTGGTTCTCTGTCATCAAGAACATCCTGCCCCCTTGTTGATGTCAAGAGCAGGATGGGCTGGGAGAAAGAATGCGTGGTTCGTGCACAAACTGACTCTCTGAAATGTTTTCTCCCCCCTTTGGCTATTGGTCTCAGTTTTGCTTCATATTTGGTATTTTCTTAACCTGATCAATTTTGAGGAGAGATGATAGGACATATTTCGATAGTGTGAACTCATGACCAGCATTTCTTTAAAAATGCACTGAGATTTTATCATTTATATTTGGCTCTGCTTCTGACTTCATTCATGTAGGCACCTGCCTTCTTCCAAGCGTGAGTAATATCTTTCACATTCCATTATTATGGGCAAAGAAAATCTTACCATGCCATCAAACCAACTCATTCAGTTGTTTAAAGCATTCTGGCTCAAAAAGCATCCTATAATATTAAAGATGTTGGTTGCACATTTTTGTATATCTCCAACTGTTTATTAAGTCTTTGTGGAAATTTTTCAACTTAATCACTTGGATTAAGGGGGAAATTGCTTAAGTGGTTGTTTGTATTTTAATTTTCTGAAATATATTTGCCTCTGCAGAATTGAGGTTTATACCCATAGCAATGCTTCTCTTTCCTTTCTGTGCAAGACATAGTTTCTTTTTTAAACACTTATTTATTTGAAAGTGTTATTGTGATAGTGAGAGACAGAGAGCTTCTATCCACTGGTTCACTCCTGAAATGGCCACAGTGACAGGCTAGGCCAGGCCAAAGCCAGGAGCTTCTTCCAGGTCTCCCATGTGGGTAGCAGGGGCCCAGGCACTTGGGTCATCTTCTACTTTTTCCAGGCCATTATCAGGGAGCTGGATTGGAAATTGAGCAGCTGGGATGCAAATCGGTGCCCAAATGGGATGCTAGCTTTGTAGGCAGTGGCTTTACCTGCTACACAGCAACGCTGGCCCCTTTTTCTAAGACATAGTTCTGTTTGGTGCCCAGAAACGAGGTGGTCCTAAGGATGAGCACCTCCAGATAATTGGGGAAACATTGAAGCTGATTACTGACTCGAAGTCCCGTGTAAAAGGAGATGACTGTGAATTTCTTCTGCGTTGAATGGAGTGTTCTATTGATCTCTGGAATGAAATATAAGCTGTACCCAATGGACTACCTATTTTAATGCAGTGGAGCAAATTCAATGAATTGCCCAATCCTCCAGAGCCCTGTAGAAAACCACCCCAAGCGCAGTTTAATGGAGAAATAGCACAGGAAATTGAAGTCCAGGGCCCTCCTGCACTCATCCATTAAGGTCAAGACATCTGAATCATTGCATCAGGGCCCTGAAAGAGGAGTTTTATGCTGGAGTGGGATCTAGTATTCAGGCCAAGTGGTGTTTGTGTAGAATGATTAAACCTCCATCTGAGAGACTTCTGCGTCTGTTGACCTATTTATTAGCCTGTGGAGACATAAGAATCCTGTGAGTGTCAGGAGCCTCAGTAAAGATCATTTCCATAGACACACAGCACACTGTAGGAGACGGTGAGGTCTGGGTGGGTGGGTGGCCCGTGCTGGGCTACATTCGTGGACTTGGCTTCCTCTGCACTGTGCTCAGAACTGCTCCAGGTGCACCCTTCGCATAATGGAAGGAGTGCAATTCTGATAAAGAAACATAGGATTGCATCTGGCCTCACATTGCCACAACACTGTTATTTTTACTAATTTTTACTTTTTATTTGAAAGGCAGGGAGAGAGACTGATGGAGAAGAGTTATCATCCTCTGGTTCACTCCTCAAAATGCCCACACTACTGGGGCTGGGCCAGGCTGAGGTCAGGAGCCCAGAACCCAGTTTGGGTTTCCCTCATGGGTGGTGGGAACCCAAGCACTACAGCCATCATTTGCTGCTTCCCACGATGTCATTACTAGGAAGTGGAGTAGAAAGCAGAGCAGCCAGAATTGCTGCCAGTCACTCTGTTATGAGAAGTAAGTTTCCAGGTTGTAACTTAACCATTTCATTATGCACTCATTCCAGAAACATTTTAAAAATTACAAGTATAGAATGATGGCATAGCATATGTTCACCTGGGGCATGAACACTTCTAGAGTGATAATATGATCTACTTGCCTGTGTCTGGTTGTGAAAACTATACATGTCCATCACAGAAATAAGGAATTTGTAAGAAAAGGGCAAGATGAAAACTGTCTTAGAGCTTGAATTGTTGCTTATATGTCAGAAATATCGTTGAGATGTATATGTGATCCATATCTCCTGAGAGGTATATATGAGGTATATATTAAAGTCTGATTTTTCTTTGGATTTTATATGTTGTTAAATAGACTCTTATCCTAGTTTCATTACTTCATGCCATTGTATATTGATGTAACATGATTTGTTTGATCAATTCATTTATTATAGACTTCAGATTGTTTCCACATTTGTAACATAATAAATCATACCATGATATGAATAACCCTTCATGGAAATAAATTTGCAATCTTTGCTCCTTTGTAAAGATAATGTTTATAATAAAAAAAAATGGAGAGAATTTCCCTTCTGATTGTTAACTCCTGCAACAGACGGAGTTGGGTCAGCCTGAAGCCTGAAGTCAGACACTCCATCTGAGTCTTCCCTGTGGGTGGCAGGGACCCACATACTTGAGCCATGATCTCCTGCCTCTCAGGATGTGTGTTAGCAGGAAGTTGGATCAAAAGTAGAGGCAGGAAGTAAACCCAGGTATTCTGATGTAAAATGTGAACCACCAAAGTGGTGTCTTAACTACCCTGCCAAGTGCTAACCTAGGATAAGTTTTAAGGGTATTGGAAGTCTATCAACTGAATTGCTCATTATAGTGATTTGCATATGTATTGCCGAGTTATCTTATAGAAAGTTCTTGTTGATTTCCATTCTGTTTCTTTATTTTATAGTCTTCACTAAGAATGTTTATTAAAGGAATACAGAACCTTTGCTAATTGTAGATGGGAAATGTCATCTCGTTTTTAAACGTGCATTTTGGTTTCTTGAAAGCATTACATGGTTCTCACATGCTTATTAGCAATTTGCACATCTGATTGAATGTGGTATCTAGTTCTGTCATCTGTCGAGTCACTCACTGGGTGTTTCCTTAATTCTTTTTGATTTTAAGACCTCTTTACATACTATTCTGATCAACACTTTTGTTTGTAGGTCTTTCCCCTTGGTTTGTGGTTTGGGAAGGGGCGTTTTGGGGAAGACTTTGGTTTCTCTTATGTTCATCAGACTATCCCATGGAGAGGGAAGACATGAAACCAGTGATTGTGGAAGAATGAGAAGTGTTGAGAGATGCATGTTCACATTTGCATATTCTGAACTCCCACGTGGAGACAAGGAATTTACTGTATATTCCTACATAACCATTTCAGAACTATTAAGAACTAATGAAATACAAAAATGGAATGTATATGTATGAAATGGATACCTTGAGAATCGACGATTATTTACAGCCCTTGTCTCTATTGTTGTGGAATAGTGATTTTTTTCTTCTTATTGTTTATTTGGTTAATCTTATGATTATAAAGTAAACTGAAAGTATGTCATTGCAATAACTAAAGAATAATGAAGGAAGAGGGATTGTAGGCAGGTTAGCAGGAGGGAGGGCTGGGTGGGAAGTGTCACTGTGCACCTGAATCTCTGTGTGTGAAATACATGAAATTTGTTCACTTCATATAAATGACAAATCAATAAATAAAAGCATCTTTTACCACAAACATTAATTTGTGGCAGGACAGATTAGCAGGTGAGTGAGATAGCAGGTTAAGGTGAATAGGTTGTTCTAAACGATTCAGTTGATGATTCGAGAGGTACGGTAGCTTTCAGGTCTTTAAGCTCCTGCAGGGCGGACTGCAGTTGTAATTGCTAGTGACCCTTGGGAGTTGGTAGGCTTTTAAGAGTAACTTGTAGGAAGATTGACTGAAAGGAGCCCATCAGTGGGACTCACGGTGAGTATGTGGCCTGTGCACGTGAGCGTACTGCATCCTGTAGCCTGGCTGATATCATTAATAATGATTGAACTACTGAAGAGGAGGCCTTGGCCATCAACACCGGCAGCCAAACTTCTCTCGGCTGTGTGTTCAGGCGCTGTGTTTATCCAGAGCTATTCTGACTCTAGCTCTAGAAATTTTGCTCCCTCCTGGGAGCCTTATTTATTTATATTCACTTTAGAGCCATTAGGGAGATGGACAATGCATGGGCTTCCATGGAAAAGAAATTAATTTTAATCAAGAGGATGTCACTTTTTATTGCATGCATTGAGGGATGAAATGTTGACTTCATGGATAGCTTTCTTGAGGCCATCAGTTAAGATAATGGATAAAATGGAGCATTTCACCAAAGCAAGATCTATTGCTTAGCATGGCACACACTTACACAATACGCTTACATCACTCATGCTAACAACAGTAAGTTGTATCCTCGAGGCGGGAGACATCCAAACGCATTGTGAGACATGTCCCTTTTTCTCTTCTTCCTCCTCGGAGAAGATTCCGTTTTGTTCACAGTGGGAAACCCTGCAGGAAAACCCTTGGTAGCTGAAGTGTGTGTCACTGGTAAAGACTGAAATTAAAATAGCTTGGGAAAGGGCTTTGAAAAATTATAAGCACTGCATACGTTCTGGCTTTAGAGCTTATTACTTTCAGAGAAAGTGCAACATCCTGGCGTGGGGATCAACTTTGAAAGAGATCACAAACCTTGACCAAGAGTGAATGCAGATGCCACTGGGGGGAGGGGCAGAGACAGAGGATGAGACCTCTGGGGGGGGGGGCAGTGATGTCTGTTCATATCCCTCAGGGTGGAGCAGTGTGGAGGAAGGGGACGTAGGCGGGGTGGGGCTGTCCGTGGGGTTGCTTTGCTTTCGCTTAGACGTCTGTGCAGACCTTTGATCACTGCATGGTGCCAAGAGGTGCAGTAAGCTTTTAGTGCTGCCCCATTTGTCATGCCCTTCGTGCGTTGAGTCAGCGTGAGGTGAGGAACAGCCTGCACTGCGAGAAGTGAGGGGATGCCGAGCTCGGCACCAGCCAGGTGAGTGGTGCTGAGAAACCACTGTTGCATCCTTTATCCAACTGAAGGGGTGTCGCAGCAGATGAGTGTTTTCTAAGGTGAGGGCTGTATGCAATGACGTCACGGAAGATGACCTTAGGCAGTACATACAGCATATTAGTATGCACTCAGTACTTTGGTCATTGGCTATTCGAATAAAATTTGTGTATAAAGCACAAGATTTTCTGGATGTTAACAATTAGGTTAAAAAGCAAGAAATGAATAAAGAAAAGCCCTGTAGAAAATCCTAGTGTTGATGGGATCCAGATAGGTGAAGTCATGGAGGAGATGCTGGCCACACTGCCTGTAGGTGAGGTCTAACACTGAAGCGTGGAGTTTGTTCACTGAGGACAGGTTGGTGACAACCTTCACCGTGATGTCTCTCTGTGGTGTTCTCTCCACCTGCATCACTCTCGGGACCAGATCAGGCCACAGGGGCCCCTGTGTGTGGCTGCGAATCACTCCACGGTTGCAGTATGCCTTTGAGTGCCCTTAGTGTGATTCTTCATACATCTCAGATGCAGGGCAGCCATACTGGGAAGGCCTGGCGTGATTCTATTTTTATATGTTTTTAGGGAAACTTTAAGTATACAAGTTTCATGTATTTCATATGTACAGATTCAGGAACATAGTGATTCTTCCCCCTGCCCTACTCCTGCACACGCTCCCACCCTTCTTCCTACTCCCTCTCACATTCCAACTCTTAATATTTACAAAAATATTTTCAGTTTACTGAATGATCGTATAGTTAATCCTACACCAAATCAAAGAGTTCAACAAATAGTATGAAGAAAAAAAAACACTGTTCCTCTCTGGAAGAGACAGAGTGTAAACCAGCATCGAATCTTGAAAGCTGGCATGATTCTTAATACACATCAGGTAGGCACAGACAAGCACAGGGGAGGAGCTGGACCTGGTGCATGGCCCGAGCAGGGACACACTTCAGTTGCGTGTGTTCAGGGGCTGCCGAGCCACTCTGGTCACGGGTTCCATCCTGTCTGTGGCATTGTCTCTGCAGACAAAGCTGCCTTGTATACTTGGTGATTTCATCCATGCAGTGGCTTCTTCACCAGAGCCTGACCCCCTGAACGTCCCATCTGGGTTCCCAGATGTTGGGGTGCCAATTATATTGTCATGTGCTTATTAATAAATCCCCAACAGTGATAAGCCCGTGTGGGTTCTGGCCTAATCTTCAGAGAAGAATTCTGAATACTGGCATAAATGACTGAAGCAGCCTAAGTTTTTAAGTGTTTTATTCAGTGGGAGAAATGTGTAGGAGAGTGAGCACGTAAGCCTGGAAGATGGGGTAGGTGGCCCGAAGGCCATGCATCCTGGAGGTGCAGTAGAGCAAGCGCCCACAATGGCAAAAGGCCAAAAAAAGGGGGAGGAGTTGGGCCCACCTTGTCCCAGGCCTTTTTTCCACATCCAAAGGGGAGTGGTTAATTAACCTGATTGGCAGGTGGGCACACAGGTGTGGCCAGGTAGGGGCATGAGGTCACACAGGGGTGTGGTGAAGGTGTGGTCTTCAAGCTAACAAACCTGATGAATTTTATCCTTCCTGTAGCCTACAAAACCCATGACATTGTGGAAGAGGGAGTGTGGAGAGGCCCCCAGGGAAATTTCTCTTGCTTCCCTGCATCATTTGATGGATCCAGATACATCAAAATGTGAGGACTAGGGCTGGCCCTGTGGCCCAGCAGGTTAAGCTGCCACCTACAGTGCTGGCATCCTGTGTGGCTGCCCATTTGAGTCCCCAGCTGCTTCACTTCCAGTCCAGTTCCTTGCCAGCAGCCTAGGAAAGCAGTGGAAGATGACTCGAGTGCTTGGTGGGCCCGTGCACACATGTAGGAGGCCCGGAAGAAGCTCCTGGCTGGCTTCTGGCTTCAGCCTCCCCCAATCCCGGCTGCTGTGACCATCAAATAAAATAAATAAATCTTTTAAAAAAAGAGGAGGACTTTTGCACCATTTTGTGTTTCCCTTACAGCTGACTTCGGGGGCTACTGCAGAATAGCTCCAGCATCTGTGTTGCTTTCTTATTCAGGGATGAGAAAACAATGACAGTGCACTGCCTCCCGCTGAATCTGCCAGACAGATGAGAGGGGATACCCACTGAGTTGCAGTCTCTTCATCAGTTGTAATCAGGTATTTTATAGAACTCTTACCTGAGAAACAGCGTTCTTTGCATACTATAGACCTTGCTTTCTGGTAAATAGAGTTATAATTGAACAGTTTCTTTTTTGTTTTGCTCTTTATATTGACTCAGGCCCATTAGCCGCAATTAATGCTGCAGGTTCTAGAATTCCAATGTGCTTTTAACATTCCACAATTGAAACTTGGCAGAACAAAATGTGACACGGCATCGCTTTTGCAGAAGCGCTCTCCGTGGCCTCTGGCTCCTTTGATGACCAGAGAACGGCTGCAGTATGCAGTGGGCTGGGTGTTGAGTTTGTGAAAAGTCAGAACCTACTAAGAATGAAGCGTGATTTGCTCCTGTCTTCTGGTTTGGCAAAAGGACAGCAAGTGTTAATGCTTGCAAGTAAAGTTCTTTCACGACCCACCTGTGTCACTCACTGCTTTGTGTGTTTAGAACTTGGTCACACTGGAAAGACCATGTAGGGTGGTGGTGAAGAAGCCATGGCGGCCGGCACCGCAGCTCACTAGGCTAATCCTGCACCTTGTGGCACCGGCACACCAGATTCTAGTCCCGGTCGGGGCATCGGATTCTGTCCCGGTTGCCCCTCTTCCAGGCCAGCTCTCTGCTGTGGTCAGGGAGTGCAGTGGAGGATGGCCCAAGTACTTGGGCCCTGCACCCCATGGGAGACCAGGAGAAGCACCTGGCTCCTGCCTTCGGATCAGCGTGGCTGCGGCGGCCATTGGAGGGTGAACCAACGGCAAAAGGAAGACCTTTCTCTCTCTCTCTCACTGTCAACTCTGCCTGTCCAAAAAAAAAAAAACAAACAAACAAAAACAAAAACCAACAACAACAACAAACGCCATGGCGTCAAATTGACCCGCTGTGAAATCTTGATTTTATTAGTTGTGCTTCCCCAGAGTTCAGCACAACCTTGCAATCTTGTCTCCGCCCTCACTTGTCAGTGGTACCACAGTGCCAACCTGAAGATGTAGCCTTTCTCGTTTCTAGAGGACAGCTTATCCTTGCTTAGAAGCTGCAAACACTACCCATGGAACAGATGACTTAAAGCATCTTGCTCCCCCAGTACCCATTTCCTGCCACCATTCTTTACTGCTAGGCTAATTATGGGAGCAGAGACTCAGCAGAGCCTCAGCAGAGCCTGGACAAGAGACTGCAGTTTCTACTTGAGAGAAATTGTCTAAGGAAAGTACGCATCTCCATCACATGCAGCATTGCAAGACGGGGATACCCATATGGGAGTGGATGTTGAGTGCTGAGGGACTCAAAATATGGGGCTCAGTTATGGGGACATCATGGACATGAGAGCTCTTTCATGTTGGAGTTTAATGTCTTAGTAAAGAGAAGCTGTTGAGTGACCCATGAGGTTTGCTGTGAGGTTCCAGTGAGGTTCCGGGTGCCTTCTCTGCACCCCAGTGTGTCCTCCCTCTCTCACTCCCACTTCTGGGCAGGTTTTATATATGCTGATTTTCACTTCCTGATTAGAGGTTTCTCTGATGCCTCAGACTTGGAGAACCCTTAGAATCTTGTTGGCATTCATGTCTGCACAAGTAGGGATTGTGAGATAACATGGATGATACTACTGTTGGCCAATATGGGACTGTATCCATGGGTACAGGGCTTCTGAATTAGTAGTCTGAGCACACTTCATCAGAAACTTCAGAAGGTCTTGCAGGGTATCAGCAACTTGGTAACACATTCTCGTTTTTGTCTTGATGTGTTCTTCGCTGTTTTACATGGCTTGCCCCATGCTCTTTTTTAATTTTATTTTCATTGCCTTTGAAAGGCATACAGAGAGGAATAGAGAAAGATCTTCCATCTGCTTGTCCACTGCTCACATACCCATAATAGCCAGGGCTGGGACAAGCCAAAGCTAGGAGCCCACAGATCCAACAGGGTCTCCCGCTGGGAGTCAGGGACCCAAGTACTTGAGCTGCTGCCTCCCAGGATGCACATGACCAGAAAGCTGGGAAGGAGATGAAGTAGCTGGGACTTGAACCCAGTGCTTGGATCTGGGAGGCAGGCCTGCCAAGTGGTGACTGAATTGGAGCACTAAACACCTGTTCCCAATACAAGTCCCCAAATAAGCAGTCAGAGATCCTTTCCCTGGGGATTTGTTTTTAGGTTGAACAGATGGTTTGGACTGGGAGTGGCTGTAAAGCACAGACTATGTATGGGCTTCTGAGGCTGTAGGGGCGTGAACACAGGCGGGAGCATCGCAGGTACAAGGCCTTCCCCCTGGTGGATTAGATAGAGGGAGGGTAGAAGGTGACGTGTTGGCTCACATCGTCACCCTGGCACTTAGGCAGTGTGAGTACCTTGGTCATCACAGGGGTTGTAGTCTTGGTTGGCTTCTGTGAGCAGCGCGGGAGGTCTTGCAGGAAGAAGTGACAAATTGAGCTCAGATAGTTATGAAAGGCAGACCTGTGAAAACTGGAAGTCCTCTTTGGAAAAATTTAAGAGGCCATGGTTGCTGAGGACAGGATATTTTGGGCTGAAAACTCAGTTGAAGGTTGACTTGAAAGAATGGCAGAGCTGACAACTAGACTCTTTGTGAACTTGTCCTGATCTCTTATACAAAAACTATGGTTCTGATACAAAAATAATGGAATCCTGAGTGGTAAAATCTGGGCAGAAAATCTGAGGATCTCAAATGATGAACATTTTTCTGAATACCCCAGGGTAGAAGATGTAGCCTTTGCTTCTCTTTTAAAGATTTGTGTATTTATTTGACAGGCCAATGAGTGAGGGAGGGAGGGAGAAGGGACAGAGGCTAGTTGATGGATTGATTTTCCATCTGCTGGTTTACTCACCAAATGGCTGCAACCAGCCAGATCTGAGCCAGGCTAAATCCAGAGGCCAAGAACTGCATCCTGGTGTTCCATGTGGATGGCAGGGACCCAAGCACTTGGACCGTATTCCGCTGCCTTTCCAGATGCATGGGCAGGAAGCTGGATCGAAGCACAGTAGTGGGAACTCCAACCAGCACCCTGATATGTAATGTGGGTGTTGTAAGTGGCAGCTTAATCCGCGGTACCACAGTGCCAACCCAAAATGTAGGCTTTCTCACTCCAAAGAGAACGGCATCTCCTTGCTTGTGGGCTGCAAAAACTGTCCATGGAACAGGTGACTTAGAACCTACTGCCCATCTCCCCCAGCACCCAGTTCTTGCCACATTTTTGCTGCTGGGCTAATTACAGGAGCAGAGACTCAGCGGAGCCTGAGCAGGAAAATGCAGCTTTTACTCATGAGAAGTTATCTTACACATGGAGGGGAAGGAGGGATCTCCCTCACAGGTAGCAAAAGGGGGACCCAGATGGAAGTGGATGCCCAGTGTTGTGGGATTCAAAGTAGGAGACCCAGTGATGGGAAGGGCGTTGCCATGAGGGCAGTGTCTCAGTAAGGACAAGCTGTTGGATAACCCCATGACACTTGTACATGTTACAATGTCTTTGGCAACTGCTGATGGAAAATCCCAGGCACAGATAATCAGGGTTCCAGAACAAGGCCATAACTTCCGTGGTAGGAATTGCTTTGTGTGTGAGTGCCTGGTAGACCGAGGAAGGTTCTCTTATGCAACTGGTCATCTGATCCCGGGACAGGTAACCAGTTACCTAGCTCTCCTGTGAGCTGGACACTACCATTCCATTATATCAGAACATTAAAAAGGAACAGTAGCAATCAGTGGTGAGAAGGAAACAGTAAATTTTGGATTGGGCCCAGCAGGTGCAATGGACATAGCAAATTGCTATGGACCTTTGGCCTAAATTTCTATGCCTGTAAGTCTCATTCAGCTCACAACGCATGGTGGGAATTTTCCCAGAACCAACTGGGTCACAGAGGAAAAGTTTCAATATGATTGGTGTCTGCCTAAATGGACATGGCACTGCTCCCCTATTCAGGGGAGGCACTAAAGTTGTTAGGAGAGGAAACCGTCCCAAAGAAATGAATCTTGATGAAGAATGGGATGGGAGAGGGAGTGAGAGATGGGATGGCTGCAGGTGGGAGGGAGGTTATGGGGGGAAAAAGCCGCTATAATCCAAAAGTTGTACTTTGTAAATTTATATGTATTAAATAAAAGTTAAAAAAAGAAATAGCATGCTATTTTGGTCATTCTATTTGTACAGATGAAGACATTTCCTAATGTAGAGATTGCCCAATGTGGCCTCATGGGCAGTGGGCAATGGCTGGGCTAGTAGTTCCTGGGTTTGGGTGGAACAGGACCAGATGATCTGAGACTGGAAACGTATGTGGAGTGGCAAGAGGTTGGACTGATGTAGAGAGTTGGACCTGTGTAGTTGTCTGTGTCTTATATCAGAGACCATGAACCATGCAGGAGACATAGAGCACCTAAATGGGCAAGATCACTCAATCTGCAGATGTCAACAGTTCTCTGTCCTTGGTCACCCCAGTGTAGGCACAGCACATCCAGGAATGGAAAGGACAGACGGTTAGGGATTAAGGTTAGTTGTGGGCTCCCTCTCCTCAAGGCTGGTCTCGAGCTCATCTCGGTTCAACCTCCCCTTGTCTAAGAGCAGGGTCAGTGCTAAGCCTTTAGCATAGAACCTTTGTTCAAGAACATTGCCAGTGTTTTGCAAGTAGGCTACTAGTACCCAGTCCTTAGAAAGAAGCATGGCAATGAGCAGAGGAACGGGGATTTAAGAGCTTTGAGACCTGAGTCCCCTTACAGCAGCTTGCCCAATAGAACATCAGAGTGGCCTGAAGAAGGGTTAGCTTCATACTCGGGGCTAGCACCACACAGACTCGGGACACCATCCTCCAGGACGAGACAGTAGTGTTGAGATGATAATTACTGTGTGTGGAGATTTGGAGTGGATATGTGGTCAATGAAAGGTTTGAGTACAGGATATCCCCTCAGTACAACTTGGGAAAGTCTACTAACTTCATCTTTCTTAACTGCAGATCTAAATCCTTTGTATTATGAAGTTTAATAATTCATTAGATACTGCTATACTTTAAAAATTTAGTGTTTTTGAATATATAACAGGAAAAGGAATAAAGAACAATGTCTTATTTCTGAAATAATTCCTGTTGATGTATGAGAGTAAAATAGTCTCATGACAAAATTCAAATCACACTGAAAGATAGGAAATGAAAAAGTCTTTGTCTTAACCCAATCCTTCTCCCTTAAGATAATCCCTTAATAATGTATAACAGCATTTTCATTTTCTATCAGAAAACTTACGCATATCTGTATCCCTAGTGTGTATTTTCCTTTTAAGAAAAAAAATCTAATAAGAGAACAGTTGTACCACTCTGTTCTGCACCATGCCTTTTTCTTATGTAACATCTAGGAGAGATTATGACCTTAATTTTCAAAAAACTGCATAATACTTTATTATATGTTGTATCATACTTTACTAAACTCCTGTTGATAGACATTTAGACTGTATTGTGGTTTTTATATGTTCCTCTCACTTTTTTAGACAATTTTTAACATATATAAAGGGAAGTAATTTTACGAATTTCATGTATAGTTTTCAGAGCCTAATACTACTTTCCACCATATCCTACCCTCTTTCCCTCCCTCCCGTACTCCCACCTTCCCTCATCTTTCTTACTTATTTTACAATTTTTTGTAATTATATACTTCTAGTTTACTTTACAATTGCAAGCTTGACCCTCTACTAAATAAAGAATTCCACAAGCAGTAAGTAGAACAACCTCTGTTCTTCAGGAGTATAGACAAGAGCTATAGCAGTAATCAAATCTTATAATTCTGTAGAGAACATCCTTACACAAATATATTAATTTATAATTTTTTAGTTCAACGCTACGTAAATTTTGAATGGCTAGTGTTTAATTGCCCTCCCAGCAGGTGGCTATCAGTTTATCTTTTCATCACACATAGATTATCTCTTTTTTAAGGCCATCACCAATAAAGAGACATGGGAAAAGATCAGTCTGGTCATTTTTTATTTTGTTTCTCTATATTTATTTTAAAATTTGAGAGACAGAGCTCCCACCTGCTAGTTGAAACTCCAAATGCCCTTAATGCCCAGGACAGGGCCAGGCTGAAACCAGAAGCTGAAGCTGGGAACTTGAGCCTGGTCATGTGGGTGATAGGAACCCAACTACTGTGGCCATTACCTGCTGCCGGCAGGATCTGCACGGGTGGGAGGTTGGAGACAGGAGCTGGTGCTGGGGCCTGAACCCACCCAGGTGTTCCACTGTTAGATGAGCCTGTTAACTGCTAAGTCAAACACCTACCCTGGATTGCCTTTCTGTATAAAAGATTTATTTATTTTTTATTAAGGATTTATTCATTTTAAAGGCAGAGAGAAAGAGAGGTCTTCTATCTGCTGATTCACTCCCCAAATGGCCACAATACTTGGAGTAGGTCTGATTTGGAGCCAGGGGCTTCTTCTGGGCCTATCACATGGGTGCGGGGGCCCAAGAACTTGGGCCATTTTCTACTGCTTTCCCAGGCCATAGCAGAGAGCAGGATCAGAAGTGGAGCAGCTGGGAATTGAACCGATGCCCATATGGGATTCTGGCACTGCAGGCAGTGGCTTTATCCACTATGCCACCATGCTGGCCCCATAAAGACCAGAATATTTAAAATTTTTATGAAGTGCAGGTCACAATTTTTTTCTTTCATGTTTTATGTTATGTTCTACTAAGAAACATGTTCTCCACAATCATCAAGTTGCTTTTTTTTTCCCTAGAAATTTTATAGTATGTATTTTTACATATTTTTCAATATTCTCGTTCTGGTTAAATTTTTATTTTTAGTATGAGACTTGAATTGATGCTCATTCTTTTTTCCTTTCAGATATTCAGTCAAATCAACATCGTTTGTTGAAAAGACTTCATTTTCCACTGATACACTTTGGCACGTTTGTCAGAAAATGCGTTGGTCATGAATTTGCAGGCCTGTTTCTGGCTCTTAATTCCAGGGATCTAAATGTTCATCTTTCTGCCAATACTGAAATGCCTTGATTGCTACAGCTGATGCTGAGCCCTGAAATCACACAGGTCGAGTCTTCTAACTTGGTTGTTCTTTCTGAAAAATTTCTTTGCTTACTCCAAGATTTGGCTTTGCTATATAAATGATAGTATCAGTTGCCAACTTCTGTGTGAAGTTTTCTGGAATTCTGATAAGATCGGTACATTTTTAAGAGATGTTTTACATTATCAACTTGGTCTTTTTATTACTGTGTTGTGGCCTACAGACATTTCCTTTTGTTTTCTTTTTAACAAAACAGTAACCAAATTTATCAATACTTTATTGAAAAATTTTCTTACTACATTTGTAGATATACTTGTGCATGTTTGTATGTATGTATCAATGCTTTCTTGTATGTTACCAAGTTACTCCAAGTCCTTATAGCATTTACGGGAAAATTCTCTCTCCTTTTCAGCTGAAATGCATCAGCAATTGCATTCCCTTGTGTATTTACATTCCTCCATGTCTCAGGTAAAACCCACTACCCAAATCTTTTAACGTTTGGAAATCATGAGTGATTTATAATGATCATTTTTATGGTAGTGGACTTAAAATCCATCATTGGTTCTTTTCGTCATCACTTTGACAGACGTCACAGTCCTGATGTGGGTATTAAGGCCGCGGTGCTATTCAGAAGACTGCTTCCCTTCCTTGTGATACATGGCTGTACCCTGAGAATTTGCATTAATGTGGGACCTCTGCTACCGCGGAAGCACAGACAAGGGCTTGCGGTCGTACGCTATGACCCGGTCATCAGTGAGCAGCGCAGAGTCTCTCTAGTTAATTAACGCTTGCTGAAAGGTGGGGAAATGCTTTATGTAGTTAGTTTCACTCTGAATATTGGGATATTAGAGCTGAAAGAGTAAAGGAAAACTATAATTTCTAAGTCGTTACAGTGGCAGGCACCATGCCAGGTACCTCAGTGGCTGATTGCATCGAATCCTTACTGTGGGGAGCAACTGGGAGCAACTCGGACTAGACTAAGTTACTGGAATTAAGACTTATTCTATGCATCTGCTCTCCCACAATATGGCGCTGAGAAGGGAGTAAACAACTTCTACGCAGCTGCCTCCAGTTCAACCAACAAGCTGCGGGACCTGCTCCTGATTGGAGGAGAGCAGCGTACTTGGCGTGTGGGTAGCAGAGTTGGGATTGGTGGAAGAGGACTATAAAGGAGGAGAGAGACAACATGCACCAGGAACATCTATCTGAAGGAACACCTGTGCAACCCCCGAGAGAGCCGGCCGGCGGTGTGCCGCTCCCCCGCGGAAGTGGGGAAAGTGGCAGTGGGAACCGCCCTTCCACGGAGGTGGAAGGGACGGTAGCCAACCCGGGAAGAACCAGCAGCAAACCCGGGGAGGGCCGAGCAGACAAAAGAACAGCGCAGGGTCCTGTGTCGTTCCTCCACGAAGACAGGGAGCGACACCTTACGGCAAATCTATACAATAGCAGTATTGGCACCATATTACGGATAATGTTACAGTGTTACAGACTGAGATACACAATAAGTAATATGCCCAGGATCTCAACAAGGTTGTAGCTTGGAGTAGAATCTATAACTCATGTACTTTTTTCTCCCATCCCCCTTAGAAGACATCTAGAACAAACTTTTCATTTTCCAGAAAGGAATGAACCTGGAAGAATTACATTTCTTGCTAAATTTTGTGAAGTGAGTTTTGGAAACTATTTTTTGGGTCTTAATCTGTTGTCTGTGTTACCCAGGAAATCATAGCACAGACTCACGACCTGATTCTGGAAGCATATAAAATGAGGAGACAGGCAGAATCTATGTCTGTGACATTGCAGCTAAACATCTGAGAGAGCGTGTATGCACAGCATGTGCTTGGTAAGGAGCAGATTCTATAACTGAGAGCCTCACTGGAGCCAACCCCTTCCACCCCTGTCATCAGTGTCCTGTCACTAGAATCGGTCAGCTGTCACTCTTGTTTTTTAGAAGTTCTATTTATTTGAAAGGCAGAGAGAGAAAGACAGAGACAGATAGATATCTTTCATTCACTGGTTCACTTACCAAATGTCCACAACAGCTGGGGCTGGCCCAGGCCCAAGCTGGGAGTCTGCAACTCCTTTAATATACCATATGAACTTGAACATATTTACTATGTTTCTATGGAATATTTTTATAATTGTCACTTTATCATGCTATCAGTGTTTGCAAGCTGAAGTGAGAAAATGGAAAAATATTTAGACTTTGTAGTAATATGAAGACAGCATAAAAAAAGTGTTTTAGAAAATTCCTGAAATCATGTTACTTGACACAAAGCTGCCTACCAAGAGTGTGCCAAGTCCAAGGCTGACAGTGGGATGGAGAAAGCCATCATCTTAAGGTCATACTTCATGTAGTCAAGAGCAGATATACTTAGAACACAAACTTTAGTAATCGCCTGGGGAAAGTCAGAACAGGGCGCTGCCTCGGATGCTACTGCAGAGTTTGTATGCGAAGCGGCAGCATGCGAGGATGAGAGATTTCACTTCACATGTCCGTCAGAACTGGAGCTCATTTGATCTGCAGTCTTAAGAGCCGTGTACGGTACTCTAAGCTGAGATTTAAAGAACTACTTTAGGCTTCTGACCTAGAAACTACTTTTACTTCTTTGGGAAACCATTTAAGCTTGTGGTGCTCAATAGAGTAGCTACTAGTTCAATGTGGTTATCTGAATAATGTCAATTAAAATTAAATAAAATGAACAGCTCAGTTTCTCAGTTGCGTTCGCCACACATGCTCATTGATCACTGTAACTCCTGCCTACTGTATTGAACAGTGAAGAACAATGTTTGTGTCACGGGGTGCTAGTCTAGTATTTGTTGGCCCTGAACATCTTTCTGGCCTGTTTGCACCTCTATAGTTAACAAAGAAAGAGTGTGGCTCTTGGTTTCTCCTTGTCTAACAGTCTAAGCCTTATCTCACATTGACTTACACCTGGATAGAGAAGCTTGGGTTGTATTCTATTATAGTCTGCATGAAGAATCTAGAAACATCCTGAAATTGAATTTGAAAGAATTCTCTAGTAACCCTTCTGCCAGTTCTTCTCTCTTTTCTCTTCTTTCTTTCTCTCTTTCAAGATCAAGTCCTTTTCATCTAAAAATGCCCAAGGAGCTGGAGACAGTGAAGACAACACCATTTACCACTCTTAACAGAGTGGGCATGATCAAAGCAGTGGCAGCGGCTCCGCACCCCAGCAGCAGGCTCACTTTGTCTCCATGCCTGCCGTCCTCGCCAGCTGCTTGTATGGTCTCATCTCCTGCCTGTGCTCAGAGCAGCTCTGCACTCAGCAAAGGAGCAGACGGACTGGTGGATCTCAGCCTGGCATTTTGAGCTTTTTCCCAAGAAGGCTATAACGTTCTCCTTTCTTTGTCCAAGAAGAATTCATGGTCACATATGACCTCAAGGCTCTAAGAAAGTACAATGCTACCATGCACCTGGGAAACAAAATAGAAGCATTGGAGAAAGATGGTGAATGACAGCCACGATATTCATAGGGTTCTCATCCAAATAAGAATTTGGCAGCTTGAAGCTCATGTGCCATAAAATCAGGAGCAGGTGTTCCTAGAGATGCCTGCGTCAGAGTGCACAGTAACATAGAGTAGAGCTGTGCACGGGTCAGTAAGGGGAAGAAGTTTCCGTGGCAGCAGCTGAGAGGCACCCACTGCTGACTTCACACCCTTGTTCTGCAAATCACTGCTGCCCAGAGATGCTTGAGCAGGCCACAGAGCTCTCTGCTCTGCTTCCTCCGTTTCAAGTGGAGCTGGACGTCCGAGGGGACTTTGAAAGTTTATGCAAAAAATGAAGTTACAAGATAAGCTTATTAAATGTCAAACAGTTTGAAACCCACACATTTAAACAGTTCATGGAAATACATTTTTTATATATTTTTTATTTTATTTTATTTTATTTTTTTGACAGGCAGAGTGGACAGTGAGAGAGAGAGAGAGACAGAGAGAAAGGTCTTCCTTTGCCGTTGGTTCACCCTCCAATGGCTGCCGCGGCCGGTGCGCTGTGGCCGGTGCACTGCGCTGATCCGATGGCAGGAGGCAGGTGCTTCTCCTGGTCTCCCATGGGGTGCAGGGCCCAAGCACTTGGGCCATCCTCCACTGCACTCCCTGGCCACAGCAGAGAGCTGGCCTGGAAGAGGGGCAACCGGGACAGAATCCGGCGCCCCGACCGGGACTAGAACCCAGTGTGCCGGCGCCGCAAGGCGGAGGATTAGCCTAGTGAGCCGCGGCACCGGCCCAGTTCATGGAAATACATTTTAAGAAACTATGAAAGGATTACAAATATTTTTCACCAAAATGAACTTACTTCTAATTCCCTTTCCATGAACGTTTTTAAGCACCCTCATGTACATTATTATGTCTGATATCTTTGTTTACAAATATTGACCCATTGTTTATGAATAGTGCAAATCAAAAAATGTCCAGGGTGACTCGACTCTGGCAAGGATAGGAGATAGTAGAGGGTCAGTGGCCTGTGAGGTCACACTACTTTGACCAATCACCCGTGTGACATTGAGTGAGCCACACCCCCTCTTCCTCAGCTGCGTGACAGTTCAGTGGCACAAGACCACAAGACGTATGAAAAGTCAGTGTGTTTGAGAACAGTTCTAGCCATTTTAAAGGCTACCTGTGCTAAGAGACAAAATTGTTCCTCCACCTCCTTGCACGCAAATATATGGTGTCCTTCTTTCTTCACTCAGTTAAGGACAGGGCAAAGGGGCCAACGATCTCAGAGAAGGAAGTCAGGTGTCAGAGAACTATCTGTCCCCTGGGTGGGAATTTTGGCTACAGCTGCTGCAGGACAACATGTTTTCCAAAGTCCCTGTTTATAGAAGAATCCTGGTACTGTGCAGAGTGTCTTGAACGGTGGGGTAGTTAGTAGACTGAGCACTCGGACTTCCATACCAAATGAGGGTTTGAACTATGCTGTGCTGATAACTAACTGCGTGACCTATTCTGATCACTGGAGCTTTGCTGGCTCTTTTCCTTCCTCCATGAAACAAATAATAAATACTGATATTCTCTTCCTAGACCTATTGGTTCAGTAAGATAACACAGAGAGCCTGATACTTAAACTTTCTGAGCTGCTGTTGCTGCTGTCATGCCCTGATTCCGCCCCTCCCCCACCCTCCTTACAGCATACTTTCAGAACATTAACATGTGGTCCCACAGCTTTCTCTGAAATTGTGCTCAGCGTGAAGCAGAGGAAATGACTGAGTTTACTACTTCCTGTTTTTATTTCCAAATTGATTTTCAGCAAGTGCAACTTTATGCTTCCAGAATTAGGTACCCAGCAAAATATGACTTGAGGGTGCTTCTCATCTTGGACTTGTTTTACATGGACATTTAAGTTTTAAAATTACATGTAGACTAACCAGAAGAGATTTTCTCTGTGCTTAGGGCTTTCTGTCTCGATATAAATCCAACTGGCATAAGTAAAGCCAGCAACACTGACTCCCTGTTTTCTATTTACAAAATTTGAACCATTTTGAAGATTATCAAAGTAAGCCTTTCTTGAAATGTATGGAGGGGTGTATTTTTCTAGCGAGGAATTTGCAGATCTGTAGGAACCAAGGTTAATTGGAATCATCCCAACTTCAAAGGGTATTCACTTTCACTTAATGCTTTGAAAACTCACTGAAATTTAAGCTACTGTGGCATCAATTTATTGAGCGTTTATCTGTGTTATCATTATGGAGGTCAGAGTGGATCGTTGTATAGCTGAATATCCAGAAAATGATTAAATGTATTCTATCTGTGATCCTAGGTTAAGTCTATTTTCACTAAAAAGACAGATTTGCTAAGTTGTACTTCAGTAGATCCTCCTTAACTGTCTGTTACAAATGCCTTATGGTTCTGAAACTACCCTAACCATGACTTTAATTTTTATATTTTTATTTTTTTATTATAAGCACTCCACTTATCTGTTAAAACAGTTGGCTTTTATTACATTCATTTTGTCTGTGGAGAAAGCCTACTCTCTTCCTCCGAGGCATAACTGAGCTGTTTTTTTCTCCTCCAAGTAGATCGTGTCATAAATGCAGGGCATTAAATTCAGAAGGAGCTTCCGCTTCTAGAATCAATTGGAGTTTTAGCTCTGCTTTGTCGGAGTTCTTGCACTGGAGGCAAAAATGTGTATAAATCTTTTAGGGAAAGACCATATTTAAAAGAAAGTCATCTTACTGCGTCCCCTCCCAACTCTGATTTTCAAATTACACCTGCTCATATATATAGAAGTATCATGTTACCCCACCATGAAGAAATAATATGGGTTTTTTCAAATACTGTCTTTTGTCATATGCGTGGCAGCATAAAAATTAGTCTCAAATTATTCCACATTGAGTAGAACACAGCATTCAAATATGTAGATCTCTGGTTAGTTACAAGAGACTTTTGCTGGTAGCAACTAAAATTTTTATATGACTGTTGAGGGATCACAGTTAAGTCAGTGCCATATCTTTGTCTTTTGCTTGTTTTCTCCTTTAAACCAACTAGCTTTTGGTTTACAAGAGAATTAGGAGGGAAAGGAGACAGCATGGAAGTGCTCATAGACCAGTTTGTTCTTATCAAGAACTCGGAAACTGGAGATGGAGAACAGACATTGGACACCCGTTAAGCAGTTTAATGAGAAATAAATGATGGAGCACAAAGGTGACCAGAAAAGCAAATAACATCTCTAATATGTCCGGATCTTTTCTAAATTTAATGATATTTTCAATGACTAATAGAACAATGAAATATCTGCCATGCTTGCCTCTTAACAGAAGCAAAGACAGGTGGCCATGTTAAAATGTAGTCTTATATGCAAATTTGTTCAAGGTTGTTTTAATGGAAGGGTCTTCCAAAAGTTCACGATAAATACATACTTAATGACATTCTGCATAGATTTTAAACTTTTTTGCATCGAGATAAGGTTACCTCCTAATTCTGTGTTCTGCAAACTTTCTGAAGTATATTGTATCTTTCCTAAGTTGTGCTATAAGGGTTGGATTTCCTTTCTCTAGAGGGCTACTTCCCTGTTCACAATTGGCTAGATTTTGTTCCCATATACCTTGTAAATCAATATATTTTTAAAATGCTATACTGTGTATCATCTCATGTGGACATGTGCCATTTTCTAAAAGGGAGTCTGTGTTCTTTTTGGAATCAAACAAGTGGCTCCTCACTCAGAGCATCATGGGATAGCAATAAGTACTCTTGTCTGTAGCTTAGACATTCATAGAATTTAATGCATTAGGCCCTTAGGAGATGAAAACCCAGAGGAGAGGGCATGGCAATGGGCAGGAGATTACTAAATTCATGGAAAGAGCAAAAGAACATGTTCCTGTTGTCCCTGGTGAGTGACAACACGGGAGAGAGTAGCCTTTCACCTTGCTGCCTTGGGTATTCCAACTCTTGGCCTAGTGTGAAGTATGTAGGAAACCTCATTTGATGGCTTGACTAATAGCAGGTCCTGACTCACTAGAGTTACAGGTAAGATCAGTTTCTTCAATGTTCATGGTCAGTGGGAGGCTCAGCAATGAAAACGGCAGTTGGATTTGTAATGTTCAGGTCTGCTTCATCCGTGGGAGGAACACACCCTTGCAGCCTGCTGGGCAGTCTTCCCAGGCCCCCTGCTTGATCTGAGAAGACTGAAGCTGGGATGCTTTTGCTGTGACAGTCAGCTAATGATCTTGCGTCATCTTTCCAGCTGCCTTATGCTCACTGGAACTGATCAAAACACCTAGGGGTATTCCCTTATCCAGTGGGTCTTAAAATTTCAATTTTATGTAGGTTCCTTTGAAATGCACTTGACTCATCCTTACTCTCTGATTCCATATATTCTGTCTATATAGAAGTTAAACTCCTTTAACTCTTGCCATCTCTTCCTTTATATAATTTCTGCAATGCAGTGAATTCCCGTAAGACAAGAGTAAATGAATGAATTAAATAATTCTTTTTTTTTTTCTTTTTTTGGACAGGCAGAGTGGACAGTGAGAGAGAGAGACAGAGAGAAAGGTCTTCCTTTTTGCCGTTGGTTCACCCTCCAATGGCCGCTGCAGCCTGCACACTGCGGCCAGCGCACTGCGCTGATCCCAAGCCAGGAGCCAGGTGCTTCTCCTGGTCTCCCATGGGGTGCAGGGCCCAAGGACTTGGGCCATCCTCCACTGCCCTCCCAGGGCCATAGCAGAGAGCTGGCCTGGAAGAGGGGCAACCAGGACTAGAACCCGGTGTGCAGGCGCTGCAGGCGGAGGATTAGCCTAGTGAGCCGTGGTGCCGGCTAAAGAATTCTTGTTCAAAGAAGAGGTCCATACATTAAGATGAACTTTCTCCAGAGCGAACGACATAGGAAGTGACCCCTGCCGGCTGCTAGAGCCGAGACAGGGAGCCGCAGCATCTGGAATACTTCCAAGGGAAGAACGTAGTCCATGTTAGCTGGGGTTGAACTTTGCTAGGGAAGTGAAGACTGTTTTAATCCGGGTATTTATATCAGTGTGTCCAACGTTAGCTTTTATATTTTACCATGATTACCAGAATAGTTAAAAAAAAAGTACATATGAGAATTAACAGTAAAACTTGGCTTCAAACAGTACTTTATATTTTGTGTGTGTCTGTGTGGGTGCAAACTGTTGAAATCTTTACTTAGTATAGAGTTGATCTTCTGTATATAAAGATAATTAAAATTAATGAGGAATGGGATAGGAGAGGGAGTAGGAGGCGCGACAGGAGTTGGGGTGGGAGGACGAGTATGGGGGAAAGAACCGCTGTATTCCAAAAGCTGTATCTATGAAATTTATATTTATTAAATAAAAGGTTCCTAAAACGTACATTATACAAATGAAACTCTCTAAAACTAGAGATCACTGGCCCAATTCTAGTGTGGAGACAAAATTGTGGCATTTTAACAGGGAGAAATGAAACCCACGTAGCTGTGCCTCACTTGTCGACAAGGATATATTCTGAGAAAAGCACTGTTGGGGATTTCATTGGTGAGCATCATGGAATGTACTTAGGCAAAATCTAGGTGGCAGAGCTTGTGACTCACCTGGGCTGGATGATATGGAACGTAAAAGAGAACACACACACTGATCATGTATGTTTCTGATAGCTCCTACAGCTCCCGGGGCTGTGCTGAGGAAGCAACACCAGATCAAGTCCATCCCAGGAGAAAATGATGAACTCAGGGAGTACGGTTGGTGTAGATATGTGAGGTTGGGGTCATCATAACACAGCATATTTTTTCCCAGTAAAGTTTCTTTTCACAATAGAAGAGGGACTCTGTAAAATACTGAGAAACATATATTAATAGAGAGTTTATTATCACTATTAGGTACGAAGTGTTGTGCATCACTGTATGTGCTATACTTTTATCTTCCTCCTCATGTTTACAGCAGCATGACCACAGCGTGTGAGCAGTGGGCAGCGCTGTGGTGCTTAGATGGCTACAACGTCACTAGGCAATAGAAGTTGTCAACGCCATCATCATCTTAGGGGGCAGTGCCATGTGTGATTTGTTATTGACTGGAACACTGCTATATGGTGCATAAGTGGATATAAATATATTCTACCCACAAGAATAGCAGAAACAATGAAAATGTTATTTTACTCTTGCTCAATGCAACTTCTTAAAAATCCTGGAGACGTAGTTCCCCAAACCATTACAGCCTGAACAGACGGCATTTGAAGAAATCCTCTGTTGCTTTCCATGTCTTTGTTGGACCAGCTAAGTCCTCCTGCCTTCCTCACTCTTCTTCTAAATGTAGCCTTTTATTACGTGGACGGTCTTAACCGCTGCCCGTCTTCAGAGTTCCTTTTCTCTCTCCATTTCTGGGATTGGTAAGAAGCATCTTGGATCTGGTGCGGCAGAAGAATCCTCCTGCTTGGCAGGGGAGGGGCAGGGGAGGTCATCAGTGTTTTCTCTCTCTTGCCATACACACAGTTGATAATTTAGAGTAATGTGTTGTAATGGACAACACATGGTGTTGGCAGTGGCCCACGACACAAGCTCTAGCTTTGACTATTCCTAACTGGATTACCTTGGGTAAATGTGGCAGCCACTGATGACTGGACTCCTCTTCTGATCCTGGGGCTGCTCTGGTTTCTAACTCTACCACCAAGAAGAGGGAGGGTGTTCCAATTGCACCGATTGGTCTTGTGTTAGTGGTTTTTTTTCTGAGATTATCCCAACAGTCGGTGCACCAAGTTCCTTCAAGAAGAAAATTAGGATTATTTTCCTGGGAGAGCCTGTCCTCCCATTTCTGATGGCAGTCGGGGTCACTCCTGCTCAGTCCTGGGGGAGTGTGCGAGAGCCCTGGGCTGCCCCATGTTCCTGTGTCCGGTCTGTCTCTGACTTCCTTCTCTGGTCACCTCGTTCAGCACCATAGTTTCTCTTGTAGTTCCCTGCTTGTAGTGATCTCCAGGGAAGGCTTTGTATTGTTGCCTATCTTACAGGTTATTTTACACACATGTAAGCCTGTGTTACCACAGCCAACCTTACACTGCCCCTCCTCCTTCAACTCAGCCAAAGATCGTTTAAATCAATGATGGTAACAACACCAAAAAGAAATAAACTCTAGGAGATCCCCTGTCAATTGCAGTAGCAGGAGCGGCCAGATCATAGGACTGATAAGACTGGTCTTCCTGTGTCATGTGGTGAAGGGTCATTGGGCAGGAAGATAGACACTTTAAAGAGACTTGGTGCACCTGTGCCCTCTGCCATCGGTATTAACAAGGTAAAGTCAAACTAGTAACCAGGAAATGCTTGTAATGGGGTTAAAAGTGATTTGGTCGCTGACCTTATGCATTAATTGCTATTAACTTAGACATGGTTTTATCTACTGATATTTCCCCAGGAAAAGACCTGTTTTGAGTCAACGAAATGGCTAAATCCATAACTCGGATGTCATTATTCTTTAATGATTGCTATTCTGATTTAATTTATATACTGCTTCAGTGCAGGAAATTAACTGATGAGTCCATTTATTTTAGACAAATAACTGTAAAGCACAGATGTGTAGCAAGGCTTCTGAATTAAAAAGCATATTACTCCACTTCATCTCCTTTGGAGAGTTGGCATCTTATTAATATTATAGATGCAAAATCTGATTACAGGAGATTATCAGGACGGAAGCCACGTTAAGCAAATGGTAGCTGCTGACCAGGTCTCTGGGGCCTGTTCTTGAGGTCCGGGGTGAGGGACAAAGCACAGTGCCTCACAGAGCCTGACCTCTTCTCGTAAGCAGGGAGTGGCTTGACCCAGGCTGCAAGCTCTCAGCTGGCCGCCCAAGGCACCTGTCACCTTGATAGGACTTCCTTCTTGGAACGATTGCTGCCTTCTGTCCTGGGGGTGGGAGTGCTGCAGGCCTCAGGGGTCACAGACGTACGCAATGCCTCTCTTCTCTGTAAGACTCTGCAGAGAGGGCACTGCGTGGTGGATAGATTAGACTCCATTATTTGAGTCTGAGTGTTCCTGGAAGGGACCTGGGGAAAGTTTGAAAGCAACCTTTACATTTCATTCCTTTAGTTTATTTTTCCTCCCCTCAATCGTTGACTTTGGAGTCAGCTCGATATATACTTGTGTTCTAGATGGAAGCTCTCAATATCTGTGTGACTCCGTGGAGTTTTGGTTGCAATGCTTGGAGCCCCACTGACTTATTTTTAAAGCAGCATTCCATGTGCTTGGGGTGACTGTGTGCTTGTGTGCGGGTGCTGAGATGAGTCAGAACTAGGGCCCAGCACACAGGACCTTCTCTACACAGTTCTTATCCACCAGTAATGAGTCTCATCTTGACAGAGTGGATTGGCTTGATCCTCAAAAACTGTAGCACATTTGTTCAAGGCAAATAGTATGTGTTCTGGGATACAGGCACCACGAAGAACAGAAGCTGTGGATCAAAGCACCACTTGGACTAAATTAGAACAGGACAGGCTCAGAGCTAGGAGGAAATGGATTAATTTGATTTTCAATTTTTATAACTTTATTGGCGTGACATAGCATAAGTGGGTTGCTGAAGCCAACAAATTAGGTATTTGTGTCCAGGAGCTGGTTTTAACTCCCATCTCTCTCTGTCTTTCATTAGGGTGTCACTGCCCACCCTCCCCCCATCACTTCTCTAAGCCAAGTTGGGTTTTAGATGTTTGGCTGGGTTTGTTTGCTTAGGGAAGAGTTTCTCTCTGTGGAGAGGAGCTTCCACGTTTGCAGCATATCTGAAGCAAGATAGGGGCAGTTGAAGTATCTCAAAGAAAGGCAGTGAAAAGGATGGAAGGCTGAAAAAGCTCTGTAAAGATAGACTAAAGAATTCCGATTACTGAACCTCGGGAGAAGAGAGGACGGGCGCTGTGCAAGGCAAACATGAATGAAGGCACGGGTGCGGGCCACTGTGTAGATGGTTTGGATTCCTCTTCAAGGGAAAGGGGTAGGGATTTTTCAATGCATTATGTAATTTGGATGCAACTTTAGATGTGATTCTTGACTGTAATGGTTAGCAGACACTGGGATTCAGGTAACAAATGAGAGATTTCTTTTTATTTATTTTTTATTTGACAGGTAGAGTTATAGACAGTGAGAGAGAGAGAGAGAGAGAGAGAGAGAGACAGAGAGAGAGGTCTTCCTTCCATTGGTTTACTCCCCAAATGGCTACTATGGCCAGAGCTGCACCAATCCTAAGCCAGGAGCCAGGAGCTTCTTCCTGGTCTCCCATGCAGGTGCAGGGGCCCAAGCACTTGGGCCATCCTCTACTGCCCTCCCAGGTTCAGCAGAGTTGGACTGGAAGAGGAGCAACTGGGACCAGAACCCGGCGCCCATATGGGATGCCGGCACCGCAGGTGGAGGATTAACCAAGTGAGCCACAGTGCTGGCTCTGAGAGGTTTCTGGCTCTGGAGAATTTTGTTGAAGCCTCACAGTCTTGATGAAAGGGATGAAGAGTTTCTTGCCCAGTGCTAAGAATTTGACCTTTTGCATTATGATTGACATAGCCAATGGAAGAATCATCATGATACAAATTTTAGAAGGTGCCCTGCTTTTAACTGGTTTACTCCCTCCTGGTTCTATGCAGGATTTCATTTGATAAAAGCGTTCTGCTAAACCCGTTTAGGCCCACTGATGCCATGGAGACGGGGAGCATCTGCCCACCACTGTCAACAGCACCTGCAAGCTGTGCTCGTCTAAGGATGCCTTCCGCGTGCCAGCTCCTTCACTCCACAGCACAGGCCTGCAGGGAGGTGTTGTGAGTCCCGTTGTCTGGGTGAGAACAGGGAAATGCAGAGAGGTTAGATGCCTCATCCGACCTGGAGTCTGTGCTTCCCCCACAGCTTGGTGCAGCCCCCATGGTCCTCCTGGACCCAGATGACGGCAGGACCAGGCACAGTCCCAGGGTGGGTTTTGAAGAACTCGCCTTCCCTTCTGTTTCCCAGTTGATTTAAAAACTCTGTCTTGTGGTTGTCTAATTAGAATACTGATCTTTCACACATTAATCTTGACTCTCATGTTTCTGAAAGAGAATTCAGCAAGATGGCATTCATGCTGATTTCTTAATCCACTTGTTTTTTTAAGATTTATTTATTTGAAAGATTGTGTGTGTGTGTGTGTGTGTGTGTGTGTGTGTGTGAGAAAGAGGGAGGGAGGGAGGGAGGGAGAGAGAGAGAGAGAGAATGAATGAAGGAATGTATGAATGAATATCTTCCAACCAGTATTTTACTCCATAAATGCCCGCAACAGCCAGGTCTGGACCAGACTGAAGCCAGGAGCCTGGAGCGTCATCTGGTCCCCCATGGGGGTGACAGGGACACAAGTGCTGGAGTTGTCATCTGCTGCTTCCCGCGCACGTTAGCAGGAAGGTGACCTGGAATGCTCCCTGCTGGAACTCGAACCAGTGCTTGGCTATGGGATGCTGGTGTTGCAAATGGCAGCTTAATTCACTGTCCTACAGTGCCAGCCCCATCTTACTTCAGTTTTATCATTTGGGTAAATATGTATTCAGCAGTTTATTCTTTTGTTTTATCATGTTAAAATGGGATCACTGCTATTTCTTTCTTTCTCTCTTTTTTTTTTTTTTTTGACAGGCAGAGTTAGAGAGAGAGAGACAGAGAGAAAGGTCTTCCTTTTTACATTGGTTCACCACCTCAATGGCTGCCACAGCCGGCGCACTGCACCGATCCGAAGCCAGGAGCCAAGTGCTTCTTCCTGGTCTCCTATGTGGGTGCAGGGCCCAAGCACTTGGGCCATCCTCCACTGCCTTCCCAGGCCACAGCAGAGAGCTGGCCTGGAAGAGGAGCAACTGGGACAGAATCCGGTGCCCCAATTGGGACTAGAACCCGGTGCCCCAGTCGGGACTAGAACCCGGGGTGCCCGTGCCACAGGCGGAGGATTAGCCTAGTGAGCCACAGTGCTGGCCTGCTATTTCTGTTTAAACTTTGTTATTTGTTCTTTATTTGAGGGGGATGGAAGAAAGAGAGAGAGAGAGGGAGGGAGAGAGGGAGAGAGGGAGAGAGGGAGAGAGGGAGAGAGGGAGAGAGGGAGAGAGAGAGAGAATCTCATCCACTGGCTCACTCCCCTAAAGCACACAAAAACTGGCACTGTTGCTGGGCTAAGGCCAAAGCTGGGTGCCAGGAACTCAGCCCAGGTCTCCTTTGTGAGCATCAGGAACCCATAGTCTTCCCTGTCAGGAAGTAGGAGGCAGGAGCCAAGGCTGGGAACTGAACACAGGCAGACCACTATGGGATGTGGGGATCTTAACCACAGGCTAAACACCTGCTCACCCCTGCTCCTTTTTAGTTTGCCAAACTGTATGTCTTCAGACCCAGAGTTTCAAATCTTAGGGACATTTCACCACTGAGCTTAACAGTTTGAGGCTGCCATCCTAGTGGCAGAATTATTGGGCAATAGAGAAGGCAATAGAGAAAATAAAATAGGAGGCAATAGAGAAAAAAAAATGAAAAGAGGAGCAGCTCAAAAAATATCAAAGGTGGTGGCCCTTGTTTTCTAAGGTAGGAAATCTCTCTGATCCCATGAAATATTCTAGAAAGTCTCTCTGGTTCATGACTTCAACCCAGATGCATCCATGGCTTTGCTTTATTCCCTCTTGGTCTAGGAGAATAAGTGCTTATCAAAAATGTCGTCATTGCTACATATCAGAATCAAACTCCAGAACCAAATGAACCTGCATCAAGCATTTTTGTGTTTGTGCTTTTTAAGCAGGCCTCGGGGTTCTAATTTATTTCTAGAGTGATCACTTTCAAGGAAAGGTAGCACTCATGGTGAATGAAATATGCAGGGGCACAAACTAGCTAAGTGCACAGTCCTAGTGGAATAGACAGATAGTTTATGTCTGTACAGTGGAGCACGGTGCAGCATTTAGAATGAAACTCTGTACCTAATAGCAAGAAAGAACAGATCTCATAAATATGATGTTGAATACACAGAGACTACAAAGTGCTACAGAGTTCCCTGTATAGAAATGCCCCCAAATTGGCAGCAACACGCCGAGCAGTGAAAACTCAGCATAGGAATTAGTCTGGGAGGGTGGTAGTGAGGAGAAGAGGTACATGGAGGTGTTTAGGGTGCTGGTGCTGTTCTGATCCGTGATGTGGTTCCTTGTTACGTGGGTATGATCAGTCTGTGGCCGTCTATTGTGTATGTTTTTATGTCTACAGTTCTGCAATTAAGTATTCATGCAGTCAGGTCTAAAGAATCCAGCCATTAAATGGGGAACACGCTTCATGATGTGACTTTAGGCACCAACAGTGGTCTTTTACAGTTAGAACCCAAGATTACAAGGCTTACCATATCCTGCTTGTCTTTATGATAAGCTTGAGTTTATCATTTTGAAATTAAAGCACATGTAATAAGTAAAAGTAACATAATGAGTTTTTTCTCTTGTTACTCATAGGTAAAATAATGCTTTCACTATTAATGGTGTACTGGTTGATGAAAATACTTATAAAATCTTATTGTGTGATGCATCTCTGAATGGAAGGTTGATATCTGCAGCTATGAATTCATTGTTTTTCATTTGAAAGTACTAAGGGTAATTTTCATGGCATTTCTTGCTTTAGTAAACTTGGGAGGAATCCGTATAGAAGCAAACTCCAAAGATTATTGAATGAGAAAAATAAAGATCTACATGACCAGATTCTAAAATACATTCTAAAGTACAGAATTAAGCTGGAATAGATAAGTAAAAGAGAGGCGTGTCTGACAAGAAATACCCACACGCAGGTGAGAATATAATTTATATTAAGAGTGGCATTTCGATTCTGGGTGGAAAGTTCAGGGGAAGACAGGAGATGCATGAAATGTGGCTGGCCTTTCAATCTGTCACTTTCAGGCCATGTTCCCGCGGATTGTGCACAGGGACAGGCGGTCCCTGGGATCTGGCTTCTGACAGACAAGCCTTCGGTCGTCCCGTGTCCAGCGTAACTGTCTCTCTCTGGAGGAGCGCTTGTGTTTGCCTCAGAACTGTGCTTGTTGCTTGTACCCAGGGCTCACGGTACCTCCTGCCTAAGAATGGTCTAATCTGATAGCAACATAGGAGTCCATCAACAGAGAGAAATCTCACCACTGAGAAATACCCTGGAAGATAAACATTATTTTCTGAAAATCACCTTACTATGTAGACTTCATGTTGCACACCCCCATATATACACACACACACACTTCAGGGGATCCTTCTTTTCCAAATACTGAGATAAATGGATAATCTCATTCAGCTAGGATTGGGGGTAGGGGGCTGGTTTTCACTGACTTGTTTTCAGTTTTTTCCAAAACATACCCTTTGTTAAAGGATAGGAAAGTCTATTGTCAGAAGAAATTATTTCTTATTAATGGAGTATAAGAAGCTTACAGAGCACTGCACTGGCTGCTGTCTTGTCGGTTTAAAAAAAAAGTTAGGTCAGGAGGAAAAAAACAAAAAATTTCAATTACATTTACAGCAGCAGCTGAAGGGGAACAGAATCAATGAAAGGAGCATACTTATTAGGGACCTGCAGTTGCCATAAAACTGAAACTAAATCACAGTGACACTGTCTGAACTTCAGATAAATTGCTTTGAATTCAGAATGGGAGCCTGGAGAAATAATGGAAATGATATTGCAGTTGGTGGGGAAAGGAGGCTAGAACTTTTTATAGCCATTGCTTCTCTGGATTCTGTAAGAGGTTTGCAGGATCAAAGACTGATCCGCTATTTATTTATTTATTATTTATTAATTAGAGGGACCCCTCGTGTGTCTGATGCAGATAGCTCCGTCTTCTGGGTTGCACTGGCATCCAAAGATGGAGAATCACGATGCTCAGGTGTTCAGGGTAGGAACAGAGCTCACTGGGAAGCCAAAGCAAGTGACCCTCAGGGGCAAATCTGGTGTCGTGGAAGAGAGGCCCAGAGGCTGGCTGGGAATGGTGGCGTTGAGGGGTCAGCCAGCTCTGCCCTTGCTCTGAATGGGCACAGGAATGGTTCTGGCCCAGGGGATGCTCCCTAGCCCCATCCCTCTATCAAGAGCTACTGGATTCACTCCCCAACCCCCAACTGCTGTGCGTCCTGGCTTCACTGGCAGGTGCACTGCTTATGATGACGATGAGCTTCCAAGCTTTGCAAGTGGGAATGAAAAGCTGTTTCCATCCGACTGACCCTGGGCGACTTGTGGGGCAGCACTAGGGATTTTCGCATGTCTAACCATGCCACATGAAACTGAAGACAAATCACCAGATGGTCATGCTCCCATCTGTAAATGCCGTACCCATGTAGAGTGAGTCAGCATCAGCAGCTTCTCCAGCCTTCCTGGTGTGGCTCAAAACTTCCTGGGACACTGGGCATCCTAAAGTTGTGCGTCATTGAGACTCTGCTGTGTTAACTGTATTTTTATTTGTTTTTACAAAAGGGAAAATACAGACTAATACAAAGAGGAATTCGGGGTAGAGGGATTAATTTTTATTTTTCTAGCTGGGCAAGGGGTCCAAACCTGGTTATATGCAGAGGAGGAAGACTCATTGTAGGGATGAAGGCACAAAAACACAGTGCCTTAGTTCATAGAGCAAGATCCCAAGGAGAACTGGAGAAGGCAACGTGTGAAACAGTGTCCTTACAAGAGGAATGAGAAGCAGGGGGGTGTGACGAGGGAACGCAGGCCCAGAGGCAGCAGGGGAGAAAATTCTCATATGACGAGACTGCTCTTCAGAGTGAGGAACACCGTTTGCCACTTAGCACAGGAGGGAAATGTGTGGGAAGATGATGTCAGAACAGAGCAACATTTGGGATAAGGATCAGAGGAGGAACCGCAGTGGGTCATCAGTTAAGATTAGAGCCTGGGTGAGGAGGGAGGGCACACATTTCTAATGGCACCAATACATCCTGTTGTGTGTGATTGTTGTTTGTTCCTTATCCAAGTGTAGGCTTCAGGGGACAGGGATAGAGACTTTATCTGGTTTGCTGGCTATCACCAGTGCCTAGTATGAGGTAGGTATTCCATATGGCTGGCTGATTGATTAGATGAGTGAACAAACAGAACAGCTGGGAGGGAGAGGGGATTGAGGCTCACATAGGATGACTATAATGTTTTGCATGCGTACAAGCAGGGCAGGCAATGAAGGGAGCTCCAGTCCTTTCCCAGAGCCATAGCATATAGTAAAGAATGAACCCATGAATTAAAATGCACATATAGGGGGCCGGCACTGTGGCGCAGTGGGTTAAAGCCCCAGCCTGCAGCACCGCCATCCCATACGGGCACTGGTTTGAGTCCGGGCTGCTCCACTTCTGATCTAGCTCTCTACTATGGCCTGAGAAAGCAGAAGATGGCCCAAGTTCTTGGGCCCCTGTACCTGTGTGGCAGACCTGGAAGAAGTTCCTGGCTTTGGATCAGCTCATCTCTGGCTGTTGTGTTCATCTGAGGAGTGAACCAGCAGATGGATGACCACTCTCGCTCTCGCACTACCTCTCTGCAACTCTGCCTTTCAAATAAGTAAAATAAATCTTTAAAGCACGCATGTATAAAATTGATCATCAGCTTTTCATTGCCAAGTGATTCCCTCAGCACCCCTGTACCTCAGTGCCATTGCTCATAGGACAAGTAAAATCCTTCTTTGTTATCCATATATTCCATGAGGAATTAGTAACAGTGACAAATACCCCCAAGTGCTTAGCCCTTCTATTTAATACTTCAGAATGAAAACCCCTCATTGGATTCCTGAGTGTTCATCTTTATTAGCATATTACTTAATTTTAATGACTCCTTCAAAACAGGCAGCTTCCTAGATGCCATTTTGGAAAAGATAGGGGAAATGTGTCTGTGATTACAAAAGAAATGGGTTGCAGATGTACTGAGCAACTATCGTGATGCTGTGTGTGTAGGAAGTGTGAATTAAGAGTGGTGTTTAGAAGCATTAGTCAGGATCTCTGAGCCAACGGTAATGAATATAAATACTAGTTAGCCATTTCTGGCAATGCCTCTTTCCATCCGGTGGCTTTGCACTGGTACTGTGGAATTTTAAGGAGCTGACATCAGTAAGAGCTGGAATCTACAGACAGGGGTTCACGGAGGAGGTAGCATTGGACTAAACGTTGATGAATGGGTAGAATCTGGAAAGATTGGAGGACCTATTCAAAACAGGTAAGCAGTGAAGTACCATCCTGGTTTCCTCCTTATGGAGGTGGATTTGACTTCTGCATTTTTTGGAGATTATTTTGGAGTGTCTGTCTAGCCAATGATGCCCATCCGTCATCTGTCACTGAAATTGGCTCTTCCAGCTACAGGTTTAGTGGAAACCATTGCTAACTGGCCTTCATTGGTTGGACCAATTGAGGCAATGAGAAAAAGAGAGTAGCTGACTTGGTTTTGCAGTGTTACTGCTTTCAGGGCTGGTCCCTTGCAAAGGCTGAGTGGGCTATCTTTGGAGTCTGTAAAATATCGTGTGCTATGAAGAGCAATAGTAGTTTTACTCATGGTGATTAGAGTGAGTTTCCTTTACGGTCAACCAGGAGAGTTGCAGATAGGAACAGTTAAGGGAGCTTAGACCCTGTACTTGTGGCTGTGATTTAAATATGGTAATTAACATTGAGATGGCCTTGATTCTCTGATTTTCCTTGATTCCTAGAAATTTATCCATTTTTTTTCATCAACTGATGTCATCCCATGATTTTTCTTTGTAGCCTGTTAGTGTGGTAGATAACATGAGTTGCTTTTCAAATACTGAATTAGCTTTGCATCCCTGGAACTAAATTTAAATAATCATGAGGTATAATTCTTTTTTATTTGATGCTGAATACTGTATGCTAGTATATATATTTTTTTTTTGACAGGCAGAGTGGACAGTGAGAGAGAGAGACAGAGAGAAAGGTCTTCCTTTGCCGTTGGTTCACCCTCCAATGGCCGCCACGGCTGGCGCGCTGCGGCCGGCGCACCACGCTGATCCGAAGGCAGGAGCCAGGAGCCAGGTGCTTTTCCTGGTCTCCTATGGGGTTGAAAGAATCACACAGAGAGAGGAGGAGAGGCAGAGAGAGAGAGAGAGAGAAGTCTTCCATCCGCTGGTTCACTCCCCAATTGGTCACAGTGGTCGGAACTGCACCTATCCAAAGCCAGGAGCCAGGAGCTTCTGAGTCTCCCAGGTGGGTACAGGGGCCCAAGGACTTGGGCCATGCCCTACTGCTTTCCCAGGCCATAGCAGAGAGCTGGATCAGAAATGGAGCTGCCAGGACTCAAGTTAGCGCCCTTATAGGATGCTGGCACTGCAGGTGGAGGCTTTACCCCTTCAGCCACAGCACCGGCCCCCGTATGCTAGCGTTTTGTTGGTGACTTTTGAATCCATGTTCATTAAGGATATTTGTGATTGGAATTTTCTTTCTTTGTTTTTAGTTTTTGTTTTTGAGATCAAGATAACTTTAGCTTTGTAAAATGCACTGGGAATTATTCCTTCCTCTTCTATTTTCTGGAACAAATTGTATAGAATTGTTGTTAATTCTTCCTTAAGCATCTGATAGGGTTATGCAGTGATACCATTTCAGCCCAAAGACTTCTAGCTTCTATTTTGAATGCAATTTCCTTAGTAGTTACAATTTTTCTACTAGTATTAGGTGAGTTTTCATACTTTAGGACATGGTCATTGCTTACCATCAGTATGCCGTCCTTGTCATCTAATCTGTAAATTTATCCATATAGAGTGTATAATGTTCCTTTATTTCTGATATCTGTACAGTATATACTGATACATTGTTAGATTCCTGATATTAGTAATCTGTGCCTTCTGACTGTACTCTTTGTCATTATTGTAAGATGTTTGTCAGTGTTACCAATCCTTTCAAAGAACTAGTTATTGGTTTTATTGTTTTCCCTCTTTCATTTTCTGTTTCTTCTGCTGTTTATTTCTACTCTTCTCTTTGCTGTCTTCCCTTCCTTTTGCTTATTTTCATTCTCTCTTGTTCTCCTAGATTCTTAACGTGGGATATTTTACTACTGATTTTTGACTTTTCCTCTTTTTAAATGTATGCATTAATGCTATAAATTTTTCTCTCAAAAATGCTTTAGCTGAATCCCACAAATTTTAGTATGCAGTATTGTCATCTTGATTTTTTTCAGTGTTTTGTTTTAAAGTTCATCCTAGTTTTCTTCTTTAACCTGTGATTTTATTGAAAGCACTCTGTTTAACTTACAAATGTTTGAATATTTCCTTGTTTTTTTTTTATTATTTCATATTTGATTCAATTCCAGTCAAAGAACACACTCTGTATGATTTCAGTTTATTTTGAATTCATTTAGGCTTTTGGTCTCAGGTTATATCTTACTCTGGTATGTAATCCATGAGGAGTAGAAAAGAATATATATTTTATTGTTATTAGAAGCATTCTGTAAGCATCCACTAGATGTTGTTTGTTGATAGTTACATTATTCTAGATCTTTGGGACATTCATGTATGTCTGCTCCATAAATAGTTGAGAGGCATATACAGAATCTAACTGTAACTGTACACGTACTTATTTCCCCTTTCAGTTCTATCAGTTTTTTCTTTTAAAGATTTATTTATTTCTTTGAAAGTCAGAGTTACACAGAGAGAGGAGAGCCAGAGAGAGAGAGAGAGAGAGAGAGAGAGTGAGTTCTTCCAACTGCTGGTTCACTCCTCAACTGGCAGCAACAGCCAGAGTTGTGCCGATCTGAAGCCAGGAGCCAGGAGCTTCTTCCAGGTCTCCCATGTGGGTGCAGGGGCCCAAGGACTTGGGCCATCTTTCATTGCTTTCCCAGGTGATAGCAGAGAGCTGAATCGGAAGTGGAGCAGCTGGGTGTTGAACCGGCACCCATAAGGGATCCTGACACTGCAGGCCAGGGTGTTAACCCACTGCACCACAGCGCTGGCCCCAGTTCTATCAGTTTTTGCTTTGCAGATGTTAGTTGTGTTTTCAGTTTATCCACATTTAGAATAATCATTACTTTTTGGTTAATTTACGTTTTTGTCATTAAAGATTTATTTATTTGAAATTCAGAATTAGAGACAGGGACACACACACACACACACACACACGCACACAAAGAGAGAGAATCTTCCATCCACTGGTTCACTACCTAAATGGCTGCAATGGCCAGGGCTCGGCCAGGTGGGAGTCAGGAGCAAAGAACTTCATCCTGGTTTCCCACATGGGTGCAGGGGTTCAAGCACTTGGGGCTTCTTCGGCTGCTTTCCCAGGGAGCTGGACTGGAAGTGAGCAGCTGATGTCCATATGGGATGCTGGCACTGTAGATGACAGCTCTATCTGCTACGCTACAGCACCAGCTCTGACTTTTTTATCATTATATGATGCCCCACTTTTGTCTGATAATTTTCTTTGCTGAAGTCTACATAATCTGATAGTTATATGCACTTTAGCTTTTCTTTAATATTTGTACAATATACCTTTTATTCTTTTACATTCACATTGCCTGCACACAAACACACACACACATGCACATACACACACATTTTTAAAGTAAGTTTTCTTGTAGTGAAAAGTTGGATCATGTTTTTAAATACATTCTGGCAATCTTTGTCTTTTAATTTGGATATTTAGACCATTTATACTTGATGTAATTATTTGTTAGGTTTTACATTACCATTTAATTTTTTGTTTTCCATTCGATTTCTCTGAGAGTTGAGTCTCTGTTTCCTCTTTTCTGCCTTTCTGAGTTATTTGAATGCTATTTTAGAATTCCATTTTATGTGTCTACAGTAATTGTTAATATTTCTCCTTGTGTAAATTTTTGATAATTACTGTAAGTGTTACAGTGACTGTGCATGCCATTATGAATCTACTGCTGTCATCATTTTGTGTGAAGTATGGACAATTTCCCTTTCTTGTGTGCTTTTAATCCCACCTTCTTTATCCTCTTCTTACTGATAAAATGGATGTTAGATCTGTTCTAAAATGTAACAGGCCCCTGAGCCTTCCCTTAAAACAAATATCTATTTTCTTTATCTTGTTCAAATTAGGTGATTGCTATCATTCTGTTTGCCAGTTCATTATCTGTTTCTTTCTTTTCCATTCTACTACCAGGCCCATCCACTAAGCATTCTAATTCAGCTATTGTATTTTCCAGTTCTAGAACTTCCATTTGGTTCTCTTTTGCTGGCACTTTTTATTTCTTTGCTAAAGCTTCTTCATTTGCTTCAAATGTATTGTTAATTGCTCATTGGAGCATTTTTTATCATAGGTGCTTTAAAATCATTGGTAGGTAATTCCAACATCGTGTTAGCTCTGTTAACGTCCATTGATTGCCTTTAATTGCTAAGCTTGAGAATTTTCTGATTCTTGGCATTATGAATGGTTTTTGGCTAGAAGATAGACATTTTTGTATTATTTTATGAGCCCCTATGTCATATTTAAATCTTCTTTTGTAACTGGCTCAATTGCACCTTAGTTGTCATCACTCTGATGGGAGATGGAGAGGATATGCCACCTCATTCTTGTCAGAATAGAGTAAATTCCAGGCTTCCTATTAGTCTCTGTTGTGAGATCCCAGAGTTGCTGACAGTGCTGAAGGCCATCACTCATGCCAGACGGGGATGGAAGACAAAGACCCACATATGGTTTCCCCTGTCTGCATAATGAGCTCTTTACCTCCCAGTGAGGATGAAAGTCCTGACTTCTTTCTCAGCACTCTCTGATGCCACCCCAGCAGAGGGATCTTCTGACTCATCAGAGCTCGCCTGTGGTACAGGTCTAGGCATCCCACTTAGCTTTGGTTGGCGTGCATAAATGTGAGCCTACATGGTTTTGTTTTGTTTTGTTTTGTTTTTCTTTGAGATAATTGAGTGGAGTAGAGCAGCTATTTCTAACATTTTGTGTCTTTTTAGGCTGCCCATTTCTTGATGATTTGGGTACAGAGGGTAAGCCTTTGTTGGTCCATGCTTGTTGTCATTTCTAGTTGGATGGTTTCTTGAGACCCAAAGTCTGAGACATACTATGCAAAAACACAAAAAAACATAAACAAAGAAAACCAGGAAAATTACCGCTGTATTAACCCCTGAATGCTGAGGGTCCTCGCTTGCCTACTGTCTCTACAGCTTTCGGAGTCTAACATTTGTTGTATATATAATGACTGGAGTTTTCAGTTGTACTTTAGAAATAGAGAAAATTATGTCTGTTCCATCTTTCACCTTAAAACATTTTCATTATAATTTTCTTTTTTCCATTTTTGTATTCTGTGCCTTACTAATGGCACACTGAATTTGTACAGCAGTCAGTAAGGAAAATATCACCAATGCAGATGTTATTGGAAAGTTGTCTCTTAGAATAGATTTATTTTATTGCCTGTCCAAATGCAAATGTAGAGTTGGCTCATGGACTCGTAATGCAGGTCTGTGTGAGTCAGGTAGCACATGAGAGTAAGGATGAAAAGTAGCGTTTATCATTAGTCTGTTATAAAATTGGGTACAGTGGAGTATTTCTGGCAACTCAGAAGAAACTTCCATTGCCTGGACTTAGCAGTTGTCAGTGGTGACACCTTTAGAATCTCTCATTAGAATGAGTAACTTGTTGATGGAGTAACTTGTTGATGGCTGACTGCTAATTTGGGTCTTCGCTCTAGATGCTGCTTAGAGAATGGGCATCTCATTCTCATGCATCCTTCTCTGTGTTTCTGGGACCATCCTGTATGATAAAACTATTGTATTGTGTTCCTCAAAAGTATAGGGAATTTCCAGTTTTTTTCTGCACTTCGTTTTACATATCTCCTATATCCCCAAGTAGATTTCACCTGAAGTTAAGCAAGAGTACATATGCATACTTTATTCTTTAAAGAGTCAAGTTACAGTGAACTCTTAAAACTTATTTGCAAATTTACTTCCCTGGGCTATATTCCCAAAGAAAGTTTACTTGAATTTACATAAGATCATAATGTTTATCTTGAAAGATCTCAAGTCTTCCTAGAATTGCTAAGAACTCATCCACTGTGTTTCCCCTAGAGGAACCAGCTCTAGGCAAAGCTCCTAAACCAAGAGATTCACATTTTTCCTGTTAGCTCATTTTCTCTGGAGGAAGCCTTCTAATTTATTTTCCATCTGGAAGACTTTGCTGAGATGGAGTTCAGAGCAGTGAATCCTCATGGCATATATCAGTGTCCTGGCACATAACCTGCCTGCAGATAGATTTCATCAGAGCTAATGGGAAGATGAATGTGTTTACCTCTGAATCCAGAGCTGTTCCTCACCAAAATTGTTCTGTCATTTAGACACAAGTCAAAGGATAAAGTTGCACCATGGACAGATTGAGGGTAACCAGGATGCAAATTTATTAACTGTGCCTTCTATAATTAAAATGAGGTATCAGGAACAAAAATCCAGGCTTATATTAGAATAAGCTACCTCTCTATATTGCAATTTGTTTTCCATGTTGTTGGCTGTATCTCAAGCATAAATAGATTGATGATTTGCTAGTTGTGTCAAGAGCTCTGTGTAGATACACAGTATGATTTGTTTATTTATTTATTGACTTTGTCCAGGGCACATAGTGTCCTATCCCACTAACGACATGTTATGTTACTGAAGGTAAAATGCGCTGATGACAAGTTAGGAGCAGAGTATTAGTGGAAGGCATTAGATACTTGAACATGGGTAGCTGTTCAATCAAGAATGTTGGCTGCAGCAGATTGGCTGTGCTACAGGAGCTTCCTAAAGGGGAGAACACTACCTCTGCACCAACTTGCTGGTGTTTAGACTACTCCAAGTGTGTGTGGAGGAAGCAGTTTGTGGAGTAAAAGAAGACACTGTTAATGTCCATTCCAGGCCCACAAAACCATATTGAGGGAACTTGGAAGCTCCTCTGGGGAGTTTGTGAACCCGGGGAACTGACATTAGCCAGAGGTTGGCTATGTTTGTTCACTTGTCCAGTCCAGCTGGGCCAGTAGTTTTAGTCTTCATGAAATGGTGGAGCATGAATGAGGGGCCCTATAACATTTCTTCTGAGGTGAAATTTGTGTGTCTCTTTGTGAATGAAAAACTCATAAGATTGACTCAAAAATTTTTCAAGCGCATGGCAGGGTAGACCTACAGCATCCTTCCCTGATATTGAGAAAAGTGATCTTGGAGAGATTTCTCTGAGTATCAGGCTCATGCTTCTTCTATTTCCAGTTCTGGAGAGCTCTTGTCCCAGCTGTGGATTGGCTTTATACAAAACAGTCTGTTCAGTCTTTCTTCGAAGGAAGAAACCAGGTGTGATGACCACCTGTTTGCCTGGTCCTCTAGACACCTGGCAGGGGTTGACTACGTTGTCTCTCACAATTCTGCAATGACGAAATTAATTTACCTGGTCTACACATGGAGGAACTATGACCCAAAATGGTTAAACACTTGCTCAAAGTCACACTTTTATAACAGTGACGGTTGTACTGTTACCGAGTTACAAGGAGGTATGAGTGAGAAGGAGATATGAGTGATAAAGAAATTTATAGATACATCAATTCGTGATTAAAAGGTGCTCTCAAGGAAATGAAGCAGGATGGTGTGATGCAGAGTCACAAAGATGCTAATTTACTTTTGGTGGTTTGGGAAAGTCCCACGAAGAGCCATCACAGGATGTGAGACTTGGATGACAGAAGAAACATGTCCAGAGAACCTGGGGTTGGCTCCTAAAGGAAAGACAGGTAGTCACAGATCTTCCCAAGGAGAGGAGCCCCATGTTCATGAAAGACAAAGGAGATCAGGCAGTGGAGGAATGGGATGTAGGCAAGAGATAGGGCGGGAGAGGAGGGGTACAGGTTTGACTGGGTCAGGGCATTAGACTTGGGTTGTAAGAAGCAATGTCTCTGCTCTGTATGGCTTTCCCCATTTCCCAGAGAATATTCTGAAACCTTCCATACTATGGATATTACTGGTCCCATTTTACAGATGAGAAGGCTGGAGGGCAGATAAGAAGACAGTGAGTAACTGAAATGCAGTGACAGACAACTGGGGAACCACAGCAGGGTGGTAATGCAACCTACTGTGCATTTCAGAAGTGGCACAGGATCTGAGACTTGGAGGCTAGACAAGAGTGGTCTTGCAACTATGTGGAAAAGAGATTAGGGGCTGTGGGTGGAGGAGGTGAAATTGAAGAACCCAAGGCACACTTCCAGGTTTCTTATTTCACTGTGGATGGCAGTTTTTTATGTGACAATTAATAATAGAGAAGACAGGAGGAGTGGATTTAGGACAGAGAGACTTGACCGTAGTAAGGTGGTGACACTTACTAGGCATCCAAAGGAAAATGACAAGTGGAAAGATGGACATACAGAATTTGGCATTCACTGTAGAGGTGACATAATGTTTGTGTGTGCACTTGCCAAAGGCTTGGGTGAAAATGTACTTCTGTAAGTGAACCTGGGAGCAAAGCTGATTTTTGTGGAAGAAACTTGAGCAGGGAGTTACTTTTGTTCATTTAAAGGTTTGTTGGGGATTTCTGTGTCTCTTGTCAGAAAAAACATTACTGCATTCCCAAGGAAATGTCCTTTCCAGTGTCAGGAGAGAAAGAAGTTCATTCTTTGTCTTTTTTAAAGAAAATATTTTGGACATAGACTCTCACATTCTAGGGTTTCATTGCCTCTGACATCAGTCATTGCATTTCTACAGAAGTTCAAGGGCATTGTTGTTTTAAAAAGAGCTCAGCTCAGCCTGCCCTTGAGAACAGGAAGTATATAAGGTAAGACATTCTTTTTTTAAAAAAAAATTAATTATCTCTCTTTGAAAGTCAGAGTTACACAGAGAGAGGGTGAGAAGGGGAAAGAGATCTTCCATCTGTTGGTTCACTCCCCGGATGGCAGCGATGGAGAACCTATGCTACAGTGCCGGCCCTAGAGTAAGAACTTCTGTAAGATGACTGGAGTTTTCAAAGGAAGTTTGAACACAGTGTATTTAAAGTAGACAATGCTAAGTTTGGAAATTTTACATTGTATAGCATGAATAGTTCAACAATTATTTTCATTAATTTCTGATTTATAGGCTTATATATTTAATCCTGGATCTTTCTTCCCCTGATCTGAATTTATCTTTGAAATGTTAAGTAAAATCTCAGAATAACAAAGGTAGGATATGTTGGGCTTGCTTTATTTTACCTATCATTTTCTATGAAAAAAATCAGATTAACGTATCCTTCTGAACTCCAAAATAGTAATGCAATTTGATATGACAGAGAGCAAGGAGATGCCAATATTAAACTTTATCATATCCTCTTAGCTGTTTGATTCCAACAATAATGTCCTGGAAAGGTACAGAAATAGTTTTTCTTCAATTTTAAAATGTATAATTTAAAATATTGTGATACCTTGGAGACTTAAGGCTTCTTAGAATGAGAATTGGCAGTGTGTTTTGTTTCCCAGTGGTACATAAAATAGCAATGTTGCTCTACAGTTGTAGGCATTTTATATTGATGAAAATCACTAGTCAACAGGGTTAGCATCCAGTAATTGAATGAGGATCAATATGTGGAGAAAGAAAATGGATGTTCTAGTGCCAGTATGGAAATTATGGAGGCAAAATGAAAATTGTTGGTTGGATATTCCTTGATTCTGGTATTTTCAGTAGATAACTCATTACCTTTTATTAGCAACCACCCGCATTGTTTTCACACTGGCATATAAATTATTTTATTAAAATATTTCTACTAAATATGCTTGACTTTTATGGATATATATTTCAGGTTTTTTAGTATTATACAAAGTTTATAATTTACGGTACTTTACTATCTATTTTGTCTCCCATGACTTGACAAATCAAGCAGGAGACAAATTAAAAATTCCTGATTTTCAAAAGGTCTAGACACGAAAAGAAGTCTAATTACTAGACACAGGAATTGCTGGCATATTTAGGGAGATTGAGGCATACAATTACTGAGATCCTTTTTACAATAATTTTTAGTACTCAGTTGTTCACTAACATTTTCGTCTGTAAACTGTGGTCTTGGTAATCCATTTCCCAAAGTTTGCTGATGATTTTGTGCTTCCTGTGCTTTTCAGTTCTGGCTTTAATAAGGGCAGTTTGACACAGAGAAACTTCTGAGTTGGAGGGGAGAACATTTGTCAATACTGGATTTATGGGTTACAGTGTTTGCCCCAGTCTTGCCACGGTGCTAAAACCCTGGCACCTAGTCCGTCAATCTGCTTATAAAAGGATGACCCTATTTCCAATGTGACAGACTCTATTTGTAGTCTTGCAGCCAGTTAGTAGAGCTGCCTGTGAAATACACCAGGGAGGACGAGGTGAGAGGTAGGGGTATAAATTTGCCAAGATCCTCAGAAGAGCTCAGTTTGCTGGACAGAGCTAGATATTATCCTACCTCTTAGGAAATACAGGCGTTTGCAGGAAGCAATTCTCTATCCCCTGCAAAAGACAGCAACTTGGCTACTTGTTTACAAATTTACTCCAATCACCACTTGTCCAAAGAAGAATTTCTCAGGGTACGGTGGGCCTGTGTGGTGTTTTCCTAACATTGCATTGTGTGGCACACTTGATAGATTTTGCACATGTGGTGTCTATTTTGGTGAAACTAAAATTTTCTCTCCACTAATTCCTTCCTGGGTCACTCTCTTGGGGTCGTATCATGATAGTATACTACCAAGAGCTTTTGCTAGAAAGATAAAGATAGACTCTCTTCCCATCCAATTATTATAGTCTCGTGGAAAGTGACAGCAGTAAAAAGAGGAAGAATCATTTCTTTAGTGGCTGTTTCACCTTGAGATCTGGCCTGAAAGGACCATTTTTTCCTCACTTCTCCTTCTGGATAGAAAAGCCCTATTTCTGGCAGAAACGCTGAAGGAGGAGGATGATTTAGGAATATTCTCACTGGTTGATAACCACCAGCCCCTACTCCCAAAACCACATAAGCCACTAGAAAGAAAAAACCCATTAATTAAAAAAGTATTTGCTTTATAAATGAAGCATTCGTCTGTCTCCCATTGTCCACTCCCACCTCGTTCATAAAACAGACTGATGTTCCCAAATAATATCATGTAGACATTCTGCAACAGCCCTAACTTCTACCAGTTCTACGCAATGGAAACTCATTCTGATGACATCCTGGGACAGCAGCCAGGAAGGAAAATAAGTGGGACTCTTTGGACTGGGCAGAGAGGTGTTCAGTCTGAGGGTGCCATTCAGGGAACAAATGTAGAGAATGAATTAGAAAGGAACCTCTGGTCTGTGGAGGTGGACTTTGTAGAAATGGGCAGATACCTGGGGAGGAAGTAGAAGAGCTACTTTGCCCATCCCTAAAATTCTGGGTATCCATGGTCATTTAATGGAGAGGACTACTTGATCATTGACTGACCCAACTCACTCTTCCAAATGGCAACAGTCTGACTAAGAGGGCTTGTCACCTTGGAGGATGAATAGTGGTGGCTAAAACCAGCAAAACTGACATGTATTTAGAAATAAGTTGATGAAGAGGAAAGGTGACTTTCTTCTTCTGAGACGCTGAGTGAGTCAGTGATTTGATTGGGTGGCCCTGCATGTCTGCAGATGTAAGATAGGGATCCTGGATCGTAAGACTCCTGAGTCTTCCACCTCCTTAGCATTTTCTGTACCCGGATTTGAACTCCAGCTAGAGTATACCTGCCACTTGTGAGTTATGCAACCTTGAGTGAGGATCGAAACCTCAGCCTCAATTGTTCTAATGTGTGTAATTGAGATAATAATGCATTAATCTGTTTTTTTTTTTTTACTATAACAAAAATACACAAGGCAGGCTATTTTTTTTTATTTTTTTATCTCTGAAATTTTCTTTTTTAATATTGTCAGGCCATAGTTAACCACAAGTAATTGAAACTACGGAAATTGAAAGCATAGATAGGACTGGTGCTGTGGCTCAGCAGGTTAATGCTCTGGCCTGAAGCACTGGCACCTATATGGGCGCTGGTTTGAGACCCAGCTGCTCCACTTCCAATCCAGCTCTTCGCTGTGGCCTGGGAACGCAGTAGAAGATGCAGGCTACTTTTTAAAGAGGAGAGCTTTTAGTTTGGTTGATGGTTCTGGACATACAAAGTTGAGCAACCTCTGGCCTTCTAGTTTGCAAAATCCCAAGGCAGCAGAGAGTGTCACATGACGAGAGACAGGGAGTGTGTATGTGTCTGTGTATGTCTTCTATTAAATCTATGGTCTCTTTCTGTCTCCTTATAAAACATCTGGGATTTAATCACCAAGGTCAACCACAAAAACATAAACCAATCCTAATTATTTCCCAGAAGCTCCACTTCCAAACAACGTAACTGGATTGTTTGCACCCTCTTAGTGCCATTAATTTATACTTTGGGGTTTAAATGCCTTCAAGGCTTCAGGGACCAAATCATGTTCAAACCATTGTAAGTCACTTCCTTTCATAGTTCAGTGAAATGACATTTGGCACAGCACCGGGAGCATGAGTTTTGGTCCCGGCTATCCTGTGCCCTCATTTCAACCTGTAGGTTTTCAGAAGGTAGCAAACACACCACGGCTGTCTCTGAAATGGTGTGATTTCTGTACTTCTCTTTAGTCATATCTTTCAGCATAATTAATAATGATGTAATAGTTTGAGAATATTGATTTTACAAATGTTCATTACAATTTCTCACTTTTCTGAATGTGTTTAATCTGTTATTCCTGTCTGTGACTTGAATTGGATACTAAAATTTTAAACATATTGAAACATTTTCCAACTTGGTGATAGAGTCGGGGAGAGCAAGGAAGTGGGGCATTCATGTCTCTCGGTCCCTCCTTTCATGGCCCCAGCCCTCACTGCCATTGCTTGCTGAGGGGCCACATTCACGCTGCCCTGGCTGGGCGCCGTGGGTGCTGATTTGATTAATCTCACACTCTCCTGAGCTCACACACGAAGTTGTTTCACCTTGGGGGAAATTTATTAAATAAATAGACCACATTCACAGACAGGCTAAAGGCAACCCAAAAACAGATAGAGTGCAGTTAGTGTAGGAGGGACTCCAAGATGTGGAAACTTGAATTCGCCGGGCTCTGCTGGAATTACTATTAAGGTTGCATTGCTTTATCAGCAGTTGCTTAAAAACCAGGTAGGTTTCTTTTTATTTAAATCCCATTTCCCCATTTTATTTTCCTATCATATAATTTAAGACAGAGCCATCACAATTACTCCTCCTGTTTCTCAAAAATGAGTATCTACGATACAGTGGTGTTGAAGGACCCACAACCGAGGTCAGGTTTGCCGCAAAGCAAGCAAGTGTTCGCTGGTTTCCGCCATGACCGAAGTATGTCTTGAATTAGTTGCTGTGGGCTGGATGCTGGTGTCCCCTCAGAATTCATCTCTTCACACAGATTCACCAGGGTGATGCTGTTAGGAGTGGGGCTTCCAGGGGTGGCTTGGTTGTGGGGGCAGGCCCTCGTGAGTGGAAGCAGTGCCTTTATAAGGGAGACCCCAAATACTTCCTTCATCTCGACCACCGTGCGTGGCACAGTGAGAGGGTGCCACCTTTGAACCAGGAAGCAGCTCCTCACCAGGCACGGAATCTTCTGATGCTTTGATAGTGGACTTGCCAGCATCCAGAACTGGGATAGCATTTTTCTCTAGCAGCCCAAATAGGCTAGTTACAGTAGTTTTAAATGAAAAGATTTTCCATAAAATACATCTTCCTGACTTCTCTAGAAAAGCACTCCCAGCCCCTGCTCCGTGAGCTGAGCTATCGATTCCCCCAGCCCCACCTCCATGGGCTGAGCCATGGCTGCCCCCAGCCCACCCTCCGTGAGCTGAGCCATGGCTGCCCCCAGCCCACCCTCTGTGAGCTGAGCCATGGTTGCCCCAGCCCACCCTCCCTCTGTGAGCTGAGCCATGGCTGCCCCCAGCCCACCCTCTGTGAGCTGAGCCATGGCTGCCCCAGCCCACCCTCTGTGAGCTGAGCCATGGCTGCCCCCAGCCCCACCTCCATGAGCTGAGCCATGGCTGCCCCAGCCCACCCTCCATGAGCTGAGCCATCGGTTCCCCCAGCCCCACCTCCGTGAGCTGAGCCATGGCTACCCCCAGCCCACCCTCCATGAGCTGAGCCATGGCTGCCCCCAGCCCACCCTCTGTGAGCTGAGCCATGGCTGCCCCAGCCCACCCTCTGTGAGCTGAGCCATGGCTGCCCCCAGCCCCACCTCCATGAGCTGAGCCATAGCTGCCCCAGCCCACCCTCCGTGAGCTGAGCCATGGCTGCCCTGTAGATGGTGTTTAGAGTCTGAGGACAACTGTGGTTTCCCTCATGCCTTAGAGTTTCTTAGTTTCCCACACTCTGTTTCTTACAACTAGATCATTTCATTTTATCCACCTATGTTGCCTGCTGCAGTACTGAAAAGTCTCTGTTGGCATTTGGATTTGCATCGTGATCAAACATGGTTTACCCATTTTTAAATGTCTGGTTGTTGCAGATTCTTTCATGCCTAACCTCTGTGTCTGTTTCATTTTAATATTACTGGGCAGAGGGTGCCTTTGGTGATAGATGCATTTTAAAGACAGGGCGGTCTTTGGAAAAGAACCAGTAGTGACATGAATTTGGATGGGCACACGTTGGTAAACCTTTTCCAGTGGATTCATAGCTTCATGATAAGTGATGTCAGTTGCAGAATGCTTCCCAAAGAGATTTTCCATACTGACTTAAAGACTGGAGAATAAGTATGTTACATGTTAGTGTGCCCACACATCTGTCTTCCTATTTGAGATGACGGCAGTATCTAGGGAGCATGCTATGTAGAAAGGCAAAGGAAGAAGACTTGAGGATATAGTTTTGGGTGTGGATGGAGTCTCTGTGTCAATTTATCAGCTGGTAAGTATGTACCCAAGAGTCATTAGAATCATGGGGGTGTTTTATCATTATAATATTATAAGAAGATGATGAATTACTGAAGCAAAATCATTGAATGTTTTTATCCAGAAGTTCTGGGTGACCTAATGACAAAGGTACTCATTCCCACAAGGGGCTTTGGCTTCTAAAATCAAATTCTGTTTTTCCTTGCGAGTGGTTTTGAATCTTCCACAGCACTTTACCCTCAGCAAGGGCATCGTTCTTGTTCTCAGAAAGTTCTGTTAGCTTCGTACTCGTGGAGTGCCGCCTGCTCATTTTTCTGCTTTATGGATGAAGTAGCCTAAACAAATTTCTTCAGAAGCAGATGTATTGGCCTGGTCAGTTATGACTCCGAGGGGCAGAGAGTCTATGCTTCAGAGAGAGAAACAAAATCGTGCCAACTCCTCTCCTCGATGTAGCTCCTTCACACAGCTCCTCCTTGGTTTATGTTGCTTCCCATTGCTCCATTTGTTCTTTTTTTTTTTTTTTTAAACAGGTGAAAGTTCAAGGGAATAATAGGCAATGATTATTACAATCTTTATTTCTTTATTTGAGAGGCTGAGAGAAACACAGAGAGCTCCCACCCCCTGGCCCATTCCCCAAATGCCTGTGATGGCTGAGGCTGGGCAGGAGCCAGGTGCTTCTTCAGGGTCTCCCACGTGGGTGCAGGGGCCCAAGGAGTTGGGCCATCTTGTAGTGCTTTCCCAGCCCATAGCAGAGAGCTGGATCAGAAGAGGAGCAGCCAGGACTAGAATGGCGCCCATATGGGATGCCGGTGCCACAGGAGGAGGATTAACTCACTGTGCCACGGTGCCGGCCCCAATCCATTTGTTCTTTCCAATATCATCAATAACTGCTACAATCCGTTTTAACTGGTCTCCGAGGTCCTCTTTTTCATTTTACTTTGGAATTTGCAGTTATCCAGAAGCCTGGTGATTACAAGCAAAACCTTTATCATCAGTTCTTTCTGTAATGTTCCATTTCTGATCTTAAGTGAATTTAGCTATAAGTGTTAAATTTTAAAGATTCCTTTGGCTACTGGCAAAATTAAATCTAGGGTGGCTGGTTCTTCACAGCTGACCTAAATACATTTATAAAGAGAAGTATTTTCTGGTAATTTCTTTATTCTTAACTATCTCAAAGGAAAACATGCACTAATAGGGAACCAGGCAGAGAATAATTTAAGAAAAACAAATATAAAACAGGACCAGCGAGAACATGAGTTGAGATCTCTGTTTTCTAAGCATTCTGATAATAGCTTTCTTCTAAATAACGAGAGTATCATCTCTTCATTGTACTCTTTGTTAAGCGTTTTCTTGTGCCTCAACTTGGTCGCAGTGCAGTCATTGTGTGTAAGGAATGAGGACCCACGTTTTCTCCACCTGTGTTCTGGTCCCAGGAGGGAGGAAACTGCATAGTCAGTTGGGACTTTTCTGACATAAGCACACATCACCCCACACACAGGGTTCTGGGTTTAACCTTGCATAAAAAAAAAAAGGAATGAGAAGAAAATTCTAGAATTGTATTTGGCAAGCACTGTGCCTTCAGACATTGGCGATTACTGTAGACAGTGTTTATCATGGGAAAGGGAAAATATTTGGAAGAAGACATCAGGATTAACAAAAAAAAAAAAATGAGAAGTGAGAAGTACCTTGTCTTTAACGACAGTCAGAACTACTTTTTGTGGACACCTACAAAACAGTTAAGAAGCTTCTGAAAAAATAAACAGTTTCCTGTGATGTAAATAACAATCGGGAATCATAAACACGCAGCCAGTCACCAGCAGGTGGAGACCACTGGGCTCCAGCACGGTTCCCCCCTCAGCGCATGGTTTATTATATCAGTAGCATGATGGAATCATGGGTGTGTGTACCCTGGAGAACAGATGTGGCTAAAGCCAGCAGGGATTCCATTTATGCTGTAAGGCGGCACGGTTCTATTCAATCTTAGCTTTGATGTTGGCTTTACTTTGTCTGTTGGTTTACATACTCAAATTATCCAAACACTTGACTGTGACATAAAACAGATCATATTTCAGCATTTTGCAGTTTTAGGATGAAAAAGTTGCGTCTGCTCCGAGTCCCTGTTTGCTAGATCCAGTGAGAGTCCACTTACCCTGACTGGAACAGGGCTTCTCAACCTGCTAGCGGTTTGCAGTGTGGAGTTAACCCCAGGGAGCGGGAGGGACCAGTCCTGGTGAATTTCATGGAATTTTTTAATAGGGACCCTCTGGGGCTTATTCTTCTCAAAGATAGAATCAGTGCTGCTCTGAATCCTGGATACTCGCAGAGCCAAGGAATAAGAGAGCCTCAACAACGCCAGCAAGGAGGACCTTGGATGCTAGCAGAGAAAGTGCACACATAACCTTGTGCAAGAGGGATCCTTGTGATCTGCTGCTGGAGGCCATTGTCAGTTACAAAGGGATCTCAGTAAACTGCTCATCTAACGCCATTGTGGGTAAGAACCATTCTTGAAAAACCCTGAGTGGATGTAAAGCATTCTCACCACCCAAATGGTGACTATGTGAGGAAATGCACATGCCAGTTGGCCAGATTTAGTCACCGCACAACGTAAGTATACTTCCGAACATCATGTCACATCTGGTAGATACATGCTATTCTACCTACAAATATAAAATAGAAACTAAAAGTTACATAAAGCTATTTATAGTATCTAAAAGAGTATTTAGGCTACACACCGACTTTTTTTCATGGCTTCATGAATTTCTTTGTAGCTTGCCAAAGATCCAGAATCCTCAGGTCGGGAACCTCAGAAATCCAGTATCACATAGAAGTCAAGAACCCTTCACAGACAAAATTGGGTTTATTTATTTCATTGCAAAGAAAATACAGACAATTTTTATATAATATCACTTAATGGATTAAGGAAGCCTGTGAAGCAGAACAGATTGAAACTCTGCCTGCGAATGCACCAGGTCAGATCCAAGAATAAATATCTTTTTTTTTTCAAAAATAATGAATAAAAATTTATGTGACAGAATCTCATGCTTAAGAATACAGTTGGTGCAGAGGTTCTGCAAGGGGAACGACCACTAGGAACTGTTTAACACAGAGATCTTCAGAGTCAGTAGATTAAAAAAGAAGCCATCACAGTAATTTTTCAAACCAAAGTAGAGGACGGCAGAATAAAGTGCATGTACTCCATCCAGCTTCAGTCATTGATGTTTTGCAATCTGTTTCATCTTTCTTTACCATGTTTTCTTTTTGTTTTATGACTTACATATTCTAAAGGCAGAGTTGCAGAGCGAGAGGCAGAGGCAGAGAGAGAGATCCTCGATCCACTGGTTCACTCCTCAAATGCCTGCAAGGGCCAAGGCTGGGTCAGGCTTAAGCTGGGAGCCAAGAGCCAGGAGCTTCATCCAGGTCTCCCACGTGGCTGCAGGGACCCAAGTGCCTGGGCCATCTTCTGTTTACTTCCCAAGTGGATTAACAGGGAGCTGGATCAGAGCTAGAGCGGCCGGGACTCAATCTGGTGCCCACATGGGATGCTGGTGGTGCACTCAGTGGCTTTACGTGCTGTACTACAGTACTGACACCACCATGTTTTCCTAAGTATTTACAAAACAAAGCTCAGATACAGTAAATTCTTCAGAATACAGACAACTGTTGTCACAACTATTAGTGTTAGGAATACTAGAACAGTATTATTAAACAATACAAATTAGCAGTAATAGAACAATAATATTAAAATACCAGATATATTAAAATATTTATAATTTGTTCAAATTAAAATCTGAGCAAGAAACATGCACAGCCCTTGGTTAATGTTTTTTGCAATTCTTTCTCTTATCCCCTTGGACTTTTTGTTGTTGTTATTAAAACAAATGGACCTGGTGGAATTCACCCTTTTACTCATCATCCTGTGACGTCACTTCTCATTTACCAGGATCAAACATTTCCCATGTAAACATTTGAAAGGTTTATGGAAAGTGGAACTAAGTGACAATCTTATTTTGGTGCAAAAAGCTTTTTTTGAAATCTACAAATAGATTTTTCATAATAAACATTTTCCACAAGCTTTTTGAATACCCTTCATGTTTTGTTTAATGATTCAGCAGAAAGTCTATTTGACCCAAATTATTTTTTAAGACAAAATTCTGTAAAAAAAGATATTGAGGTACTGTAAACTTTCTAGTGTATCATAGCAGGAGGAATCCCCACATATATATATATATATATATATATGTATTTAAATGAAAAATAAAAATAAATAAATAATATAAATAAAATGAAAATAAATAAAAAACTTCCATGGGGTTGGTGTTGTGTTGCAGTGGGTTAAGCGGACGCCTGCACATCAGCATCTCATATCAGAATGCCGGTTAGAGTCCTGGCTAATCTGATTCTGACCCAGCTCCCTGCTAATGTGCTTGGGAAAGCAGCAGCAGATGACCAAAGTGCTTGGACCCCTGCCACCCACATGCCAGTCCTGGATGGTGTTCCTGGCTCCAGGCTTTGGCATGGGCTGGCCCTGGCTGTTGCAGCCATTTGGGGAGTGAACTAGCAGGTGGGAGATCTTTCTTTTTGTCTCCCCCTCTCTTTCACTCTACTGTTTTATAGATATATAAAACAGTGTATATATATATATATATATATATATATATACACACACACACACATGTATATATATATAAACAGTATATATAAAACAAAAGATGAGAAAAGTATATAAAACAAAAGAAGAAATTTCAAGTAATAACATTACTTCCAAATAGAGTTTCAGAACAGCTAAGAGAAAGGTTTACCTGCCTTTATCCATTAATTTGCACAATAATCAAATGATATTTTAGCATCTTCAACATTTAAACAATGATTTTTAAAGAAATATTGGTATGTTCCAGTCAGTTGCCAATTGGAACTTGTTGGCTGTTGTACCATTGTTCTGTATGGTCCCAATATTCTGAAATCTTTCTGTTTTATTGGCAAGGGATGTCCCAGGATTGTTTTGAATATTCCAAGACCTAGAAAATCCATTTCTCCTGAGTCTTTGTGTTTTTTAAAAGATTTTTTTATTTATTTGAAAGGCAGTGTTACAGAGAAAGGAAGAGAGAGAAAGATCTTCCATCCACTGGTTCACTCCCCAAATGGCTGCAAGGACCAGGCTTGGCTAGGCCAAAGTCAAGAGCCCTGAGCTTCCTCTGGGTCTCCCACGTGGGTGCAGGGGCCCAAGCACTTGGGCTGTCCTCTGCTGCTTTCCCAGGCCGTTAGCAGGGAGCTGGATTGCACATGGAGCAGCCAAGTTTCAAACCGGTTCCAGTACAGGATGCCAGGGTAGCAGGCAGAGGCTTAACCTGCTGTGCCACAACACTGGCCAGGAGTCTTTGTTCTTTTAGTAGGAAATAGCAGTTTAATTCTAAAATGGGGGCTCTCTAAGCCAGCCCATTGCTACTGAATTATCATGTCTTTTACAACTATCCAGGGGGAAGAACGTGAAAATCCATACTTCTTTATATGAATAAAATATTTCATGAGCTCCTAGAGACATTGCCAATTCAAATTTCAGATTACAGGGTAATTACTTAAATTCTTTAATTTCATCTACGTGTCTCTTTCTCTTAGACTGAAAATCTTGGTTCCTGGTGGTGTTAACATAATTACCTTGTTCTGTTATCTTTTACACACTTGTCACAGTTTCAAAATAGTAGCACCAGCATTTTTGCTAATAATACTAATTTGAGAGTTTGTTCAGCTTTTTTTTTGTCCTCAGATATATCCCACCAGGCCTGTTTAAGGAAAATATTATTTGTTCAAGTCACTCGACATAATCATTCTCTTTATGTGGTCATGCTACCAACTTTATATATAGTAAGATTCACTTGCTTCCATTTGTTTTCAAATTACAGGGATGCATTTGTTATTTATCTTAGCTGTGTTTATTAGTTTTGTAAAACATGTGTAGGCCTCCAAGTCCACACTCTAAACAGAAATCTTTCTGAGGGTGCTGAGCACAAGGGTTAAGACGCGGTTTAGATCGGCCCTGTGCCATATTGAATCGCTTTGGTTTGGATCTCGGCTCTGCTTGGGTTTCAGCTCCCTGGTGATACACACGGATGGGAGGCAGCAGGGGCTGGCTCAAGGAGTTGGATCCCTGCCAGTCACACGGGAGACTCAAATTGAGTTCCGGGCTCCTGGGTTCAGCCTGGCACAGTGCCAGCTATTGTGGGCATTTAGAAAATGAACCAGTGGGTGGGGCATCACGTTTGTGTTTTTTCTATCTTTCAAATAAATAAAGAAGTCAATTTAAGAATTGCCCACACCTTGCTTTTTTTTTTTTTTCCTAACAGTGTGTTCTATCATTCACTAGAGCATGGGTGTTAGATTCCCTCACTCACTCTTGCAGCCGCAGGCCCTAATTCTGCATTGTGGTTTTTCTCAGGGTTTTCTTTTCACAAATACTGTTCCAGTGAATGATGTTTGCTTAGACATCTTGTACGGCTGCCAGGGTGTTTTGGGAGCGTTCCTAGTAGTGGAATTGCTGAGATAAAGGGTGATTATGGAGGCAGTGCTGCTGCACGGCTCATGCCCTTTGGGTCTACCATTGCGTGTTCCCACCACCCGTGGATGAGGGTGTCTGCTCCCCGCAGGCCAACTGCAGGGTATGTTGTCAGATTCTTTGTTGTTTGCTGATTGGATGGATGAGAAATAGTACCGAAAAATAGGTTTAATTTGCATTTTTTAGTAGGAGAGAGGGCGAGCATTTTTATGTAGGCTTGACTTTGTTTTGCAAATTCTCTGAGGAGCAACTGGTCTTTTTATTCTTAAATATTAAATAATCTTTGTGCTTCCTAGCATATTAATATTTATCTGTGATGGGTTATTGGTGTTTATTTTCTAGTCCCAGTTTTTTTTTTTTTTTTTTTTTTTTTTTTTTGCCTATGTGTGTGTTTGCCACAGAGCTTTTTAAATGCCCATGGCTTTTTGCAGTCTCGCCTTATTGCTTCCAGATTTTAAATCATAATTAAGAATATGTTCTTGGGGCCAGCGCTGTGGCACAGCAGGCTAAAGGCCCAGCCTGCAGCGCCGGCATCCCCTGTGGACACTGGTTTGAGTCCCGGCTGCCCCGCTTCCAATCCAGTTCCCTGCTAATGTGCCTGGGAAAGCAGCAGAGGATGGCCCAAGTGCTTGGATTCCAGCACCCACGTGGGAGACCCAAAGAAGCTCTTGGCTGCTGGCTCGGATCAGCTCAGCTGCAGCCATTATGGTCATTCGGGGATTGTACCAGCAGGTGAAAGACCTCTATCTCTCTCTGTCTCTACCTCTCTGTGTAATTCTGTCAAATAAATCTTAAAAAAATAAAAAAAAAAAGTTCTCAACTCCAGCTTATAAAGAAATTTATCCATTTTGTTTTTAATATTGATGGTTTTATTTTTTTTACTTACATTCCAACCTCTGATACATTTCAAATTCCTTCTAATATGTGTTGTAAGGAATGATAGCAGTGTACATGGTTCCATGTAACCAGTCTTCTCAGTGCTGCTCTGAGATGCTGTGACTGTCGGAGTCTGCGTTTCTCTGTGCACTGGCACCCATTACTGGGTTCCCTGTCCATGCCACTTCTGGGCCAGGTCCGTAGTGTTCAGTTTTACAGACTGTACAATATATTTTAATATCTGGATGAAGTATTTTCCTGGCTATTGTTTGGCTATTTTTCCATGAAAACTTTACTTAAAAGAATTTTAAATTTATTTATTTTTATTTTTTTAAAACAGATTCAATTCTAAAACTATAATGACTTTCTCTTCCTCTCTCCTCCCCTTCTTTCTTTTTAGTTTTTGAGATAAATTTTTTAAAGATTTATTTATTTATTTTAAAGGCAGAGTTACAGAGGTAGAGGTGGGGGTGGTATAGTTCGTCCATCCACTGATTCATTCCCCAAATGTCCACAGCAGCCAGAGTTGGGCAGATCCGAAGCCAGGAGCCCCTTTGGGGTCTCCCATGCCGGTGCAGGGGCCCAAGCACTTGGGCCATCATTTACTGCTTACCAAGACCACAGTAGAGAGCTGGATCGGAAGTGTAGCAGCTGGGTCTTGAACCAGCGCCCAATGGGATGCCAGCACTGCAGGCGGTGGCTTTACCCGCTGTGCCACAGTGCCAGACCTGAGATAAAATATTTTTAATTTACACTATAACCAAGGGCTTAATCTCCCCACACAAAAAAAGAGTTCAGCAGGTGAAAAGCAAAAGGATCCTAGTTTCACGGGAATATAGGCAAGGACTATAAATAGTAATCAGATGGAGAGATGAGCATATCACCCATGTACAGTAAATTTTTAAAGTAATCAAAGATCATTAAAACTGTAGTAGCATAACATTTAATGAAATATGTATTTATTTAAAATACAGAATTAGAGATACATACATACATACACACACACACACAGAGAGAGAGATAGAAAGAGAGAGAGAGAGAGAGAGAGAGAGAGAGAGAGAGAATATGAGAGAATCTTTTATCCACTGGTTCACTCCCCAAATGGCCACAACTGTCAGGCTGGCCAGGCTGAATCCAGGAGCCCGGAATTCCATCCGGGTCTCCCGTGTAGGTGCAGGAATCCAAGCACTTGGGCCATCTTCCACCGCCCTCTCAGGAGCATTAGCCGGGAGCAGGGTCAGAAGTGGAGCTGCCAGGACGTGAAGCAGTGTCCATATTGGAAGCCAGTGTCTCAGGTGGCAGCTCAACCCTCTGTGCCCCACACTGGACCCAGTATACCATTCTTGACCATTAGTTTGACAAGCTATAAAGCACAGTTTGACAAAACTGTATTTGCACCAGTACTGATACACGCAGGCATTTCTTCTTGTCTATTTTTCATCTTCTTTCTTTTAAAGTTTTTGTTCCCATGTAGAAGGGAGAACATGTGGTATTTGTGTTTCTTGATCTGCCTAATTTCACTGAACATGATGGCCTCCAGTTGTATCCGTTTTGATACAAGTGGTAGAATCTGATTCTTTTTTATAGAATAATATTCAGTTGTGCATATATACCACGTTTTCTCCATTCATCTTTTGCTGGTACCTTGCTTGGTTCTGTATCTTGGCTATTGTGAACAGTGTTCCTATAAACATGGTGAGGGTGTTCTTTGAAGCAATGTGGTCATGTGCATTGGATGTATATACTCAGAATGGGTCTGCTGGGTCATATGTCAAGTCTATATCTAGTTTTTAAAGAAATCTGCTCTCTCTCCACATCCTCAATTTTGATTTGCATTTCTCTGATGGATACTGATATTGAGCATATTTTCACATATTTTTAGCCATTTGTATTTCTTATTTGGAAACTATTGAGTTTCTTTGCCCTTTTCTTTACAGGATTGGTTTTTTTGTTGTTGTTGTTGGTAATGGTTGATTTTTTTTTTTTTTAGTTGCTGACACATGCAGGTTATTAATCCGTTGTGAGATAGGTAATTCACAAATATTTTTCCCTTTCTATTTGATGTCTCTTCACTTTCTTGATTACTTCCTTTTGTCTAGTTTTCTGTTTCCTGTGCTTTGGGAGTTTGATTGAAGAAGTCCTTACCTATACCAATGTCTTGGGGGTGTTTTCTGTGCATTTTTTTCTTAACAACTTCATTGTCTTAAGTATTAAATTTAAGTCTTTTATCCATCTTGAGATGATTTTTCTTATAAAGTGAGAGGTAGGGATCTAATTTAATTGTTTTACATATATGCATCTCGCTTTGCCAGCCCCATTTGTTGAAGAGATTATACTTACTTTAATGTATGGTCTGAGCATTTGTGTCAAAACTCAGTTGGCCGTATATATGCAGATTAATTTCTGGGCTCTCTATTCTAGTCCGTTGACCTATGTGTCATTTTTTGTGGTTGTATCATACTGCTTTACTTAATACAGCTTTGTAGTATGCTTTGAAGTCAGGTATTATGATGACTCTAGTTTTGATTTTTTGATTCCTCAGGATCCCTTTGGCTATTTTGGGTCTTTTGTGGTTATGTATGAATTCTAGAATTTTTTCCTAATTCTGTGAATAATATTATTAGTATTTTGATATGGATTGCATTGAATCCATAGATTATTTTAGCTAGTATAGACATTTTAATGATACTAATTATTCTGATCCATGAGCAAGGAATATCTTTCCTTTTTTTGTCCTTGATTTCTTAGATCAATGTTAGATAATTTTCATTGTACAGAGCTTTCACTTTTATGGGTAAATTTATTCTATTATGACTATTCCATCCACTGGTTTTCTTTCTTGATCTCTCTTTCTGTGAGTTCGTCCTTAGCATAAAAAAGAGCTACTTTTTTTTTTTTTGGATGTTTATTTTGGATCCCACAACTTTACTGAATTGGTTTATCAATTCTAATAGGTTTTTGGTAGAGTGTTTATAGATTTCTTCATACATAATTTCATGTCTTCTGCAAACACGGATAATTTGACTTCCTCTTTTCTAATTTTGATGCCCTTTCTTTCTCCTCCCTAAACGTTCTGCTAAAACTTCCAGGACTATATTAAATAAAAGTGGTGAAAGTCTTGTCTTGTTGCAGAACTGAGGGGAAATGTTTCAGCTTTCCCCCATTTGGTATGATATTGACTGTTGGTTTGTCACATACAGCCTTTACGATTTTGAATTGTGCTCCTTCTATCTACCTTGTGAAGTCCCCCCCCCCCCTACTTTTTTTAATCTTGCAGGGGCATCGAATCATATCCAGTGTTCTCCACATCTACTGAGATGACCAGGTATTTCTTTCTTCTTCATTCCCTTGATGTGATTCACTGATTTGCAAAGGTTACACTGCCTTCGCATCTGTGGGTAAATGCTCCTTCGTTATGAAGTATGGTATTTGTGATGTGGTTGTAGATTTGGTTTGCTAGTATTTTGCTGAGAACCTTCACATCTATTTTCTTTTTAAGATTTATTCATTTATTGGAAAGGCAGAGTTAAAGAGAGAGGCAGAGGCAGAAAGAGGGAGAGAGAGAGAGAGAGAGAGGTCTTCCACCCACTGGTTCATTCCCCAGGTGGCTGCAAAACCTGGAGCTGTTGTGATCTGAAGCCAGGAGCCAGGAGCTTCTTCCGGGTCTCCCATGTGGTGCAGGGGCCCACGGACTTGGACCATCTTCTACTGCTTTCCCAGGCACAGCAGAGAGCTGGATCACACAGTGCCGGCCTCTTTTTTTCTTTCTTTTTTTTTTTTTTAATAAGATTTATTTACTTATTTGAAAGGCGGAGTTACAGAGAGGCAGAGGCCGGGGGGGGGGGGGTAGGGAGGGAGGGAGGGAGAGAGAGAGAGAGAGAGAAAGAGAGAAAGAGAGAAAATTAATTTTCTTCAAGGATATAGGCCTATCATTTTCTTTTCATCTTCTGTCTTTGTATGGTTTTGGTATCAGAGTGATGCTGGTCTCTTAAAAAGGGTTTGGAGTAATTCAGTCCACTTCAAAATTTTGTAAGAGTTTGGAAAATATTGGAGTTAGCTCCTTGTTTTTTTTTTTTTTTTTTTTTTTTTTTTTTTTTTTTTTTTTTTGTAGAAATCAGAGGAAAAGCTTTCACATGCTGGACTTTACCTTGATGGAAGGCTTTTGATTACTGCTTCAATTTCATTTCTTCTTCTGGGCTGATTAGATTGCCTATATCTTTTATATTCCATATTGGTAGATTGTGCATATCCAGGAATTTATTGATTGAGGTTTTTTAGCATGTAGTTTTCCATCGTTTCCTATGCCCCTTTGTATTTTACTGATATTAAATATCTCCTTTCTATGTCTAATTATATTTATTTGAAACTTTTTTTTCTTTGTTAGTCTGGGGATAGGTTTATCTTCTTTTCATATTCTGAAGAAGCAGCCTTTAGTTTACCTTTCATACTTTTTTCATTTGCATTTATTTCTGCTCTGATGTGTATTATTTCTTGCCTCCTGCTGATCTGGGGTTTGGTTTCTTCTCATTTTTCTGAGTCTTCAAGATGCAACATTAGATATTTTATTTGAGGCATTTCTTATTTTTTAATAAGTTTTAAGCACTTAATGCTATGATCTTCCCTGTTAATACTGTTTTTGCTCTATCCTACAGGTTTTGAAGTGATGTATTTTCATTTTCATTTATTTCAAGAAAGTTTCTGATTTCCTTTTTAATTTCTTCAATGACCCATTGGTCATTTGGTAGCATGTTTAATTTCCATGTATTTATGAGTGTTTTGTTATTCCTGTTGATTTGTAATTTTTTTTTTCCTTTGTGGTCTCATAAGACACATGGTAGGGTTTCAATACTGTAGAATTTATTGAGACTTGATTTGTGGCCTAATAGGTGGCCTCTCCTAGAAAATGTTCCATGTACTGATGAAAAGAAATTGTATTCTATAGCTGTGGGTGAAATGTCCTGTAAATGTCTATTAAGTCCATTTGCTCAGTAATATGGTTCAACTCCAATGTGTCTTTATTGATTTTCTGTCTGGATGATCTGTCCACTGATGAGGGTGGGGTGTTGAAGTCACTCGCTATTGTTGTTTTGGAGTCTGTACCTCCCTCTACATCTGATAGCATTTGCTGTGTACATCTGGGTAATCTTGTGTTGGGTGCATGTATATTTATGACTGCCATGTCCTTTTGGTGAATGAACTCTATTATGAAAATATAGTGTCCTTCTTTGTTTTTTGCAGTTTTTGATTTAAAGTCTGTTTTATCTGATACAAGGACAGCTAATCCTGCTTGTTTTTCCTTCCATCTGCTTGGTGTATTGTTTTCTAGCCCTTCACTTTCAATCTAGTGTATCTTTGGTTGTGAAGTAAGTTTCCTATAGGCAGCATATAGTGGGATCTTGATATTTTATCCTTTCAACCAACCTGAGTCTTTTGACTGGAGAATTTAATTCATGTACACTTGAGGTTCGTATTGATAGATAAGAACTAAGATTAGCCATTTTTCTGATTGTGTACTGGTTACACCTGCTCTGTAAGGGAATTCGCTGTTACGTGTTTTCGTGTTGTTTACTTTAAATGTAACTTGCGTCAGAATTTCTTGTAAGGCTGTTCTGGTGGTGTTGAATTCTGTCACCTTGTGTATATTTGGAAGATACCTTGTTAATCTTCACTTCTCAAGGATAACTTCACTGGATATAATAGTCTTGGTTGTGCATTTCTTCTTCTTCTTTTAAAACCTTCAATGTATCATCCCTCTCTATTTTGGTCTGTAGGGTTTTGCTGAGAAGTTTGCTGTTAGACTAACTGGTTTTCCTTTGTATCTAACTTGATGCTTTTCTGTCACTGTCTTTAGGATTCTCTGTCCTTAACTTTTGACAATTTCACTGTAAAATGCCTTGAGCAGGATCTTTTTGGGTTCGGTTTGCTTGTGGTCCTTTGATTTTCTTGTGTCTGGTTCTCTATATCTCTTTTTAAGACCTGGGACATTTTCAACTATTATTTTGTTAGCATGTTCTCAAAGCCTTTTTCCTTTCCTTTCTTTTAAGAATATCTATGAAATGAGTAGTTGATCATTTAATTGTATTCCAAATTTTAAGTAGACTCTCTTTATTCTTTTTAATTCTTTTCTCTTTATTTTTGTCTGGTCCTCAAGGTCAGAAAATGTTTCCTCCACTGGGTCTAGTCTGCTGTTTAAAGCTGTCAATGATATTTTTTATTTCATAGATTGTAGATTTAACTTCCAAAGTTTCCATTTGGTTCTGCTGAATTATTTTTATCTCCCTAGCAGTATTTTCATTCATGTCACTCATTGATTTCCTTATTTCTTTAATCTATCTGTATTCTCTTATGTCTCAGTGAGTTTCTCACAATCATTATTTTGAATTCTGTTTCTGTGTTTTGTAGAATTACCTTAGTTAGGGATCTAACTGTGCATAGCTGTTGTGTTCTTTGGCAGTTTCTGAGTGGTTCCTTTTGCTGCAATCAGTGTCAGTTTCCTCTATACGCAGCACAGCAGTCTACTCTGCTGTTAGTGATAGAAGTGTGGCTTTGGGATGAATGTGTTTCCTAGGACGTGTGTCTTCACTCCACGGTCTGTTGTCAGTCACCCAGGAGAGAGTGATAGGGCCTTGTCCTTGGTGCTGGAGGAGTCAAGGATGATTGTACCCTTGTCCCACTGTCAAGTCTCAGTGAGCCCGGTGCTTGTGGCACCAGTTGCTGTGACTTTGTGTGAAATGAACAAGCCCTTCCTCAGGTCCTGCTGGGAGAGTGCAGTAGGTGCTGTGGCTTCTCACAGCAGCAGCCCTAGTCCTGGGTCTGGGTGCTGTGAACTGACCCCAGCTTCAGTCCAACATGGTGACCATAAGTTATACAGGAGACTCCGCTCTGGCACCTATGAGACCAGGTAGGTAGACTGCAGGTAGGTTCTGCTCGAGTTCACTGAGTAGATGCCAGTGGGCTTCAGGAAATTGGAACTGATGTTGCAGTCCTACTGTTGTAGGGTACAGTGGGGTCATCACCCAGCTCTCCCAGGATGGGAGCAGATTTGTAGGGGCTGTTGCTGGTGTCAGCCTCTGGAAGCTAAGAGGGAACTTCTCTGGATTATATAGGCTGAGCGAGCACAGCTCTGGGACTAGTGCCCCACAGCTGCCGCAGTTTCAGGATGCTGGGGGTTTGGTATTGGCTCTGCCACTTTGCCTGCCTCTGGCTCTGTCTGCTTCTGGTAGCAGCATTACAGAGATCTGTTGCCGGACTTGACAGAGTCCTGGGCTTTGTGTGGGAGAGGTGGGAGGCAAGGCAGTGTTCTTCCTCAGAGCTAAGCTGTTTCTCGGACCCCAGTCAGTTTCCCAGGCTCGAGTGCGAGTTGGTGGGCGGCTGTGGGATTCTCTCTCTTTATAAAGCTGCAGGAGCTGGGTGCACAGAAACGTCTTCCCTCCTTATCTTGGCAAGACGGCAGTTCTGGCGACAGTGGCCATGCTGCACGGTCAGCCACAAAACAGCGTCTCTCTGCTTCCCCCGCTTGTCCCATGGAGTGTTCATTGTTTTGTCACTTCTTCACTGAAAATTTCCGTCAGTGAGCTCCCTGGAAATGTGGCCCTTTCTTAGTTCTTTTTGTGTCCCAAGGCAGCTGAGGTCAGCATGGCTACATCCTATTCAGCGTTTTTGGATTCCTTCCATAGACTTTAAAATGAACTTGTACAACTCTAGAAATAATTATTAGGGGGTATTACATTTATAATGCAGCTTAGGAGATTTTTGCACCTCTGTAAAACTGTCTCCTTATCAAAGAATAGATAATACAGTTTCACTCCCTGAAGTCTATTTTTGTGTCTTTCTCAAATATTTCACAGAAAAAAAAAAAACATGAAACATTAAAAACTCCAACTATTTACTTATTTGGAATAACAGTTGGACTAGAATTTCTAACTTGGATTATTGATTATGCGGAATTAGTGAATGACTTTGCCATGATAAGTTTCTACTGAAAAATATATGTAATTCAAGAAACTTATCCTTAGTACTTTACAATTGATCATTTTTTCTATCCTGTTTATCAGATGATATTACATGAGGCTGATAATATTTCTACTCGGTCATCATGAATAACATATTTGCTCCATAATAAAGTCAGACCTCTAGTCATACATTCTGATTTACATATAATATGGTCCCAGGGACAGCCTTCTGCTGTCATTTCCTTGTTTAATTTAATTTGGGTTGCATGTACAGTTAAACAGAAGTAGACATAAACTGTATACTGACTTGAATGCATCAAAATCAAGAAAAATCCTATCATTTTCTTTTTTGGTAGTTGAATAATGTTCTTACATTATTTTGATCAAGCAAAATAAATTGAATATTTGGTAATGCAAGAGATAAAGCCACACAACCCTAAGCAATAGGAAAGCGATCTGTCTGAAGGAGGCACTGGCTCTGTGGTTGGAGTCCTGTATTAGTGGGTAACAGAACCGTCTTTGTTTCATTTTGGTCTTAGGTTTAAAGAACCTCTGAGACAGCCCAGTGTGTGCACTGCTTCTTAAATAGGAAATTGGTTGCATATTGTTCCTTCCATGGGCACCTGGACATAGCTGGGGCTGTTCTTATACGTGTGAGGGAACTTAATAAAAAAGTTTGTAGAAAATTGAATTAAGAGATAATATTTTTGGTAAAAGCATTTTTGAAATTTGTGTCGTTTTTCCATACTCTGTTCTTTTCATGAACTTTTGAAAACTCCTGCTATGAGCTGGGGGGAAAGGTACCATTGGCCTTGCGTGGGCAGGTCCTGGGCAGCAAATGCCTTGCTACAGATTCAGTCCTCTGCATCACGTTGTCTGAATTCAAGATGTGGTGTTGGCAATCTCCGGGGCCACCTGGGATCCTTGTTCCGTTTTCTGTAGTTAGGACCTGTGGGTTTTACAGTTGGGTTCCCATTGATTCAGGTTGCTATCGAGTGAGAGCGTAGCATGGAGGGCTGCAAGGAGGCGAGAACCAGACCAGTTCCTGTTGTCCTGTTACTGACGTGTGACCCGCAGCAAACGTGTGGACCTTTTTCTGGCTGAACCCATAAATCAGTAGACATTATGGAGTATGCCAGAGAATAAAATTTGGTATGTTGCTACATTATATTCATTTATATTCATGAAGCTTTGTGTGTGTGTGCAGAGTACTTTTATAGTCCTGTCCGTATTTTTTTAAGCTGTACAGAAATTAATTAGAATTATGCTCCCCGGTGTATCTTCATGAGAGAGAGAAAGAAAAAATAAGGCATAATCAAAGGGAACTGAGGCATGAGGGTAATTTATTTATTTTTGGTTTCTACACTATTTTAGTTGTGGCAAAATCGCTTTCCCTTCTCCAAGAGAGGATAGTTTATCTCAGTTAAACTCTCAGACCTGACTGAAATGAATGCTTTTCTTTTCCAGAAGCCAGTTCCACAACAGGTTAATTAAACTTCACTTGAGAAAGCGAGGTTTATAATGTTAATGGTAGTGGTTACGAAGATATTCTTCAGAAAAAAAAAATTACTGTTATCATGGTACCTGGGCTCAGGAAAAACAAACACTAAAAACCCAAAGAAAATATTGGATAGTGATTTAACCCTTCTAAAAGAGGACTCGGACTTCGGAGATAATGGAAGCATTAAAAACCCACAGAGTTAGGAAACAGATGTAAGAGATAAATGCTAAGTATCAGCAGAAACGTGTGCTCTTAAATTCCTACCACGAGAGCCTCCCCAGCCTGGAAAATCAGCCCTGCAAGTCACAGCCGCAGTGTTGCTTAAATATGTCAGGAGTGGGTGCAGGAACTAGGAGCTGGCCCTTTTCCCGCCTTCAGAAAAAAGACGGAAGCCCATCACAAGTGAAAGCACACAACACTCCATTTGCCATCTGCACAGCTTCCAATTCTCTTGTATTTGATAGCAATAGGCTGCCAAGAACCCCAGCAAGCCAGAACCAGAATAAAACTCCCAGTCTGAAAGCAAGAATATGGTGAATAATAAAATCATCCAGACAGCAGAGACATAAAATTGCCGAAAATCAGACTAACGTAACACGTCTGTCAAGCAGGAGCTAAAAAATGCCTACAAAAGAGGATTTGGAGGGAAACTGAAGGCGGGGATAATGCAAACCATTGTGCCACGGAGATTTTCCCAAGCAAGCGTGCTGCTGGTGATCAAATGCTAATCCTTCCCAGAAAATGTTTCTTCTTCCTCACTACTAATTTTCTAGCTATGTTTGTTAGAGATAAAGCAAACCTTATGTCTCTGAGCAGTTGGGTCCTGCTTTTATTTTGATAAAAGAATAGACTTCTAAGGAGGACTCAGACTTAAGCCAGTCTTTAATGACTCTTAATTCGTCATTTGGGATACATTCAGAACTAGAAGCCAAATCAACACAGCTTTGCAACATTTGCATGTAATCATCTTCAAGACATTTTTGGGCAGTTGCTAAGGGGATTTCTAACTGTGATTTTGTGAGTCCGTAGTGTACCTCTAGCAACCAAAATGTATTAGAGCCCTTCCAATATATATTAATAAATGAGTCAGACACAAACTAATGGAGACAGAATTTTTTAAGGTGACCTAAACTTCACCTGAGGGAATTGAATGCAAAAGGAAATGAATGATTGTTTCAGGCGTAGGCTGGGTCTACTCCTATCCCCAGCCCTCTGTACTGGCCCACTTGTGTTCTAGAAAGAATAATCAGTACCCCTCCCATTTCACTGTAACACAGGAGCAGTAAGATGTGGGCCTTAAGGACAAGTTAGATGTGTATTTGCGTGTGTGTGAGTCTTTTGTTAAATAATTAGTTACTCTCTCTTTTTCTCAGTCTCTGGTTATAGCATTCCTTTTTTAAAAATCCAGGTCCAGATGTTATGGGACAATTTGCGTTTCTCTTCAATGCCTAACTGCACTGCAGGGCAGCGGCGGGTAGCAATTACTGCTGAGAGTGATCGCCTGAATCCAAGCCTCTCTGCAATTTGTTACCAGTCCTCAAGGCCTGGATGATGTGTGTGCTCAGAGCGCAGAGCCCAAGGGCGAGCTTGGCCTTAGGCCTGGGGAGCTGGTGGACACTCACCCCACTCACCCCGTGTGTGCGTAGGTCAGACCATGAAGGAGATCAGCAAGCTTTGCAATTCCAGGGAACAGAAAACGGAATGGCTGTTCTTGCTTGGAATTCCTGAGGATAAGGGCAGCTGGCTTCTGTGTTTCACATTCAGCAGAATGAAAGTCAGGGATGGGCGGGGACGCGTTGTTAGGGGAAGAGAGAATGGCAGAGAGAAGCAAGCTCTGAGCAAGTACTGAGTCTTGCCTCTAAGAGTTTGATCAGGCAAGGGCCAAAGGATTTCTCATGCCTTTCCAGCCATTAACTCCCTGTGGAAGAGAGGAGGGGTGCAGGGTGGCCCCTGTGGCACCTGCGCGCCCCTCTGGGGTCAGGGCTGCCTCCTGGGACGTAGAAGCCCTGGAGACAGGAGCTTCTCCGAGCTGTTCTTTCCAGAAAGCCCTGTTTGGCTCCTGTTTGCACAGGGGTGATCTTTATCTCCTGCAGATTCAGTGGACCACAGGGCCAGGCGTTCAGGTGGTCTCCAGGAGGAGGTACTGGCAGGGACCCTGTGGGATGCAGGAAGTGAGAGGTGGGCGAGACCAGTGCAGAGCAACGTGGAAGCTCACCGTTGCCCAGCTCCGCCCTGCAGCCAGGAGGCTCCTGGCGAGGACGGCTGTTGCATCCCTGGCTTTCCCTGCCGTCTTGAGACTCAGTGAGTGGTCAGGAGATGCTTTGGGAACACCTGGGCATCTCAGAATCCTGGAGCTTTGAAGTCCTTCACACCAGAGGCTGAAAGCTGGTTGTGCTGTTTATTAGGTACTTAACATTGTACAACGTAACAGTTAACCTGTACCAACCTCACTATCCACTTGCCTAAAAGAACAGCAGGGGGTGGTGAATGTTGAATGCGGGTGGGTGTCTGGGAGTCATGATTGGCAGGTCTGCGCTTTCCATCTTCCACCTCTTTGCTGTTTGTTGCTTTATTCGTCTGTCACAGTCACTCTCAGGCATACCTTTCGCTATGTAGATTTTTCTACTTCTCTGCCTGCTTGCTCTCCTCCCACCTAATTGAGGGTAAACTCCATCTCCTTCGAGCCCTTACAACAGTGTTAGTGTGGCTGTGTTTTACTCGAGTGTTCGTTTTTGGGGTATGGCTTGTATTTTTTCTTACTAAAGAAAAATATCTTTTGCATGTGAAAACAAATATATAAATAAAAACAATCAAAAACCAAGAATGGGGGCCAGTGCGGTGGCACACTAGGTTAATAGTCCACCTGTGGCACCGGTATCCCATATGGGCACCAGGTTCTAGTCCCGGTTGTTCCTCTTCCAGTCCAGCTCTCTGCTATGGCCTGGGAAGGCAGTGGAGGATGGCCCAAGTGCTTGGGCCCCTGCACCCACATGGGAGACCAGGAAGAAGCTCCTGGCTTCGGATTGGTGTAGCTCCAGCCGTTTCAGCCATCTGGGGAGTGAACCAACAGAAGGAAGACCTTTCTCTCTCTCTCTCTCACTGTCCATAACTCTACTTGTCAAATAAATAAACAAAACTCTTAAAAAAAAAAACAAGAATTTTCATTTGATCTCCATAAGAAACATTTAATCAGGAGGAATGTTTGCCCAGTTGGGATTCTGTGCATCCTAAGCAGGTCATTTTTCTGAGTACGGTGATCAATTTAACAGCATTGGCATTGAAAAGTATTGATTTTTTTTTTCTGCTGCCCACCCACCTGGAGCTTTTGTCAATAGCTTTTTGTAGTGTGTGTCATTTGACAAACCACATCCAACAAGATTCTCTTTGAAAACTCTTAGTCAGCTGTGCAAATTAAAAGAGTAAACAAAGTTATTAACTGAGTGGATAAGTTAGCCTGATTCTCCTAATTTGGTATTAAGTATGTTTCATGATGACACTGTTTTTTTTTTAAGATTTAATTATTTGTTTGAAAGGAGGAGTTTCAGAGAAAGAGGGAAAAAAGGGGAGGTAGGGAGAAAGAGATTCCATCTGCTAGTTCACTCCTCGGATGGCCGCAACCGGGCCAGGCTGAAGCCAGTTCTTCTAGGTCTCTCACATGGGTACAGGGTTCTTCCATTTCCCACTGTATTCCCTTGTTCAGGGAGCTGGAAGCTGGATCAGAAGCAGAGCAGCTGGGACTTGAACCCGTGCCCATACGCAGTGCTGGTGTTGCAGACCAAAGCTTAATCTGTTGTGCCACAAAGCCAGCCCCTATGATGATATTCTTGACAGTGGTTATGATGGGACTTCTGCTCCTAGGATTAGAAAGAACTTTCCTGAATAGTTCTCACCGGGATTTCATCTGGTGCTCCTAGTGGTTTCCCAGGAAAGGAATCGGCTTCAAGGAACAGACTTGATTAGATCATGAAACTTCAAGGAGCAGAATACTTCCTGATTCTGGATATTTTTCCCCACTATCACCCAGTGCTGTTCTGATTTTGAGCTGTTTGGCCAGTTCTGTCACTTGGGAAGTCATGTCCCTAGCTGTGTGCTAAGCCTTGTTCTAGGCCATTGTTCTTCTGAGGCCAAGATGAAGGGTGAAGAGTAGGCTTCGGACAGCCCCGTTTGTTACTGTGGGGGTTCAGTGAGTCTACGTTTCAGCTCAGTTGCTGTGACAGATTACCAGTGATCTGTTTGTTATGGCAACAAACATTGATTCCTCACAAGGCTGGCTGGAAGTCCACAAAGAGCGTGCAGGCCTGGCTGGGTTCCGGTGAGCGCCCCCTCCCTGACTTGTGGATGACTGCGGTCTTGTATTCTCACGTAGCAGAGAGGGAGGAAACAAGCTCAGTGCGCTCTCTTACAGTGGGGCGGGTTGATTCTTTAGATTCCTGCTTCTGTGATCTTATTACCTCCTAAAAGATCCATCTCCAGATATTCTCATCCTGGGGATTAAGGTTTCCACACGGGAATTTTAGGGCAATATACAGTCCGTAACAGAAACAAGATAGATAATGTCAGCTAATTGAATGGATTTTTTATTCTTAAAATATTATTTTGGGCAGTGGAACAAGATATTCAACATTCATGCTTGAGGAAGCATTTGAAGGGTTAATACATTTGTGCGAACTCTTTATTGGGTGGTATGTTTATTGTAAAGGTGGTTAATCTATCATGAAATAGAAATTTGAGGGCTGGTTAGTATTTAAATTGCAAATAAGATATTTAACCATTTTCTAAAATATTGAAAAATTCAGTCATTACCCTGCTCCTATGGGGAAGAGAGTCCTTGCACTTCCTTATTAGCTTTAGTTTCTAGTAATCAATCAGTAATTACCTAATAAAGAGATGAAATTGGGTGTTTAGCAGGAAAATATGTATGACTACTGCATTCCTGTGTTGTAATCAGCTCTTGATTGTGGTTGCAACCAGGGTTTGAGGGCTGTCTCTCCGGGAGGCCCTGAAAAGTTCAATTTGAGCAGCACTTGGGACTTCTTGTCCTTTGCCTTCCTCTGCTGTGGTGACAGCATTGTGACACTGTGTGGACTCCTTATCCCCAATAATTGAGCTGTACATTATTTGAACTTGCTAAGTCCTTGGCTGTACAGAACATGTGCAAGCTTTCATTACTTTAGAGAAAACACTCGAGAGGAGTTTCTTAGGAGGGAAGGAGGTTTATTTTTGTTTACGGTTTTGAGATTGAAGGTCCAAGACCATTCGCTCTAGCACCTGCTGTGGCAGGAGATGGTGGAGGGATGACCCTGTTGCCAACCAGAAAGCAGAGAGCAGCGAGGCCCAGCGTAGCTAAACCAACCAAACCTCTGGCAGGAACTACCTTCCCAGAGCACTCCCATGAAGACCTACAGGCTGTCCTTGGGCCCACCGCTCAGATGCTGTAACTGGGTCGCCACCTGGATATGCAAATATCTTTTTTTTTTTTTGTCTTAATCAAATAGTGTTACCAGATTTTTTGGTAACAAAAGGTTGGTGATCAGATATACTTATATCAATTGAACTTGACGTTTTCTTATTATGAATGTATTGAAATACATTTGCATAGGTTGAAAAGCCATTTGTATTTCAGAGGAAGGTGTTTTTTTGAGAAGTATTGAGAAAGTAGCATCAAACTACCAAAACACATCTATGGAGTTAATGAGATACTGGGTACTATATTTCTAAAATCATAGGCTAATGCAAGTTTAATTACAATACTTTTTTTTTTAAATTTATTTTATTTATTTGAAAGAGTTACAGAGAGAGGTAGAGACAGAAAGAGAGGTCTTCCATTTGCTGGTTCACTCACCAAATGGCCACAATGGCCAGAGCTGTGCTAATCCAAAGCCAGGGGCCAGGAGCTTCTTCCAGGTCTCCCATGCGGTGCAGGGGCTCAAGCACTTGGGTCATCGTCTACTGCTTTCCCAGGCCATAGCAGAGAGCTGGATCAGAAGAGGAGCAGCTGGGACTAGAACTGGCGCCTGTATGGGATGCTGGCGCTTCAGGCCAGGGCTTTAACTCACTGCACCACAGCACCGGCTCCCCATGCAGTTTTTAAGGTTCCATTCTAAGATCACACTTTCTGCAGCAAGCTCTCTGACCGCTCCAGAAAAGTGAATTCTTCATTCCTGGGTGCTTCATTGACCTTCAGCAGCTTTCTCTGTTCAAATTCTCACCACAGTATACATTTTTTATTAATTTGGATTTTCAAGTCACACATTTATAGCAAAGAATCCAATCAGGATAGGGTTTCCAAATATATATAAATACATTTTCAGTTTCTTTTTCTAATCTCACCTCTCTGATGGAATCCTGAAGCTACTGATTCCGTGAGCCTCAAAATTTCCATTATTGTAGTCTTTGTTTTTAGAAATAAAGTATGTTTAATACAGACAATGGGCTAAAAACAGTGCTGAGGGGGCCGGCACAGTGGCATCGCAGGTAAAGCCACTGCCTGCTGTGCCAACAGCCTCCTCAGTGGGCACTGATGCCAGGCCAGGATGCTCCGCTTCCCATCCAGCTCCCTGCTAATGCTCCTGGGAAAGCAAGGCCCTGGTCTCCTGCACCCACGTGGGAGACCTGGAAGAAGCTCCTGGCTCAGTCCTGGCTGCTGTGGCCTCTCGGGAATGAACCAGCAGATAGGAGATCTGTCTCTGTGTGTCTTTCTCTTTTCTTCCTCTCTCTGCCTGTCTCTCTCTCTCTTGCTCTTGCTCTCTCTGTAACTCTACCTTTCAAATAAATAAATAAAGCTATAAAAATTGCTATATTCAAATAGTATGTACTATAGGATAATTTTATCAACAATAATATTTTGAAATTTTTTTTAAAGATTTTGTATATATTTGACAGGTAGAGTTAGACAGTGAGAGAGAGACAGAGAGAGGTCTTCCTTCCATTGGTTCACTCCCGAAATGGCCACAATGGCTGGGGCTGCACCGATTGGAAGCCAGGAGCCAGGTGCCTTCTCCTGGTCTCCCATGGGGTGCAGGGCCCAAGCACTTGGGCCATCCTCCTCTGCCTTCCCGGGCCACAGCAGAGAGCTGGACTGGAAGAGGAGCAGCCAGGACTAGAACCGGCACCCATATGGGATGCCAGCACTGCAGGCGGAGGATTTAACCCAGTGCGCCACACCGCCGGCTCCTTGAAATTTTTTCTAAGTTAACAAAGTACAAATCTGTCTTGCTCTTTTTAAAAGTCTGTGGAGAAGGCTACTCAATGAGTATAATGTAACTGACAAAAAAATTTCCCTACAGATGAACACATCAGGCTGTTTCCAGTTTGCTTCCTATTATAAACAATGCTGTCATAAATCCATATGCATATATCCTGCAGTATTTGCGCTTTATTTCAGTTGGATGCATTCCCAGAGCAGGATTTGGGGGTCAAAGGTTACATGATTTTTAAAGTACAATAAATAGTTCCAGATTACTTTTTCCAAAAATTTGTCACGATTTATGACCTTACCAACAGTGTTTGAGGGAAAAGGTTTTCTTGAGCCTTTCTCCGTGCTGAACGAGGTGAAGTCTTCCAGGCTACATACGTCCTCGCTTGTGCTCCGATTGTTTCTTTTGCATTTTCTAGTATGTGGGAAGCCTTTCAGAAGAACCACTGTCTGTTTTTACAGCGGGTAGTTGATAATTTTCAGAGTGCTTTGTGCATATTTTGCATATTAATATGTTTTCAAACATTTTCTCCAGGTTTTTTGCTTCTCTCTTGACTGTGTTATCGGGCTATGGTCATCTACGTTTATTCCCACCGAATCAAGTATGTCCGCTATTTCTCTTTGGGTTCCTATGTATCTACTCCTCTTATGTAAGGAGGTCTCTCCAGGAACACGGCTATAAAATATTCTCACTGATCTATTCTCAGAGTTTTATAATTTTCCCTTTTGCATTTACTTCCTTGGTGTGCCTGTGGGGAACATTTTGATATAGTGCATTAATATTATATTTTCCCAGCCATCAACAAGTTGTATCACAAACCCCTACATTCTAGAATGGAGGAAATTTAGGCTTAGAGGACCAGAGTTCACTTTCTTTTCTGCTTGAGATTTTTTTTTTTTTTTTGACAGGCAGAGTGGACAGTGAGAGAGAGAGACAGAGAGAAAGGTCTTCCTTTGCCGTTGGTTCACCCTCCAATGGCCGCTGTGGCTGGCGCACCGCGCTGATCCGATGGCAGGAGCCAGGTGCTTCTCCTGGTCTCCCATGGGGTGCAGGGCCCAAGCACTTGGGCCATCCTCCACTGCACTCCCTGGCCACTATGCTTGAGATTTTAAACTCAGGCAAGAGGCTATGGTTTGAATGTTGCCAGTGCCACTCAGACTGGTGTTGAAATTTAGTTGCCACTTGAAGAGTTTTAAAGGTTGGGACCTTTCTAAAGAAAACAGACCATAAGAAATCTGCCCTCAGGAATGGCGGGTGATATCAGCATGGGAGTGGATTTCTCATACAAGAGTGATTTGGGCTCCCACTAGTGTCTTTCTCGCTGGTCTTTGCTTTTCTGTCATGGGATAATACAGTAAGAAGGTCCTTGGCGGGTGCGGAGCCTCTATCTCAGATTTCCAAGATCAAGGTCAGCCTTCTGCCCTCTTGGCACCATTAATCCCTGACACTGGCACTTAGCTCTCTTCATGAGGTTGGGAGCCAGAGCCGTGTCAGAGCATGGCAATGGATGTCAATTTCCTGATATCTAACAGTAGCCCACTGGATGGTACCACATGTCACCGGCTATTTATTAAACCTTACTGTATGGAAAGGTAGAATTAGACACAGTGTCAGAACCAGGAGCTCATATAATTTTAACAACAACCCTCCGAGGGAAGTACATTTCACTTGCATCCCCTCTCTTGGGTGTGAGTGGTAGAGACAGGTTTGTCTTTCCAGGTGTGTGTGATCTCTCCAAGGCCCCTCCCAGCTCTGACAGGTGCAGCCAGCCCCAGAGAAGAGGTGCTGCAGAGCTGTTACCTGTCAGTGTGTGGGGGCGGGAGTTTCTTATGTTCATCAATCTCTTTAGACCCTGAAGCACAGTTGCTACATGATAACCTTGTTTGTGGTCATATGTCTCCAGAAATGAGTAGTTTTCAGTGTTCTTGCCTTATCATCTTGCCAAAGTAGAAGCTACAGCCACTTTTAATGCCATTGAGATGTTGGAAGCTGAATAAAATAATGTTTTGTTTTTTTTTAAAGCGAGTACTTTCCTAATAGTAATCCTTCTCCTACCTCTTAATTAGAGCAGACAGTGGGATAGCCATCAATAGCTGAGAAGCTTGGAGCCAAAAGTCGCAGTCATCAATCTCAAGGTATTGAACCTACAAATGTCTTCACCAGAGACTTACTAATGTTTTTGGTATGTAGTGAGGAAGGGAGGAAATCCAAGTGCATAAACCGACATATGGCCATGTAGATATAGAATCAACTTTGTAGCTATTGCATTAATGAATCCTGGAGTCCTGGGAGGCCCCTGCCTGCCTTGCCAGAGTTCGACTCTGCCTTCCGACGTGGCTCACGTGTCACCCACCCTCACCGCACACCGTGGAATTGTGGTGGGAAGTCCTAGCGGAAAACTCCATCCCACCACCTGAGCTGCCATCCGCGTCTGCCGTGAAAGGCTGTGATTTAAAACGGCAGCTCGAGGCTCATCCGTCATCTGTCCCTATGGACTCCCTGAAACTCACTGATAGACTGAGTCCTTTAGATTAAAACTGCGGCTTTGGTGTTCTCGGATGTGCTGCTAAAGCATCAGTGTCAAGTCCTCCTCAGCTGAACTCAGCTTAATCAGCGATTAGCTGCTTGTCTCGATCTTGAGTAATTAAATAGAAAACCCTCGCGTTGGACGGTACTCCATCTTTGTCCTGACTGTGGCACAGGAAACATTCCTTCCACTGCGTTTAGATGTTTTCTTGAGATGGTTTTATTTATCTCAGAATAAATAGGCTCTCAGATGATCGCCTGGCAGTCCATCTTTCTGTTGCTATTTGCACAAGGAAGATGCTAAACGCTTTAGCAGGGAAAGCATACGTAACTCCAAAGGCTCTCAGATTTTCCGAGACAGAATTTAAATTTTGAATCTTAGGCTGACTGTTTCTAACCCCAATGTCTCTTAACATTGTTTCTAGTGGTAGCATCCCGTGGGTACTGCTTTCTTCTGTGGACACAAGAGACTCTGGTTTCTAAGGATGGATAGATCACTAACTTAGGAGGCCACAGTTTTTTTTTTTTCCCCCACTCCAAAGTAATTCTGTTTATAGACAACCTTCCATCTACTGGGTCTGTACAAGACTCATCAGGAGAAATTAACTAGTTTCTTAAAAATCTTTATGTGGTTGACCGGCGCCACAACTCACTAGGCTAGTCCTCCGCCTGTGGTGCTGGCACTCCGGGTTCTAGTCCCGGTCAGGGTGCCAGTTCTGTCCTGGTTGTGGGAAAGCAGTGGAGGATGGCCCAAGTGCTTGGGGCCTGCACCCACATGGGAGACCAGGAGGCTTCGGATCAGCGCAGCGCTGGCCGTGGTGGCCATTTGCGGGGTGAGCCAACAGAGGGAAGACCTTTCACTCTGTCTCTCTCTCTCACTGTCTAACTCTGCCTGTCAAAAAAAAAAAAAAAAATCTTTATGTGGCAAGTAGCATCGGAAAAGACTTCAAGCAAATTGCCCAGGTGTCCCATGAAGCCAGCTGGAGTCACAAGTCTGAGGTGCATGAGGTCCCCAACCTCCCATAGTCTCCCCTCGGGGCTGAGTGTGGCAGATTCTAGCCTGCTGTCGCTGGATGCTGTCTCCTCTTGGAATGGATGTTATGGTAGGGTCTACGTGAGTTGAGTGGTCTTGCAAAAGCAAACCCTGGGCAGCTGGAACCCTGCCCAGGGGCATTGCATGCGGTGTTGCCAGCTCCTGGGCGCCTTATGAGGAAGTGAGGCTCGGGCAGCCCCTCCTGCCGCAGTGAGCGCCCAGGCCTCCAGGAAGAGCCACTGGGTCAATCTTTCCTCCACGTGGTGACAGAGAAATTCCTATCTAGTAAGAAAGAGAAATCAAGAAACTAGTTCTTGTGCTGTATGTTTACAGGAAATAGACAATGTACGGAAACACTTCCCGAGCTACTTAATGCCTCAACCTTCTCCTTGTTAACCCCCTACCTCATGCAATGTCACCTTCTGATTTTAAGTCCAGGTTAAAACAACCAAATGGGTTTCTTTGACAGTATGTGAATGCATTGTTTGAATACACAGGCATATGCACAAAAGGCCTGCTGTTTCTCAATGCGTTTGAGTGATCCCCAACCATGTCAACAGGAGAGCTGAATGCATATCACGGATTTGAAAATCCTCAAACTGATCATCCACACAAACCCTGTTTTTGTAAGCGTTTTGTAGCAGGGTGAAATTTGCTCTGATTCTTTTCTCTAAGTGGAGGCGATATGCGTCAGTGTTCATTTCTTTAAATGCCATGATTGTACATTTCCTGCATTCAAAAAATTAATTAGAGATGTAGATGTAGCCAAAAATAGGTGCTATTCCAAGGCCAGTATTATGCTGTGGGAAGAATGAAGTACTGATGGGATTTTCATTCCTGTAGTCATGGTCGTGACTTTTTCAAAAACTGTGCAATTTAAACATTGACAATGCATCATCATAATTCTCCTTTGCACACAGGAAACAGCCACTTAAAATAGTTCTCATTTTTCTGTGGATTCCTGTAGGCAGACAATTTTCACAATCAGCTTGCATAGAAACCCTTCATTCATAAAGGACAACATCTGAGCCGTATCAATGAAACATTCATGACCTGGGCTTTTCCAAGCAGCAGTGGGTAACATTGAAACTGCCCATTTCCTGGCTTTGAAAAGTTTCAGTAAGCAGCGCTGGCACCGAGGTGTGTGTGTGTGTGCACCTGCTTGTAAGCGTGGTAATTCTGCAGAGTTGGGCAAGGATGTTCTGGGATTTTTAAGAGGCGAGGCCAACTTGCTCGTTCAGCCTTGTGATCTTGATGCCTACCACTGGGCGTGGCGTAGGGGTAAGCTCCTAGGAAGAAAGGACTATTTGGATGTTGGCCTTGCGAATGGCATCCAAAAATCCTCCAGTCTCCACGTATGAGTGACGTCGGCGGCTCACCTGTATGTTCACCCCAGTTGGTAGTTTAGAGTGAGAATGTTGCTGTCCCTCAATGATTGATTTTCTAACAATATTCTGACATAGTAAAGACAAACGAACATGTGTTTATTTTGTTTAGATTCCTGTTTATTCAAAGTGGTATTGCAAAAATTGAATGATGAGAGGCATGGTTGTTTTGACAGTATACCAAGATTGGCTAAAAGCAGAAAAATAACTGGAGTGGAAAATGTTTTATTATCCAGACAGTACTTTGTCATTTACCTTAAAGATAAATTCCAAAAGCATTACAAGTAATTTCATGTAAAATTGACATTGAGATCATTCACAATGTGACTGTTTATCAATTAGTGTCCATGCAAGTATAGCTAAAGCCATCTGACAGATTTGTCGAATGGTGTCTTTTTTTTTTTTTTTTCCAGTGAGAAAAACCTGTGAGAAATTTTAAGCGTGATAGGGAAAGATACAGCACCCATTGACTAGAGAGATTGGGTAGGACTGGGGATGGTGGGTATCTGAAATCCTATCTTCATTTTAACGTTCTGACGTTCCTTCTCTGCTTTAGAAATACACTTTATGAGATCATGACATTTTACAATCACAGATGTTTCCTTAAGTACCAGCACAAGACTTTTTATCTGGATTTGGGAGGAAGAATATACAGGATTATTATCTTTGTAAAAGTTAAAAGATAGGAAAACAGCAATTTGAGAAGGAATACACATTGAATATGCATAGTTTTCTAATTTCTTGAGTTTTTTTTTTTTTAAATAGACACAAATTAGTCTGGAAAACAAGCAACTTAATTCCCTTTTATTACCTTAAATCTAAGAAATCGTAAGATGCTAGGAGATTAGATGATCTTTTTCTGTAAATCATATAGGATTAGAAAGTGCTTTCTTTAAGAGGATTTTGGGATTTAAATCTATGATCTCATGTAAATATTAAATGTCATTTAGTAAATGCATTCTTTTCTGAAAAATAAGAGTTGGGCCACAAACATAATTGTTTTAAATACAGATGAGAAGGGGGGAAAAACTAATTTGGAAATTGAGGGTTTTCTCCCATGTCTTAGTTCTTATGTTATTAGTTCTATGCAGACAAAGCGGGGACGAAGGATGAAGTAATCTGTATCACACCAGCCTCTGGCCCTGTGCACACTGAAACTCCAGCCATTTTTACAGTGGTTCTCAAATGTTTCCCCAAGAACACACAGTGATTGCAAATGTAAAAATGTGGGAAAACTCCTCACTATGAGCATGCTGGGCTCTGAGAGACTGTGAACCTGTGTTTTAAGACTGTTTCTTCCCAGGCATAGAGACTGAGATGAGCTTCAATGTGCAGCCTGTCAGATGTTCTATATAATAGTCATACCTTTGGTAATTGGTTTTGTGCATCTAGTACAGTTAAGGCCACAGGAGATACAGCAGGAAACATAAAGAAGTCGATATGCAAATATCTGTGACATTTGTTAGGAAATTTCTAGGACTATACATAAAAAATCGGATTGAAACCCAAAGAATGACAAGTTTGCTCTGGGTGGTCAGCAAAGACTTCCTGAGGTTGTCAAGGCTGAAAAACCGTGGGTAGGTGGTGACTGAAGTGAGCGTGGGAACCCCTGTGTGTTTGGGGACTGGTGTTCCATAGGCAGGGGGCCAAGGTGTGGCTCACTGGACTGTTACCATCCAGCCATGGTGTCTGATGGAGTGGGCTGGGTTGTAGCCAGGTCCTGGGTCATGTAGGGCGTTAGGAGTGAGATGAGACTTAGGATTCTCTTTCTAAAAAATGTTCTTTTCTTTATCTGAATATCTGAAAGGGAGAGAGGAGCAGAAATTGAGAGAGAGAGAGAGAGAGAAAGAGAGAGAGAGAAAGAGAGAGAGAGAGAGAGAGACTGAGAAAGACTGATTTTCCATCTGCTAATTTACTATCAAATGCCCACACCAGCCAATGCTGGGCCAGGTCAAACTCAGAGCCACGAACTCCATCCAGATCTCCCACTGGGGTAACAGAGAAACAACTACTTGGGCCATCATCCATGACTTTCCCAGGTGTGTTAGCTTGGAGCTGGACCATAGACAGAGTAGTCAGGACTTGAATGAACACTCTGATATAGGATGACAGTGTCCCAAGCAAGGACTTGACCTGCTGCACCAAGATGCCTGCCCTTAGGATTCTATTCTACCTGTGAAGGTCACTCTGGACGCTGTGAGTCCACATGGCCTTAGGGGTGCAAAATTAGCAGCCTGGGCTCTTGAGGAAGCTGGCCAAAGCTTAGCCACAGACAACAGGGTCCTGGCCTTGGTGCTTGTGGTTGAGTGGGTAAGAAGTGATTAGTTTGACTGATGAGTTGAGTGTAGGGGAGACAAATAGCACTGGAGGTAGCCTGAGAATTTCTATGCTTGGAACCTAAGGCTGTCCTTTCAAAGCTGAAGGTTTTCAGATACTCCTGTTCTTGAGTAAATGCATTTCATTTGGATTTAAAAAAATGTCAGAATAACTTTTGTCTGCTCTAAACCTCTGTTAGATTGTATAAACCCTGCTAAGGTGATTTCTGCAGCTCTTTCCCTTTGCCACTGTGAGCTGTGCTCTGCAGCCTGCATTCAAAGCTTCTCTTGAATTAACTTGGAGCTAATAAGCACCCTCCATGGGCCTTGATCTTGTAGTTGTATAACTGAATCTGTGAGCTCATTTCCTTCCTCCTAGACTATTCATTACTCCTTTCTAGCTTCACTGAATTTTTACTCATTTCTTTAACAAATGCTTACTGAGTACCTGCATGTTCAGGACTGAACACAACACACAAAAATGTCTCAGCCTTCAAGAAACTTCAGACGAAAGAGGGCAGAGTATAGGAGAGTTAGTATGTCTGTCTTACCAAGGGCAGGTAGGCAGTGTGGAGGCTACACAGAGAGGGGTAACACTGAGCTGGATAGGGAAGGGAGGGAGTATTTCAGCTTAAAAATGAGGTATCAGAGCAGGCCTCTTTGAAAAGACCAGCTCAGAGAAAATCCTTGAAGCAGGTAAACGAGTCCTGTGTGTATTTGGAAGGAAATTGGTTCAAGGAAGGAAATGTCAGGTGTCAAGGCACAGAAGGAGGAGTGTGTCTAGTGAGTTCTGCAAAGAGCGAGAAGGCCAGTGTGGCTGGCATAGCTTGAGTTAGAGAGTGGGGCCCCGACAGAGCAAAAGGGCAGCTGGGTGGGGACAGATGATGAGGTCTCCGAGGGGAGGCTTTGGAAGTTGACTCCAGGAATGGCCTGTTGGTACTTGGGTTTTCACAGAGGACTTTGTTGCTGTGTTAGAATGAGAATGAAGAGTGGGAGGCAAAAGACAGAGCCCGACAGGCTGAGAGGCTGGGTCAACATTGCTGGTATTGATTGCACAAACACCGTTCTCCACGCATGTTCCAAGCTTTGCGTTCTCGCTGTTGAATGATTTATTCTATGTACATGGACGGCATTTTTATTTTTTCAACACTTTCGTGGTACGTGTTTGTTTTAAATGATCTCTTTTCCATTTTGTTGAAACTTTTTTTCAGTGTTTTTTTTTTTTTTTTTTTTTTTTTTACTAAAAGTTATCAAGGACCTGGAAAATAATACTTGCAAAACATCTTGTGAGTAAGTGAGACACACCAAATAGTCTGCAGAGGAAACAGTGTAAAAATTTATAAATATTCTCCAATAACAGGGCACTAATGCGAATGCTATTTCTAGGTAGTGAGCAGAGTGATTTGCTTTTTCTGTAACGTGAATATAACTTTGTGTGTAACTCTGTCAGTGCATAAGTTGAAAAAAACTTACAGCAGCCGTTATCCACGATTTCATTAATCTGTGTGCATATGATTATATTGATATTTGCTTTTCCAGTTATACACACTTTAAAGTACACCGACTGCCGTCACAATCTTGTTAGCCAGTTTTCAAAAATTGATGGTGAATAGGAGCTCCCTAATCACATAGCAGTGGCCAGATTTCCCAGGGCTCCTTTCACACTGTGTTCTTGCCTGTCTAACTGAAGGGTTTATGTCAAACTTCTGTGCTAAAGTGCAGTGAAAGCTAAAAACATAACGGTAGGCAGTTCTCTTGCTTACTCTCCAAGGATTGTTTATCTGAAGTCAAAAGTATAGAAATAGAGTCGTAAGCAACTTTGGGCTATAATTTTTGCAAGAGAAGCCTAACTATAGCATATAGAAATAGTGTAGAAAGAAGAGTTAGAAATACAATATGAACTCAAAAAAAAAAATGAGTCTGTAAGAGGACAGGACCAAAAGATATAGCCCAGTTTTCATATCTGCCAGGTAATTTAAGGAATATATCATGTACGCTCATCAATTCTTAGGATTTACTTCCAAGAGATTAGATGACCTCATGGATCTGAGAAGTAAAGCCTAATGCCAAGCAGGCAATTGGAGAACTATTAACACGCCCATCTGTTTCTTCCTGCTGGACCTTTCTCAACAAGCGGCTCCGTTAGCAAGCCTTGTCCCTGGGCACAGCAGAGCTGCCCCTTGTGTTGCTCTGGGGGTGGGAGGAGCTGTTTTTCTTGCCGGAATCATCTGAATGGTCTCGCAGCTCTGCCACGGACAGCTCCTCTTAGCTCAGGGAGGCAAGGTTGAAGAATGCAATGTGGGTGGAAACAGAGCGAGGTGATTTAGGGATCTCAGGGTGCTTGATGATAATAAGACGATGTAGAGGTGAGTACAGTCTGACATTTCGGTGACATGCAAGAAATGAGAATGCCAGTAAGAAACACGTGGGCACGCCAACTTTTGATTGTTCTTGGATTGAGTTTCTCATGCAGGTCATCTGCCTTGGGTTTAATCCTGTGAATGTTTTTTAAAGTTTCAATGTTTATAAAAGGCTTAAAGGCCTGATAGAACAGTTCCAATAAAACTCAACATTTGTGAAACAGAAAGTTAAATTCTATTCCAGTCCTATAACCTCGCTTTGCAAAGGTAATCATTATGCATATATGTGGATTTGGATGTATCTTTTCAAACTGTTTTAATTCATCTGTAAATAGACCTTCCAGTACATGCATTAAATATAACTGGATAGTTTACTCAATGCCACATCATCTTTCTGTTTCATGTCTTACTCATTGTGTTCACTGCAATAATATTCCATTATATAACAGTACTGTAATTGATATTTTACCTGGCTATCTGCTACTTTGGAAAAGCGTAAGTTGCAACTCAGTTTTTCATATGGATAGAGAATTTTTTTGCATTTTTTAATTTAATAAATGTAAATTTACAAAGTACAACTTGTGCATTGTTGTGTTTTTCTCCCGTAACCTCCCTCCCACCTGCAGCCATCCCCTCCCCCACTCCCTCTCCCATCCCACTCTTCATAAGAATTCATTTTCAATTATCTTTATATACAGAAGATCAACTTAGTATATACTAAGCAAAGATTTCAACAGACTGCACCCACACAACCGCACAAGATATAGAGTACTGTTCGACTAGTAGTTTTACCGTTAATTCTCATAGTACAACACATTAAGGACAGAGATTCAACGTGGGGAGCAGGTGCACAGTGACTCCCATTGTTGATTTAACAATTGACCCTCTTATTTATGATGTCAGTAATCACCTGAGGCTCTTGTCATGAGTTATCAAGGCCATGGAAGCCTCTTGAGTTCACCGACTCTGAACTTATTTAGTCAAGGCCATATCATAGTGGAGGTTCCTTCCTCCCTTCAGAAAGGTGCCTCCTTCTTTGATGGCCCTTTCTTTCTGCTGGGATCTTGTTCACCGAGATCTTTCATTCAGGTTGTTTTTGCCACAGTGTCTTGGCTTTCCATGCCTGTGAGACTCTCATGGACCTGTTAGCCAGATCCGAATGCCCCAAGGGTTGACTCTGAGGCCGGAGTGCTGGTTAGGGCGTTTGCCATTCTGTGAGTCTGCTGTGTATCCTGCTTCCCCCACAGGATCATTTTCTCCCTTTTAATTCTATCCTTCATTATTTGCAGACACTGGTCTTATTTGTGAAATCTCTTCGACACTTACCCTATCTTTTTGATCAAATATGTACTTAAACTGATCACTTTTACAAGTGAGCTGGCATTGGTACATGCCTCCTTGATGGGATTGCACTGGAATCCCCTGGCACATTTCTGGCTCTACATTGGAGGTGAGTCCGAGTGAGCATGTGCCGAACTGTACATCTCCTCCCTCTCTTATTCCCACTCTTGCATTTAACAAAGTTAAATTTTCCATTAATTTTAAACGCCTAAAAATAATTGTTTATTAATTACATTGTTTATTAATTACATAATATCATTGGTTGAACTTAATTAATTGTAATGGTTTAAGTAGAACAAAAAAATACTAAAAGGAATAAAATAGTAAGTTTTTCCTCAACAGTCAAGACAAGGGCCGATCTAGTCATTGTTTCTCATAGTGTCCATTTCACTTCAATGGGTTTCCTTTTAGGTACTCGATTAGTTGTCATCAATCAGGGAGAACATATGATATTTGTCCATTTTGGACTGGCTTATTTCACTCAGCATGATATTTTCCAGATTCCTCCATTTTGTTGCAAATGACCGGATTTCGTTGTTTTTTACTGCTGTATAGTACTCTATAGAGTACATATCCCTTAATTTCTTTATGCAGTCATCTGTTAATGGGCATTTGGGTTTATTCCAGGTTTTAGCTATTGTGAATTGAGCTGAAATAAACATTGAGGTGCAGACAGCTCTTTTTTTTTTCCAGTTTAATTCTCTTTGGGTAAATTCCAAGGAGTGAGATGGCTGGGTTATATGGTAGGGTTATATTCAGGTTTTTGCTGACTCTCCATACTCTCTTCCATAGTGGTTTTGCCAGTTTGCATTCCCATCAACAGTGGATTAGTGTCCCTTTTTCCCCACATCCTAGCCAGCATCTGTTGTTAGTTGATTTCTGTATGTGAGCCATTCCAACCAGGGTGAGGTGAAACCTCATTGTGGTTTTGACTTGCATTTCCCTGATGGCTAGAGATCCTGAGCATTTTTTCATGTGTCTGTTGGCCATTTGGATTTCTCTTTTGAAAAATGTCTGTTAAGGTCCTTGGCCCATCTTTTTATTGGGTTGTTTTGTTGCTGTGAAGTTTCTTGATCATTTTATAGATTCTAGTTGTTAATCCTTTATCAGTTGTGCAGTTTGCAAATAATATCTCCCATTCTGTTGGTTGCCTCTTCACTTTCCTAACTGTTTCTTTGGCTGTAAAGAAACTTTTCAATTTGAGGTAATCCCATTTGTTTATTTTATCTTTGATTACCCGTGCCTCTGGGGTCTTATCCAGGAATTCTTTGCCTGTTCCAATGTCTTGAAGGGCTTCTCCTATGCTCTCAATTAATTTCATGGTGTCGTGGTGTATATCTAGTTCTCTGATCCAATGTTGAGTGGATTTTTGTATATGGTGTAAGGTGGGGTCTTGCTTCAGACTTTGACATGTGGACATCTGGTTTTCCCAGCACCATTTGTTGAAGAGGCTGTCCTTGTTCCAGGGATTGGTTTTAGGTCCTTTGTCAAATATGAGTTGATTATAGATGTTTGGATTGATCTCTGGTGTTTCTATTCTGTTCCATTGGTCTACCCATCTGTTTTTGTACCAGTAAATAAATCAGATCCCAGCAAAAAGAACAGTTTTGTACCAGCTGTTTTGATAACTGTCCTGTAGTATGTCTTGAAGTCTGGAATTATGATGCCTCCAGCTTTGTTTTTATTGTAAAAGATTGCTTTAGCTATTCGTGGTCTGCTGTTTCTCCATAGGAATTTCAGCATCATTTTTTCTAGGTCTGTGAAGAATGACTTTGGTATTTTGATTGGTATTGCATTGAACTTGTAAATTGCTTTTGGGAGAATGGACATTTTGATGATATTGATTCTTCCAATCCATGAGCATGGCAGATTTTTCCATTTGTTGTGTCATCTTCTATTTCTTTCTTTAATGTTTTGTAATTTTCATCATAGAGGTCTTTGACATCCTTGGTTAAATTTGTCCCAAGGTACTTGATTGTTTTTGTGGCTATTGTGAATGTGATTGATCTTAGAAGTTCTTCCTCAGCCATGGCATTGTCTGTGTATACAAAGGCTGTTGATTCCTAAGCATTGCCTTTGTATCCTACTAATTTACCAAACTCTTCTTGAGTTCCAATAGTTTCTTATAGGAATTTATTGGGTACCCTATATATAGGATCATGTCATCTGCAAATAGGGATAGTTTGACTTCCTCCTTTCCCTTTTGTATCCCTTTAATTTCTTTTTCTTGCCTGATGGCCCTGGCTAACACTTCTAGGACTATATTGAATAGCAATGGTGAGAGTGGGCATTCCTGTCTGGTGCCAGTTTTTGATGGAAATGCCTCCAACTTTTCCCCATTCAATATGATGCTGGCCATTGATTTATCATAAATTGCCTTAATTGTATTGAGGAATGCTCCTTCTAACCCCAATTTGCTTAGAGTTTTCATCATGAAAGGGTGTTTTATTTTGTTAAATGCTTTCTCTGCATCTATTGAGATAATCATATGATTTTTGTTTCTCAATTTGTTAATTTGATGTATTACATTGATTGATTTTTGAATACTGAACCATCCCTGCATACCAGGGATAAATCCCACTTGGCCCAGGTAAATAATCTTTCTGATGTGTAGTTGGATTCGGTTTTCCAGAATTTCGTTGAATAATTTACATCTGTGTTCATCAGGGAGGTAGGTCTGTAGTTTTCTTTCTCTGTTGTATCTTTTCTGGGCTTAGGAATTAAGGTGATATTAGCTTCATAGAAAGAATTTGGGAGGAGTCCCTCCATTTCAATTGTTTTGAATAATTTGAGAAGAACTGGGGTTAGTTGTTATTTAAATATCTGGTAGAATTCTGCAGTGAAGCCATCCGGTCCTGGGCTCTTCTTTTTTGGTAGTGCATTTATTATTGATCCAATTTCTTTCATGGTTATGGGTCTGCTTAGGTTTTCTTTATCTTTGCAGCTCAGTTTAGGAAGGTTGTATGTGTCCAGAAATCTATCCATTTCTTCCAGGTTCCCCAATTTGTTAGCATACATCTCTTTGTAGTGGTTTCTGATGATTCTTTTTATTTCTGTTGTGTCTGTTGTTACATTTCCATTACCATCTTTAATTTTACAGATTTGGGTCTTCTCTCTCATATTTTTGCTTAGTTGTGTGGGGAGCAACTGGGAGCAACTCTGGACTAGACTAAGTTACTGGAATTAAGACTTATTCTATGCGTCTGCTCTCCCACAATATGGCGCTGAGAAGGGAAACAGCTTCTACACAGCTGCCTCCAGTTCAACCAATAAACTGTAGGACCTGCTCCTGATTGGAGGAGAGCAGCGTACTCAGCTTGTGGATAGCAGAGTTGGGATTGGTGGAAGAGGACTATAAAGGAAGAGAGAGACAACATGCACCAGGAACATCTAAGGGGAACATCTATCTGAAGGAACACCTGTGCAGCCCCCGAGAGAGCCGGCCGGCGGTGCGCCGCTCCCCCGCGGAAGTGGGGAATGTGGCAGGGGGAACCGCCCTTCCACGGAGGTGGAAGGGACGGTAGCCAACCCGGGAAGAACCAGCAGCAAACCCGGGGAGGGCCGAGCAGACGAAAGAACAACGCAGGGTTCAGTGTCGTTCCTCCACGAAGAGGGGGAGCGACAAGTCGGGCCAATGGTGTGTCTATTTTGTTTATTTTTTCAAAGAACCAGTTCTTGGTGTTGTTGATCTTTTCCTTTTTTTTTTTTTGTTTCAATTCTGTTTATTTCTTCTCTAATCTTTAGTATTTCTTTCCTTCTGCTGGTTTGGGCTTGATTTGCTGCTGTTTCTCTAAATCTTTGAGGTGCATGGAGAGGTCATTTGTTTGGTTCCTTTCCAGTTTCTTGATATAGGCACCAATTGCTATAAACTTTCCTCTTAGCACTGCTTTTGCTGTATCCCACACATTTTGATAGGTTGTGTTGTCATTTTCATTTGTTTCTAGAAATCTTTTGATTTCTCTTTTGATTTCTTCTATGACCCACTGTTCATTCAGAATCATGTTGTCCATTCTCCGTGTGTTTGCATGTGATGTAGAGATTCTTATGTTATCGATTTTGAGTTTCACTGCACTATGGTCTGAGAAGATGCATGGTATAGTTTCATTTTTTTTTTAATTTGTTGAGGCTCCTTTTATGGCCTAGCATATAGTCAATCCTAGAGAACATTCCATGTACTGGGGAGAAATATGTGAATTCTATGGCTGTGGAGTGGAAGGCTCTGAAAATATCTACTAGGTCTGTTTGGTCTATAGCATCAATTAGCTCTGTTGTTTCCTTGTTGATTTTCTGTCTGATTGATCTGTCCATTGGTGAGAGCGGGGTGTTGAAGTCCTCTGTTACTATTGTATTTAAGTCTATATCTCCCTTTAAGACCTTTAGTTATTCTTTCAAGTATCCAGGCACCCTGTAATTAGGTGCATATACATTTATAATAGTAATGTCTTCATGTTGGATTGATCCTTTAATCATTATATAATGCCCTTCTTTGTCTCTTTTAATAGTTTTTGTGTTAAAGTCTATTTTGTCTGATATTAGGATGGCCACACCAGCTCTTTTTTGATTTCTGTTAGCTTGGAATATCTTTTTTATCCTTTCACTTTCAGTCTGCGTGCATCTTTGCTGATAAGGTATATTTCCTGAAGGCAGCATATAGATGGATTCTCTTTTTTGATCCAATTCTTTGTATCTTGGTAGTAGAGTTGAGGCCATTTACATTCAGTGTGACTATTGTTAAGTACTGTCTTTTTCCAGTCATGTTTCCTTAAAGAGTTGTTTATGTATTTTGAGATTTGTTTGTAGCTTAGTTGGCTCATTTTCTACATTTGCTCTTTTTTGTAGTGAAGTTCTTGTTTTTGTATTTCTGTGTGCATCATGTCTTTGAGCCAGTGTTGTAGGGTTAGACGTGAGGATACAAATTCTTTCAGTTTGTCTTTGTAGTGGAAGATGTTTATTTCCCCTTCATTCATAAATGATAGCTTTGCAGGGTATAATATTCTAGGTTGGCATTGTTTGTCTTTTAAAACTTGGAATATATCGTGTCATTTTCTCCTTGTTTATGTGATCCCTTTGGTTCTTAGTCCTATCATTATGATCAATTGTGAATAGAAATTGATCACTGGGACTAGTTGAGATGGCATTGGTACATGCCACCTTGATGGGATTGAATTCGAATCCCCTGGTATCTTTCTAACTCTACCGTTTGAGGTAAGTCAGCTTGAGCATGTCCTGAATTGCACATCTCTTTGCTCTCTTACTCCCAGTCTTATATTTAACAGTGATCACTTTTCAGTTAAGTTTCAGCACTTAAGAAGAATTGTGTATTGATTACAGTATTCAACCAAAAGTATTAAGTAGAACAAACAAAAAAAAATACTAAGAGGGATAACATATTAAGCTGCTCATCAACAGTCAGGGTGAGGGCTGATCAAGTCACCGTTTCTCATAGTGTTCATTTCACTTTAACAGGTTTCCTTTTTGGTGCTCAGTTGGTTGTCACCTATAAAGGAGAACAAGTGGTATTTGTCCCTTTGGGATTGGTATTTAATTTTCTAATTTCTTCTTCCTGTGTTTGATCTGACTGTATTATTTTTAGAAGTTTGTCTTCGAGTTCTGACATTCGCTCTTCTATTTCATGTGTTTGATTTCTAAGAGATTCCACGGTGTTTTTTTATATGGTCAATTGAGTTTTTCATTTCCAGTATTTCATTCTGGCTTCCCTTTAGGATCTTTAATCCTTGGGCGTGCTTTTCTTTCAGATCTTGAATCTGTTTCTCATTCCTTCTAAGTAATCTGATTATTAATTTTCTGAATTATTTTTCTGGCATGAATTCTTCTTCAGCCTCTATTGTGGATGGTTTAGCCTGCTCCATTGGGGAGATCATAGGTTCTTCTATATTCTTATTCTGGATTTTTCCTTTGTTCTTCAGCATTTCTGTTTGGCTTAATTTTCAGGTTGATTTCCCTCTGCTGTGGGCTGCTACGGGTCTGTATCAAGAGCCAGTGTAAGCAGGCAGCTCTACCTTCTAGCGTTTGTGTGTTCATTTATTTATTGGTAACTTGAGTAGGCTGGTGTCAGGGCTTTGAGCTGCCAAGCTCCACCCCTTGGGGCCGGTTTCCCTGTTCCTTTGTTTACCCTAAAGTGCCTGGGCCTCATTGATCAGCCACCCCCCATCACTGTGCACCCTGTGCGACGAGTGGGCAGTTACTCTAATCCGCTTTGGTCCCCACCACTGAAGTTCCCGCATTTGGAAGGTGAAAGCAGAGCCCACCCTCTTTCACACCCGAATGTAAACAAACAAGATGGCTGCTCTATGCCTGCCGTAGCTCTAATGGGGTGTGGGAGAAGACACCGAGGGATTCTGGTGTGTTCAGTCTCTCAGTTCTTCCCCTTGGATTGCACCCTCTTCCCATGGGCGCTAGTCACTTTGTTTTGATTGTCTTCCCCACTCAACCATGCGTGTGTCTCACCTGTCTGTCCCAGGGTGGGTCAGAGGTGGTGCTGGCAGTCCCCCGCTGGTTCTTTTTTTTCTTTTTAATTGTCTTTCTGCAGTTCTGGGGCCCTCTACCTGCCCTGGGGTGGACTCCTACACTCTGGAGTGCTCCTGTGTCACTCTAGCCAACCTTTGGTGGTTCTGTCGCCTGACTGTCCCCTCTATTCATCAATTTCTCTCTGTATGACTTTGCGCACCTTGTTGCTATACCACCATCTTGGCCCCCTGATAGAGCATTTCTAATTCAAATCTCAAATGCTCCAAGCACTTTAAGCATTAAAATATTTATTTATTTGAGTGTAAGAAACATGCACATATACATATATGCACACATATTGGTGTGGGGAGGAGAAGGGGGGGGAGAGGGAGGGAGGGAAACGCACCTCCATCTGTTGATTCACTCCCCATGTGCCTTTAACAGCTGGACCAAGCTGAATCCAGGAACTGGAAACTGAATCAAGGTTTCCCACATGGGTGGCATGAACTCAACCATTGGTGCCATCACCTTCTGCCCCACACTGTTAATTCTGCATTGAAAAAACTACAAATACTGCTGAGGTCAACCTCATACAAAAAGCTCATGAAAAATGTTACGTGTGACTCATGACTTACCGACTGTTCATGAATACAGGTGCAGTCATTCTGACCTTACTGCCATGGGTGAGCATCAGAGACACATAAGTCAATGAATGTGTACCTTTATTTTTTGTTGTTGTTGTTGTTTTTACATGTTATCCATCAATGACCTTATCAGACCTAATCCCGAGGTTAAACTCTGATAGATGGCAAGGAGGGAAAAGGATTATCTAAAGGAATTGTTGAAGTTCCCCAAATAAACTTTCATATTGTAAGGCATTTTTGGGTGAATTACACCTTGTTTGAGGAGCCATTTTTATTCTAAGAAACTCATTAGAAGAAAAGTATTCCCAGTACCTCCTACAGTTATGCTTGTATATTGTTGAAGCAGGAAAGGAGAAAATCAGGCGTGATGAGGGGGAGAAGCAGAGATACAGATAACTAAGAGGAGTAGGGAAGTTTATGCAGTCACATAAAAGGCAAAAATCAAATATAGAAGATAGTTCTCCCCAGAGTTTGATAAGAAATACATGGAAAGGGAAACTTAGTGACAGTGTTGGTCAAAATATTATTTTTAAGTGGAAAGACCTCTGTTCATGTTTTTGAACCATTTCTGTTTGGTATGTTTGAGTCCAGGCCAACCTTTATAGCAGAAAGAAAAAAGTGCTCCAACAGAGTCCTAGGCAATTCAACTACTATTACTGACCTTTGTTGTCATTTCAGTCTTCTAAAGAAGACGGATCGGATATTGTTTCTCACAGTCCACAACAGATATATACACATCCATGGCTGTGCACACCAACTCCCCCCCCGCCCCGACACACACACGCACACACTCATGGGCACTCCAAACCCTGCTTCCCATCCAGGTTCCTGCTAATGCGCCTGAGAGGAAGCAGAGGATGCCCCAAGTGCTTGAGTTCCTGCTACTCATGTGGGAGATTCAGAGCTGGTTGTTGACTTCTGACTTCAGAGTGACCCAGCCTTGGCTTTTGAAGGCATTTAGGGGTGAACCAGGTGATGTAAGATCTCTCTCTTTCTCTTTGCCTTTCAAATAAGTAGAATAGATATTAAAATAAGACAAAAAATGTTTATTTTGGTGCCAAAATTCTTGCAATTCATGCATAATTTTTGCATAAGATGAATTTTCCATGACCTTTATGAAGACCTCTCATATGTTTGTATTCAGCGCCCACACCCCCACTGAGATCTAATATCCATGACATCCATGTAGTGTTTAGGCCTCAGTACATTAGCAGCATAAGAAAAAGGAAGACCCACACCTCATAATTTCAGCAATGTGTTGCAGACTGGGTATCAACACATCAACGTCTCATTAGACTGAAGACACTAAGCCCAGGGAGACCAGAGTTAGTGTCATTGGTCGTGTCTGGTCTGAACACCAGGTTCAGCCCATGTTGGCTGCCTTATCCTGCCTGAGCTGGTGCCTTCAACAGCTCGTTCACCCTTCCCAGTTGGGGAGAACGGAGGGGTCCGAGCAACCACAGTGTCCAGACGCAGCCCCCATGCCTGCCCCCTGTCCTGAGTCATCTCTCAGCCATGTTTTCTCTGCTCATTTCTGCAAAATATCTCCCAGAGGTGGAAACAGTAGAATGGGTGGGGGAGCTGCTGAGCAGGACTGTTTCCTGTGACTCATGAGTTCGGCCTTCTCAATGATTTCTTTGATATTTAGAAGAAAGTGAAAGGAGGAAACTCTGCTCTCCACGAAAACTTGGTTCTCAGAGGAAAGCACCTGCTCTTTGTATATGCTGATGCGTAGCTATACTATTGGCTAGGCTCTTGCGCGTGCACACGCTCTCTCTCTCTCTGATGAATCACACCCAAGGAATTATAAATTAACATTGTCTTAATATTCACCTTGTGTGTGTGTTTATATATGTTATCTTTTTTTTTTTTTTTTTTTTTTTTTTTTTTTTTTTTTTTTTTTGACAGGCAGAGTGGACAGTGAGAGAGAGAGACAGAGAGAAAGGTCTTCCTTTTGCCGTTGGTTCACCCTCCAATGGCCGCCGCGGCCGGCGCGCTGCGGCCGGCGCACCGCGCTGATCCGATGGCAGGAGCCAGGAGCCAGGTGCTTTTCCTGGTCTCCCATGGGGTGCAGGGCCCAAGCACTTGGGCCATCCTCCACTGCACTCCCTGGCCACAGCAGAGAGCTGGCCTGGAAGAGGGGCAACCGGGACAGAATCCGGCGCCCCAACCGGGACTAGAACCCGGTGTGCCGGCGCCGCTAGGCGGAGGATTAGCCTAGTGAGCCGCGGCGCCGGCCTATATATGTTATCTTTGAAGAACCAGGTTCACATAATATACGTATGTCATATGAGAATGAGAAGGGACAGTTTATGAGAGTTAGAGCCAAGAGCTATAGCACTCTGTTGATAAAAAAATGAAAGTAGTTTTGTGCACAGAAGTTACCACTTTTTTTGAGGACTTTAATGTACAAGGGATTATATGTAACATGAAATGAATTCAGTTCCAGAAATTAATGACTGTTAACATTTCTGCACTTATAAATTTTTTATTCTACAGAGATCACTGTTGAATGTAATATTGATATAAAATATATCATTCAGCTCACTTTACTCAACATATATATTTCTCTTCTAACACCACAAGTAGCTAATACTGCATTTTTTCCCACTTCATTTTACACACAGATAGACATTCAGAAGCAGTCTAAGAGTTATTTTGGTATTTTTTTACCTAATGTCAGTTAAATCATCATAGACCATTTAGTGCGTTACAGTGTTATGTTTCAGAGATGTACCCTCATTCTTTCTAATTGCTTGTTCTATCCTGAGATGGTTTCCTGCCATGCAACAACATAGGTTGTTCACATGATTCTGCTATTATAGGGGAACACCTCCTGTGGATGCCTCCTTGTGTGTGTGTCAGAGTTTTATTGGATGTCTACACAGAAATGCAGTTGCTGAATTGAGCTACATGGTACACTAGATATTCACAAATTGCCTAGATATTTACAAATTGCCTTCAGAGTGGTTTTATCAATGTATGCTTCTTTGCATAGTTAGGGGGATGATTCTCCCCAAATCCTCTCAGTACTTTAAGTGATCAGAATATCATTTAAAAATCAGTTCAATAAATTAGAGGGGAATATGGTTTTTAATAATTTATTTCTGTAGAAATTAGTGAGGTTAGACAACTTCTCGTGATTTGCTGGCTGGTCTACTTTCCATTTTTATTATATATTCTGATTGTCTTCTTATTGACATACAGTTTTTTTTAAATAAATTCTGGAATCTGGATATTAATCTTTTGACTAATATACATGTTGTAATGCTGTCTTATGTCTGTCACTTGTATTTTAGCCTTGCTTATAGACACTTTGATGTGTGCATGATGTTGATATAATCGGATTTATTACTACTTAGTGAACTTTGATGTCTAGGATGATTCCGATGGAATCACATTTGTTAGTGTTTATAGTGGACTTTGAAGTGTAGCATGAAGGGGGGGTGTTCACTTTTGTTACTGTTTTACACAGCCTCAGAATCCTTCTGCCCCCGAATTCTTACAAAGAGCTCACTTTAAAGGATGCAAAGTTTGTCCTTTTGTATTTTTCCTTTTTTTTAAATTTTTTTTAATTTCTTAAATTTTCTCTCTCTCTCTTTTTTTTTTTTTTTTTTTGACAGGCAGAGTGGATAGTGAGAGAGAGAGACAGAGACAAAGGTCTTCCTTTTTGCCATTGGTTCACTCTCCAATGGCTGCCACGGCTGGCACACTGCGGCCGGCGCACCGCGCTGATCTGAAGCCAGGAGCCAGGTGCTTCTCCTGGTCTCCCATGGGGTGCAGGGCCCAAGCACTTGGGCCATCCTCCACTACACTCCCTGGCCACAGCAGAGAGCTGGCCTGGAAGGGGGGCAACCAGGACAGAATCCAGTGCCCCAACCGGGACTAGAACCTGATGTGCCGGCGCCCCTAGGTGGAGGATTAGCCTATTGAGCCCGGTGCCGGCCCCCTTTTGTACTTTTCTTTGCTAGGGCTTTTTTGTGTGCATTATAAGATAATATAAGAAAATCAAAATGTTTTTCAAAATTATTTTCATGTTATGAAAGCATTTTTCAGTGCTACTTACCAGTTCGTCTTCTATTTGTTGGTTTGCTGTCCCAACACTGCATGGATGTGCAGGGGTGCTTCAGAGCTCTGTCATCTGTTGGTATTTGTTCTTGCCTTGTGCCTTCTAAAACTCGTATTAAGGGGCTGGTGTTGTGGCACAGTGGGTGAAACCACCATCTGCGATGTTGACATTGAATCTGGGCACCAGTTCAGTCCTGGCCGTTCCATTTCTGATCCAACCCCTTGCTAATGCGCCTGGGAAAGAAGCAGAAGATGCCCAAGTGCTTGGGCCCCTGACCCCATGTAGGGAATCCAGTGAGGCTCTTAGCTTTGTTCTGGCCTAGCTCTGACCATTGTGATCATTTGGGGAGTGAACCAGTGGATGGAGAATCTCTCTCTGTTTCCCTCTCTCTGTCGCTCTACCTTTTGAATAACTAAATAAATAGGAAAACAAACCCTTGTATTAAAACATAGTACACGCCAAATGTCCTGTGACAGATACATAGATAATGTGATTATGTGCATACAATGGATTGTCATTCAGCCTTTCAAAAGAAGTAAACCTGGGGCCAGCATTGTGGCACAGCTGGTTAACACCCTGGCTTACAGTGCCAGCATCTCATATGTGCACTGGTTCGAGACCCTGCTGCTCCACTTGCAATCCTGCTCTCTGCTATGGCCTGGGAAAGCAGTACATGATGGCCTAAGTTCCTGGGCCCCCACATCCACGTGGGAGACCTGGAGGAAGCTCCAGGCTCCTGGCTTCAGCTCAGCACAGCTCGGGCCTTTGTGGCCAACTGGGGAGTGAACCATCGGATGGAAGACCTCTCTCTCTCTCTCTGACTCTTCTTCTCTCTGTGTGTAACTCTGACTTTCAAATAAATAAATACATCTTTAAAAAAAGTAAACCCAACTATTCTGACATGCTGGGTGGGCCTGGAAGATGTTGAGTGAAATGCCTCAGCCACAGAGGCACATATTGCATCCCTCTACTTGCATGAGATATCTAAAGTAGTCATCAGTGTAGACACAGAAATACTATGGTGGTCACAAGACCCTTGAGAAGGGGGAAATGTGCAGTGGCTATGAAGGTGTGTTGATACAAGGTGAGTTCTAGAGGTCTGTTTTACAACGTGTACCTATGATTAATAATGTGGTGTTGTGCACATGTGAATTTTAAAAGGGTAGATAGTATGTTACATGCTCTCACTACAAAAATTAACAAGAAAATACCCAGTGAGACACAGGGAAAACTTTGGGGGTGATGAATATGATCATGACCTCTGTTGTGGTGATGGTGCAATTCATAGATGTGCATGTCTGAATTGGTGTTACATTGTACACATTAAGTATGTGCAGGGTTGTGTGTATCACTTATACACCATACCCAGAGAGCTGTAAACACACATAAGCATATTGAAAAGTGCAGCTATGAGTAAATGTACACCTCAAAGAATTATCAGAAGCCAAATAGACCCATGTGAGTAGTATCCAGATTAAAAAATGGAATTTACCTGGTGCTGTGGAGGCCTTCCTAGTGCTCCCTGTAGTCACTCCCGTATCCTCGTTGTAACAGTGTACATTGGTTTGTCCTGTTTTTGAAATGCAATCATAAAGCATAAATGCGTACTCATGTATATCCCATTACTTCTTTTGTTCAATGCTGTGTCTGTGAGATTAATCTATGTGTTTGTGTGTAGTTGTGTTAGCGTATTCTCTTTGCTGTCTGATATTCCACTGGGCAAGTGGACAGAAATCTTGGTGTTGGTTTAGTGGCTGACAGGCCTCTCAACGTTTGTTAGTTGTGTCTTTGGCAATCAGTGCTTCAGTGTACATTGTACCACATGTCCTTTTGTGGACACATGTATTCATTCTCTTGGGTATGCCTCTAGAGAGAGGTGTTCTGAGTCCTATACCATGGGGGTGTGCACCTGTACGTGATACCGCCGAAGAGTGTTCGGTAGTCATTGTACTAGTGTGCACCTCCATTGGCATGGCTGCAGGTTTGTAGGTGGTCACAGACTCACCACTACTTTGGGTTTAAATTTTTTTCCATTTGCTCTTTCTGGGATATGTAGTGATGCCACTTGTAATTTGTGTTTCTGTGATGGCCTATAAGGTTGAGCACACACTATTATGTTTGCTTTCCCTTTCTTTTTGAACCCTCAGATAATATAATGTGAACTGAGATTGATTTGGCAAAACCCCTCATCTTCCTTTTCAAAACACTTAGCTCAGTATCTTTTAGCCATCACTATTCACAAACATTCTTCAATCCCTCTCAAAATATATTAAGGTTATTCAAATAGCCTTATTTTTATAGATGGAGATTGATATGTTTGTCATTTTCATCTTGAAACCAGATGCTTTAAGTAGTCACTTAGATCTTTTAACACTTTCAGTAACCACTTGTAATTGCATCCATAAGGTCTTGTATAACTTTGGTTTATATTGGTTATTTACCAGTTTCAGTTGCTATTGTGAATGATATATATTAGATATTTTGTGGCTAATTTTTTGTTTTTGTGTTTTGATGTAATGTAAATGGCAGTGGTTTTAATTCCACATTCCAATTATTTATTTCTGGTGTATAGGAAATAAATTGACTTGTATATGAACAGTGTATCCTGCCGCCTTTCTGTGGGTACTTATCAAGAGGACTTTTTTGATGCTTTGGGATTTCCTACTGAGATGATCATCTCATCTATGATTAAAGAGTATTTTCTTTCTTGCGAATTTTGTTATGCTTTAATTCTCTTTTTTTCTTTCTTTTTTATTTTTATTTTTTTTGTAGCTGAGACTCCAACTAGCTCTCTGAAAAGGGATGTTGGGATGCTGGCTTTGCAAGACCCCAAGTGGTGGCTTCACCTGCTGTGCTACAACTCTGGCCCCAATTTGTTAATACCTTGTTGAGTACTTCTGTGTTTATGTTCATGAGAGACATTATTCTTACCACTTTTTTTCCTTAGAATGTCTTTGTCTATTGTAGGTATTAAGGCATTGCTGGCTTTTTAAAAAATTTTTATTTATTTTTTTAATTTTTGACAGGCAGAGCAGACAGTGAGAGAGAGAGACAGAGAGAAAGGTCTTCCTTTACCGTTGGTTCACCTTCCAATGGCCGCTGTGGCCGGTGTGCTGCGGCCGGTGCACCATGCTGATCCGAAGCCAGGAGCCAGGTGCTTCTCCTGGTCTCCCATGTGTGCAGGGCCCAAGCACTTGGGCCATCCTCCACTGCACTCCCTGGCCACAGCAGAGAGCTGGCCTGGAAGAGGGGCAACCGGGACAGAATCTGGTGCACTGACCGGGACTAGAACCCGGTGTGCTGGCAACGCAAGGTGGAGGATTAGCCTAGTGAGCCGCAGCGCCAGCCTGTATTGCTGGCTTTTTAAGATGAGTTGGGATGCCATCTTTCTGTTTCTGTTTTTCAGGAAGGAATTGTAGGTTTTAATTATCTTTCCTTTCATAGATGTTTGGTAGAATTTATTTTTGTACCTTTAGTTTTCCCTCAATTCGCTACCTGTGGAATTATCTTTATTCTTCCTGAAATGTATCCTCCAGCACACCTCTCAGTGCATCTTGGTGAGTGTGTGTTCTTTTGGATACCACACATCCACCACTGTCTTCATTTCCTTTGCCTGCTTACTTCTTGGATTGTCAGGTTGATGAGTGCATTTCCTCAAGCTGTTGGTGATGCTGTCACACTATTTTCATCTCATGGCTGCTTCTGCTGGTGAGACCGTTATCCCTGCTGAATGGTCCTGTGTTCATTCAGATGGGTGCAGAAAGTACTGGTTTCTGAGTACTTATATTTTTCCACATATAGAAAATGTTCAAAAAGATTTTTTTGGTTAATAATGTCTATGTCTATGTGGAATTCTTGAAAATTATTCTTGAAATCAAACAGTTTTTATTTGAAGAATTATACCCTTGTTTATGGGAAGTTTCCATCCTCTCCTATCTAGACATTTCACTCCCAATCTCAGTGTTTATTGCTTCGTTTTTATACTCCATGTTTCTGTTCCACTCTGAGACTCTTGATTTGCAGTAATTTATTCTTTAGCATCTCTCCAGTTTTAGTTATTGAGTGTTTCATTTCTATGACTGTATTTTATGTGATTTTTCTCTTGATTATTTTTCTATCTGCCTGCCTTTTCTCTATAACATCCTGTTTTTACAGGCTCCATTTTTGAAGCATACTTATTTAAAAGTCCTTTTCAGATTGTTCTGTGGTCTGGTTCCTTGGTTGTAAATTCCCTAGCTTATTGATACTAGACTACTTTGTGCTGTTAACAAGTATTTTTCTTCCATAGATATACTCCGGGAAATATCCTAATTCTCTTTTCAGTGGTCCTACTAGGTTCCGGAGGTCAGAAGCATTGTTTACAGTTGCTTCTCATCTGGGAGGTTCTGTGACAGAAGATGGTGTGTCGGTGTAGGCTGCTACAGTGACCAGTGCTGTGTTTGTGGTTCCTCTTTAGTCTGGGCATTCTTTTTTCCACACCTATCCTAGGCAAGCACTTTCCTTCAGTCTACTAAAACTTGGCCACAGACAAGAGTATTTATAGCCATCACTGACATAAATAACAACCCCTTTTCTCAGTCCCAGCTCTATGTAGGGCACCCAGTGCTATTTCCCCTTTGTAGTGACAGCATCCGGGAATCTTTTGTCACTCCCGCCTGGTTTAAAACCTCCATCCCCAGGGCGTCCATCAGTTTTTCATCCCAGTCACATGGCCTCAGTTCTTTCTGGATTGCCTGCTGGTTTTGACTGCGTGGATATTTCTCCTTTGCCTCTAAGCGTGGATGTATATTTCCCCCAAACACCTCAGTTCACAAGAGATAGATGCTCTGCCGTACATTCAATGCATCATCTTGACTGCAAGTCCCAGAATCTATTCTTTTCTAGAAAAAGATCTTCCTAAGTGAAGCTTAAGTGCCTAATTGGCTGCTGTTGAACTTCTCAGCCATTCATTGGAGTGAACACCTTCATAATTCTTAGTTGAGATTTTTTTTTTTCTGCAATTACTGACTCTGTGCTTAGCCCACTAGTTAAAAAAAAATGAGCATTCCTGTAGCTACTGTGGTCAGTTTTCCTGATATGTTGAAATAGGGTGGGGAGCATGCACTCTCCCTTTCACTCCCATTTCTCTTCAGCTGTTCTGTTCTTGATGGAGGGACATGATGGGCGAGTAGAGACTCTCTCCTAATGATCTGACTTTGCTTCTGTGCCTGAGCTTCTTGGGACTACCAGGTGTGCCAGGAGCAAATCTGAATAATCACCGGATCATTTCAGAGTGATGATTTTCTTGTAAAACAATTATTTTTTTATTCTTGTAGCTTAGAAACATAAACTAAGCACCTGGCATCATGGGCCAGTGGATTAAGCCATTGCCTGCACCACCAGCATCCCAAATAAGTACAGTTTCGTGTTCCGGCTGCTCCATTTCAACTGCAGGTCCCTGCTGATGTGCCCGGGAAAGTTAAGTGTGTGGGTCTCTGCCGCCAAGATGGGAGACCAAGACGGGGTTCCTGGCTTCTGGCTTCAGGCTGGTTCAGCCCTGGCTGCTGCAGCCATTTGGGGAGTGAACTAATGGATGGAAGATCTCTTTCTCTTTCTCCATCTCTCCCTCTTTCTCTGTAAATCCACATTTCAAATAAATAAATAAATAAATCTTTAAAAATAGCTGAAAATGTAGATATAGTCACACAACCGCTTGAAGTTCATCTCAAATTGTATTCATTTACTGTTCACCATCCACCCAATAAATGGTTAATTGAATGTTTATTGTGTGACTTTACAAGGAGATTTGTTGAGATACAGAAGTATAGAATTCGAAATATGACCAGTACCTTCATGGATTTATCCTCTGAAGACAGGACAGAGAAACTGTAGGCTGCAGGCTGCTGGACCTAATCCTACCCATTGGCTTAATTATTGTCCGTGGGATTATTCTCACTACAAAAGCAAACTTGACTAGGTCTAATATAGAACCTGTGGCCAGCAAAATGGAAAATATTTACTATCTGGTTATTTACAGAAAAGGTATGCTGATGATGGAATAAATTAAATGCCAAATTTCAACCAAGAAGCATCTCTGCAAAAGATGAGTAAGAGGTCTTAGAGTATAAGCTTGGGACTGATCTGAGGGGCTGTGGTAAAGGCATGTAAGACAATGGTAATCAAGACTCAGAAGTGAAGGGGTTCTGGGGTGCTTGAGAAAGGGAGAGAACATCTGGAAAGGGTAAGCTTAGCCCAGGACTGAGCAGCAAGGAGAATTGTTTATCTGGAAGATTCTGTTAGAGTGGCCAGAATTAAGGCTGGAGAGGCAGCCAAGGGCCAGATCAACCAAAGGATGTTCATGTTTTTGAGTGGTTTTCACATTTTTGTGAGGGGCAAGGTGAAGTCGATGAGGGTTTTGCCAGCACAAGGACTATGAGAAGTCAACTGGGATTCTGCGGGTGGGAGAATGGGGGTCTGGACTTCAGCGATGAGCAAGAGGATGATGCAGTAGCTGGATTTAGATTGATGCAAGTGATTTTGGAATTGGGTAAATCATAGTGACTCCCAGCTCTGTTCTTCAGACTTGTTGTGTACTGAGGTGGTGGACACAGGGAGTAGGCTGGAGCTAGAAGGGGAATCTTACGATTGAGTTGAGGTGATGTTGAAGTGTGTGTTGAAGTGTCAGCGGGCTGCAATGGTCTGGACAGGCATGGGAATAGAGGTGATCATTTTCAGATATCTATGTGTTGTCCCAGAAGGAGCGGGCACAGCAGTAAAGCCCTACAATGCATTTCTGACTCTATGTTCAGGGGCTTGACAGAGCCCCTGTGAGGATGGTGCGTGTGGGTTGTGGAGATAAGGAGCCCATAATGGAAACTTCTGCTGCAGGCCTGCAGTGCCCTTCTGTGTTTCTGATCCGTGCCGCGTGTCCTGAGCAGCTTCGTAGGCAGTGGCATACAGCTGGCGGTGCAGATGGATCTAGGCATCGTGTGATTCCAACATTACAGTGGACTCCCCACCCACAAAACTGACATGTTCCACTTGTATTTCTTAACTGGGTAACACTGCAGTGTTCCAACTTAGGTCAAAATATGACTTGACATAGAAAGATACTATGCATCTGATACCTTTGTAGTGATAAATCTTCTATATTGGTTCACACCTTCCAGGTACTATTCTCGGCCCACAGCTCTGATAGGTTTAATGTCTTGTTAGTGGATATAGTTACCCGCTCCCTCCCATCCCATTCCAGTCCTTGTTCCAGCACCTATTTTGAGTGTTACTATGGCAACAGCCTATCATTATATCGGGGGAAATAACTTATCAGAATATAGAGTTATAATGGTACTTTCTACTAATATGTGGAATGTATTAATTCTTAGGTGTTTATGTACTTATCTTTAACTGTGCATTTGTATCTCTAGTTATAAAAAAATTGGTATCATGCTACCAGTGTTCAAGGTAATTTATTGTATCATTAATATGATTGTTTTTGATATATTATTTGCCTAGCATTGTTTTCATAAATTACGGAAATTTATGCAGTTGCCCTGGGCATCAATCAAGCACAAACCTAACAAGGAGAAAAAATGTTGGCAGACTGATTTTCAGGGATTTTCTGGAGTTTGCATGGTTGGAAAACATTTTTGCTCTTAGAACTAAGGGAGGTACTTAGAAATGATCTCAAAGCCCTCAATACATTGTTCTCCCTAAATGGTAGTCGCTGCAGTGGTAGAGAGGGGTAAAATACTTTCCACATTACAGGGTCATTGATGGGAACATTAAATATGGAAATTAATATCTTAAACCTGAGGCTGGCGGGTAACTTAGCTATTCTTTAACTGTTGGCAAAGAAGTGACAAAATTCTGTTAAAGGAAAAAGGGTGGGATGTTTTAATTGCACTCTAAATCAGTGGTCATCTGAACAAAAGTACAGCTGGTGTTTTTACGAATGACGTGCAAAATAGGAGGAGATTTTTATCGTGAGACCTGCTCTTTGTGTAGATGGGGTATTAAGGTATAGTAATTTTATCATTAAGTTGGAACATATTAAATGTAGGAAGTACAAGTAACTGGTGATAAGACATAGATAAAATTTTTTAATTTAAAGAGACCAAAAATCATAGGTCATAATATAATCCGTTAGAGAGAATAGCAGCCCTGTGAAATATTGCTCCAAGCTTAACACTCAGGGTTTGGAAGCTTAATCAAACTGAATTAACTTCCGCAAATGTGACCCTAAGGTAGGCTGCTGATTATCATTCTCAATTAGTGAGCCCTCTGTTTTTCTCATGTTTAATGGTCAAATTTGGATTCATCCAGTGGAGGACAGCTGTGGGTGATTCCTTTCCAAGCTACTCAATTCAATTCCTGCCAAGATTTTCCAGTGTCAATTGCTATGTCAATTGTAAAGTTAGTGTTTTCAAAAGACTGCTTGAAGATTAAGAGTATTTTCTGAAGAAAGATTTCGGATGCTACAATTCAGTGTTTTCTGTTCCTTTGAATCAGCTATCCCCCCTTTGCCTTTCTCTCTCTCTCTCCCACTCTTCTTTTGGCTGCAACATAATTTGACGAAATAGAGGAAAATTTCAGATGTGGTGCTCTTATGTGGGAGGATTATAGAGGTAATTTTCTGTGTTCTGTCAATTTCTAAAGTCTGTACTGTGTTTATTTTCATGGGATGTGTAGTGAAGATAAAATACATAAGAATTAAAATGCAGATGCAGTGGTACTGGGTCCCATGTGATTAAAAACAGCCAGTTCTTCACCTCATCCCATTGCCAACCCCTATTCCCTGGATACTTTCCCTCCCACCACTTTGAGCTCTTGGTTCTGATATTTGCCTTCCTATCATATGGGTAGAAGGACATTCACTATCCTATTTCCTTTTTCTAGTCTGTGAAAATTCCCATCACAAATTGATAACGAAAACACTATGGCACTAGTCATGAAAGATAATTCAATCACAACACGAAAACCTGTTTGTATCGCTATTGTCGACCTGCTTAGTTGAAGGTTTTTTTTTTCTACTGATTGCCACGATGAAAGATGGAACTTTGACTTCCTTTCTATGCCTGTCTCCATCCCTCCTGCCCAAAGCGCACCTGTTGTTGCCTTCTTACTGCTGCTTTTCCCACAACTGCCCTGCTCTTACAGGACTACATTGTGATGTCATCCTAAGCTCAGCCGTGTGTGGTGTAGTGCTGTGAGTTAGGTTGCTCAGATCATGTGCTTATGTGTACTTCTTTTTTTTTTTTTAAGATTTACTTATTTATTTGAAAGTCAGAGTTACACACACAGAGAGAAGGAAAGGCAGAGAGAGAGAGAGAGAGAGGTCTTCCATCCACTGGTTCACTTTCCAATTGGCTGAAACAGGCGGAGCTCTGCCGATTTGGAGCCAGGAGCTTCTTCCGGGTCTCCCACGCGGGTTCAGGGGCCCAAGGACTTGGACCATCTTCCACTACTTTCCCAGGCCATAGCAGAGAGTTGGATTGGAAGTGGAGCAGCCAGGACTTCAACCGGTACCATATGGGATGCTGGCACTTCAGGCAGCGACTTTACCTGCTACACCACAGCGCCGGCCCCCTTATGTGTACTTCCATGTGCCACTCGTTAATCCCCAAACTCAGAGCAGCAGTCTCCCACTGGGGTCAAACACATTATCTACATGCTGTTTCATCTTTCTCTCATAGAGATTTCTCAGTGTTTCATCTGCTCCGGTTGGGACAGGGAGTCTGTCTTCTTTGGTGTGTTCTGAGCACCTTGGGAACTCTGTTTATCTTTTTTGGCATGTGTGATGGATCCTGTGTCTTCCTTTTGATCACTGTCTTATAGTAGAGAACGTTCATAGTAATTTCCTAAGAAAGACTGCACGGTGGGTTACGGTTTTTGAGACCTTCAGTATTTGAAAATTGTATTACTGTGCGCTTATACTTGATCCATAGTCCAGCCAAGTGTAGGATTCTAGACAATATGTTATTTGTCCTTGGGGCTTGCATGCATTTCTTGTTTATTAGCTTCTAGATGAGAATTATGATGTCATTTGTATTCCAGTCTTTTATATGTGATTTTTTAAAATATAAAAACTGTTTTAGAGCCCTGTCTTCATTTTCAGAGTTTCTGGAAAATCAGAGCGATGTGCCTTGTTGCCTATCTTTTTTATATGTACTTAGTTCTGTGTGTTATGGCTCACATTTATTCTGGAAACTGAGGACTTCAGTGCTAGGAATGTTTCTTGTCTTATTTCTTTGGTACTTTACTCTCCATTTCCTCTGTGAATTCTTTGTAGACCCAGATAATTTGGATGTCTGATCTTCTGGACACCACTGTTAATTCTTTATATCTTTACCCTCCATCATATATCTCAACCACTCTATTGATGTTTTGACTTAGTTGCTGGTATCACCTTTGTCATTTCCTAGCTATCAATGTTCTTTTACGTAGACTTTTGTTCTTATTTGTCATTTGACATTTTTCACTGAAGTAATTATAAATTTGCATTTAGTTCTAAGAAAAACATAGAAGTTGTCATGCATACTTTATTTGCTTTATCCTAATGGTCTCATTTTATTAGCTTATAATATATCATATCATAGTCATGATACTGACATTGATATAATCCCCCAGATGAATTCTGTTTCTGTAGTTTGACTTGGACCTGAGTATGTGCAATTCTGTATTATATTATCACCTATTTGTGTGTCCACCAGCACGGTCAAGTTCTGCCACGTAAGGGTACCTTGTGTTACTTGCCCTTACTTCCCTAACTTCCACTGATGAGATTTTGTTTTTTTGAAAATACTTTATAATCACACAATATGTATCTTTTTGAGACATGCCTTTTTCACTGAGTAAAATGCCTTTGAGAGTCATTCACTTGTTATGTGTGTGATAGTTTGTTATTCTTTTGCTGCTGAATAGTATTTCATGGGATGGCTATAGCACCATGCCGGACTATTTACCTATAGAATGGTCCTTGGTCTAATGCCAGATCTCAGCGATCACAAATAAAATCTCTCTAAATATGCATGCATGCCTTTTCATTTCTCTGGGATAAATGCCCACAAGCATAGTTGATAGGTCATATGGTAATCGCCCATTCAGATTTAAATGAAAATGCCACACTGTTTTCCATGGGTCTCTACTATTTTGGAGTTGTGCCTGTAATGGGTCAGTGACCCAGTTTTTCTTTATCTTCAGTAGAATTTTGTATTGTTGCCATCTCTTATTTTGTATTTCTGTAGGCATATAGTGCTGTCTCAGCTGGTTTTAACTTGTGCTTTCCTGTTGACTGTGAAGCTGGAGGTCTTTTTGTGTGCTTGTTTCTACTCTGTATGTCTTCACTGAACTATCTGTTCGTGTGTTTTGCCCATTCTGTAGTTGGATTGTTTATTTTCTTACTGCTGATTTTTGGGAGTTCCTTATATGGGAGTATTTCAACAATAGAGTTTAAAAATGTGTTTAACTTGCTGCAGAACATTTGGAAACCCATGCAGAGTTTTTCTCCTACATGTTCCCATGAACTTGTTGAAGACGCTTCATGTAGTCTGGATGGTGCTCTCGTTGCACAGAGGAGCTTTGCGCTCTTTCAGTCTACAGTCTTTTCTTGCTCTTTGCATGGCATTTCACAGAGCAAACGATGAAGCCCATTTTGTCAGTTCTTCATTTTATAGAATATTATTTTTGGTGTCAAATCCAGGAATTCCTTGCCTCAATCTTGATCCGGAATGCTTTGTTCCATAGTTTTTCTAAATGTTTTATATGAAGTCTGTAACCCATTTTGAGTTAACTTTTTTGTATGAAGTCAGAGGTTTAAGTAAAACAATATTTTTGCCCATGGACGTCTAATTACTCCAGTAACATTTGATAAAAGGTTATTTAGCCTTCTTCCACTGAGTAAGTCTTGAACTGCTGTGAAAAATGAGTAGGACATGTTTGAATGGCATAACTTCTTGGTTCTCTGTTTGATTTTGTTGATCTATGTGCTTATCCCTCCGCTAATACTCCAGTGTTTGGTCGCTGCGGTATAGAGTAGACCTTAATATTAGGTCTACTCTAATATTGGATCTTTTATTATTGTCTCAATGGCCCCTGAAGCTCTATTCAGCATTTCCAATTTATTTTCTCACTTTCAGATGGTTTGGATTCTGCTGTTGTGCCCCCTGGCTTCCCTGGCTGAATCCTCTGGTGTCACTGTTCTGCATGGAGCCCGTCCAGTAAGTTGCTTTTGCTGTCTTTGTTGCATTTTTTCCCCAGATGTTCAGTTTATATTGGGCATTGCATTTTTTCAGGTGTATATTTATATTTGGTTCTCTTTTTTGGTGACTTCCGTTTACTTGCTGATATTTATTCTTTTTTTCCTGCTTGTTTAAAGAGAATCTTAATTGATTATTGAACCATTTTTATGACAGCTGTGTTAAAATTCTCATGAGATGTTCCACTGACAGATTTATCTTGGTGTGGGTATCAGTCAATTGCCATTACTCATTTATGTGGTGGTTTTTTGGTTCTGCATTTCACAGGTGAGTTCTGACTGCATCCAGGGCATCTGTGTATCATAAGACTGGATTGTACTTAAATCTTTTATATCTGCAGGGCTTCACCTTGTTTAGCATAAGTGTCTACCCCTCAGCCTACTTCTATGGTCCAATGGCATTTTAATTTTCAGAACCTTTGTGATATTACTTTTGTATGCTTGGTTTGCCTGGTGCACCTGGGTTTCAACTGATCCCTGCTGTTGCTGTCTGAGGGGATGTGAGGGTACTGAATGGGGGAAAGGGAAAGTCTCTGAGGTGTACCCTTCATGTTGCTAAATTTCACATCTTGTGTTTCCTTCTGTGTTGTATGCACCTTTCGAGGCCTTACAGAAGTACATGGAAGAAAACTGACAATAATGCAGGAATTCTTGGCTATAGGAATGCAAGGGATCCCATCTGGTAAAATGCATTGGTTTTTGCCCTATGGAAAGACTTTGTTACTTTCTTAAAGGATACACTTGAGAATTTTGATTGACCAGGGTGGGTGAGGCTGATCTCTTACTGGATCCCTTGGTAGTAAAATGAGCTAAATACTTTGTAACTCTTCACTTTATATTTGTGAGAGTTACATTGTTGCCCGTTTCTCATCTGCCTCACTGATGTTGGACTCCTCTCATCCACATCACTTTTGTTCCTATGTTCACTCATTCCTTCTGCATCACTTGTTCATCTTGTTAGGACCAGGGTCTGTGCCTTGTTCGTCCCTTTACTTTGGTCTTGAGGGATGAAGAAAACTTTGCAGCTAGAGATAAGGAAATGGAATGTCGGAATGTTGGGACAGCGTCTGCAAAGGCAGGGGATGGTGAGAGGAGTGGTGATTTCTAGAAAACGGGCTCTACTTTCAGTCCTCATGGTGGTATGAACTGTGGTATGGGAAAGAGGTAAGGAAATATGGTATTGTAGATTATACCTTACTGAGAAATATAGTCATATTGTTAGTTAACTTATATTTTGTCTCTTTCTGATTGGACTGTAAGTTCCTAAAGATGACATATTTTAGCCTTAGTTGTTTGGGAAGTTTTCTGTTATTCATTTCTTGGGTGTAGTGGCAAGCACTGCTGGGTTGTCTCCCATTGCACATTCTCTCCTTTTCCCTTAGGTAGAGTCTTCACATGTCAACTGGTATATGGCAAGGCAGAGGTGAGTGTGAGTGTGCATGTGTATGCATGTGCACATGTTTGCACACACCTACATGCAAGCACACACTTGCACATCTGTTTTGAATAGCAGGGTCCTGGCCAGCTGGAAGTCCTTTCAAGCAGGGACTCAATACTTTGTTGCTTGCTGTGCCCCACAACCTAGAACAGTGTCAATCATGTTGTAGGTGCTGAACAAGTCTTTGTTGAATTGATTAAACAGCCACTTTATACCAGGAGATAGCTGGAATGATAAGGCTCTGTGAAGAAAGAAATGTTTTCCTTTAAAAATGCGCAACTTGCAATTCAGAGCACATAATTGGGACTGAAAAAATGAATTCAGCAAGCAGGTTGAGATATTACACATTTCCCTTCACATCTGCTCTACGATAAAGCTAAAAGATACTCTTCAAGTGACTCATTTCTTGGGGAAAATGAACGAGAAAATGATAGATGGAAAAATGACACAAGGAAGATAGAAAAACCTAAATGTCAGAGAGAAAAATAGATTTCAACTGAGGAAACAGAAGAAAGAACTGGATAGGTACCAGTCAGATAATTAATCAGAAACACATTGCAGGAGTTACAATGGCAGTGCTCTCACCGGAAGGAGTAGGATGGCTCCTGAACCCCTGCGTGCAGGGTTTTATGTCCGTGGGACTCTGTTCACGGGGGAGTTGGATCATGCTCTCCCAGTGCAGAGCTGAGGTGCAGGACCCAAGCAGAAAGTCATGCCTGGAGTTCAGTTTTGTACAAATAAGGTAAAAAGAGGTCAAGCCAAACTTGCCCTATTTTATGTTGCTAACAATATGAAAATGAAATTGATTCCAAATCCTGATAGAAAAATTTGAATATTCAGGATAATTAAGAGGAGGTCATTGGTGTTACATATCTTTATTCAACCACTGAAAAATTTACTTTCAAAATGTGTTTTATTTATTTGTGAGACAAAGGCAGAGCCAGGACTGCAGCTGAGGCTTCCTAGGTGGGAGGAGGCGTCCTCAGCAGCAGCTCAGCTGCTCTGCTGGTTTGAGTGGGACGTGCTGTGTGCCTGTCCTAGGGAAGCTACTGGAGAAGGGAACGATGAGGAGGGTGGCGGCAGTGTGTGCCCCCATGGGTTGTCTTTTCACGGGAAAGAGAGAAGTGCATACTCTGTACCACGTCCTGTGTGCCCAGCTCATCCGTGCGGGATGCCAGGGTGAGGAAGGAAATCTTCGAGATGTTGCAGAAGGAGGGGGAGAAGGTGGTGTTCACACGCATCTTGCCATTTTTCTGAAATCTGTACAATCTGCCATTCCAACAATAGCATATGGCTGCACAAGACCCTTTACCATATAAGCAAGAGAGTGTAGAGTTTATCCTAATTATTGATTCTGATTTTTAAGGGATTAACCAATAGATGTGACCATTGATCCTGCTCACCAATGGGTACAATTTCTCAAATAAAGAGACTTAAATCTGTTTATGCATTACATAAAAAAGTTCCATTATAAAAATAAATTAATAGCTGATTACTGTTTCTCCTGAGAGAAATTAACATAAAGCACAGAGATAATGGTTTGGAATTCGATCTTCTTGAATCTCATGAGTAGAAAAGGGTCTGTAAGTTCCAATTCCGATTCAGTTCCGTACTAACGTGCCTGGGAAGGCAGTGGAAGATGGTCGAAGTGTTAGGCCTCTGCTACACATATGGGAGACTTGAATGGAGTTCCTAGCCCTGGCCTTGTGGCTATCTGGGGAGTCAACCAGTAGATGGAAGGTCTCTCTGTTTCTCTCTTTCCCTCCCTCTTTCTCTGTAACTCTGCCTTTCAAATGAATATAATTTTTAAAAGAAGGCTCTGTAAGGAAATGAATTTATGTTGATAACTTAAGATGGAAAGGGAGTTAAGTATATAAAGTGTTGGGGAAGGGGCTGGCTTTGTGATTCAGGTTTGCTTGTGATGCCAGCGCTCCATATTTGAATGCCTCTTTCAGTCCCAGTTGCTCCACTTCTGATGCAACTCCCTGCTAATCTACCTGGGAAATGGTGGAGGATGACCCAAGTCTTTGGGCCCCAGCTACCCTTCTGAGAGACCTTGCTTCGCTTTTAAGCTCCCAGCTTCAGCCTGGCCCAGCTCCTGCCCTTGTGGCCATCTGGGAAGAGAACCAGCAGATGGAACCTTGTCTCTCTCTGTTTCCCTCTGTTGCTTTGCCTTGCCAGTCAATCAACAAATCAATAAATATTTTTTAAAAGAGTGCTCCTGGCAGATGGAATAAAAGGTACAGGTTTTAGGGAAGAGAAAGGCATTTTTTGCATCTGTAGTTGCAAGGAAGTTAGGTGTCTGAGTTAGAGCAAATAAGGAGCAAGGTGGAGAAGGAGCACCTTGCGACTCAGGTGGCGGTTGGAGGATGAGGAGCTTTGCATTTTGTGATGCTGGGCTCTGCCTCCTTCTAAGGGCAGTGGGAAGCCCTGGGAGGTGGAAGGACAGGACAACAAGCCTTGTCCTCCTTCCCTTGGGATCAGTATCAGGATTAGATTAAAATGTGATCACTTGGTCGGCAGCACGAACACTTGCTCAAGTCAGGTGAAGGAGGATGTGTTCTAGACCAGTTCTGTTCAGAGTAAACCAGGTGAGACCAGGGCAGCTTCTGATGCTGTAGCTGCCTGTGAATACCGTGTATGGGAGGGTATCTGTGTTGTCTCCATTTTACTGCATCCAGCTATGTTTGGGGCAGTTATTACACCTTTGCTGAATTTAAATCCACAAATGACCAGAGCTCATTAATATCCTGACATTTTCCACTGTGATGAATTCCTGTGTAGTTCTCTGGACCTAGGGCTGAAGGCTCTGTGATGCTCCACTTCTTCCCATCAGAAAGAGTCAAGGATGAACAAATTGATACCACATCCGATCTAGGAGGCTTACCTACTCCCTGTCCCTAAGGAATCTGGCTTTGGTATAGAGTACTGTTTCCCCAAACTTGCATTGCCTGCATCTCAGAGACAATTTTGCCATTTTACAGTATTTCTTTGGTTTGGCTAACAACATACAAGGAATCTTGGGTCTGATGTGGCAGGAATGAATTTTTAATAACTTTTAAAATGAGTGCACACCAACAGCAATTTGTCAGTCAACAACATAAAAATGCTTTAGAGACGAGCTGTCATCCACAGGTAGTACTATTTCTTCCCAGAGTTCACCTGTGCACCAAAACCACCCTTGGTGGACAGACACAGAAACTTTGCCCCTAAAAAGTTGATAGCAACCGACCATGAAAGATGCATAAGACTTCACTCTTCATCTGTCCTGTTGGGAGCTGCTGAGGCGGCTTGTTTGATTAGTATTACATATTTTATATACTTATATATTATATATGGTATATTAATTTGAATGTTACACATGATATACCTGTATATATAAATATACATTATATACACACATGTATTTAATTTCTTTATTTAAGAGGCAGAGCTACAGAGAGGGAGAGCATGCTGGGAAGACCCGACAGGCTGTGTGGACCGTGGTGGCTAATGCCTGGCACTCTCTTCAGAAGGAGACTCAACCTGGAGTTCTGCTCTGGGTCGCAGGAAACAAGCTGCAGCCATGTTGAGCAGGTGCATGTGCCTGGCGAAGGCGAGGCAAGGGTGGCTGCTGTCTCACACCTGGGGCCTCCTCCATCCAGCTCCTCAGTGTGAGGTGCGGCCCGTTCCACAGAAGCCTCTGCTGACCGGCACTCGGGAAGTGGGAGCAGTCAAGAAAGCAGGACGTGACTGCACAATGACAGTGGACTTGATTCGGAGGAGGCGGAGAGGCAGGCTACACAGTCGTTGCGTGAAAGTTGTGTCGGAAGCTCTCTTTCAACTCGGTCCTCCATGGGCAGGGCTACAGTTTGTCATTTTCAAAAGCAGAAACTCACTTGTTAAGTCTAATTTCACCTTCAGATACATGCTTTCAAACAAACTGCTAGCAAGATCAATAGCAGTACAAATGGGAGGCTGAGGTAAAGGTTAGCAATAGAATTTACTGTGATTAATTCGAATGGGGCTTTCGAATAATTTACTGTTTTCTTTCTCTTTTAGTTAGAACCGTATTTCAAAGCCTCTCTCTTTGTGTGTTTAATATTAAATATTTATTTTATATATGGTATGCTAAGGTGTATATTACATATTACATACATGATCTCTCTATATATTTTAATTCATTTATTTAAGAGGCAGAGCTACAGAGACAGAGAGGAAGGTCTTCCATCCACAGGCTCAGTCCCCAAATGGCCCTGGCAGCAGTAGGTGGCCAGTCAGGAGCCAGGAAGTTCTGCAGGGTCTCCCAAGCTGGCGGAGGAGCCCACGCATGTGGGGCATCTTCTGGTGGGACATTAGCAGGGAGCTGGGTCAGAAGAAGAGCAGCCAGCACACGAACCAGAGGTCAAGGGGATGCCAACAATACAGGTGGAGGCTACTACGCCACAGAGCCAGCCCCCAGATATATGTTTTTAAACTACATGGGCTGTGTTTGAAACTGGAGCATATGGAGAATATAAAGATATACTACTAACTTGGGAAAACTATGGGACAGTGACAAAATGACATGTAAATACCATGAAAGTTTTAAACCACAAGTGTGTCTTTGCTGAGGTGGTTTAACCTAGCACACATTTTACAAGTGTGGGGCATGTGCTTGAGTAATCATTGTCACTGTCAGGATAGGAACGTGACTGGCATGTGGTCCCGGATCTCAGGGAGCTTGTCCTCGAGTGGGGCTGTGGTGCTAGGGCGGGGCAAACCCTCGGAGAGCTCCCAAGACAACATGTCACATGATGGGCCCCAGGCCAGAAGAATTTCGGAGACAGTCTCATTAAGCAGGTGGTGTACATGGTGTACGTATTTGAACTTGACACTTGTGTTTTATACACACAGACATCCTTGCGAGCTAGGGAAACAGGAGCAGTGCAGATCTCGCCCTTCCTGGGACTGGCCAGTCCAGTCCTGCTAGCACTTTCCACGTGGTGGAAACTCTGTGTCTTGCTCTTGTGTTTTTGGGGTGGGGATTGGACCTCAGCCCCTCTCCCACAGTTGCAGTCTGCTCCCCCCACTTTGAGCACCTGCTCGCGGGTCGGGGGATGACCGGTCCATGGGCCAAAAAAATCTGTGAAATCACTCAGTTGGGCCCTGGCAAGGCATTTCTGCAGGCAGGACTCAAAATTCTATAAACCGTAGCCAGCTAATTTTTTAAGATGATGATTTTTTTGTGGCGTACAGATGCTGTAAACATCCAAGTGGGAGAAAGATGGGTCCTCATCCCTGAACCACCTGGTGGTCAGTGTTGCATTACAACCACCTGGTTCCTGGTTCTTTTCGTGATTTTTCAGTAAGAGAATAAGAACCTGATGGCCAGAATATACAGGGGAAGCTGTTGTCTATGGTGAGGGGGAAGGGCATTCACAGCCCTTGTCTTAGAACTCACTGTTTGAATGTTGGCTGCCTACAATCTTTGGCACGTATCATCAAGACATGAAGGGATAGGACAGTGTTCCCTGAATCGTAACTTGCTCATGGTTTAATCCCATCCCGATGAAAATAAAGGCAGAACAAAATCTTGCTTGATAGGCATTTGAAGTGGAGAATAGGTGAGGTGCATGTAGGGTAGCAACAATGAGGAAGCGGTGCCTTTGTGGGCACTTGACCACTTTGAGAACCTGTGTTCGTTATCTCGCTAGACCTGTCCATGACCTCTGCAGAGCGACAGAGAAGTTAAGGGGCTTGCTACAAGAAGAAAACCAGTAAATCTGAGAGCCAGGATGAGGACTCGGGGCTGTCCACTCACTGCACACATACATTCTTCACATTAGCTGCAAAAAGCTCTACGATGCAAGCTATTGCCCTTGGACCAGGAAACTTCTGTCCTGCCAGTGTTGTCCTTTCTGTGAACAGTGAAGACCAACATACATCACATACACTTTTGCAGGTGCGGAGTTACTGAGATTCTTCTTGGCCGTTGTTTCCAAGACCTTGAGTAACTCCTGTGATGAATTAGAAAGGAGCTTAGTCAGGCCCTTTCTTTTGAGTCTGCTTGGTTACCTTTTGCCTGGTTGGAGATCTATTTTTATTGATTGTCTTTTGAAACTTTCACTGCAGTATCTTCAAACATTGTAACAAGAATTGGTTTGTTTCATACTGTGAGTTACGTTGCAGTGAAAGGATGGCATTAGTCAGTAATTTGCCATGACTGGACAAAAGCTGCAGTGTTGGGGCCAGTGTTGTTGAGTAGCTGGTTAAGCTGACATCTGCAGTGCCAGCATCCCATTTGGGTACCAGGTTGCATCCCGGCTGCTCTGCTTCCCATCCGACTCCCTGCTAGTACACCTGGGAAAGCAGTGGAAGACGGCCCAAGTGCTTGGGCCCCCTGTGACCCATGGAAGACCCAGATGAAGCTCCTGGTTCCTGGCTTTGGTCTGGCCCAGCACTGGTTGGTGGTCATTCGGGGAGTGAACCAGTGGATGGAACACTTCTTTCTCTCTGTCTCTCCCTCTCTTTCTGTAATTCTGTCTTTCAAGTAAACAAACATTTTTTAAAAAAAGCTTCAATGTCTATATGTCATCATAAATTGCCTCTACAATCTGTCACATCATGCAGTAGAATGCAGTCTTTTTTTGGTTTTTAAAGACTTATTATTTAATTGAAAGAGTGACAGAGAGAGAGGGAGAGAAAGAAAGCAAGAGAGGTCTTCCATTGGCTGGCTCATTCTCGAGATGGCAAGAACCAGGTCTGGGCCAGACTGGAGCCAGGGACCAGGGGCTCCCTCTAGGACTCTCACATAGGTTGCAGGGGCCCAAGCATTTGGGCCATCATCCTTTGCTTTCCCAGGTACATGAGCAGGAAACTGGATTTGAAGTGGAACAGCTGGGACTTGAACAGCTCTGATGGGAGAATCTGATGTGGCAAGCAGTGGTTTAACCCAGGGCATCACGATGCCAGCCCCAGCCTCTGGTCTCAGCATGGAGAACTTACAGCACCATGAGTGGTCTTTTCTCTACCTTGGATGCCTCTGGGTGTGTTTGCATGGGCTTACATGTGTGGTTTACATGTGTCCATTTGTTCTTAAATAGTGCATGTGCTCCCAGGAGATCTTCCAGCTGGTTTGTTATTGGTGAGTGGAAAGGTGCTGTTGTGATGAAAAGAAACATTGGCTGGAAAAAAAGAGCCATAAACAGCTTGAGAAAAGGGGGCATCCCACGCTCTGTTGGCGGCACTCACGTGAACAACGGGAAAGGGGTGTGTCCACATAACCCACAAAAGCTGACAGTGCTGCTTATGGGGGTCTAATGAGTGAGTCTGCTGGGAGAGCATTCCTTAGATTCTCTTGGAGCTGGAGTATTTCGGAGTCTTACTAATGGTTGTCAGAGGCAGGTGGTACAGCTCTTGTCTGGCCACAGCTCACCAATGCCATTAGATGAGTTTCTCAGCTGTCATCTCACCAACTCTCTGTGTTGCCTGTTTCCTTACCTGAAAAATGCACTCAGCACAAAGGAGCTGTCTCCCCATGGGGACAGAAATCAGTTCTGCAGAGGACCAAAATAATCCTGAATTTTTATGTATAAAGCAGAGAGAGACACAGCATACAGAAGCAGAATATCTGTGTTATTAAAAATTCATGAGTGTATGGAGTCTGAGTGGGAAAACTATGCTTAAAAAATCTCTTTTCAGGGTGATGATGGGTACAATGACTAAGAACCATCACTCTGGACAATAATCTCAAAGGCCCATTGCTCCATGACCATGAACTTCAGCCTTCACTTCTTGAAAGAGTATTTTGAGAGAGAGAAGCAAGGCAACAATGTTAACAATGCCAGCAGTGCAGGTTTGGGTTGAAGGAAGTGAGAAATAAATCAAGAACAGCACTGGGAGAAATTCAGAGTATGGGTTTCATTCCCATTTTATGGCAAGAGAAACTAGAAACAGCTTCGTAGGGTGAAGACAGCTGGTGGCACGTGTGGCAGAATTCATTTTTGTAAATGCCCATTGTCATGTCTAGTTGTTCCCTTCGCAACATGGACTCCTCAATGTTTGTAGAGTTACCCTTGTTGAATTTCTCTGATACACTAAATACCTGCTTTTAAAAAACAAAAACAGACCATGCCAGTTTGATTATCACTCTACATTGCCTTTGGAATCAGTCACCTAGTGCTTTGTATGTGTAGAACAGCAGTGATGCGTTCAAGGCTTGTGGTGCGGGGCTCTCCTTGGCCTTGCTGTGGAGATGGCAGGTACCAGAATGTTCTGGGGGCTTCTAGCCATGTAATCATCAACACACACGCCTCTGTTGACGCTGCTTTATAATTTATCACCTCTAAAAATATAGCTAACTCTGTGAATGTTCTTAGAAAAGGCTAGGAAAAATCGGAGTCCTGCCTCCATGAAGTAGATGCTGCATTACCTGACCCAGAAAGCCAAGGATCTCTGCACTTCTGAACACAGCTTTAATAATTTGTTCATGTCAAAACGTCAGGAATATATGGATTTATTTTTTTAAGATTTATTTATTTCAAAGTCAAAGTTACACAGAGAGAGAAGGACAGGCAGAGAAAGAGGTCTTGCATCTTCTGGTCCATTCCCCAGTTGGCTGCAATGGCCTGAGCTGTGCCAATCCAAAGCCAGCAGCCAGGAGCTTCTTCCAGGTCTCCCATGCAGGTGCAGGGGCCCAAGGACTTGGGCAATTCTCTGCCACTTTCCCAGGCTACGGCAGAGAGTTGGATTGGAAGTGGAGCAGCCCAGACTGAACTGGCTCCCATATGGGATGCCGGCACTGCAGGTGGCTGCTTTACCCACTACGTACACCACAGGAACACATGGATTAAAACCGTTTCTAATCTGTCAGTTTAGGTGAACATGAAATGCACAAAGAATTGTGAGAGGTATTACTGGTTCCTTTTAATAGAGGGAAGGAGTCCAGTTATAAGGGAAATTGTATGTGATTATTATGAGGAATAAAAAATCATGGAGGTTAGATATCAGAATGACTGTTAGCCTTTCTTAATTCCATGTTTAGATTTGCTAATGGGAAAGATTTGTGATTCTGATGTTGGAGTGCCAGTTACAAATGAATAGATGGATGTAGGGTGAATGAAAGTCTGGGTTCAGCATCTAAGACTACTTAGGACAACATCTGTGTTTCACAATTTTTTGTTGCATTCTGCTTATTTATGGACTTTTCATGTACATATATAGTTTTATTTCCTAAGTGTGTATATATATATACACACACTTATACTATCAATATAATTCATTATTTGTAATTTCCAAAGTGTCATGGAGTATAAGTAGAAGTGCACAAAAACAAGAAACTGTTATTTTCAAAACTCAGTGTGGATGATAACATCTATTTGTTTGTGATATCCTAAATTGGATCAGTGCACAACTCCAGCAACAACATGGATTTTCAAAGAATTAATTCAAAGAATACACACAAGCACACATACATGTGTGCACACACTCACTCCCACTGTACTGCCAACTCTGAAGTCATGTTTTACTGAACTATTTTGTGACACTTCAAGCGTATACATTGCATTTTGAGTAGATTGATTTGACACTGAAAGAGTGTCAGAGCCTCACAGAAGTGCTTCGGTGTAGGAATGATACATTAATTTTTCTTTCTTAATCTTTTCTTGCCACCATTAGACCTCGTTAATTCTCAGAGCTCTTAACATGTAATAACATTCACCAGGACTAGCTATATTTATAGCAGGATTGGGTTTTCTCTGTTCATTTATCTCATTTTCCAACCTGCATATTATTCCCACGCCGTCCCATCTTCCCATTGACCTAAGTTGATTTTGGAGAGTTGAGAATGGATCCAGATCAGCGAATGGGAAATGCATTTTTTTTTTTTAATTAAAAAGTTCTGTTAGCCTAACTGGTACTCCATCAAAATTCAGTTGCTGTGCTTTAAATATCTGAGTTCTGATTTGGGGATCTTTTCAGCCCTGGAAGGCAGCTCATCCCTCAGAAGGGCTCTGTGAGGGCACATCTGGCCCTCGGAGGGCCTTCCTCTCTCATGCAGTGAACTGGCTGCGCCCAGCCTCTCCCGGAGTGATGAGAACTCCGCCCCGCTAACGGGCTGCAGGTGCAGTGATGGCGGGGCCCCGGCTGGGAGCCCAGCCTTGAGAAGGAGACCAGGAGAGCAAGGACGCAGGGGCTCGTGGGCTGTGACTGCACCCTACTCTCTGCTCCAGGTTTCCGACGAGTGTCTGATAATGACCCTGTTTTTCCCAGGTGTCTGCCACCCTTTCTTCTCTGTTAGGCTGGGCAGACCCTGAGACGCGGGTGGGCAGGACACGGAGGCTGTGCCGTGGTAGCGAGGTTCTGGTGGGAGCAGGGCTGCAGACCCTGTTTCACCCCTAGGTGGAAGCCAGTTAGTCCTCGTCGTTGAAGTCCCTTTCACAATAAGGGGTGGTAGCCACCCTAGCCACCGTGACTCGCCCTGTTAGTTTATATGCTAACTCCCTGTAGGAATCTGTAATTGCTCGGGGCTGGAGAAGTGAGGGGTCCTGACTGTGCAGATGGGCCTGACGGCTTAATTCTCGGTGAAGAAATTTCCAGCAGGAAGCCTAGCGTCCCCCAGGGGACAAGGAGCAGTGGCCGGGGCCTGCGGGGGCAAGAACATCCTTTTCTCAGCTTTGCCTCTAACCTGCCGTGTCTCACCTTCCTTCTCTGCACTCGTTTGCAAATCGGAATTGAAGAATTAATGTCCCTTTCAGGGTAATACTGAGGAATCCAGGAAAAATGGTGGTATAACATTTTGAAAACATAAACACTTATGTATACGTCAAATTATAATGATAAATGAGGGAGTCCAATTATCCATTACAACACTTCCTACTGTTTGAGTCACCAAACAAAAATTAGCCATTTTTCTTAAATAGCACCTTTCAGAAGGAGTACAGCCCACTGCCAGGCATTCTTATTTCTTTTTCTTGCCCTTTTTTTTTTAAGCAATCCTTAGTGGCAAAGGGCAAAGGTGATGCATTTTGATAACATTTAAAAATGTATTTTGTTAGCTTTTAAAAATTGTGATTGATTTGCTTTATATTTACTGTTCAGTATCTCAGCACAGGCGCGTGGCTTAGCTGATCCATTTCCTGTGCTTCTGTCTTGCAGTTGGCCGTAGAGTACAGGACAGGCTACTGAGAACAGGGGTTACCCAGCGGAGCTGTGGGGCATGCATTAGTACTTGTTACTTCCACGGTCTCACTGTGCTTCGGTCCCCATTCTCCTTCTCCCTCAGCCTCCTCCTACTCTTTCTCCCTCAGCCCTTTACGATGAATGATAGGGTGTGAGTCCAGGTTTTGTTTTACTCAGAACTGAAGTCTGTATACTACATCTATATACTACATCATGACATACTTTGCTCCGATTTGGCTGGAGTGAACCTCCAATCCAGGTTTAATTTGTGTTTTGTTCCATTCTTATTTTTTAAGATGTCAAACCCGATTCACCTTTGGGAATGAGATTTTTTCCAATTGTGTTGTTGGATAAGGGAGTACATTTGTTCTATTCTCTTTCTCTCTCTCTGTCCATGGAAAGCCTATGTTAATAAACTGATGACATGTCAAGTACACCCTATGCCACATGACTTGAGTTTATGATTTATCCTGTTTAATTGATTTATTTATTTGAGAGGGAGAGCTAAACAAAGAGAAAAGGATGGATTGAGGAGGGGAACCCCTATCCACTGAATTATTCCCTAAATGCCTGCAGGATCAGCCCTGGACAAGGCTGGAGCCAGATGCCAGGAGCTCAATCCAGGTCTATGCAGCAGGGGGCGGAGTCCCAGCTACTTGAGCCCTTGCTGCTGCCTCCCCGGATCTGCACTGGTGACAAGCTGGAACTGGGAGCCAAAGCTGAGAATAGAACTCGAGCACTCAGTTATAACATAGGAAGACCATAGTGGGCAACCTTCTGGTTAGGCCAGAATTCTGACATTATTCCTAAGGTTCACCACAAACTTTAAATGCATCTAGACAGCAAATAGTTAAAGAGAACATGGGCCCTTCCAAGGTCACACAATGGGCCAACTCCATAAATGTAAATTGAACTGGAAATCTGAGGAGAGTTGAGATCCATCTCTATTACAAGGAAAGTGCGTTGAGTTGTTTTTAAAGCCCATTTGAAAGACTCAGCATCATAAAGAGGAGGTTTGCAGCGAGAACATGCTTATTGATAAATTGCTGTGCCTTGCAAATTCAAATCTAGCTGCCTTTCACTTCAGATACCTGTCACTGGAGGCAGTCCATGCTTGGACGTTGATGGTTGTGTTGAGTCTGATTGCAAAGTTAATATGCAAACAGTTATAACGAAGCCTCACAGCATCGTGGGCTGCTCCCACCGTGATTTCCAGCAACGCGAGACTTCTGTGTTGCTGTGATTGCGCTTTGGGAAGGTTATGTTTAATGTATGAAAATCATATTTTTTAGATTCACAGGTGTTATTTTCAGCTTAACTATGTCCCTAAGGATCTACACTTGATTTAGTTCACCTTATGCTTTTATGTTACTTGAGTATTTTTTTGTTGTTTATAATGATAAAGGCTGATTGGAAGTCATTTTTATGAAAAAATAAAATCATGTGTTCATTTCTTCCCCCCATGTCCGTGTTCATTGAAACGGCAAAATGAGTTTGAAAGAACACAGCGTAATTTCTCTTTCTTTCTTTCTTTCTTTCTTTCTTTCTTTTTTTTTTTTTTACAGGCAGAGTGGACAGTGAGAGAGAGAGAGAGAGAGAAAGGTCTTCCTTTTTCTGTTGGTTCACCCTCCAATGGCCGCCGCAGCCGGTGCACCGCGCTGATCCGAAGGCAGGATCCAGGTACTTATCCTGGTCTCCTATGGGGTACAGGGCCCAAGCACTTGGGCCATCCTCCACTGCACTCCCTGGCCACAGCAGAGAGCTGGCCTGGAAGAGGGGCAACCAGGACAGAATCTGGTGCCCTGACTGGGACTAGAACCCGGTGTGCCGGCGCCGCAAGGCGGAGGATTAGCCTAGTGAGCTGCAGCACCAGAATGTAATTTAAAAAAAGTTTGCCTTGCTCTGAGAAATTCCTCCAGATACCAAATTTTGCCCTTGGGGCATAATTTTACAGTTGAGGATTGGGGCCTCCCGATGCCCATGTCATTTTGATTTCTGCTAAGGGTAATGGCTAGGGCAGTCACAGCCCATCAGTAACAGCAGGGACACCCCTTCTTCCTGGACTGTGCTGTACCAAACTTTGAAGTGGGAAGGAGACTGTGATTATAACACATTCTTCCTAAGGGACACCATGGGGATAAAGCTGAAAACCACCATCTGGATTCCTTAAGAGCTACGCCGAGGCATGCCTAATGATGGAAACTCTGCTAATACACCCCACACTGTCTGGCAACAGCACAGTAATTGTTCATAATACGTGGTATGTAGGTCATACAGCTTTATTCAAGTGAACTGTAAAGCTTTGCATTCTCTCAGTTTATTAAAAAATATCCAAATTGCCTACATTTTGCTGGATACTGACCCTGAAAATACACATGGCCAAACAGTTAACCTAAAATGCATGCTTGTTTTAGATATTAATGTACTCTCCTCTACAAAGAACCAACCCTCGTAAAGTTTTAAGTGAACTGTGAAAAGTTGATGCCGTTATTATCCAAATGTTCTTTAACCCAAGGTTAACCGTGGTAATGTGAGAACAGGCAGCACAGAGCCCTGATGCGGAGCAGTGAAGCTCTGTCTGCACAGACTGGTGTGCGCCTGCCGTTCTCCTCAGGTGGCAGGCTGAGCTCCCACAGCTCAGGGTCCCGGTTTGGAAGCAGACCTCAGAGGTCTTTGATGTAAAAGCTGAGAATCTCCTGGAGAGGTCTGGAGCTTCCCACTGCTCTTGGCTACTTGACTTCCCCCCAGTCATGGTTAACGGGCCAAGTTCCCACCTTGGCCTTTCAGGCTGTCGGGCTAATCCGAGTGTGAAGTTTGGATTCAGGCTGAGCTGTGGTCCCAGCTGAGCTTTGCAGCGCAGCGGAACAAGAGAGGAATTGGCTTCCCTCTCTGCACAGACACCAACATTTAATTTCAGATTTGAAAAGTGAGCTTTTGCGGGGGTGGGATTTGAGCGATGGCGTTTCCTGAAGGTAGAGCAGAGTGCAGGGAGACTCAGGCTCTCTGTGAGCACAGATGGGCTGCTGGCTGGTGATGCGGAAGCGCTCCTAATGCTTCATTAGTGGAATCCGCCCATTTGACTACGGTGCTTTCTGTTTTGTGGGGCAGGCAGTGTGCTCCTCAGTTGGTGCCTGTTCATCTCTACCAGTTCCATTGCTGACATCTGAGCCTTGCGCTTTAATCCCAGTCTTTGAGGTGGAGGGGTGCCTGCCTGTGGATGGGTGGCCACCTGCTTGTCTAGGAAGGGGCATTTGAGGACGGCTGCATCACAGGTTTTCAGCACTTGCTGTGTGCCTGGCATGGCTCGAGGGTACTTTTAGAAGGGTACTTCAAAAAGTTCATGGGAATGGAATTAAAAAGGACACTGATTTTGGTGCAAATTACTTTCAAAATGCACGCATAACTCTTTTCCTACTATGCATGTCTGTAAACTTTTGGAAGCCTCCTTGAATGCGTGGATTTCTCAGTCATTTTCACCAAAATAAATTACATTACGTGTTTGGGAATCTTTTGAAGTTTGTCATCTGTTTTCATCCATGCAGCCGTCTGGCAAGGCAGCATTAGAATCATTTGAAGGATGGAGGTGTCGATGGCTTCAGAGAGGGCCACTAGTAACAGGCAGATCTAGAGTGTGGCCCTGGCCTGTCCCACAACATAAAGATTGTGTTTTGTTTAGTCCGCTAAGCTTTGCCATCTCCCAGTTCTCCGTTTGCTTGGTTCCATTTGGAAGGCTGAGTGATGTGGAAGAAAGCCAAGGTCGCATTTTCCATTAATGATAATGTTCTGATTGTACACATGATACAACTCTAGAGCGAAAATCTTAACTTGCACATCCAAGTGGTAATGTGGTTACCCCTGGATGCTGAGATCAACAGGGGCTTTCTTCCCTTGCACCACCTTTTTATATAGTTCTTAGTTTCCGTGTGTTAAAGACGCTTTTTAAATAATTGGTAAAAACACTCAACAAAAGATGTATTAAAACTATAAGTGATATTTAGCAAATACAGACCATTCCATGATTCCTGTGAATAGCAACAACAAAATTACATGGTATATGGTATAGCTACTGTGTTGTATCATATTAAGAAATAATTTCCTATATGATGTTATAGCTAGGGTGAAAAGATACAATTTATGAGAACCATATGTTGATACTTCAAATTGTAATATTACATGTGCTTACTTTAAAAATAATTTCTGCCACACTCATGAATGTGGGAAGATATGGGAACAGGAACCACTTCATATAATGCACTGTGTCTGTGCTCCAGATACAGAGGAGAGATTCTCAGAGTGAATCCACTTCTGTTTTTCTGTTTAGCCTACTACAGCCCCAAAGCCTATTTTACAACAGGATTTAGAGGGGAAAATACTCCCAGTATACCTCTGGTGTACAGAATCTGTTTCTTAGAACTAAACCACGGCGAGGACGTTTTTCCTATCAGGTAATGCTTCGGAATGACCTTTGTAGAAAGCTGACCTGTGGTTTATGAGTGAGAAAGAGTCTCCTTTCAGGCATTGGAATGCCTCAACTATTGAATATCATTAGACAGATTTTTTTTTTTCTTGAGCCAGAAAAAACCAGGTTGGCTTCATGGGTGAAGATTTCAGAGGTACATTTGAAGTTGTAAGAGCCTGAATGAAGAATCCGTCCAAATGAGATGCTTACAAAGGAGATACCCTGTAATTGTCCTGTTCCTTGGCTCTTTCAGAGATTTTTCTGGATTCTCAGTTGAGCAACAGTTCAGCTTCCCACTGCTTGAATCATTTACCTGCGTTTCTGTGTCATCCATTTGATGTCAGGGACTTTGCAAAGCTGTGTGGATGAACCCTGGCCTCCACTATACAGTGAGGGCCTGAAGATTCACACTGAACTTGACTTTCACCTTACTTAGAGGTGAGGGACCAAGGCCTTATGACCTGTTGTTGACACAGAGGAACCCCTAAAGGCAACTACGTTCTGCTAAAAGTTAAAGCTAACAATTTAGAGCAGGCTTTGTTGAGGGGTGGTGGTGTTGTGGTATTGTACCATAATGGAGTGCTACTGCTCAGCTTCTGATAGAGCTTCCTGCTAACGCACCTGGGAAGGCAGTGGAAAATAACCCAAGTTCTCGGGCCCCGTCACTCATGTGGGAGGCCCGGATGTAGCTCCTGCCTCCTGGCTTTGGACTGGTCCAAAGCTTTCCCTCTCAGTGTATTTAATCACTGTGCCCTAGTCCCTGGATCAAATTACTGTCATCTTCACTTATCCGTAGCCAATTAGAAGGAAACCCCAAAGTGACTTTCCGAGAAAGTTCTAGGCTAGGGAGACAGGTCCAAAACGTCTTGATCACAACATTCAATCCAGTATTATTGTGGAAACAAAACTCATAATACACAGTGTCGTAAAGACATTTTCTCATCCTTGTAAGAATCGTGGTTGATGTAGCTGTCCTTTCTCTGTGGCTGCTTTGTGTACTTTATGAAGATCTCTCCTTTCATGTCTTTGCTTTATCTCATTTTTGCCGAAGAGTTTCTTACTTTCTTTTTCCAAAATTCAAATCATAGGAAGACCTGAGGAATATACATTGACTTAGGTATGAAAAAATACTAGCTGATAGAATAAAAAAGGGAGAGAACGATCCAACATGGGAAGTGAGATACACAGCAGACCCCATAGAATGGCAGATGTCCTAAACAGCACTCTGGCCTCAGAATCAGCCCTTAAGGCATGCAGATCCGGCTGAAAAGCCCATGAGAGTATTTCAGGCATGGAAAGCCAAGACACTCTGGGGAAAAAAAAAAAAACCCTAAATGAAAGATCTCCGTGAGTGAGATCCCAGTGAAAAGAACGGGTCATCAAAGAAGGAGGTACCTTTCTCTGAAGGGAGGAGAGAACTTCCACTTTGACCATGGCCTTGTCTAAATATGATCAGAGTCGGTGAACTCAGGGGGCTTCCATAGCCTTGGCAGCTCATGACAAGAGCCTAGGATGATTACTGAGGCCATAAACAAGAGTGTCAATTTGTTAAGTCAACAACAGGAGTCACTGTGCACTTACTCCTCATGTAGGATCTCTGTCCTTAGTGTGCTGTACATTGAGATTTAATGCTATAACTAGTACTCAAACAGTATTTTTCACTTTATGTTTCTGTGTGGGAGCAAACTGTTGAAATCTTTACTTAATGGATGCTAAACTGATCTTCTGTATATAAAGAGAATCTAAAATGAATCTTGATGTGAATGGAAGGGGAGAGGGAATGGGAAAGGGGAGGGTTGCTGGTGGGAGGGATGTTATGGGGGGGAAGCCATTGTAATCCATAAGCTGTACTCTGGAAATTTATATTCATTAAATAAAAGTTAAAAAAAAGAAAGCCTTGCAAACTGCAAATATTCAGTGGTCACCTAGAAAATGAAATAACAACATTTGTCTTGGTATTTAGAGAAATCAATGGCTGAACCTGCCACTCTTTGAAGAATGACTCAGAGTACGAATGCTTTTGAACCCTTCTCTTTATGCCCTATAGAGTTTAATTTCATCAAATAATTTAAATTTTATTTATTATAAAATTTTACTTAGTTATATTTTAGCCTTTTCATAAATATACATTCTACAGGCCATCTGGAAACTACTTATTAAAAAGTAAGAAGGTATATTAATTTTTTAGGGACTTATAATTCATATTTCAATATCAGTGAACTACAAAAAAAAAAAAAAAAAAAAAAAAAACCAGGGTGAATGGCACTGGTTTTACGGACTGATGGATTTTGAATTCGTTCCTCAAATATATTTTATTCTGTTAGTTTGACTTTTTTTGGTTTATGGAGTTTTTAAGTCCTTGTGTGAATGTTTAGAATTTTTAAAAAATCTGTGTAATTTTAAATAAACCTAATTTCCTTGAGGGTTGTAAGTTTAAGACTCTTTTTCTAGAGGTTCACTATGGTTGAGAGGCAGACAGTCAGAAGCACTTCTCAAATTTCGATAGTGTTGGGGAGGCAGGGACTTTAATCCATTTTCTCACTTGAATGAGCCATCATGGCTGCTTCCCAGGGTCTGAATTAGCGGGAATCTGGGGTCAGGAGCCACAGCTGAATGTCAGAACAGTATTCAGATCTGGGACATAGGTGTGCTGATCACATCATGACTGCTGGATAAAAGCCTGCTCCAGAATACATTTATCTTTGTCTTTCAGTTCTGTAACCTCTACTCCTGCACATATGAATCTTCTGTGTGTTATATTCATCTTTCTCCTCTTGCCCACTGTGTTTGACATCATTTTCCTCTTTTTTTTTTTTTTTTCTGTAAGCAAGGCTTTGTCTTGTTCCACTCCCCCCAAGTTATGGACTGGCTTTCCACTGACAACAGCACTGCTTTCAAAAATTGCTCCATTACTGGCACCTGCATCTCACTCGGAATTATTTGCAGTCTTTTAAGTCCACTTTCTCCTAAAGATACTTTCTTTTATAAAAAAAGTTTTCATTAATTTAAAGTGAACAGATTTCATTGATAGGATTCTAAGACAGTCAGACTTCTGTCCCTTTTCTCTCCCTCAATTCCCCCACTTATTTTTCTTTTGTTTTCTCTTAATTTTTGCAATAGCATACTTTCAATTTACTTTATAATCATAAAGTACCACTAACCATAATGTTCAGTAAATGGGAAGTGGAAAGACCACTATTCCACAGGATTATAGACAGGACTCTAAACAAGAACTCAGAAGATGTCAGTTTAATTCTTTAGCAAGCATGTTTTGTATTCTATATTAACTACCATATACCAGAGAAAACATATATTTCTGTTTTGGGGGCTGGCTTATTTCACTTAGCATAATGGTCTCCAGTTGCATGCATTTTATTGCCTAAGACAAGATTTCATTCTTTTTATGGCTGAATAGTATTCAATTATGAATATATATTGCATTTCTTAATCCAGTCATCAGAGGATGAACATCTGCATTTATTCCACAGCTTAGCTGTTGTGAATTGAGCTGCCATCAACAGGGGGTAATCGTAACTCTATCCTATGCTGATTTCATTTTCTTTGGGTAAATTCCCAGGAGTGGAATGGCTGGGTCATAGGGTAGCTCTGTTTTCAGATTTCTGAGGATCCTACAAACTGTCTTCCATATTTTGCCTAGTTTACATACACACCAAGAGTGTGTTAGGGTACCTTTTTCTCCACACCCTCACCAGCACTCATTATTTTTTTGATTTTTAGATGATAACCAACCTAACTGGAGTAGGGTGAAACCTCACTGTAGGTTTTTTTTTTTAATGTATTTTTGGCATTTTCTTGATGGCTAGTGATCCTGAGCATGTTTTCGCGTGTTGTTGGCCATTTGTTTTCCATCCTTTGAAAAATGCCTATTCATATCCTTTACCCATTTCTTAATTGAATTTTTGTTTTACTATTGTTGAATTTTTTGAACTCCTTATATGTTGTAGATATTAATAATTTGTCAGATGCATAGTTTGTAAATATTTTCTCCTATTCTGTTGGTTGCCTCCTCACTTTGTTGAGTGTTCCTTTGCTCTGAAAAAACATCATAGCTTGATGCAATCCCATTTATCTATTTTTGCTTTTATTATTGCCTGTGTTTCTGGGGTCTTTTCCAAGAAGTTTTTTTCTATGCCAATATCTTGCAGAGTTTCTGCTCTGTTTTCCTCTAGTGATCCGTTGCTATCAGGTCATTCATTTGGATCCTCAATCCAATTTGAGTTGATTTTTTTACAAAGTGTATGGTAGGGGTCTTGTTTTATAATTCTGTGTGCAGAGATCTAATTTTCCCTACACTGTTTGTTGAAGAGACTTTACTTTCTCCAGGGAGTAATTTTTAGCTCATTTGTGAACGATTAATTGGTTTTAGATGTGTGGGCTAATTTCTGAGGTTTTTATTCTGTTCTGCTCATCTATATGTCTTTTTTTTTTTTTTTTTTTGGCCATGCCAGGGTGTTCTGATTATAACTGCCCTGTAGTATGTCTTGAGTTCTCTTATTGTGATGCCTCTGGTTTTGTTTTTGTTGTTTAAGATTGCTTTAGTGCTTTGGGGTCTCTTGGTTTTCCCTATGTATTTTTTCTAGGTCTCAGAACAATGCTGTTGGTGTTTTGATTGAGATCTCATTGGATCTGTAAATTGCATTGGATAGTATGGACATTTTGATGATAGTAATTCTTTCAATCCACAAACGTGAAATATTTCTCCTTTTTGTGTTTCTTTTTTTCCTATTTCTTTCCTTAATATTTTGTAATTTTCATTGTAGAGATCTTTAACATCCATGGTTAAATTTATTCCAGGGTATTTAGATTTTTTATAGCTATTGTGAATGGGATTTATCTTACAAGTTCTTTCTCAGCCATAGCATTATTTGTGTATACAAAGACTATTGATTTTTTAAAAAAATATTTATTTATTTATTTGGCAGGAAGTGTTGAGAGAGAGAGAGAGAGAGAGAGAGAGATCTTCTATCTGCTGGTTCATTCCCCACATGGCTGCAACAGCCAGTTCAAGGCCAGGAACCAGGAGCTTCTTCTGAGTCTCCCACATAAGTAACAGGGGCCCAGCACGTGTGCCATCTTCTGCTGCTTTCCCAGGTGCATCAGCAGAGAGCAGGATTAGAATTGGAGCAACCAGGACTCAAACCAGCACCCATATGGGATGCTGGGGTTACAGGCAGTGGCTTAACCCACTACGCCAGAATACTGGCCCCTGCTGTTGATTATTGTGTGTTGATTTTATAACCTTCAGTTTTGCCAAACTCTCTTATGAATTCCAGAAGACTTGCAGGAGAGTCTTTTGTTTTCCCTAAATGTGGGGTCATGTCATCTGCAAACAGGGATAATTTAACTTCCTGTATGGTAACTAAAAGACATATATTTAATATGATCATTCTTTAAATCCTGTTCTTTCTTCATTTGAAATCCTGATCTTGATATTTAATGTCTTTCTTCACTATGTTCATTCTTCATTTTCCTTATTATCTTTCAGGTACTCTTGAATTTATAATAGGTTATATTAAATTCCTGACATTTTAATCTTTGTCCGCCTTCCTCTCTTTTGCTAAATTTTAAATATGTCTACTTATACGTATTTCTTTGTTTCAAACTGAAGATATAGATGGTTTAGTTTCATATTTTCCTCAATATAAAATTAGTTTCCTTGTTCAGTAAATGAACCTTAATTAACAATTATTTTATAAGATGATCATAAAGTGGCTGGTTGGATCAGAAACAAATGGCCGCATATAATTTTACTGGACAGATATTTTATTTCCAATCATTTTGATAAATTAAAAGATTGGGTTCTGTTGTATATTTAACATGCTTTAAGGTAACAGTGAAAATGGAAAAGAAATTGGCTTTGCTACAAAATAGTTGGGCTGGAAGTATATTTAGACACTTTGTTCTGTTACTGAATTTCACAGTTAAAGGACTTCCTGCTGTTCACGTAGGTTCTTCTCTGGAATTTTTTATCATCATCCCTCTGGGTCAGATTCTCTTCCATCTTTAAGGCAGATTATAAAGTTCCTGTTTGGTTATAATGCACCGTTTACAAGAGCTTGAGTATACTTGTGTGATATGTTAGGTACAGTGAATGGCTCCCTGGCCAGAGAGATGTCTGAGAGGTCTGCTGAGTCAGCCTGGATCAGCTCGATTTCCTTTGCACTTCATACCACTGGCGCTTTACCCAGTCGAATTTTGTTGAATAGTTTTGTAATGCATAAGTAATCTTTTACTGACAATGTTAATTGTGTATTCCACGAGGTACAAGTGAACTGTAGACATTGTGTATTATCATTTTCTATAGCCTATATTCTAACAAGATTCAATTAATTTCAATTAGATGATCAACACACAACGCAGTGTTATCATGGTTTTTAGAAACGCTGTGTTCTCACAGCACTTTTCAAACTGACAGATTCTTCCATGCTCTTGGCTCTTCTTTAGCTTGCCCTTTTCTTTCTTTTTTTTTTTTTTTAATCTTGCATTTTCCTGTTATTTTACCATTAATGTTGCCATTTAATAGGTTAAATGTTTTTTGAAAAAAAATCCCATTTTGCAAAAAGGTGATTTAATCTGACTTTTATTGTTTCTCCCCAGACTTCTGTAGTTCCTATTTATACTAGATTTTTAGCTTTGCCCTTTAGTCATATTCAGCCTTTTAGAACTCAAAAGCTAAATTTAGACCTGTCCTCAGTGAGCTCATTTTTATATCTTTATCATAAGGATGATATTAGGTGCTATTAACACTTGGCCTTTTCCCCTCCTGTTTATAATTGTTATTAAGAGAAGTTTAGAAATGTTTTTCTTTATAAGGACTCTGATTTTGTGATTATTACTCTTAAAGAATTCCTTTCACTCCGTTTACTATTTTTTTTCTCTTGCAGTAAAACAATATTGTGTGGTCATTTGGAACCACACAATGGCAATGGGTTTCTAGGAATCCTTCCGTTAAATTTAGTTTTATTCAGTGATAATTGGGCTTGAAAATACTGTTGGCTCTCTGACACGCTCCTTGGTATGACATTCAGTGCGGCCAGTAAAACTCACTTCCGCTAATCCAATCATGCCGCTTGTTTTTCCTGATTATGTCCTAATTTGGGGCTGTAACTTGAGGCTGCTTACAGTGCTTTTTTCTACAAGCCTTCTTTTTCTAGTTACGTTCTCCACTATGATATTCTCTCTCTCTCTCTCTCTCTCTCTCTCTCTCTCTGTATGCTCATAGTTCATGGTTGGTGCTCAAGAACCATACAGTTGTAATCAAGGTCATGGACTAGTTACCATCACCTGGGAAAAGCACATCAGGCGTCAGGGTTACTCTCTTTGGGTTTTTGGATGTTCATGTTCTTGGTCCCAGAGGAGCACCACACATTCTGCGAGAGATTCAATATCACCCGCATCCACACATGTGTGCCTGAAATAGACACACAAAAATTTACATACTACCCACACACACAGCACACACAAACACACACTACCCACACCCAGCATACACTCACACAATTATCACACATACACATGTAATACACATACACTTCCTACATCCCAAATACACACCATACCTGCAACACACACACTACACATCCCAAGATACACACCCGCATATACTATCCACACCCCAACATACGCACACACCCATCACACACTCACTAACACACAAACATATTGACACCTGGAATACACACACACTGCACACACTGATACACACACCTGTAAAGAAAACCCATGTAATGACCTTGTTTCTCCTAGTCCTTCGCTCACAGGACATCAAAACTCATCCCAGTGCGCCCACCTGGCTGCTGTGAGCCACACAGTGGCACTACTCCCTGGAAGTAACAGATGACAGACATGCCACACTGTGGAAGCACATTGCAAGACATTTCCTGTTGCGGCTGCAAAGGCCACACGTACATCTTGGTCTCTGTGTGTGGCTACCACAAAATACTTGAGAGTGGGCCATTTGTAAAGACCAGAGATGTATTCAGCTCCTGGATTTAGAGGCTGGGCAGTCTAAGTGGATGGCTCGAGCCTTGGTGAGGGTCTTTGTGCTACATCAGCCATGGCAGAAAGCAGGGCGTGAAAGCAAGACTCAGGGTGAGAGGGAGCTGAAGGCGCCAGGGACCCACTGCCCTGATGCTGACAGCAGTCCTGCCCAGAGAGAGCCCTCAGGACCTGATCCCGCTCTCAACAGCGCTGCACTGGGGATTGCGTTTCGGGTACTTGAGCTCTGGGGGACACATTCACACCTTCGATGTTTGCACATTTCTTTCCTGTAGACATCGCCCTGCCCCTTCCTAACTCGTGATGAGGGAATGGGGTGGGCCCCGAGGACGTGACTGGAATGTCACTACCATCCTTTGTTTCACTTTCTTTCAGCACAGCCACGGTTTCTAGGGAGAACTAAATAACTTCTTGAACTTGACTAAACTAAGTGGCTGGTGGGCTAGCCTTTCTGTTGCCAATCATTCGCCCACTAGTTCAATACTCTGGGAGTTTCCTGACACGTAGTGAGGACCCTGGATCCAGAAGCTTCTCTTTTGGTTATTCCTAAGGAGACTCTGGAATCTTTGGCTGGAGCCGCATTTTTCTGTCCCCTGTATGTTTCATTTTCCTGCATTTCCATTTCTTTGTTATTTTCTCCAAAGTAACACTCATGTTTGTTCTCCACATAAATTATATGTTTTTTCCATATCCGCTCATTTTAATGACTGTAATTGTCGCTCCCCCTCTTCGTGGAGGAGCAACACAGGACCCTGCGCTGTTCTTTCGTCTGCTCGGCCCTCCCCGGGTTTGCCGCTGGTTCTTCCCGGGTTGGCCACTATCCCTTCCACCTCCGTGGAAGGGCAGTTCCCCCTGGCCGCATTCCCCACTTCCGCAGGGGAGCGGCACACCGCCGGCCGGCTCTCTGGGGGGCTGCACGGGTGTTCCTTCAGCTAGATGTTCCCCATAGATGTTCCCTGGTGCATGCCGTCTCTCTCCTCCTTTATAGTCCTCCTCCGCCAATCCCAACTCGGCTGAGTACGCTGCTCTCCAATCAGGAGCAAGTCCTACAGTTAATTGGTTGAACTGGAGGCAGCTGTGCGGAAGCTGTTTACTTCTCTCCCAGCGCCATATTGTGGGAGAGCAGATGCATAGAATAAGTCCTAATTCGAGTAACTTAGTCCAGTCCGGATTGCTCCCCACAGATCCCCCTTTCTTTTTATTTTTTAGCGTTGATACGCGCCTGTCTTCGGTGTCCCGCAGCACACGCTCTGCTGTACTTGCTAGAGTTGCCACAGGCTCTTACAAGTCCTATCAATCAGGAAAACCGAATCCGGGTCCTCTCTTCGCCATTGTGAGGAGGTTTTTAGGCGCTGATGCATGCCTGTGTTTGGTGCCCTGCAGCGCATGCTCTGCTCTGCCCGCAGGGGCTTACAAAACCTATCAGGCAAACCGAATCCAAGCCTTCTCATTGCCTTATTGTGGGGGAGACTTATTAGTGTTGGTTCGTGCCTATCTTCGGTGACCTGCAGCTCATACTCTGGTCGAGCTTTGCTGGCGCTTACCGCCTTAAATCAGGCAGACCGAATCCAAGCCTTCTAATTGGCATGTTGAGGGGAGGCCTTATTTTTCTCTATTTCTCTATCTCCGGGCATTCCTACCTCTCCCATTTCACTTCTATCTTCCAGCATTCCCATTTCTCTTTTACTTCACTTCCAAACTTCTGTTTCTCTTATCCCTGCGGCTTTCCGGCACCTCGCCCCGCCGGCGGGTTCCCGGCTCTGCGCCGCTTCAGCCCGCGCGCCTCTCTGCGCGGCTTCCCGGCTTTGCGCGGTCCGCGGTCTCCACGCTTAACCCTTTCGCGTCTGAACCACGGCCTACGCCAGCGTTCCCTATCTATTCACGCCCCGTGCTCTCTCTGCACGCGGCGGCTTCCGCGAGTAACACAGCGTAGCTTGCGTCTCCGCCACTAGGATTCAATCTAAGTTCCCCGGGCTAGCCTGGCGAATTCAACCCAGCGTACGTCTCCGCCCCACGATCTGGCTTCCCGTCCTTTGCTCCCCGGGCTAATCAGACGGATCCCAATCTGGCTTACGTCTCAGCTTCTGGTTTTAACTTTTCGCCCCCTATTCCCGGGCTAACTTGAGAATCCCAAAGTGGCTTTCGTTTCCGCCTCGGCCTGCCCCCCGCGGCTTCAATTTCCCTAACATTTTTCTCTACCCGGTATGTTTCCCCAAGCTTTCCTCCAACGATATTCCTCCCTCATTTCTCCTGGCCTCTCCCCACAGTCCGCGTCCGAGTCTGTTTGTTCTAGCTTTCACTTTCGCTTTCGACCTTAGAGATTTCTCCCAGCTTCCCCCCGTAGTCCGTATCCGAGTCTATGCCTAGGCTTTCAATAGCTTCTTCCGGCTCCTTTTTCGTCCGGCTTTTCCCTAGGCTGTTTCGAGTCTATGCCTAGGCTTTCAATAGCTTCTTCCGGCACCCTTTTCGTCCGGCTTTTCCCTAGGCTGTTTGCTAGTCTCTCTCTCCGGTAATTTCCCTAGGCTGTTTGCTAGTTTCTCTCTCCGATATTTTCCCAGTTCTTCCCGTTTCTTCCCTCCTAAGTTTCGTATCCATCCTAGGTTTCCTATCCGAGCTAGGTTTCCTATCCGAGTCACGGCACCATTATGTCGCTCCCCCTCTTCGTGGAGGAGCAACACAGGACCCTGCGCTGTTCTTTCGTCTGCTCGGCCCTCCCCGGGTTTGCCGCTGGTTCTTCCCGGGTTGGCCACTATCCCTTCCACCTCCGTGGAAGGGCAGTTCCCCCTGGCCGCATTCCCCACTTCCGCAGGGGAGCGGCACACCGCCGGCCGGCTCTCTGGGGGGCTGCACGGGTGTTCCTTCAGCTAGATGTTCCCCATAGATGTTCCCTGGTGCATGCCGTCTCTCTCCTCCTTTATAGTCCTCCTCCGCCAATCCCAACTCGGCTGAGTACGCTGCTCTCCAATCAGGAGCAAGTCCTACAGTTAATTGGTTGAACTGGAGGCAGCTGTGCGGAAGCTGTTTACTTCTCTCCCAGCGCCATATTGTGGGAGAGCAGATGCATAGAATAAGTCCTAATTCGAGTAACTTAGTCCAGTCCGGATTGCTCCCCACAGTAATGAATTAAAAATTGGCTGTAGATTTTATTCTTTTTCTGTTAAGTCGTACTGTTGGATTTCTGCTTCCATCTCTTCATGGTCTTTTTTGTGTCCCTTTGTTCTTTTTTTTTAAGATTTATTTATTTATTTAAAAGAGTTACAGAGAGAGGAAAGGCAGAGAGAGAGAGAGAGAGAGAGGTCTTTGATCTGCTGGTTCACTCCCCAATTGGCCGCAATGGCCAGAGCTGTGCCAATCCGAAGCCAGCAGCCAGGAGCTTCTTCTGGGTCTCCCACGTGGGTGCAGGGGCCCAATGACTTGGGCCATCCTCTATTGCTTTCCCAGGCCATAGCAGAGAGCTGGATAGGAAGCAGAGCAGCCAAGACTTGAACTTACGTCCATATGGGACGCAGGCACTGCAGGTGGCGACTTTACCTGCTACTCCACAGTGCCGGCCCCAATGTCCCTTTGTTCTTGAGACAGAAATTGCTTGTGTTCCTTGTCTCCTTTTGGGTAGGCTTCTGAAATCATATTTCTCGTTAAGAGATATGATCTTCCTCACAGATTAGGAGTGATTTCTTTTGTGATGTTGTTTTTCTCGTATTTCTTACAGACTCCGCAGGAAATCTGTCTAACCTTGGTGCTTCTCCGCAGGCTGGCTGGACTGAGTGTCCACAGATCTTTCTGTTTGTGTGAAGAGTTCAAGACTCTCAGATCTACACCTGAAGGGAAAGCAGATACCCTAAATTCTGCTAAAGAGCCTGGCAAGCAGTCATTCTATCGTATAAGGCCGGGCTGATGCAGACTTTTCTTCGGTGCTGAATGTCAAGTTGTCTAACTTGGGCTTCTGATCATGTGGCTCAGAGCTGGCGCCAGTATGCGGAATGTTGGTGTGTTCATGAGTTGAGAACACTGTCCTCCTTCACTCTCCCCATCTCCACACTGTGTCTTAGTGTCTCAACAGCTGTAGGAAGAAGAGGGGTGATGGAAACAGGGGGTAGCAGGAGTGGTTCAGGACGTGGCTCATACAGAGAGCAAATTGCGTGGGTTGATGTGTAAGCTGTGGTTTTAGTGGTCTGTGAAGATCCTGCGCCCTATATCAAGAGCTGAACTCTCCGGGTGTGCGTTCCCTCTTCAGCAGGGATGGAGAGAGTGTTTGGTCAAGAGCCCTTCAGACCTGGTGGAGTGGCTTAGCTCAAGGAAGGGGCCTGAGAGTCTCCCTCCACTGAACAGACATTTCGTGCCATCAAACCCCAACTAGGGCATTAGCAAATCATCTTGTATTGTGGTTCCCAAGGGTTTTCTCAGAATTATGTGGGTGAAAATGTGATTGAGCACAGTCCTGTTTCGAAGGACACTGGGAGGTGTCTGTTCAGCTGTTTATCTGCTACCTTAGTTTCACGGTAAACTTCCCAGTGCAGCTTGAGAAAGACAAACTCTGCTTCCTTATAGTCACAGAGAAAAACTGTGCACCTCGTGTGCTTTATTCATGGCCACGTTCTAAGAGATATATCGGAGTTTCTCGAAGGAGGAATCTTTTCGGGAAAGAGATTTCTAGCATGGAGACAGCTCTGTTAAGAGGAACTAATGATATATTGATTAATGTGAATTGAGCTTGGGGTTATCTTTCTATTCTGCTTTCATCTACCATCGAATTCTGACACCTTAGGCCTTTTGCTATTGACTTTCTGCTTTGGAGCAAAATCCCACCCTATAATAGTCATTTCACTTATATTTATCTGACGCAGATAAGCTACAGGTCCTGTAGGATCACCGTCTTTGTCATCCATAGTAATCCCCAGAATGAGCCAACTTTGGCAATAGATAACCTCACCCATGATGATTTAGCTTGAGAAATACCCTATTGCCCTTTACAAAAAAGTACAAACCTTTTCTGAGTGTAAATCAAGATTTCCCTGAAGATGCACCAGTAGGAATAAAAACATGCCAAGCAAATGTTCTCCTAGAGGCTGGAGCTAGTGACAAGGAAGTCTTGTGAACGGCTGAATCTGCCAGGCCTTGCATATGGAAACTTGCCTTTCAGTAAAGCTGCCATCCCTCGCTCCCAAACACAGATGCAGCTAAACATTAAACAAGGGGCCGGCGCCGCGGCTCACTAGGCTAATCCTCCGCCTTGCGGCGCCGGCACACCGGGTTCTAGTCCAGGTCGGGGCGCCGGATTCTGTCCCGGTTGCCCCTCTTCCAGGCCATCTCTCTGCTGTGGCCCGGGAGTGCAGTGGAGGATGGCCCAAGTGCTTGGGCCCTGCACCCCATGGGAGACCAGGAGAAGCACTTGGCTCCTGCCATTGGATCAGCGCGGTGCGCCGGCCACAGTGTGCCGGCCACGGCGGCCATTGGAGGGTGAACCAACGGCAAAAGGAAGACCTTTCTCTCTGTCTCTCTCTCTCACTGTCCACTCTGACTGTCAAAAAAAAATAAAATAAAAAAATAAATAAATAAAAAAAACATTAAACGAGAAGCCAATAACATTGAATTTAATTTGATATTAGGTATTTTGTAACCTGAAACCTGTTTTTAAAAATGGGTTTGGTTCTTGAACATGTTTCCAGCATTCACATTTTAACAGATTTAACTAATTTTTCCCTACCCTGTCACTGCCGAACTTAAAGCTGAATTCTTCAATCGCTTACTTGATATTGAAGCATCAGTCTCTCATCAGCCTGGGGAAGATGGGACAAGTTCTCCACTTTTCTAGATAATATGAGAGAAACAAAGATGGATGGTGTATTGGGCAGGTTTTGTCACTGTAAGGAAATGCCTGAGACAGGCTAACTTTATCAAGGAAAGGTTTCTGTTGCCTACTGGTTCTGGAGGTGCAAGGTGTGGGGGCCTCAACGGGTGATGGCCTTCTTGCTGACAGAATCCTGAGGTGGTGCAGAGCACCACACAAGGAGATAAAGGCATAACGTGTCTGTGGGTCTCTCTCTGTGCCTCCTTAAATAGCCACCCCTTATGGGCCTCCCTCGTGATACAATCTAATCACTTCCCAAAGGGGGACAAGGGGTAGATTTCAATCCTCTTAGTAATATTAGCATTAATTTTTGGGGACAAGAATCCCACCCAAGTTACAAGGTCAGATAATATTCAAACCACAGCAGGTGGTGGAAAACAAGTCATGAGCTACATTCCATGTCGATTCCTTCAAGATTAAAAACTTTCAGTAACTGTGGGTGTGTACAATATTAGCTAAAAAAGGGAAAACATAAGCCAGAAACAGTGTTTTAAAGACTTGAAGCTGATCACATCCTCATGTTGACTCATCTCTGATCTTGAATGTTCCTAAAGCCAAGTGTGATTTAAGCGTGAGCAGAGGGCATCATCTAATGCTTTTTATTTCAATAGTATCAGTGGCTGAGAAGTTTGTAAGATTCACCTAGTTCCTGTGTGCATCTGTGAAGAGCTGCCTCTAACATGAAATTCACATTCTATGTAAATAAAATTATCCTGGAACAGGAAAGAGAAACTGAGGCATTGATCTTATGCTGAGGTGTGCCCTTGATTTTAGGGTAGATTGGTGATATAGAAAAACCTGGGACAGAACTGAGCCATGAATGAACAACCATCAGCCCCGTGTGGTCTGAAATAGGAGGAAGGAAATCTTTGGTGCTTGCCAGAACATTCCCTGGGATGTTTCCATTTGAAAAGCCATGACTGATGCGAGGGAGAGGTGTGGAGCCCAGTCCTTAGGGTTCTTCACAGTCCTCACCATGTCAGTGTTAACCGTCCATGGGCACTGACATCAGGAGTGGAAGCTGTAGTGTGTCAGGCCTGCCAGCCCCAAACCATTGCAAACTGCTGGGTCACATTGCGGGAGCCAAATGATGGCCATTTCTGTAGCTCAGCAGGCTTTCCGGGACGCTTGGGATCTCAGTTCTTTTATTCTTTCTTTCCCAAGCATGTCCCTCATTACTTGTGCTACTAATCACTTGGTTACCACTACTGTCTGACAAGTCTTCCCACAGCCCTGATGAATTCTGCAAACTCCTATAGGACACAAGTCCCAGCAGAACGTGGATTTTTCCATCTTCTGCTGCCCTGTTGTACAGAATTGCCTTCATGTCCTCTGTTCCTTCATCTACAATCTCAGGCCCATAGCTCAGATCTGATAATACTTTTGGCATCCGAACAAATGGGCCTTTTAGGGTTTGATTTTAGTTTAGCATCAACTTAACTTATCTCTAGTTCCATCCTCTGTAGTCCCCTTCAAAATGCTGCCCCAAGGTTGACTGTGTGGGTTCTGCATCCAATTGCAGATCAGAGACATTTGGGGACAAAATTGCATCTGTGTTGAAAAGGCATAGTCTTTTTGTTCTTGTCATTATCTCCTAAACAATTTAGAAACAATGATTTATATAAGATTTACATGGTATTCGGTATTATATAGCATTTACATGGTATTCGGTACTATAATCTAGAGATGATTTAAAGTGCATAGGCTATGCAGAGATTGTATAGAAACACCATGCTATTTTATGTGAAAGACTTGGTCATCCACAAACGTTGGGCTTTACAAGGGGTCCTGGAGCCCGTTCCCCGTGGGTACCAGGGAATACCTTATCTTCGTAGCCTAAGCTGTTAAGCAAGTTCAACTCAGGCAGAAATGTGTTCTTCAGATTTGAACCACCTCAGCACAGCTGATACAGGTTTTCAGCATCATTTGAAGAAGTAAATGCATGGGTTCACAAAACTCATATTAGTCTTGTATTTCCATTTTGAGTGATTTTTTAAAATTTTAAAATAAACAGACTTGGGCAGAGATTAGTTAGTTATTTGAAATGCATACCGTAATAAATTCAAAATAGCATAGTTATGGAAATACACATTTTAGCATATTTTCGGCCTAGAAAAGAGCTTAGGAGTAAAAATCTGCAAAGAAATGCACATTTTACTTATACTTACCAATTTTCTGGAGTGAAGATTGAATCTTTTTCTTAGCTAAATCAAACTAAATGCTCATAAAAGTACACTCATTTTTTCTCATTTTCTATGAGCAAATTGTCAAAAAACCTGAATATGTAATGTTTGTAGATTTAGCCTTTGTTGTAGCTTTCCAACATCAAATAATTTTTCAACTAGGGAAAGGAAATCTATTAGATAATAAGAGGCCAGCAAGTAAAATGAAATTTTAATTGATTGGGTTACTAATGTTTAGGAAATGGTTTTATGTTTTTTTACTTCATTAGCCATATGTTCTACACTTGGGAATATACACAATTCTAGAAGAATAAACTATTTTTAGAATTTAGGTTTTAATTTTTAGTGCAACTTTTCCCATTTGCAGACAGTCATATATAGTCTTTGAGTACTATGAGAGCCTTGAGAAACTTATTTAGTATGATTAAAATTATTTAACTAATTTTGCATTAATCTAAAATTATCTTGAAATCACTTGTGATACTATTAGCACCAATACCAAACTGGTGGCCGATATTTTACCGTGAAGCAGCCCACTTTGAATGAGGGTTGTTGACAGCAGATATCCCTTGCAGAACGTTTGAACTGGAAGATCACTCTCATGCCATAGCATTAGTTGATGGGTAATAAAAGTGAGTGAAAGCGGCTTACTTCAGTCCAGTTGGTTAACAGTGAAAAATATCCAGATTTCCTAGATTTCTTTCTAATTTTTTTCATAACATTCCACAGCTAAAAATTACCCAAACTAAATTTTTTGTGCACCTTTGAGTGTGACAAAGACCAGGACATTCCTTGGAAGTATCAAATGTATATGGGAATAGCTGACAGCTATTTCTTAGGGAACATTTGTTGATTGCTTGTTATGCACGAGGCTCCATGAAGGGGACAGAGAGGTGGCCCTCAGCTCGGAGCCTGATGGAGACTCACTGCTTGGGAGTTGAGAAGAGGGAAGGGAGTGGTCCTGGGTGCAAATGCATCCCCTGCGTCCTGGAACCCGGTTCCCCCTCTGAATACTGAACACAATTGAAGTGTTTCCAAGTAGGGTTTCTTTTCCTTTCTTTTGTATCTCTTGACTATATGCTCTGACTTGTAAAGCAAATGCAATGTGTTTTACATGTTTACAAACAAGGACATGTGGATTTGATGACTTGGCAAAATGCTATAGCGGCACCTACACTGCTCCAGAGGGTAAATTTTAAAACTATCTGGCATATTTGTCAATTATATGATTGTCTTTGTCCTTTGAATGTGTGATTATTGCAACTTTTGCAATATAGAAGAATTTTAAATGCATTTAATCACAATCAGCATTTGTCAACTCCCTTCTAGGACTTTTTATTTAGTGGAAATAAACATTAAGAATTAATTTGAAGCTGACGCCGTGGCTCAATAGGCTAATCCTCCGCCTTGCGGCACCGGCACACTGGGTTCTAGTCCTGGTCGGGGTGCCGGATTCTGTCCCGGTTGCCCCTCTTCCAGGCCAGCTCTCTGCTGTGGCCCGGGAGGGCAGTGGAGGATGGCCCAAGTCCTTGGGCCCTGCACCCCATGGGAGACCAGGAGAAGTACCTGGCTCCTGCCATCGGATCAGCGCGGTGCACCGGCCGTGGCGGCCATTGGAGGGTGAACCAACGGTAAAAGGAAGACCTTTTTCTCTGTCTCTCTCTCTCACTGTCCACTCTGCCTGTCAAAAAAAAAAAAAAAAAAAAAAAGAATCTGAAAGCGTGCAGCAAAAAAGCGTACTGTCACATTGAAGCACTACTCAAATCCAATAAGGCCTCTCGAAGGAAGAATTAAAAATTTTATTAACTATCTCTGGTTCTGGAAGAACGGGTTGAGGTCATTCTTAGGACCAGAATTTAATATTACATTCAACCTTTAAAAGTCATGTGATAGCCTTTTTTAATTTAATTACATAAAAATATTTTTCAAATCCCACCAACAAGAACAAATCAGAGTTAAGATATTTAGCTATGTGTACTTTTAAGCTGTTCATTTCAGTAATTTTATTCTGGTTATATTTAGTCTCCTCTAAGGATATGTGTGAAGTAATCTTTTAAAATGTACTGGCTATTTCTGTACACATCAACTAATTTGTCCATATTAATTAACTTACTAGTTTCTAATCACAGATGTGTTGTTTAAACAGAACATGTCCAAAAAGAAAACCATGTATTTAGAAGAAAATCTAGATTTGTTTAAACCCATCTGTCAGCTGGAATTTAACTTTGGTGGGACCAGAAGAGAATGAAGCTGTATTCACTTGACTGAGGAAGCGTGGAGCTATTGTTCTTTTATCTTTATTCGGATATTGAAACCTGTGGAAAAGTAGAGCATTTGGATTCCTCCAATACCTAATAGATCATATTCTGTTAAGTTCCCAAACAGGCTAAGAAAACAACCTGTTCATCAAGCAAAAGAGACCTCAGTCATGGAACGCTTTAGTGCTGTGTCAGGAGCACACAGCCCCGCATCGCATTTATACCTACTGTGTTCAATGGCATAAGGCACACTGTGCCATGTGAGGTGAGGTAGATGGAGCCCGATTGCGACTGTGCATATTTTGAGATGCAAGAATTTAACATTGGTGGAGACAGCCAGGAGAGGGTTTTAAAATAAACTGTGCTACAGTGGGTTAAGCTACCAGCTGTAATGCTGGCATCATGTACCCACACTGGTTTGGATCCCAGCTGCTCCACTTCCAATCCAGCTCCCTGCTAACATACCTGGGAAAGCAGTAGAAGATGGCCCAAGTCCTTGGGTTCCTGCCACCCATGAGGGAGACCCGGAAGAAGCTCCTGGCTCCTGGCTTCAGCCCTGATTGTTAGTCATTTGGGGGAGGGAGTAAACAAGGGAACAGAAGACCTCTCACTGTCTGTCTCTGCCTTTCTCTGTAAATGTGCTTTCAAATAAATTAATTAATTTAAAAAAGAACCTTAAAGATTGAACAATTGCTTGATAAGCCAGATCAAGCCATCCACTGTTGTCTTAAGGAGATGATGCCGAGTCTGGTAGTTTACTGGTTAGATCCAGGGCTTTCAAGAAGTTCCTGAAACAAATATAAAGTTCAGTGCAATTTCATTTTCCTGAAGCAAGTGTTCCTTGAATAATAATCATAAGATTATTCAGATACAAACATAGGGTTTTGACTAAACATAGTTTGGTTTCTCAAGTGATTATTATTATAAATATTACTATTATTTCTATTGGTAAATTTAAAGTTTTATTTTCTAATTAGCTGATTACAATGTAACAGCCATTATGAGTAAAGATTATCCAGTAAGATCAATACCGGCTGTGTGTACTGAATTGTCTTAAACAAATGAGTGTGTGAGAATACCGCCGTAGTTACACAGAGAGCTGTCCCTCAGACTCTGTTCTGTTATACCTCTGGCTACAGATTCACAAGTGTTCATTATTCTTGTTGAACAGTGTCGTAAAACTATGACGGAGCCAAAGAACCTTAAGTTTGTCCTGCCCCATTGAATAGTTTAGGCTAAAAAGAATAAAAATGAAGAATCATTCCTATTTATTACTTTTGAAAAATAAGTGGGTTCCTTTTCCCCTGCCTGAAGAACTGAAGACAGGTGGGTGGGCACTGCAGAAGTCTCCCATTATGTTTTTAAGCAGGGAGAAAGCCCATGGTTCTGTGTTGCACCCGGGCTACCTGGCAGGTGATGTTTATTTAAAGGCACAGAGACAGTGGTGATCCTCTCTGTATCTCCTTTTTATGTGCTCATCGTTGCTGTCCTTTTTTGTTTGTTTTGTTTTATTTTTGACAGGAAGAGTTAGACAGAGAGAGAGACAGAGAGAAAGGTCTTCCTTCCGTTGGTTCACCCCCCAAGTGGCCGCTACAGCTGGCGCACTGCGCCGATCCGAAGCCAGGAGCCAGGAGCTTCCTCCTGGTTTCCCATGCGGGTGCAGGGCCCAAGCACTTGGGCCATCCTCCATTGCCTTCCTGGGCCACAGCAGAGAGCTGGCCTGGAAGAGGGGCAACCAGGACAGAAGCCAGTGCCTCTACTGGGACTAGAACCCGGGGTGCCGGTGCCGCAGGCGGAGGATTAGCTTAGTGAGCCGCGGCACTGCCCAAATGGGCTGTCCTTGGCATAGTAAAAGTGAAGTAGCAGGCATACAGGTGAAAATTGATTAGTTTTGTGAGCTGGAAGACCACGCCTTTGCCATGCCTTTGTGTGACCTCACACTGTACCTGATACCTTCGCCACACCCCTGTGTGACCGCATGCCCCTACCTGGCCACACCTGGGTACCCACCAGCCAATCAGGTTAATTAACCACTTCCTTTTGGAAGTGGGTTAAAAGCCTGGGACATGGTGTGTCCTACCCTTCTCCTTTTCCCTGGCCTCTTGCTGGGAGGGGGCTGGCTGTAGCCCTGCCCCTCCAGGGCGTGTGGCCTTCGGGCCACCCACCCTAGGCTTCCTGGCCTAGATGCTCCTCCACGTGGCTGGTTCCTGGTGCTCGGTATGAAGCCAGATTTACCCCTCTCTCTCTCTTAGATAAAGCTCTCACTCTCCTATGCATCTTTCACACTAAATAAAAGCCTAAAATGTGCCATGCTGCCTCGTTTATTGATGCCAGTACTTAGAATTCTTCTCTAAATATTAGGCAAGAACCATCTCAGGCTTATTAATATTGGGAATTTATTAATAAGCATATGGTGAAATCGTATGACACCCCAAATTCTGGTAGCATATGTGGCATCCCAGATGGTGCTTCTGGGGAACTTTAAGGGCCACATTTTGGTATAGATTTTAGGGGGTCATTCCTGATTTCAAAAGCTCTCAGAAATCTGGTGGCTGGCTTGCTCCTTTCCTTTCCTTTTCCTTCTCTTTCTTCTTTCTTCTTTCTTCTTTCTGGAGTTTGAATGCCTTTATGAAACAAAACAATACATCTCCCAGCCTGTCTCTTCCCACAGTTCCTCTCCCTGTTCTCTCCATGGCTTGCTCCTACTGGTGCATGAAGTGAGAACGCACTTCTTTTGCTGTGTTATTAGTATTTTGGTTTACGTTCCCTTTGGTCAGTTAGCAGAGTATCCCAGTAGCTTAAATGTGACAGCTATACATACAGAAAATGAGCTGAAACTTGGAGGGAGTATGTGATATAAGATGCTATGATGCCAGTGTGTCCCTCCTTATCCAGACACTCGCCTGCCCCTCATATTTGCCTTCATAGTCTAGTAGTCATCTTTGTTTCCCACTCTGCACATGTAGATACAATCTCGTGGAGCTTTGGGATCTAATTTCTGAAAATGATCAAAATTAAGTAAGTTTATGGTGTGGAAAAGAAGGAATCACCCACGCCTTCATTCCTTCTCTTAGTCACTTCTATTTTAACAGTCTGTGGCAGAACTGAAAAATGCTTTTATTTTACTGAAAAAGCAAGAAGCAAAACTCATAACAAAAATGGATTCACAGTAAACAGAAGTAGGGTTTTATGTCACTGCCTCTCCAACAAGTGGGTTCACTCCTAAGCTTAATACAATGGAAATGTTAGCAGGTGTTCCTACTGCACAGGGCATGTTTTCTTGGTCTTTTAAAAACTGTTGCCGGCTCCGCGGCTCACTAGGCTAATCCTCCGCCTTGCGGCGCCGGCACACTGGGTTCTAGTCCCAGTCGGGGCGCTGGATTCTGTCCTGGTTGCCCCTCTTCCAGGCCAGCTCTCTGCTGTGGCCCGGGAGTGCAGTGGAGGATGGCCCAAGTGCTTGGGCCCTGCACCCCATGGGAGACCAGGATAAGCACCTGGCTCCTGCCATTGGATCAGCGCCGTGCGCCGGCCGCAGTGCGCCGGCTGCGGCGGCCATTGGAGGGTGAACCAACGGCAAAGGAAGACCTTTCTCTCTGTCTCTCTCTCTCACTGTGGGGAGCAACTCGGACTAGACTGTTATTGGAATTAAGACTTATTCTATGCATCTGCTCTCCCACAATATGGCGCTGAGAAGGGAAACAGCTTCTACACAGCTGCCTCCAGTTCAACCAATAAACTGTAGGACCTGCTCCTGATTGGAGGAGAGCAGCGTACTCGGCGTGTGGATAGCAGAGTTGGGATTGGTGGAAGAGGACTATAAAGGAGGAGAGAGACAACATGCACCAGGAACATCTAAGGGGAACATCTATCTGAGGGAACACCTGTGCAGCCCCCGAGAGAGCCGGCCGGCGGTGTACCGCTCCCCCGCGGAAGTGGGGAAAGTGGCCAGGGGGAACCGCCCTTCCACGGAGGTGGAAGTGTCGGTAGCCAACCCGGGAAGAACCAGCAGTAAACCCGGGGAGGGCTGAGCGGACAAAAGAACAGCACAGGGTCCTGTGTCGTTCCTCCACGAAGACGGGGAGCGACACTCACGGTCCAAAAAAAAGAAAAAAAACTGTTTATGGTGGAACGTGGAACGGAAGCAGCTTAGTGAGGTGAGGAGAGCGCGGGATATAAAAGGTCTGAATTCCAGTCCCAGCACTGACTTGCCTGATGTGACACTGGGCCAGCTATTCAACTCCTGGGAGTTGTGTTTTCTCTCTGAGAACTTGGAAGAGTTGTATCTGGTTGAGGGAGGTAGTTCAGAGCTTACGAGGAGGCAGTGCTAGTGCTGTCTCCTCTCTCTGTCCATCAGGTCACCAGTACAAGGGCTGGTGTATAGTAGGCACTCAGTAAACATTGAACAAATGGAAAAAACGATGCCTGTGACCAGGGGATTTGGAAGCTTTTCCATAACAGGTCAAAGGTCAGAGAGAAATGGAGCTATGGAGTCTGCGTCTTCTGACTCTAACACTAAGCTGGTGGCTAAGTGAAGTCAAAGAATTAAATGCTGTTCTCATTGTCTGCAGCAAGAACCTGTTTCTTGGCACCAAGGCAGCTGCTTTTGATATTAACTGCATAACTAGGTAATACATAAAAATGTATTTCATTTGGGAAGTCATCAGGCTGCAAGTCACAATAGCCCAACATCCTTTCTGTAAGAACATGGTTGACCTTAGTCACGAGATCGTGGGTAGCGAAGACTCCACTTACAGACTGCTGGGCTCACTCGTTTCCTCAGATGCATTTACTGAGAACCGGCCAAGAACTGCAGCCCCGTGGCAGGCCCTGGGTGTTCACAGGCCATGAACTGCAGCCCCGTGGCAGGCCCTGGGTGCTCAGCGGACACCACAAGCCCTCTGGAGGTCAGACCAGAACACAAACAACGTCAGTACGTTCTAGCTCCTCTCTGAAAGGGTGTTAGGGGAACAGAAGTCAGAGTGTGAAAGGGAAACCAGGATCTTCCTTGTGGGGGGAACAAAGGACTTTTCGGCTGGAGAGAGTGAGTGGGGGCAAAGACAGAGCACACTTCCCTGTGAAACAGTGCATGATTGAACTGCTGAATAAATACTGAACATAGCCTCCAAGTGGGAGTGCAATGGGATAAGGACCTAACGGGTCAACAGCGGTAGTGGCTGGCAAGGCCCAGTTTTCCATGTAAGATGCTTGGCATTTTGAACACGGTGCAATGGAATACTACACAGCCATATAAAAGAATGGAATACTGACTTTTGCAACAAAATGCATGTGGTTGGAGACCATTATGCTTTGTAAAATAAGCCAGACTGAAAAAGACAAATATGTTTTCTCTGATTTGTGGTAGCTAACATACAGAGTGCAAAAATATTAATGTATATGACTGAAATTGACATCTTAGGATTTGAATATTGTTTAGAGCTCTTGTCTATGTTCCTACGGAATGGTGGTCTTTCTAGTTTTACTTCTTGAACCTTTATTTGGTGGAGCCTTAAGGTTGTGATTATGCAGCAAATTAAAAGTATATAACTGCTAGGGCTGACGCAGTGACATATGGGTAAGGCTGCTGCCTGCAGTGCTGGCATCCCAAATGGGTGCAAGTTCAAGACCCGGCTGCTACACTTCTGATCCAGCTCTCTACTATAGCCTGGGAAAGCAGTGAAGGATGACCCAAGTGTTTGGGCCTCTGCACCAATGTGGGAGACCCGGAAGAAGCTCCTGGCTGCAGGCTTTGGATTAGCCCAGCTTCAACCTTTGCAGCCATTTGGGGAGTGACCCAGCAGAAGGAAGATCTCTTTCTCTGTCTGTGCCTCTACCTCTCTGTAACTTTGTCTCTGAAATAAATAAATAAATCTCTTTAAAGAAGTATATTATTGCAAAAATGAAAAAAGAAGGAAGTAGAGGGAGGGGGAATGGGGAAGTATTATATTATTAGGATTGCAACTATGAATTACAGGAAATACTTATAAAAGTAAGTAAAAGCTCTGAAGTTACCTAAAACAAATCCTAAACAGTACGATTGTTGATGTGCTTCCCAAATATTTATCATGTATTTTGTCTAGTAATTTGAACAGAATCACCAAAGAACTCAAGGATTCAAAGGGAACATCTATTTTTCTGTTGAGAGAAGAAAACTGATTGAGAAACTAGTCTTTGCCCTAATGCACCCCTGCTAGTGCCCAGTAGGAGAACTTCCCAGAGAAGAGTGACGCATGAGCAGGTTGTGTGTTACCTGTGCAATACACCTGAAGAGTCTGCTCCTAATTGGTGAGATGCAGGGGTAGGTGGAGGCGGTGTGTTCTCTTTGGGGTGAAGGGAGAGAGAGGGGCCTTTCTCTGTCAGTACTGTGCCCGCTGTCGTGCACTGGTGACCCAGCCGTGACCAGCAGGCACCACAAAGCAGCTTGGATAAAACGCACTGCTTCCGTTGCAGCGTGGCGGGCGTCGCCCCATGTTTTCTGTTTTGCAGAGATTATGTAAACCACTTTCCTGTCATTATCTGAATTAATCTTCTCGTCTGGTATGTGGCTAACGTGGCATCCGGGAACTTGCTGCCTAAGGAGAGAAGGAAGACCTTTGAAAATTAATGACATCTTTGTGTGGCATAAAAGGTAACTGAAAACAAAGTTGTTTATATAAAAAGGGATATTTTAATGGAGCAAGTGCGTGAAGCGGTAATAAAAACAGAGACGCATCTGTTCTTTGTTTTTCTTCTCAATGCCTTTGCCCCAGCAAGTTCAACAGAGAAGAGATGTTTTCCAAGTGTGCGCTACTCACCCTCAGCAAGACCATAAGTGGCGCTGTACAGCGACGCTGACAAAGAGGAAGAAATGGTCAGGGCTTCAGAAACATCTAGAATCTTGAGACGGTTGTTAAGTGGTCTGACTTTTAAAGTGTAGTTCTGAATTCACGATGATCAGATACACTCAAACCTGGTTGAGTTCCACCCCTGCCTGGGGTGGGAGCCACATGAGCACCTAGAGGGTACAACCGTTCTGTTTCAAAGATGGCCCTGGTTGTATTGTTGGTGAAATGCACAGAATATAACCTGTTTTTTCAGTAAGTGGGATTTCCTAATATCTCAGTCTCATGCACATACAGAAGCCACCCCCAGAGAACACTGAGCTGGGATCTTGGTGTGTGCCTTTCTGTTCCTCCTTTGGATCCATTTTTAATCAAATTCCTGATTCTCCTTGGTCTCATACTTACTCCAGGGGTGAGGCTAGGAGCCTGTAGTAGAGGGGTGCACTGGTGGGTGTGTGAAACGGGTGCAGGGAGCAAGGTGCTGTGTTTCTGCACAGCAATGGGCAGGTGCTGAGTCTTGGTAGTGAGGAAACAAGACATGTACCCCGGACACAAGGCTGGATTTGGGCAGGGTTTGGCCTCCCAGATGAACTCTGCCTTGAAGTGCAAGAGGCTTGGAAAAATGAGCTCATCCATTCTTTGGGCAAGAAACATTTATGATCTGTGTATATGAGCCTTCATGTGTTTCTTGGTCACATTTCAACCACTGCCTGGATGTTAACAAGGTTGAGATTAAGTCTTTGTCAACGCACTATGTCTTTGTAATGCCTGTCAGAGCTAGACAGGGCCGATGAGGACATTTGTGAAGCCTGGTGGTGTGCCATCTTTGATGGCTCCTCCCCAGATGTTCAGCTGCGTGGAAAACCTCTCACTTGTGTGTTTTGGAAGCAAAGGGGGGAATGAACTGTATGGAGAGGGGAAAGTTGCAAGTAAATAAAGAAGTGCCTGGAATATCCGTGCTGATTTTGCTGGTGTGGTCAATGTGGAAACCCTGTTTTTTTTTTTTCTTTTTCTTTTTAAACATGAGGAATGAAAAATAAGGAAGAGGCTATCTACCAAGTGCAAAGCACATTTTCCTTGGTGCTGAATTTTCACTTGGAATGAATTTTTATGACCACATTATAAACCTCTGAAAGTAGAGCTTAGTGGAGTGCTGAAACTGCCTTAAATATGTTTTACAGGCACATGGGTTCCTGCCATGTTTTGGTAAAGGTAAAGATATTAATTTTATGCAATCCATATGTATATGTGTTTTAGAATGTTCGAGGGGTTATCTCTTTGCTATGTAACTAGTGCACAAAGATGGGGTAGAACGATTTATCAGAGAATCATAGAATGATGTTGAAGAAGAAATTACACATGCTGTCAAAGGTTCTAATACTGTGATGTGTATTCTTACAATCTGAATACCAGAGAAGGGGGATCAGCCTGGTGCGGTGCCAACATTTCGTCCTCAGAGCCCAGGGCCCGTTTCCTTTCTGATGAGAATCTTCAATCAAACTGTTAAAAAAGAAGTTTTTTTTTTTCCCCTGTCAATGAGTATGTGGTTCCATGTCCAACAATTAATTTGAGAATTTAGAAACAACAGAAATGGATTTTTTCCACTAAACACTATCATCCTTGCTGAGTGAATTTTGAAAGAATAATAAAAATTTATGATCTGGATATGTTGCATTTTAACACAGGATTCTCAGTTTGCAGACATATTCTTGTAATAAAGTTTAATTAGCGTTTGAAGGAAAACAGTATGTCTAGATACCATATTCCCTCTGTTCTAAGGTAGCTTACACTAATTTGGCTATGTCACCAAGGGGGAAGGATTTTATCTTTTTTGAAGTTTATTTATTCACTATTTTGCCACTAAGATGAGAAATACCAGAACGAAATCATCAACAGTTCCTGTAGAACATTTTAAAACAGATTTAGTCGCTTCTCAACTTGGATACAAAGGGAAGAAAAACACAGAGTGAGGAAGGAGAGAAGAGGGAGGGGAGGGGATGGAAGATGTACTTTGAGTAGAAGATGTGAATGGTATGCTTAAACAGAAACTCACTGGAAAAAGAAAGTCTTTTGGCTGAAGTTTTGTGTAGAGTGTGGTGCCATCTGACTCTGTCCCTCTCAGACCAGACTCTGTACTGGTTTTCTTTTGGTAGGTTCACAGACGATTAGACATCTAAAGCAACTGAAGAATTATGGGCAAGACTTTCCTCAAACTCAGGAAAGAAGATATATTAATGGAATATGATGCCATCTTCAAGTGTTATTTAAAATAAGATTTATTCTGGGAATTGCTGCAGAGAAAGAATGGGGACTAGTGTGGCTCTAGTGGAAGGAATAAGTTACTTGAAGAATTAATTAGTTTGCTGTCACTGGAGACTATAAGGAGAAAATGAATGACTGACTTAGAAATAAGCCTGTGGCATGCAGCACTGCATGCTACCCAGGAGTCTTTCTGGCTGTGACAGGCTGTATATATATTTTTGACTTGCTCTGTTTGCAGAATCACTCCTCACTGGGGAGATGGTGTCAGTGGACTGTATGAGCAGTGAGACACCCCAAATCCCTGACCTCTGAGGCTAAGTGCTAGGGCTGTCCGTGGAGGTGGATATATCCCTGGAGTTGAGCATAAGGGGGTATTTTGCCCTTTGCAGAAACCTAAGGGAGACCTAAGGTAGCCTTGTACCTCTCCTCTCTACTCTGCTGAAGAAAAATGAATACGCAGCAAGGCGATGCTGCAAAGGGAAGGAGTGCTGTTGTGACTTGAGCAACCTTTGCATGCCTGCACTACTGAGTCACTAGCTCAGATCAGTGTAGTCATTGCTGATGTCCTCCGTGTCCAGGCTCTCTGCTGCAAACTTGATTGAATAGGTCAAACCAGCTGTGACCTGGGATGCTCTCTTGGTGTGTGGAAAATGTCATTTGAATCTGTTATAGCAAGTATATCTCCCGTTGCTGAAAAATGTTGGCATGAAACTTTGGTAATAAAATACTCAGTTCTGGCTTGTTGTAGTTGCTCAGGAGTTTCTGGTTGGAGTTTTGTTTGTGTTGCAGACGGTGTCCTTGCAGAATCACACAGGCTGTGAGCAGGTATTTCCCTATTACAGTGCATTTCACCTCTGTGCCTTACTTTAACCTGTTGAAGGGTCTTGGTGCTTGGGTACTGCTCTACTGGAAACACTTAAATCAGCATTTCTGGGGAACGGAGTCCCATGTCTTAGTGTCACTCCAGCCAGGTAATTTTAGCAAACAGTATCCGTATTCACTTCTAGGGCATTGGATGTGCCATAAATAAAACCAACACTTAATTGTGGGAGAAAAAATGATTGATTAGTGTGAAATCACCTAGAAATAGCTGATTGTGGGTCTGACATTGTGATGTGGAGGACTAAGGCACTGCCTGTGACACAGGCATTCCATACGAGCGATGCTTGAGTCCCAGATGTTCTACTTCGGATCCAGCTAAGGCGCCTGGGAGAGCAGCACAAGATGGCCTGTGCTGCAGCCCCTGCACCCATGTAGGAGACTCAGAGGGAGTTCCAAGCTCCCGGCTGCAGCCTGCCCAGCCCTAGACGTTATGGTCCCTGGAAGAGTGAACCAGTAAGTGGTAGAGTTCTCGTTCTCTCTGTGTTTTTCTCCCACTGCCCCTCTCCCCCACCATCTTTCCCTCTCTTTGTAGCTCTGCCTTTCAAAATAACACATACAATCTGTAAAAAAAAAGAAAGAAAGATTTGATGGTTAGGCCAATGTGAAAGATGGCTATGAAGGACAAACAAGCAGAGTGACTTCCCAGTTTCCCATTTTCTTCTAGAGTATTTGTGTTTAGAGGTGAATTCAGATGGTGGGGCTTTTCTGTGATAAACATGATACAGTGAAGTAGAATTCCCAATGTATGAGGCCAAAACTACTTGACTGAGTATTCTGTTGGCTACATGTAAGTTTGGCCCACAGTAGGTGCTTCACGTGGATGCATAATTCTCCCAAGAGCTGTAAAAAATTGACCCCAAAATGTCAACCCAGAACCATTTGTTAGTTCTGACCAGTAGGGGTCCTGAGTAGCTGAGAACCTCCCTCATGTCACTGAGACTTTGTCACACATCTTGTCCCCTAAAAAGTCACAAGTGGTTCTCATATTTCCGGTGGTGGTGGCTTATTCAAAAGCAGCGATCCTGTGAGAAGAGTTGTGTTTTTAATACAGACAACCATAAGTTGATATACTTGATATCTGATTGCAAGGTAATACAGAATTTGTCATAAACAACCAGAATATTAGTAATGAAGCTGTTAAAACTGGAACTAAAGATGACAGTGAATTGCTGTATGATATTTGGGTCACTTTATGACATACATCCATGCGTTAGAGCTCTGATTTGCATTTGCTTAAAGAAACTTTTAAAGATTGATTTATTTATTTAAAAGGCAGAGAGACAGAGAGAGGGAGGGAGAGAAAGAAAGATTTTCTGTTTGCTTGTTCACTTCCCAATTTCCTACAATAGCTCGGACGGGGCTAGGACAACACCAGTAGCCGGAAACTCTACACCAGGTCTCCCACATCAGTGACAGGAACTCCAGTAACGGGAGCCATCATCCTCTGCCTTCCCAGGCACAGTGGCAGGAAGCTGGGTCAGCAGAGGGGTTTCTGGGACTTGAGTCGGACGCTCCCCAGTGGGATGCGGGCATCCCGAGTGGTAACCTATCCCACGGTGGCACGGCGCCCAGCCGTCATTTATGTTTTCCTGTTGATATTTTAGATATTTCTGTTTCTCTCATGTGAACATTCTATCCAAAGCAAGAAAGGTATGGTCTTTCTCAGCCTCCATCAGTCTGCACCCCTTGCCTACTCTCCACCCAACCATGGGGCTTGCATGAGATGTAGGTAATGAGGGGTAGGGATTTTGGGGTTTGAAGCAGGCTCTCTGTGGAATTTCTTTGAACTTCAGAAACCCCATGACTTGCTGCCTTTCTTGTTTTTACCAGTTTAGCACAGACGTTACCTTTCAATGCAACTGCATGTTCAAAGCAAAATATAAAATTGTGTTAGTTTAAAGGACTCATTAATTTCCTTTGTACTTCAAATCCTCTGCATTAACAAATGCAATATGCTGATTCTATATTCAAACTTACTCCATTTTAGTTGCTATTAACTTCAAAGGAACCCTGAAAAAAGAGCATAAGAGAATTAAATTCTTGTGTTGAAAAATTAATACATTACTGACAACTGACCCACTTTTTAGCTTGCCTGTTTTATGAAATTTTAAAGTTTTTCTATTTTTAAGATGGATCAGTGGTTAAATTTGTTCCAGGGTATTGCTTCCTTAAAGATTAAACTGCCTACCCAATCAAGTTGGTGTGGTGCTGTGAATTTTTGTGGAATATTTATTTTAATATCCCTTCAGCACTCTCATTACCATCTCTGTGTCTGAATGTGTGCATGTGTTAAGGCACTAAGCATAAAGATACATGATATGGAAAATGATAAACTAGCAGCTAAAATGTGTTCATTCAAGCAAGAGTGATTTACTTAAAAATTATTCTTTACTTAAAATAATTTGTTAGTATTGCACCTGATCAGGAAATATTTATATGTTCAAGTGCTGGGCCTGAACCTCAGTACTTAAATGTTAAAAATAGGTAAGTGTAAATACATGTGTTTTTTACCATTGACATTTTCTGATAAGCATAACCAGGGTGAGAAGTTCCTAATACGTATCATGGCTCCAAATTAGTGTAACCCTGTTGATTAAATGTGCTCCAGGTTTTTTCCTGTGATCGCTTTCTAAGTTTATTTTTTCACCGTGACAAATACGAAGCAAGATGAAAGCATACACAGTTGCTAGGTGACATCAGTATTTCTTTCGTTTGAGGCTAAACAGAAAATTTAAATCCCAAGATAATAGTTTTTTCAAGAACACTTACATCAAACATAAAATAGACCTTCGTTTTTTAAAGATGTCTTTCTTCACCATGGTTATAAAGTATATATCTTCTCTGTGACACAGTTTTTAAAATCCGCTTGTCTTTTTAATTTATTAATTTGCCACTTTGATTCACGTTTGTGTGACTAAACAACACATGTAGGTAAGCACTCGGATGATCCTAACAATTTTTCTTTATTGTTTCCCTTGTTGACCCCAGCAAGCCTGCAGCTTGGCTGTGCATCCAAAATCATTTCCCTTAAGATGATTACCTTCCCCCTAACTGCCAGGCTCTGGAGCCTGTGGAATCTGAAACACTATTCCCTCTTAAGACTGCAGAGGCTCCGTGATGACGGGTCACAGGACGGCAGGACCCCTGTGTGCACCTCTGCGCCAGGGCGCAGGGCAGTGCTCCTGGGACGTGGGGCTCACCATCCAGTCCGTCAGTGCAAGCCAGGGGCGTTTTTGCATCGGCTCCTACTGGCATTTCCATTTCATCTCTTGCCTACCTGCTCTAAGTAAATATTCTCTGTGAAGTTAGGAATCAATGATTATTTCTGTTTTAATTCTCTGCTTTATCATGACCTTTTATTTGCTCCCAAACTTAAAAATACCTGGAGTGAAATGAGAGTCTGGCGCTGAATATGAAGAAGGTTCATGAAGCGCTTCCTAGAAAGATCATTCTCTGTGAATTAACAGGATGAACGAACTCTAGGCCCGTGGACCCCAGGCAAGCAAGCTGCATAAGTACCTGGGGCCAGGTGGAGACTTCACGGCACAGTAATGGAAACCCCACTGTTTAGCTTGAGAGGCTTCATGTTGGAATGACAGCCCTGAGTTGCTATACCTAACATTTCTTTTTTTTTCTTTTCTTTTTCTTTTTTTTTTTTTTGACAGGCAGAGTGGACAGTGAGAGAGAGATACAGAGAGAAAGGTCTTCCTTTGCTGTTGGTTCACCCTCCAATGGCCGCCGTGGCCGGCGCACCGCACTGATCCCATGGCAGGAGCCAGGTACTTATCCTGGTGTCCCATGGGGTGCAGGGCCCAAGCACTTGGGCCATCCTCCACTGCACTCCCGGGCCACAGCAGAGAGCTGGCCTGGAAGAGGGGCAACTGGGACAGAATCCGGCGCCCCGACCAGGACTAGAACCCAGTGTGCCGGCACTGCAAGGTGGAGGATTAGCCTAGTGAGCCGTGGCGCTGGCTACACCTAACATCTCAAGAGAAGCACATGCCCTGGAGTTTTACGGGAAATTTCCCAACCTTGAAATTCTAGCTTTTTAGAAAAGATTTTTTAATTATTTGAAAGGCAAGGTTACACAGAGAGAGAGATCTTCCATCTGCTGGTTCAATCCCCAGATAGAACAGCAGGGCTGGGCAGGGCTGAAGCCAGGGGGACGTTCATGGGAATGTGAACTGGTACAGCCGTTGTGGAAGGCAGTATGGAGATACCTCAGAAATTCGAATATAGACCTACCGTATGATCCAGCCATCCCATTCCTGGGAATTTACCCAAAAGAAATGAAATCAGCTTATGAGTTGACAGTACCCACATGTTTATTGCTGTATAATTCACAATAGCTAAGATATAGAGTCAATCCAGATGTTTGTTACCTGAAGACTGGATAAAGAAATTGTGAAATATGTACACCATGGAATACTACACCAGTGGCAAAAAAATAATGAAATCCTGTTGTTTGCAACAAATTGAATGCAACTGGAAAACATTATTGTCGCTCCCCCTCTTCGTGGAGGAACGACACAGGACCCTGCGCTGTTCTTTTGTCTGCTCGGCCCTCCCCGGGTTTGCTGCTGGTTCTTCCCGGGTTGGCTACCGTCCCTTCCACCTCCGTGGAAGGGCGGTTCCCCCTGCCACTTTCCCCACTTCCACGGGGGAGCGGCACACCGCCGGCCGGCTCTCTCGGGGGCTGCTCAGGTGTTCCCTTTAGATGTTCCTGGTGCATGTTGTCTCTCTCCTCCTTTATAGTCCTCTTCCACCAATCCCAACTCTGCTACCCACACGCCGAGTACGCTGCTCTACTCCAATCAGGAGCAGCTCCTGCTGTTTATTGGTTGAAATGGAGGCAGCTGTGTAGAAGCTGTTTCCTCCTCTCCCAGCGCCATATTGTGGGAGAGCAGATGCATAGAATAAGTCTTAATTCCAGTAACTTAGTCTAGTCCGGGTTGCTCCCCACACATTATAGTTAGTGAAATAAGCCAGTCCCAAAAAGACAAATACCGTATGTTCTCCCTGACCTGTGGTAACTAATAGAGTACTTAAAAGGTAATCTATAGAAGTGAAACTGACTCTGAGATGTGATGACTTTGAACAGCCCTTGTCTTAACTGTTGAAGAACATTTTTTTTTGTTTTTCAAACTTTTTGTTGAACTTTTTACATAGTATAGGGTTAATCTTAAGTGTATAAAGTTAATTAAAAATAGATATTAGTAAAAAATAAGAATGGGAATAGGAGAGGGAGGAGAAAGAAGGGTGGGAATACAGGTGGGAAGGAGGGTAGGATGGGAAGAAGCACTAATGTTCCTAAATTTGTATTTTTGAAATGTATGAAATCTGTATACCTTAAATAAAAGGTTTCCAGGTAAAATAAAGAAATCAATAAAATGATTAAATCATTTAAAAGATTTATTTATGTATTTGAAAGGCAAATTCGGAGAGAGAGAAAGAGAGAGAGAGAGAGAGGGAAAGAGAGATGGAGAGGTCTTCTATCTATTGATTCACTCTCCACATGGCCACAAAGACTGGGAGTGCATAGGACTGAAGCCAGGAGCCGGGATCTTGTTCTGGATCTCTGTAGCTTTATCTTTTAAAAGTCAGGTACAAATAAAAGTCAGTGGTCAGGGTTTGCCTTGGAACACGTACAGTTTTCCTCTAGCAATGAATGAATCAAGGGTCATCAGTAGATACCCACATATATAAGTTAGAACATGTGAAGAAGCTGGCCTCTCTGTGTGTCAAGTCTTCCTTCCCCTTCTGCGGTTATGTCTAGAAGTAGTATGCAGAGCTGTTGGCATCTTCCGTAGTGGTGTGTGATCACGGGCTTCGCAGGGGTGTGACCCCTTCACATGCTTTCAAATCTTGGTTTCTTGCTGCACCGCAGACTGAGGATACAACCAGTTGGTTCCATGTAGGAGCCTCTTACATACCAATGCTCACCAAAATCTCTGTTTTGTGCTTTTGTTATTTTTCTTAAGGACACCTGAAGAATCAAGAACTCTGTTCATCCGCTCTTGGTTGCAGGGATGGGATGGGTGCTGTGAGGACAAGGGCACCTCTTTCTGAGAGGCACTGGTGTTGGCAGTGCAAACTCAAGGTAGGCTCACCTTTCCATGGCTTCACGTGATATGCAGACATTAGAACCCGGCTCCAGCCAGATGAACACCAATTTATGACCACTCGTCTTAAAAATGATCACAAGGTGCCTGAATCAGTTTTCCAGCTGTAGTTTAGAGAAGCTAAAAATAGTCGGGAGGAACATTTACAGGGGTCGCTATCTCTAGCTTCTCGCATTTTTCCAAAGTTCCATTCAAATTGTGCTTATCTGTTAGTAGTACGCCTGCGTTTCTGATGGTGTAAAACAGCTTTATTTCCTGAGGGAGCAAATTTCTCTTAAATGAATTTTGAACACAATAGGAATTCAGTTAGGTGGAGGGGGTTTGCACCACCAATGCGGTTCCTCTGAGTTTTCCCAGGTGCTTTGAAATATTTCTTATTTTTTCACAGTGATGAGAAAGTATATTATGTTCATCTCCTGCTTAAAATGAGCCTCACATTCCCCACACTCACAAACATTTTTGCTTTCTCTGAATCCTTATCTCATGATGTTGGTCATTTGCATTCCTTTTATTGCGCCATTTTCAGGTTTCTTGTCAGTTTAATAATTCATAAAAATGAAACAAAGGCTTGCTCTCCATTTTACATTTGTCCTAGAGGACTCTCAAACTGTGGGGGACTCAGCTCAGGGAATACTTTGTTGTAATGCTGTCATGCCTAGGGCTTGCCTCCGTGTGACAGGTAAAATGAGCATCAATAATGAGTGGAAAGCAAAGGTCAACAGAGACTAGAATAGCTGGATTCTGCAGAAGACAAAGCAGTAGCAGGTGCTCAGCCTCATGTCTTTGAGCAAAGTAGAGGAGGGAGGAGATAAGCAGCCTCTAGCTTTTTCAACCCTAAGAAGCAGTGATGCATATGACTAGTTATGATATCAGGACCCTGACTAGCCCATGTACTACAGGGTCAGAGAGTTGGCTCTCTCTCTTCCATCAGAAAAGCAATTTTAAGAATGAGTTTGATATGGGCACCTGGTTCTAGTCCCGGTTGCTCCTCTTCTAGTCCAGCTCTCTGCTGTGGCCCGGGAAGGCAGTGGAGGATGGCCCAAGTGCTTGGGCCCTGCACCCACATGGGAGACCAGGAGGAAGCTCCTGGCTTCGGATTGGCGCAGTGCCAGCCGTAGCGGCCATTTGGGGGGTGAACCAAAGGAAGGAAGACCTTTCTCTCCGTCTCTCTCTCTCTCACTGTTTAACTCTGCCTGTCAAATAAAATAAAATAAAAAAGGAACGAGTTTGGAGCACTGCTTAACTCTCTGTTTTCCCATTGCTAAGGAACTAGCACCTGGGGCTATTTTGATGGGAAGGAATGGAGAAATGTTCAGGAGTTAAAGTCTGCTTAAGTGTGTTGAAGACCATGGGTTAAGGACGATCACACAGGATGACTCCGTCGTGTCTAACTTCAGAGACTTGGCTGCTGGTTCCAGCAAACTTGAAATAGTGAAAACAGGATTAGAAGGAAAGAATGAGTGCTGTTTGAGATAACTGTGGTACTGCATCCGGGAGGAAGCATCCTGGAGTCACTGCAGTGTCTGGAATTAAACCTAGAGAAGGTGCCTGATTGGTTGGACCACTGGTTGGCATTACTAGAAAATATCAGGGAATTGAAGCCATGCACAATTTGTACATGGAAATTGTTGTAACCTAAGGAAGGTCAACATTTGAGATTGAAAAAGGGAAAGGGATTGTCACTCCCCGTCTTCTTGGAGGAACGACACAGGACCCTGCGTTGCTCTTTCGTCTGCTCGGCCCTTCCCGGGTTTGCTGCTGGTTCTTCCCGGGTTGGCTACTGTCCCTTCCACCTCCGTGGAAGGGCGGTTCCCCCTGGCCACTTTCCCCACTTCCGCAGGGGAGCGGCACATCACCAGCCGGCTCTCTCGGGGGCTGCACAGGTGTTCCCCTTAGATGTTCCTGGTGCATGTTGTCTCTCTCCTCCTTTATAGTCCTCTTCCACCAATCCCAACTCTGCTACCCACACGCCGAGTACGCTGCTCTCCTCCAATCAGGAACAGGTCCTACAGTTTATTGGTTGAACTGGAGGCAGCTGTGTAGAAGCTGTTTCCCTTCTCAGCGCCATATTGTGGGAAAGCAGATGCATAGAATAAGTCTTAATTCCAGTAACTTAGTCTAGTCCGCGTTGCTCCCCACAGGGACATGTACAGAAGCTGAGTAATAGCCAGCAAGGTTGAAGAGTTGTCTCTATAGAAGCTGTTATTGGGGCTAAAGAAAATGTTGACATCATGCAATGTCACGAAGTCAGAAAAGGTGACGGAGTTTTGATGGACTGAGCGATGAATGGTGAATGAGCACATTCAGAGCCTTGGAAAAGAGAAACTGTAGAAGAGGACGGGAACTAGTAGTACAGTTTTAGGGACCGAGAGCCAGAGAGAGAGTGAGAAAGAGAGACCTAGAAAGTGAGCAGAATCAAGATATATTTTGTTGGGTTGCTTGATGCCTTTTATCTGCATACTAGTGAAACGCTTGCACAGGTTTGTAGGTTGTGGGGATGGAAGACAATGGTAGATGGCTGAGAGAGAAAGTATGGCATCATAGGGGAATGATGAAATAACCCAGAGAAGGACTCAGCATGGGCACAGGTGACACAAATGGCCAAAGGCCCTCACAGGTGAGGGGTGGGAAGAGGTGATGGCCTGTGGCAGTGCCACAGAGGGACGGGAGGAAGTCAGGACCTCCCTTTCTTTGTACATAGGAAAGAGTGTTTCCTAATCAAGTGGGATTGAAGGATTTCATGAAGAGATGGAACAGCCATTATGGGAAATGGTGAATGATTCTAGGAACTGAATGTGCCTCTCATTTATTGTTACAATTTAGGGAGAAAGAAGGGAGGAAAAAAGAGTAAGTGGTCTTCCGTTCTTGAGCAGCCACCAGGAGAGATGCTACTTAGCGATGCTCAGCTCACGGTTCGCAAAGCCTGGAGCTGCCAGTCGCTAGTCCGCAGGATGCTGAATTTCTCCTTGCAGAGGCAGGTCAGTTCTGGAGTATGTTAAGAAAGGTGATTTCCTGTTGAGTTCATAATGCTCTGAGCCTTGGGTGCAATTTGAAAACATCATAGTCATAAAGGATTGAGACAAGGGAAGAAATGGAAAAGTCATTTATATCAACAACACTGGTAACACTGCCTGCCCTCCACCACATCCATTAACTAATTAGACACGTTGTCAGTGCAAGGAATTTTGCTCCGTGTTTTTGCTCAATTGGAACTGATGAAAAGTGCGTTCATTCCGTTTGCTTCGAACTTCAGGAAGTCATCTTTGTTCTGGGTGCTCAGCCACCTCTTTCGAGCTCACTCATCTGTGGCTGAATTTAATGAGACCTACATCTTGCTGTGAAGTAGGTTGTGGAAATTATTGTAATGATTATTAAATCATTTTCCCCAGTCTTTTTACTCTTTGAAATGTTTAATTTCCCAAATCCCAAGTCATCTAGGAAAATGAAAAGACTGCAAAACCAGCACAGCTCCCCTCCCTCAGCCTCAGTGTGCAGGTCCCCTCCCATCTCCTTGATATTTACTGAATACCATTATGGAAATTAAAACGCAGCGGTAGCCCACATCATGAAGTTCTTGCTGTTTTTGGGGGCTCAGAGTTTGAAAGCTGATAAAGAAAACCAACACAAAACATAAAATTTATCAAAGGAAATAAAATGCTTATGGCAAGATGGAGTTTAAGAAAAACACTTCCAAAGACTTTTATGTTTTTGAGACTGTAGGTATAAGGAATGCAGAGTCTTTTGACAAGACTCTGAAGACGCTTCTTTATGTGTGAGTTGTTTGAAGGACATGTTGGAAATTCACTTGTGGCTTGCCTGTTCCACGCAAGGTGATCATACCCATGGCTTGTCCAGCCGAGGCTCAGCTTAAATGTGCCACCATTAACTACATCTTCCCTTTGCTCTAGCTTGGAAGATGGATTTTATATTCATTCCGTATAGGAAATGAGCATTATATTTGACAGATACAAAGATATTCAGTAACAAAATAAATTCTTGTGTATTGGGTTGCCCATTTAGTTTAATTTTCCTTGAAGGACAAGCTGAGAAGTGACTTTTTATATAAATCCTTGCTCTCTAAGGTAGGGCAAGATTGCCTTCCCATACATCATTTCTCAAAGTACAGAAAAAACGTAAATCCTACTGCAACTGTGCCATTTGCAACTCACTAAGTTAATGTTTTACCAAATATAATAGCTTGAAAATATTGTCAAAAATGGACCTTGAAAATGCTGCTTATTTCCCTCCATAAGTAATGCAAAGTAGGAATGATTGGCTTCTCCTATGAAGTTTACCTTTCTCTGAAGGGAGGAGAGAACTTCCACTTTGACTATGACCCTGTCGGAATAAGATCGAAGTCGGCGAACTCAAAAGGCTTCCATAGCCTTGGCAACTCATGACTAGAGCCTAGGGAGATTACTGAAGCCATAAACAAGAGTGTCAAATTGTTAAGTCAACAACAGGAGTCACTGTGTACTTACTTCTCATGTGGGATCTGTCCTTAGTGTGTTGTCCAATGTGAAGTAATGCTATAACTAGTACTGAAACAGTATTTTTCACTTTGTGTTTCTGTGTGGGTGCAAACTGATGAAATCTTTACTTAATATATACTAAATCAATCTTCTGTATATAAAGATAATTGAAAATGAATCTTGATGAGAATGGAATGGGAGAGGGAGTGGGAGATGGGAGGGGTGCGAGTGGGAGGGACGTTATGGGGGGAAGCCATGGTAATCCATATTCTGTACTTTGGAAATTTATATTTACTAAATAAAAGTTTAAAAAAAGAAAAAAGAAAACAAATGTTTGATGATATTAATTATCTTTGAGAAATAGGCTGCTTTGGAGAAAGTTTTTAGATTTTTTTTATCACTTCTACTTAGAGAGTTTTGAAATTGCTCTGATACAATCAGTGCATTTTATCAAAGACAAGGGAAATATTTTGTATCAACAAAAAATCACAGTGCAGTTAAGGTGTAGGAACTATGTAAATAACAATAATTTTTCTTCACTTAAAAAGGTAGAGAAGAAATGACTTGAACAGCCCTTGTCCTGACTGTTAAGGAATGGCTTTTGTTTTTTTACAATATTTGTTGAGCTCTTTAATTAACATAGAGTTAAACATTTGTTCATAAAGTCAATTGAAAATAGATATTGAAATTGAAAATAAGAGTGGGAATAAGAGAGGGAGGATGAAGAGAGGTTGGAAGTAAGAGTGGGGGAATGGCCATGGTGGGAAGAATCACCATGTTCCTAAAGCTGTAATTATGAAGTGTGTGAAGTTTGTAACTGTAAAGTTGTATAGGTCTACATACATTCCTAAAGACTTACTTCTAAGGGTACAATTCAAAAATTCGCTGTAGCACCCCAAATCCCCTTAAGCTGTGTGGTAAAAATACCATTTTAAGTGTTAAAGTGATCACTAGGATAGGATTAAGGGTCTGGTAATAATAATATAATTAAAAAAGAGTGAATGCTCAGACATGGGAAGCCATCCACACAGCAGACTCATAGAATGACTACCACTCTAAATACCACTCTGACATCAGAATCAGCCCTTAAGGCATTCTGGTCTGGCTGAAAAGCGCATGAGAGCATTTCAATGCATGGAAAGCCAAGACACTGAGGCAAAAATGTCCTATGCAAAGGATGTCGGTGAATGAGATCCCAGTGGAAAGAAATGATTATCAAAGAAGGAGGTGATTTTCTCTGAAGGGAGGAGAGAACTTCCACATTGCTTTTGTACTTTTCTAAATTCTGATGGCGTTTGTGGATTCAAAGGGCTTCCATAGGCTAGGCCACTCATGTCAAGAGCCTCAGAGCCTTGAGTGATCAATGATGTCATATATAAGGAGTGTTAATTGTAAAATTAACAAGAATCACTGTGTACTAACTTGCCATTCAGGACCTCTGTCCTCAAAAAGCTGTATTATAACTATGTCTAATTGCTCCCAAAAGATGTATCATTCTTGGGTGCTTTGTTAAAGTTAATTAAGTTTTTAAGAAAAAAAAAAGTGAAATTAACTCCAAGATGCAATGACTTTGAATAGCCCTTGTCTCCACTGTTGAGGAACAGTTTTTTTGTTTGGTTGGTTTTGTTTTTTGTTTTTTGAATTTTTTTACCATGCAAATTGTTGAACTCTTTACTTAGAGTTGGTCTTCTCTGTATAAAATTAATCAAAATTGGATCTTAGTGGAGAATGAGATTGGGAATGGGAGAGGGAGGAGGAGGAAGAATGGGAGAGTGGGTGGGAGGGCAGGTATAGTGAGAAGAATCATTGTATTCCTAAAGTTGTACTAATGAAATGCATGAAGTCTGTATTCTTAAGTGAAAGATTTCTTGGGGGGGCGGTTACATTTTAAAAATTAAAAAAATCTGTTCAGGTCCGTTGCCACCTGCCCCCAAAACAAAAGGAGATTGGTGTTTGTGATGTCAGTTCTGAGGGAGTAAGAAAATATAAATAATAAACAATGGTTTTGATGTTAAGTTTACCCCTTACTACATTTATTAAAAAGATTTATTTATTTGAAAGAGTTACACAGAGAGAGAAGGGAAGATGGCGAGGTGGGGAGAGAGGTCTTCCATCTGCTGGTTCACTCCCCAGTTGGCTGCAACAGCTGGAGCTGTGCCAGGAGCCAGGAGCTTCCTCTGGGTCTCCCACACGGATGCAGGGGCCCAGGGACCTGGGCCATCTTCTATTGCTTTCCCAGGCCATAGCAGAGAGTGGGATTGGAAGTGGATCAGCTGGGAACTTGAACTGGCGCCCATATGGGATGCCAGCACTGCAGGCAGCAACCTTACCTGCTACGCCACAGTGCCGGCTTCATTTTACTATGTTTTTATGGAACAAGATGAAACTGACTGGTGTCTGTCAAAACCTGATCCTAACCACATAGACTGTCCATGTTAAGCAGGGCTTTCTTGCTCCTGGGTAGAATCACATGCACTGTCAAGTGTTTGTGGCTCTTCTTGGCTGGAATTCTCCAGGTACTCTTTTTTTTTTTTTTTTTTTTTTTTTTGACAGGCAGAGTGGACAGTGAGAGAGAAAGACGGAGAGAAAGGTCTTCCTTTTCCATTGGTTCACCCCGCAGTGGTCATTGCGGCCGGTGTACCACTCTGATCGAAGGCAGGAGCCAGGTGCTTATCTTGGTCTCCCATGGGGTGCAGGGCCCAAGCACCTGGGCCATCCTCCACTGCACTCCCGGGCCACAGCAGAGAGCTGGACTGGAAGAGGAGCAACCGGGACAGAATCCGGCGCCCTGACTGGGACTAGAACCCGGTGTGCCGGCACCGCAGGCAGAGGATTAGCCTATTGAGCCGCGGTGCCGGCCTCCAGTTACTCTTAAACTTAACAACTGGACTCATTAGGATTCACCTGTGTCTGCCTTTCTTGGGTGGGCTTCAGATTAGGATACCGGGAAGGAGGAGAGTGAGGGCTTCTGTTTCTCTTACTCTTTGCTTGCCTTGAGTGACTTAGGGATAAGAGGCACAGGCTTAGGTGGCTGTCACAGTATGAGCTGTCATTGGTTTTCTCCTCATCTAGATGGATGGAACATGCCCACTTGCTGGCTTTTTCAAACATTCCTGGTGCGAAAATCTGACTGGTGCTTCCTCGGGGCCAATGATACTATCTGGACTGATTTTCTGTGTCTTTCAACCCTGCCACAGATGCCCACCTTGTTGACATACAACACAGATTTCCTTCACTGGGTGTCTTTATTCCTTTGGGCAGTCTTTCTCTGAAGGAACACTGTAGGTCAAGTTCCTTCTTGACTCAAGGGAAAACAGATGTCCTTGCTTTGCCAGAGAGGGAAGTGTGACAGTCAACCCAGTGTGGCTGTGTGTGTGGTTTTTTTCTTTTCTTTTTCTTTTTTTTTTTTTTCTTTTTTTTCCATCTCAGGCCAAACGTGCAGAGTGGAATCTTCATCTGCACGTACTAGCAAGCATCTCTCCTGCCTAGCAGCACTGGGAGTGGTAGTGAGCTACCACAACATGCCAGGAATTCTCATAAGAAATCTCAGTGTCTTAAATCTTGTTAACTTTCCAGAGTTTTCTTTGCTTATGGTTGGGAGAAGAAAGCAAGTGCTGTGGGACTTTGATATTAGTTTTTAGCAAAGCATGAGCACACACACACACACACACACATGCATGCACACTCACACATTTCATCCTGTAAAAAACTCTAACATTTATTCTGGAAGTAGAAGACCACAAATGCTATTAAGTGTATTTTTCCATCGCTTACCTTGTCCTACGTAGGTGGTGCACACCTCACTATGGAACAGTCATTGGTCTGCTGGCTAAATCTAGATTGCTGTGTATGTTTGTGTGACTCATATGTGAAAAGACTTTTACATCTTCATATGGTTAAAAAAAGTCAGAGGGAGAATAATCTTTAGTTACATGGGAAAATGATAAGCAATCTAACTCTCAGTGGCTGTCATGTTGTCCCGACACTGTCGTGCCCATCATCTGCACACTATCTGTCACTGTATTCCTCATCCAAGCAAAGTTGAGTGATTGAAACATTAGGAGCTGTAAAGCCTAAAATATTTACTATCTGGTCCTTTGAGAAAGTTTGCTGACCTGTGCTGTAGAATGTGGTATACTTGGCATCGGATATATTGTTCTTGGCTATTGGGGTTTCTGTGAAAATTGAGGCCATAAACAGTTCTATAATTAATATCCTGTTACTGTATACATGAAAACTGTTGAAATAGTACAACTCTCTTAATTTTATGATCTTTTAAGAGTAGAGGATTTTTAATATGATTTGTAAATTTATCACTATCCATGTGTACAGAGATAAAAAAAAAAAAAAAAAAAAACAGAAAAAAACACTTGGCTTTCTCATCAGAGGTATTGTGGGCTACAAATAGAATATGATAGAACTCCAGAGTCATTCATAACATTTAACTCTTGTAATAATCCAGGGCTTAGGATTAGGATGTATCTCTGTATGGGCCTGGGGTGCTGGTGACCTGTTGGTCATGCTAGTATACTGGATGCTATTGGTTTATTTACTTGGTTTCTGTTTGTTCAGTTTATTTCTGGAAGTTAAAAAGAGTAGAAATTTGTAACTACGTTTGAGCTCTTAGGTTTGAACCTGAGGCCTATGTACAGTGACAACAGACAAGAAGATATATTAATTTGAAGAGTCATAAGTAGGACATGGGTAGAAGTGTCGGCAGCCTGGTCACCACGGCATGTATGGCACCATTTACATGATTATTTCCAGAATTTGAAGTCTGATATAACTAGCTCCTCGCTGTCATCTGAATGATTCAAGTGATAGAAATAGCAATTAGCTCTGATCTTCCCCAACTACCTCTGAGTGCTTCCGAGTAAATCCTTCATCTTGTGTTCGTGTGCATTCGTTGTTTCTTTGGACAACAGGCACAATAGATACCCTTGTTTTTGCTTCTTTAATACTGCATGGTTTGTTAAACTCAACCCCTATTTTCAGCTTTGCTGTTGAATGAATTCCACTTTGTTTTTGTCTCTCATGGTACCTAATTACTGCCTCTATTACATGTGAGTTGCATTGGATTTGCTCTGTAGTTACTTGATTTGTTTGTCTTTTCCTTGATTTTGAAGGCAGGAACTTTACCTTTAATGTTTTGTGTGTACTATAGTGTTGGTACTTAGCAGACGTCTCCAAAATTAGTTACTTTTTAAAAAGCTTAATTTAACCTTCATAAATATAAGTTTGATACATTTTTAACTTAAATCAGAAAAGTGACTTCTCATGTATCTTTTTCTATATAAAGTTATGATGCTTTTTTTAATTTTTCATTTTGTTGAGCGGCATGGAGAGGGTGAGAGGAAGGGAGTGGGAGAGACAGAGAAAGAGGAAGGGAGAGGGAGAAAGATCTCAGCCATCGGCTCACTCCCTAAATACCCACAGTGGACAGAGCTAGGATGGGCCAAAGCGAGGAGCCAGAAACACAGTCCAAGGCCCTCAGCACCGGCAGTGCTTGCCACAGTATGCCCTGTTGTAAGCAGCCCTCGGGAGTCAGCACTGGGAGCTAAACCCAGGGTCTCCCTTGTGAGACCCAGGCTTCTCACCTGCAGGATTACATGTCTGTTCCCATGATGGTTTGCGTTTATTAATTTTCCTTATAGTGAATTTTGTCACATGTGTTTGGCTTTTAAATTTTTGTATTTGTATTGTGCAGTGCAAGTTTTACCATCCTGTAAGTGTTCCTGGCATTTATCTATTTATTAATAATGTTGGGAGATATAATCCGTGAGGGAACCCTCAACATTGCAGAGTGTTTGAGGTGAGAAGAGTATCTTGTGTGCATCTCCGTTAGGTGAACTGAGATTTTCCAGAATGTCTGAAGGTAACTCACGTGTGGCATCATGTATGCCGAGTGCTGTCTGTCTGATGGCGTGGTCCTGCGAGTGATATTCTGGGTAGCTGCTTTGAATGCACACGAGTTGTTGATGGGCTTGGCCAATTCAACGTTACTAGAGAACGCTTAGGCGTTGTGAAATTTCCTGTTCTGTCAGGTTTTCAGTATCCATAATTCTGATGACAAAATTGAAGACCCACGGTCCTGCGTGAAAGCAGTGAAATTAGCCATATGTAGACAGTAGTACTGTCCCATTTACTAAGTGGTGACATTTCTGATTTCATTTCAATTGTAATTTTTTATAAAAGCTTTATTTAGAAGACAGAGCAAGAGAGACAGAAAGAAATATTGAAATTTTCCAACCACTGGTTCACTCCCAAAGGCCTGCAACAGCTGGAGCTAGATCAGGCTGAAGTCATGGGTCGGGAGCTCCACGTGGGTGTCTTACATGGCTGGCCGGAATGCAGGTATCTGGGCCATCACTGGCTGCCTCCCAATCCCATTAGCAGGAAGCTAGAATGGAAGTGTGGAGTAGCTGGGCCTCAAACTAAGGACTCGGGCTTGTGTTGTCAGCATTGCAAGCGATGGCTTCAACCACTGCACCATACGTGTGCTCCTAGTTGTCAGTTTTATCGTGAAAAATGCCTCTGTTAAAAATGGAACCCTATTGTTGTATAAAAACACTCTTTCTACAAAGGGGCCGACATGTTGACACAGCAGGCTGAGCTACTGTTCTTATGGGCTACAGTTCTAGTCCCAGCTTCTTCATCTCCGGTCCAGCTCCTTGCTAATGCGCCAGGGAAAGCAGTGGAGGATGGCCAAAGTACTTGGGCCCCTTATGCCCACGTGGGAGACCTGGAAGGCATTCAGGTTCCTGGCTTCAGCCTGGCCCAGCCCCGGTTGTTGCAGCCATTCTGGTATTAATATAGATGTAAGATAAATTTCTCTCTCTCTCTCTCTCTCTCTTTAACTCTGCCTTTCGAATAAATACAATAACTCGTTAGAAAAAAATATTAAGAGAACTTTTTGAACAAGCCATCCTGGCATTGGCAGAGTAGATATTTTTAGGTGAGGCATTTAAAAAAATCTCTTGTTGAGTAGTTTAATGCTAGTTGAATAAATAACATGACAACACAAGGGAAAAAATAGCGCAGTGGAACATCCCAGTGTTTGTTCCCAAACCTACTCATTTGTATTCATTCACAGTAAATTACATCCATTTCTGTATTATAGGTATTTTACCAGCTGAAAAAGGAAGGATTTGAACAAAGGTGGGACGCATGATGACCCTGTCTCATTTAATTCACATTATGCACGGGCCTATGCAGACTTCCTTCATCTCACATCCCAGAAATAGTCAAATGATTAACACCAGTGTCCCCAGGGCATTCGTACTCACTCGGGGGTCAGCATGGCCAGCAGCACTGCCCCACCTCTCGGCTGAGATGGGGGTCCCCTGAGTGCAGGAGGGGACAGTGGGTAGAAAGGGGCAGACAAGTAGCAGGTGGAAAATGGTCTCTGGACACAGGACGCTAGGAAGCTGAAGCTCATCCTGCCGTTGTCAAGGAGATGTCCTCCTGTCGGCCGGCTGCCCCCGAGCTCACTCGGAGCGGAGCTGCTGGGCTGGGGAGAGGAAGAGCCCAGTACAAAACCGCGTCAACCCGAGCTTGTCCGGAAGGAGTTGAGTTTATGCGGGACAGTATTTCACACGTTTGGTAGGAGTAGAGCTTTTGGCTGCAAAGCAAGTTCAGCTGGAAAACATGTCCAGAATTAAGTTTGCTGCGCCCTTCATTTGGCTTCATTGGGTGTTGAGATTTGACTGCCAGGGTAGCTAAAAGGACAGGTTGCAGGGGGAGTCCTCGGTGTTTCCACTGAGTGACGCTTTGCTTCTGAGCCCTTCTGCAGCCCGTTTACCTGTCTCACTGAGCTGAACAGGTGCCACGTGCGGTAGCTGTCGCTACTGCTTCCTCTACTGAGAGTGTGTTTTCCCATAGACTTTTCAAAACTTGTTTGCTTTCCCCATATGGGATTCCCTGAGGGCACTACGCAGTTATCCCATGAAGCGTTCGGATTCAGGTTTTGTTTCCCTACTATAACATATGAAGGTCCTGTGAAAAGTTCATGGGAAAATGGAATTACAAGACCGATTTGGTGAAAATAATTTTTTAAAATCCACGCAGTGTTTTTTTCATAGTGCACACTTTCATAAATGTTTTGAAGATTTCTCATTTGCATAGGTTTCAAATTTGTGTGCTTCCAATAAATTTCTCTTTTAATTTAGTCAATTCATTCCCACAAGGAGTCATTTACTCTTATATGTAGTAGTAGACAACTAGGCTATAATTCTTCACTGAAGTTCAAGGATAAGTATATCAAAAGCCACATTTGGGGGATGTAGTTTGCAGAAAATATCCCTTTACACTTGGCTTTTTAAAAATGATTCATTTATTTATTTGAAAGACAAATTCAGAGAAAGGGAGAGGGAAAAAGAGATCTTTTATCAGCTGGTTCACTCCCCAAATGGCCACAATGTCCAGGGCTGGGCCAAAATGAAGCCAGGAGCCAGGAGCTTCATTTGGATGTCCCACTTGAGAACAGGGTTCCATGCACTTGGGATTCTTCTGCTGTTTTCTCAGATGCATTAGCAGAGAACTAGATCAGAAGTGTAGCAGCCAGAATTTGAACATGAGCCCATATAGGATGCTGGTGCTGTAGGCAGTAGCCCAAGCCACTGTGCTACAAATGCTGGCCCCACAATTCATTTTCTTATAGCACATTGTCCCCAGTGACCTGTAGAATGCTCCTCGAATCCTTCGTGATTAATTTCTGTGGTATGAATGATGAATCATTGCATTGCATGGAGAAATTCCTTGAGGATTTGCATTTTAATGTGGAACCCTGTCCAGTGCGATGCAACTTGTGGAACAAACTGGCTGTTTGGATTTTATGAAAGCCAGTGACTTCTGTTCCATAGAAATAATGAGAAAAAAAATAGGTAAACTTTACAGACTGATGGCCAATTGAAAGAATATTTGAAATATCTATAATGGATGATGATATCACTTCTAGGAGATGCATTTTAAAATGTTATATCCATATTTAATTCTTAAATATTATCATACAATATATAATCGTATATTAAACTTGAAATATGTAGTATATGCATATTATCTATACATGTAAATATAATCATAAAATATATACTGTGTACTTATATTGTATTTTACACTATACATGCACTATATGAAAATACATACTCTGCATGTGTGTATGCATGTGTGTGTTTGTGTGTGCCCAGGGTTATTGCTTGCTACAATTATTTCTTGACCTCTTCATTTTCACTTCTGGTGGAATTAAACACATTTTCTCCTTTGTTCTTTGGGTAGAATCCTTTCTGAGATGAAAAATCCACAATTTTCTTTCTAGGTAGGTGAATGAGACGTTGGTTGAACATAGTTTTTACACTGTAGCCCCTATTTAATGACCTTCTAGCTTCATGGTTCATAGAGAGCAATCTAATACCAAGTTTTAGGCAAAGAAACCAAGTCAGTCTTTCAATGATGTTTTGGGATGTCAGAGGCCAGGGATGTTGGCATATTAGTGGAACATCAATCTCACATATCCCTTAGGCATGCACAGATTTCATAATAACTGATTTGTCCCAGTGCTCATGGGCACTGGTAGACCTCCACAGAACCAAGGTATCTCCTATGCCCCAGCAGCCGTGTTAGACTTAGAAAAGAGAGACTGGAATTAACACTGGTGAGAAGTGCAATGCCAAATAATCACCATTTTCCTGGAATTCCCTGCTGTATATCATTACTAATTCTGTCTTATAAAGAGCCCAAAGTGTTCTATATCTACTGTTAGTTTATCATTGCAAACTCTCCATACACTTAATGCCGGGAACTTTTAATTCATCACTTCAATATGCAGTCAACTAATCAATAAGCAGAATCTAATTTAGGCCTTCATTGTTCCTTTGGAATCTATAACTACTTCTCTCTTGACCATCGCTATAGCTACAGCTATAGTTGCCTGTTTTGAACTAAGCAGATTTAAAGTCTCAAGTGGGCACTTCTCATAATAGGAAAATAATAATACATGGAGGGTACAAGGAAATTCAAGAGCAAAAGGCCTTTGAAAATCATTTCACTTTGGAGAGGACTGGCAGACACTAATAGAGCAGATAATGAACTCTGTGTAGGTGCTAGAGAAGAACTTTTTTCTGTGCAGATGTTTCAGAACCAGCACACTGAAAGGCACACCAAACTCTGCTGTTAACAATCGCCCAACTCTAAACATGCAATAGCTCCTTACCCACATAGTAGCATGTTATGGTTTACACTGGAAATTTTGTAATTTTCATTGTTAATCTTGTCAGAGTGATGCATAAAATTACATATGGAAGTTTTCACCTAGAGAAATGATTTTGGAGAAAGGAAATAAGGCATATGATGTTATGGAATACTTCTTAGAAAATGCTATGAAAATGTTGCATGTCTGTAAAAGGCAGAGAGTGTGAAGAAGGGAACAGACCCAACCCATGGAGTGCTGAAGTGCCAAGTTATGTTTGCTCCCACTTTAGCACCAGTGAGCACAGCTTTGTGCTGTGTAGACGCTGGATGCTGTGAAATGCCCAGTTCATCAGCAAGCCTTGCCTCTCCTGAAGAATGATTTCTGGTTCCAGTCTGCAGGTGAGACACGTGCCCCGGCATGAGAGCTCATGTCCACAACATGCACATCTGAAGTAGTGCTTCCACTTCATTTCCAGGCAGGCACCACTCAGGCTAGAGGGGACTTGTGAGTATTAAACCCTAGCAATGAAGATGAGAAGTAGCACATGAAGTATTTGAACCCGACCCCTGGGAAAATGCCCTAAAAATTGTTGGTGAACAATAGTTGCATTTATTCCCTGTCTTATTTCTTCCAATACACAAAACTTTGTTGGTGTAGCTATGAAACAGTGGTTATCATAATATGGTCACAAAAATACCTAGATCATATAGTACTTGGGTGTTATGTGTTATTTCAAATTCTCTTTAAATTTTATTTAAATTATACTATTTTCATGTATTCCATATATACAAATTCAGGAACATGGTGATGCTTCCCACTCCATCCTCCCTCCCACCCATGCTCCAGCCCTTATTCTTCCTTCCTCTCCTGTTCCCACTCTTAATTTTTACAAAGATCTATTTTCATTTTACTTAACGCTCATAAAGTTAACCCTACACTAAGAGTTCAACAACACTATGAAGATAAAAATAAAACAGTTCATCAACAGAAGAGACAAGGGATCTGAAGAGTCATCAGATCTCAAAATGTCCATCTCTTTTCAATACATTACATTGTTTAAACTTTTATTTAATAAATATAAATTTCCAAAGTACAACTTTTGGATTATAGCAGCTTTCTCCCCACATAACCATCCTCCCACCTGCAACCACCCCATCTCCCACTCCCTCTCCCATCCCATTCTTCATCAAGATTCATTTTCAATTATCTTCATATACAGAAGATCAATGTAGTATATACTAAGTAAAGATTTCAGCAGACTGCACCCACCCAGAAACACAACGTATGAAGTACTGTTTGAGTACTAGTTATACCGTTAATTCACATAGTACAACACATTAAATTTTAAGGACTCTGTTAGTGACTAAAAATCAGGGAAAGCATATGATATCTGTCTTTTTGGGACTGGCTTATTTCACTAAGTATAATGGTTTCTAGTTGTGTCTGTCCTGTTGCAAAAGATAGGATTTCACTTTTTTTTTTTTTTTTTGACAGGCAGAGTGGACAGTGAGAGAGAGACAGAGAGAAAGGTCTTCCTTTGCCGTTGGTTCACCCTCCAATGGCCGCCGCGGCTGGCGCACTGCGCTGATCCGAAGGCAGGAACCAGGTGCTTTTCCTGGTCTCCCATGGGGTGCAGGGCCCAAGCACTTGGGCCATCCTCCACTGCACTCCCTGGCCACAGCAGAGCGCTGGCCTGGAAGAGGGGCAACCAGGACAGAATCTGGCGCCCTGACCTGGACTAGAACCCGGTGTGCTGGCGCCGCAAGGCGGAGGATTAGCCTAGTGAGCCGCGGCGCCGGCACCGTAACTTCTTTATGCAGTCATCAGCTGGTGGGCATCTGGATTGGTTCCATATCTTAGCTGTTGTGAATTGAGCTGCAATGAACATGGCAGTACAGTGCACTCTTTCATATGCTGATTTCTTTTTCCTTGGGTAAATTCCCAGGAGTGGGATTGCTGGGTCATATGACAGGTCTGTATTCAGATTTCTGAGGTATCTCCACACTGTCTTCCACAGTGCCTGCACTAGTTTACATTCTCACCAACAGTGTATTAGGGTACCTTTTTCCCCACATCCTCACCAGCATTTGTTGTTTGTTGACTTCTGTATGAGAGCCATTCTAACTGGGCTGAGGTGAAACCTCATTGTGATTTTGATTTGTGTTTCCTGATAGCTGATGATCCTGAGTGTTTTTTCAAATGTCTGCTGGCCACTTGAATTTCCTCTATTGGAAAACACCTGCTCAAGTCCTTTGCCCATTTCTTAATTGGTTTGTTTGTTTTGTTGTTGAATTTCTTGAGCTCTTTATAGATTCTCATTATTAACCCTTTATTGGTTGCATAGTTTGCAAATATTTTCTCCCATTCTGTTGGTTGCCTCTTGGCTTTGCTGAGTATTTCTTTTGCAGTGCAGAAGCTTATCAGCATGATGAATCCCATTTGTCAATTTTGGCTTTTATTGCCTGTGACTCTGGGATGTTTTCCAAGAACTCTTTGCTTATGCCAATGTGTTGCAGGGTTTCCCCAATGTTCTGTAATAATTTTGTAGAATTGGGTCATAGATTTACATCCTTGATCCATTTTGAGTTGACTTTTGTATAAGGTTTACAGTATGGATCCTATTTCATACTTCTGCTCATAGAGATCCAGTTTTCCCAGCACCATTTGTTGACAAGACTGTCCTTGCTCCAGGGATTATTTTTAGCTCTTCTGTCAAAGATATGTTGGTAGTAGATGTGTGGATTGATTTCTGGAGTTTCTGTTCTGTTCCAATGATCTTTCCATCTGTTTTTGTACCACTACCAGGCTATTTTGACTATAACTTCCCTGTAGTATGTCTTGAAATCTGGTATTGTGATGCCTCCAGCATTGTTTTTGTTGCATAAGATTGTTTTAGTTATTCGGGGTCTCTTGTGTTTCCATATGAATTTTAGCATCATTTTTTCTAGATCTGAGAAGAATGTCGCTGGTATTTTGATTGTGATTGCATTCAATCTGAAAATTGCTTTCGGTAGTATGGACATTTTGATGATACTGATCCTTCCTGACACCCCTATGAGATAAGTGTTGTTATTACTGGCTACTTGCCCAGAATTATACAGCAGGTGGTGTGATGGGACTTAAGTGCGGCAGTCCAGTTACAGAATTCGAGCCCGTCACTGCCTCATGAAGCCTCCCTACTGTCATTGGCGCCTCAGTTTCCTCGGCTCTGTAACTGGGGTAGATAAATTAACACCAAAAAGCGCTCATCCCCTCACATGTATTAAGCATGCAAAAAAATAACTATTGTTGATGTTGCAACAATAGTGAGATATATCTCAGGTGGGAAGCCAAGTCTTATTTCAAGTATTTTCCAATATTTAAAAAAAAATTTTTTTGACAGGTAGAGTTATAGACAGTGAGAGAGAGACAGAGAGAAAGGTCTTTGTTCCATTGGTTCACCCCCCCCACCCCCAAATGGCCACTATGGCCGGAGCTATGCCGATCTGAAGCCAGGAGCCAGGTGCTTCTTCCTGGTTTCCCATGCGGGTGCAGGGGCCCAAGCACTTGGGCCATTCTCCACTGCCCTCCCGGGCCACACCAGAGAGCCGGACTGGAAGAGGAGCAACCGGGACTAGAACCCAGTGCCCATATGGGAAGCTGGCACCACAGGCGGAGGATTAGCCAAGTGAGCCACAGCGCTGGCCCCAAGTATTTTCCAATATTAAGAGATGCAAAATATGAAAATCAAGAGTCACAGAAATGATGTGTGGTGCTGGGGAGTTTAAGGCCCCTTGGAAAAATAGGGGGAGGGCTTAACATAACCACTTAGGCAGAAAAGTTTCCCTAAGGGAGGGGCAAGCCAGCTGTTTTCTGAGGAGTGAAGAGGAGTTAGTAGACTGGAGAGCGTCTGTATAATGCAGACTGAGGTTATATTAGTGCAGAGCCTCCTACCGCAAGTTAACAATTTGGAGTGTATCCCAAGAGCAGCAGGAGGTATTTACAGGAAAGTGTTATGTTCACATTTGGGTTTTAAGATCACTCCTCATGTTGTGTGAAGACTGCATTGGAGCTAGAGGAGACTGGATGAGTAGAGATCATTAGAAGCCATGACTGCAGTCCCACGAGAGAGCAGGATGCTGTGAGAAAGGGTGAGGCATTCTAGGGAGGGAAATAGCTAGGACCAGGCAAAAGGACGTGGGAAAATCGCGTTCTTTTCTAGGCTTTGTTCATCTTCCTTTTTGCTGCTAAAACAAGACTCATGGGTAGCTCCCTTTCCTGTGTTCCATCCATCTCTGAGTTGTACCTGCCACTGCAGGTCCCAGCACCACCTCCCGGCTGTCTGCGCCTGTGGTTTTATTTCTAAATCTAGCGTCAAACCTGCCTACACTCTCCCTGCTCTTATCCTCACTTTTTCACATTTCAAGAAAATCCCAGAATTATGTTGAGCAATTGAGTAGTATGATGTCTTGTAACATCCAAAAATTTTGTTTCTGTAAAATAATATCTTCATTATTTTTTCCTAGTGGAGTTAGTTCAATTAATCTATCCCCACTCACTGACTTAATAACCAGCTGTGATGATTTTACTAATTTTTACTCGGAACCAAGTCTGTGAGCAAGACTGGAATCTTAGATTAAGATTTAGGAGCGCTTTGGTCACCAGACGGATTGATGTCCTCAGTCTTCTTTAATTTATTATCAGTGGGGGATCAGAATGATATTAGAGTGAGTGTATGATTAAGGTATACTTGAGGAAGACCGGTCCACAGCAGTAGATCACATGATTTGGAGGGGAAACTAGATGGAAAGAAAGAACTACAGAGAAATAGGGCAGTGAAGAGAAAAATCATGAGATGAAGATTATGTAAATTTATGTTTGAATGTTGCCTAAGAAATTAGCTAAAAAGGGATGTGTGTGTGTATTAACTGAAATAGTAAGATGAGGCAGGTTTAGAGAGGTTTATAGTCGTATGTGTTTATGTCCCCTATAATTCATGAGTGAAGACCTAGTGTCTGGGATGAACCTATTTGAGCTGGGGACTTTGGGAGATAATTAGATCATGAGAGGAGAACATTTATGGAGGGGATTAGTGTCTTTATAAAAGGACTACATTAGCAGTTGCTCGCCCCTTTCCGTAACTGAGCTTACAGCAAAAAGATGGCTGTGTACAAGGAAGCAGCCCCTCCCGATGTGAATCTACTAAAACCTTGATGTGAACCATCCCAGCCTCCAGAACTGCGATCAATAAGTTTCTGTTGTTTATAAACCACTTGATTCACGCTATTTTATTATTGCAGGTCAGATAGGCTAATAGAGATTTTGTCAAGGGCTAAATTATTTTTTGACCTTCTAGGCCATGCTATGAAATCTGGGCTTTATTCTAAATGTAATTGGATGATGTTAGAGAGCCCTTGGAGGGGGGGAACTGGAAACTATTTATATTTTAAAAGGAAAACTGCATTAGTCACTTTTAAAGATAGTGGCTTAGTAGATATTGAGATCATGCAAGGAGAAGTCAACTGTAAGAACCCATTAATATCTTCAAGTAGACAATTGATGACCTACACCTGTAATGTAAAGGTTTGGTGATGTAAAGTGAGTCAGACAGACATCTGATGACATGAAGTGTGATGCTAGGACGGAATACAAACTACAAAAGTAGGAGAGAAAAACATTAAAAAACTCATAGGGTAGTTTAGCCAGCCCACCCACCACATAATAAAATTCTTGAGAAATCATAAGAAATGGAGGAATAGGAATGCCAAGAAAATAAATTTCTCAAGACGGAGTGTTATGCATGGCTGGATTACAGGATTAAATGCCTCATCAACACAACAGATGGCAATAATCCAAGTCATGGCTTGTTATTGCTAGAACTTCAGGACACCTTAGAAAAATTTTCTAGAATGAACAAGTAAAATGTTTAATGAAAATTACCAGAATCACAATGGCTTCCGACTTTACAACAACACTACTGGGGGCTAGAAGTCAGTGAAACAAAGCCTTCAAGACTCTGCATGAAAACAGTTTTTATTCTAGACTCTGGAGTATTGTACTTGGCTGGGTTGTCAATTAAGAGCAAAGATAAACAGATTTTAGGATATGCATGGTGTAAAGAAAATTGATCCCTTTCCCCAAAATCAGAACACGGGTGTATGTCAAGTTCAAGCCAACCCAGAGTCCCTGAAAAGACTGTGGAAGAAACATCTTCACGAAGATGAAACTGAGAGACTACAGATGTGCGTGAATGTATTTAAGGGAGAATCGCATAGGTGGGAAGAACAGGAGTTAAATTTCCTGTAAGTATTCAGAATAACTGAATACAAGTCACTCAGCTAAAAGTAGCATTTATGCCATCATATTAATTTAAATTCTGCATCTTTAACCAAAAATACAAGAAATTTTTTGGGAGCAGGCAGAATGTATGGGAAGCATGTAGTTTCTGGAGGGAGATGGTTGAAGAGTCAAATCCTCGTCTTCCACGCGTGGGAGGGGATAGATAGTGCCTTGGAGGAGAACTCGAGAAACAGTGTATCAGACAGGTACTGCGTGTTTCATGTACTTGTATCCACATATCAAGGCTGATGCCGAATGAATTGGAGCAAGTGATTACCTCTGAGGAACATGACTAGGCGATTTCTAATCAAACTGGTAGAACTGAAGCCATCAAAGTCGTTTACATGTGTGACTGATAAAAATGGCAACTAGATTTTTCAAACTATTCCTCTAGTTTATTTAAGGTTTGTATGGGCGTGTGTCTCTGTGTGCATTTGAAGGGCAGTGACAGAGAGGGAGGGAGAGGAGAAGTAGATGGGAAAAGGAGTAGGGGGAGAGAGGGAGGAATAGTGAGAGAGAGAGAGAGCGAGAGAGAGAGAGCGAGCACTTCCATCTGCTGGTTCACACTATAAATGCCTACAACAGCTGGGGCTGGGCCAGGCTGAAGCCACAAAACCAGGAGCCAGGCCCTCCAACCTGGTCTCCCACATGAGGGACAGAAACCCAAGTATCATCAGGTGCCTTGGCAGGAAGATGGGTCAGCAGTGACGGCGGGGCAGGGCTCAGTCCCAGGCTTTCCAACACGGGACGAGGAGCCCCAGGTGGTGGCCTAACCTGCTGCGCCACCATGCCCACGGCATCTTCCAGGGTTGTTAGGAGTGGACTGCGGTGCAGAGGAAGAGTGGAAGAAGGGGGAGTACAGTACTGCAGTCATCTGGGGGATCCTGGCAACACCAGAGCGTTGCAGTAGCAGATGCTAGAAAGCGTTCAGTGTGTCCGATAGGCAGACTGCTGGTTGGGGATGATGATGTGGGCTAGAGTGGTGAGAGGGCAGAGTGTGTCTGTTTGTAATCAGTCTTGGAGGGAAAACACGTGGAACTAACACAGCTTACAGGTGAGGCAAGCAGGAGAAAAAAAGGCAAAATAGTAAATGACTACTATTTCGGGTGTTTGATCAGCTGGGCGGTGCATGGTCATATTACTGAAGTGAGAATACTGGAAAAAGAAGTGGTTTTAGGGAAAAGGAATCAAGGATTTCATTTTAGAGCCAGATGAGGTTGCAGTTGATTACCAGACAGGCACGTGGAGAGGTTAATAGAATCTTGTGCACCTACCTCCTTTCACTATGAAACCCTAACCCCCTGCGTACTGAGATTCAGTCATTTTTCTCTTTCCTTGAAGCCTTTTCCAGTCTGGAAAGTCGGAACATTGGATCTGAAGATCCTTCTTCTCTGTAGCTCACTGGTGATGATGGATTCCTGTTGCTTCAGTACCCCCCCACCCCTACACACCCAGTAACACACATAATAATTCCTGTTGCCTGAGATCCCTGAAGGACTATTGTGAACATCAATGAGATATCTGTGAAGCATATTGAGCTTTTGGGGGAAGAAAGCTGTTTATAAATTATGCAGTATTGGCGTGCTGACGGGCTGGGAGGTGCTGGCTGGAAGAACTCAGAGTGCCTGTGCAATGTAAGGAAGCACGCGAACATCAGTGGAAAGGTGGGCCTGTCTTGGGAGCACGGTCTCTTCTTTCCTTTGTCTTAGTCCATCCCCCCCCCCCCCATGCCCGCTGTCCATGGGTTACATTCCTGGGAAATCCGTCAGCACCAAAGTGACCAGAATGAGGCAGGAGGGAGAGGTTTAATTTGCGAAGTGATTTGAGTGAAGATAGTATAATGATTAGAGTTACTAAAGGTGCGAAGATTTAAAAAAGTGAGGAAGGAAAGGGAGACATAAAAACTGGATGAGGACAGCCATTTGCTGCCTTCTCTTGTGCTCTGCTTAATTCCCTTCCTGCCTCTGTGGCTCAGTTTCTGCTCCACTGTGTCTCTGTTCTCTCGTACACGTATTTCCCTCACTCCAGCAACACTGCACACGCACAGGTTTGTCACTCAGGTAAAAATGTTTCTGTTTTCCTAGTATTTCATGTTCTGTAAGTATTCTCCTAAATAAGAAAGCTCAAGGGTATTGCATGGCTCCAGTACACATTAGAAATCTTAGACTAAGAATGTGAAATTCAGAAAAGCAGTGGGCTAAGAATATGCTGTTGTATATCAATGTAGCTAAAAGTTTCTTTTCAGTCATTTTCCAGTGAAAGTCTAAAAGTGAAAGTGCGACTTCACTGTTTTGTAGATGAACAATAGAAGGGCAGCATTTCCAATTCTCCTCCTACCTGCTTCCCTACCTGGCTGTTGACTAGTTGTGCAAGATGATCTGAGCTCTCTAGACTTAATTTTCTCATTTATGCATCAAAGATTAGACCTGAGTCTGAGTTTGTTTTGAGGATTCTATGAAACAAACTTAGTTCTTGCTGCTAATTGCTTGTATTATTAGTATTACTAATTGTTGTAAACATATTTGCTGCTTTTATATTCCTTGAATACTTACTTAAGACTCAGGAGTAGAACATGCGATTCCATACATGAGGAAAAGTTATGGGGGGAAGAATATGAGCCATTTAATGCTTGTGTATATGTTTTGAAGTTAATTCAAAAAGAAGCAAATCAGTTAGTTTAGCAGACACTTTATTTATTTATTTATTGACATGCAGAATTAGAGAGAGAAAGAGAGAGAGAGACAGAGAGAAAGGTCTTCCTTCCGTTGGTTCACCCCCCAAATGGCCGCCACGGCTGGCGTGCTGTGCGGATCCAAAGCCAGGAGCCAGGAGCTTCCTCCTGGTCTCCCATGCAGGTGCAGGGCCCAAGGACTTGGGCCATCCACCACTGCACTCCCTGGCCACAGCAGAGAGCTGGACTGGAAGAGGAGCAACCGGGACAGAATCCGGCACCCCAACCAGGACTAGAACCCAGGGTACCGGTGCCGCAGGCCGAGGATTAGCCTAGTGAGCCATGGCGCCGGCCTAGCAGACACTTTTAACCTTGCCCCTTAAGAGCCAAACACAAAGATAGTATAAGAAAATATACTAGAAACTAAAATCCCTCATGAAGATAAATGCAAATATTCTTAGCAAGAACTTAGCATTATTATATTGTAATTCCAACAATATGTAAAGAAGGTTATACATTATTAACAAGTGTCATTTGTTCTAGGATATAAAGGTTATTTAATATTTAAAAGTCAATAAATATCTTTTTTTAAAGACATTTATTTATTTGAAAGGCAGAGTTACGGAGAGGCGGAGCGGTGAGGGGTGGGGGTGGGGGGCGTGTTCCGTCCATTGGTTCATTCCCCAAATGGCCACAGTGGCTGGAGCTGGGCCAATCTAAAGCCAGGAACCTGCTCTGGGTCTCCCATGCAGATGTAGGGATCCAAGGACCTGGGCCATCCTCTGCTGCTATCCTAGGCCACAGTCGAGAGCTGGATGAGAAGTGGAACAGCCAGAACTCAAATTAGCACTGCAGGCTGTGGCTTAACCCACCATGATGCAACGCTGGCACCAAAGTCAGTCAATATCTGTGTTAATATTAGACACCAGAAGTGATAGGGTGGGCATTTGGCTTGATGTTGAAGATGCTGGTGAAGATGCCTATGTCTCAGACTGAAGTCGTGGGTTCCATTGTGGCTTGGGCTCCTGACTCCAGCTTCCTGCTAACACAGACCTTGGAGGCAGCAGTGATGGCTTGGTAATTGGGTTCCTGAAACCCAGGAGGGAAACCTGGATCGAGTTGCCAGCCCCCAGTTTTAGTCCTGCAGGCGTTTGGGAAGCAACCCTGGGTATGGCAGCACTCCCCGGCCCCGCCCTCAGTCCTGTCTCTGCCAGTGTCTCTCTGCTCCTCAAATGAATAAAAACAAGCAAACAAAAAAATCCATAAAAAAGAAAACCCTCTGATTATCTCACTAGCTGCAGAGAAGGCATTTGGAAAAATTTAGTGGATGCACGACAAACAGTGTTAGCCCTTTTGAACTAGAGGGATCTCATGCAGTGCAATGAAGATTATCTACAAAAATCCATCTGTTAAAGTTTTATTGAGTGGTGGCATCCTTGGATCCCAGTGGAATTCTAACACCGTGAAAAAGGCAAGGCTGTCTGATGTTACCTTTCTATCCTGCATTGTTCTAGAAGTGGTAGTTGGTGCCATCATGCAGTAAAAGGAGATAAGAGGCACATAAAACTGGTTATTCACAGACAACACGATCAATTATGTAGAAAATTCTAAGGAACTGACAAAAAACTGTAGGAATCAATAAGTTTAGTGAGGTTTTAAGACACACGTCAATATACAGAATGAGTACCCTTATTTCAATAAGTTCAGGGAGGCATGAAATTAAAAGATATTTATTTTGGTGCCAAAATTTTGAAACCCATGCAGGTTTTCCATAATATACACATCTCATGTACACACACACACACACATATGTATTCATATGTAATCTTTAATAAACATTCTCTTTCCAGTTGATGTTCAACAAGGAAGAAAATAGCAAAGAAATTCAACATGGGAAGTGACAGTCTCCTCAACTCAGGTTGTGTCAGTTGACATGTAAATATGACCTACGTCAAGGTCAGCTCAAAGTGGAACTTAGATGCATTTGGGAGTACAATCAGAAATCTTCTAAAAGATAATAGGAGAAAATCGTGGCTAAGAAGACAAAAATTTCCTTCAGTAAAATAGCAAAAAGCATGGCAGAGAGTTGGAAAAACTCAATACTAATCCTGGAGTTCATCAAAATTAGAAATATTTGCTTTTGAAAAGATTCTATTTATAAAATAAAAGATAAGACTCGGATGAGAAAATATTAATAAAATTGTTTATCTAACATTCTACTTACAACTAGGATACATAAAAATCTTTTATAATTTAATAAAAAGAGGCAAGCTCCTATAAAAGAGGCAGAATATTATGGCAAAAATAGACATATAGACAGCAGATAAACATATCCCAAAATGCTCAATATAATTAGTCACTAGGGAAATATGAGTAAAATCCCAGTAATATAACATTACAAATGCTTAAATGACCAAATTGAAAAATCATTACATATTAACTAAGATGAATAAAATTACATTGAATCTGCCAGTATTGGCAAGAATGTACGGTGTGCGTAATCCTCATATACTCCTGGTAGGGAACTGGACAGAGTTCCTGGCTCCTGGCTTTGGCCTGGCCAGCCCAGGCTGTTGTTGGCATTTGGAGAATGAACCAGCAGATGGAAGGTCTGTCTGTCTGTGGCTCTGCCTTTCAAAATGAAATGAAAACAAAAATTAAAATTTGAAAAGAATGTTGGAACTCCTTTGGAAACCAGTCTAGGAGTTTATCACATATATTCTACTACTAGATAGGAGTTCGGCGAAAATGAAAACATTTGTCTAAGAATGTTTTTACACAAATGATGATGGACATTTTATTCTGAATATCCCAAAGTAGAAATAACTCAGATCAATGGATACAAAATGACAGCATAGCCATGCAATTGAATATTATCCAACAACAGAGGGATGGTTACTATGGATAAATGCAAAATCGTGGATGAGTCTCAGAATCACTATTCTGAGTGATACACGTGTGACCAAAATAAGGAGCACATACCAAGTGATTTTATTTTATCAGATTGTGGAAAATGCAGTATTATGCATGGGGCCGGAGGGTAGACTGTGTTCACCAGGGGACGGGGCTGGAGGGTGTGATGGTTTCAAAGTGCCTGAAGGAAGATTTGGGTGGTAATAACATGTTATTGTGAACATGGTGGTGACTTCATGGGTTTACATATATGTGTGTGTGAGAGAAAACTCATCAGTTTGAATACTTTAAATATATCAAGTTCATTGTATATTGTGTATACTTCAGTAAAGCTGTAAGAAAAAAGCATAAAATAATGTCGGAAGAGAGATGGATGCTACATTTATGAATAGAAGGACTCTCCATAGAAGCTATGTCCGGTTCCTCCACATTAGTCTGCAAATTCAATGCAATCCCAGCAGTTTTCTGGATGGATTTTACAAATACATGGAAGGGTCTAGACCAAGAATATCTTGAAGGTACTTTTGCAAACCAGAAAAGTGCAAGATACGATATATTAAGAAGTACAGTATTTTCCCATAGGAATCAAAAGCACAATAAAGCCATGGAAGAAAATAAAATCAGAGTTGACAAATTTTTAAAAACTTGCTAGATGACAGTGAAGCCTTAAAATTACTAAACTTGTAGACTTCAAAATAAATAATGATAGGAAAGTTGATGACATGCTTAGAAATAACACATTTTTGTAAATAGACTACACTTGGGTATCTTTTAGGGACAGCGGTCCTGAGGTCTGTTGTCTTTGGGGGCTGCTCGCTGCACTGGCACCGCCATCAAAGTGAGTGCGTGCTGAAGGACCTGCCCCCTAGGTGGCCACTGTGCCCTTGTCACTGCCCTGGGCACCTTCCCTTTGATCTGGGACTAGGAATGGCAGCTTCCATGTGCAGTCCACTGCTTATCAGGCCTCAGAAGAACCTGCAGTCTGGATTCTCGTCATCTTTCCGTCCGAGGAACACACATCTAATGAAGAAACCGTGAGCCTCAGGTCCCAGCACTTCCACACGAACGGTGGGCAGCAGCAAAGATAAAGATGCCCTCAGGTGAGAATACTGGACCTTACATTGGGTCAGCCAGTGCTGTGTGCAGACGTAAGGAACAGTGCTTCTCACAGAGCAGGCCTACGAGTAAACAAGCGATGTGATTCAATGAGACTTTGAAAGCAGGAAATAGAAGCACACAAACGAAACAGTGGAGCCCTGAAGACAGGGCTGGGGTGGGGGAACAGGATTCCGGTATGGATAGCATTCCAGGTGGAAAATCCCAAGTGGTGATTGCATTTTTATCTTGTGTGTCAACACATAGCTACCAATGGTGCTATGTGAGTATTTAAAAGATAAAAAGGAGATTGAGAACTTGTAAAATCGAACAACTAACAACCTGTGTTATACCCGTTATTCATATCATAGGCAAATAATTGTATCCTAAATTAACAAATGCCTTTGAAAACCAGCTAGAAAAGACAAAAATGCCACACAGATAGCAAACACAAAGATATTTCAAACAGCTCATGGAAAACTGGAATTACAATAAGGGTTTATTTTCATGCCTAGTTTTTTCATAATACACATTTCTAGAAACGTTTCGAAGATCCTTCATGTCGTTCCTAACTCAGGGAACTTTCAGACACTGCACAGGGTGATGACAGCGCCAGGATTTGGTGAGTTTGTGAGGGGCTGTGAATTGTCTCACACTGGTGGCAGGATTATAAGCAGGTGCAGTCATCCTGAGAGACGTTTGGCCCTGTCACATTCGAAAGGGTAAATATTTTATGACAAGCAAACCTAGATCTGAATGTGTCCCTTAGAGAAACTTAGGTTAAGGATGTTTATTTCAGCATCGGCACCATGGCAGTAAATAAATTGTGGAATAGAACTGATAAAATAAACAAACCAAATTTATGTATTAATAAGGATAGATCTCAAAAGTAATGCTGAATTATAGTTATAGAATTATATAAACAACATAAAACATTTATGCAAAGATTTAAAAGGCTGCTGACTTAATATTATATATTTTTATGGACACATACATATTAAATGTACAGAAACCAAGGAAGATTTTGATTTTAACTTGTAATGTTTTATTCATTAACAAAAATTTGAAGCCAATACTGCAAGACTGCTGTTTTCATAAAAAAAAATCCTGGCATTTATTAAATCTGGGATGTGGTTCATTCCATTTTTAAAGTCTCTTTATTTTCTCTATACTTTTCATATATACATGCATTACAACTCTTGAGGAAACTGATAAAATTCTACATATTTGCTGCAAAAGTATTTCCCTTTATGTATGTAAATATATTAAATATTATTTATATATAATAAATTATATTGTTAAATTGTATTTATATTATTATATTTATATATTTTATATATAAATAAATAGCTTAATAATCTTCAAAATGTAATTTATGAAATTTCAGTTTTGTTTTTGAGATAAAATCCTAAATCTAAAATATATGCAATTTAAGAAAATTGTTTTTTAACAACCTCTGCAACCAGTTTGCTGAAATGCTTATTTTTATGTTACTGTTTCTCCAAAAAGAGACCACATGACAGATACTCATATGAGGAGAAATTACTTCTGATTGTAAACTTGAAATGATTTTGTAAAAGCAAACATGATCCTTTTTTCTGTTTTACCTAAAACTGAAATTGAGGTCGGTAAAAAGTTTTTTGAGAAAGAGAAGCTGCTATTTCAAATGCTGAGACCTGAGCAAGATCGATCTAATATGACCACATGGAAACAGAGCTGCCCGCCTGGGCAGGAATGCAGTCACAAATTCCTGACTTTATTGGAAGCAATGATGTGTCCAAAATAAAAATGATACTTCCAGCTTCACTTGCCCTGTGGGGTGACTGATCAGACACAATGAAAGGCATCGGGCGAGGTTTCCAGAATCACCATTTCTAGTGCCCTGGCTTGGCTGGTACAATGGTATTGTCATGCCTATCTTTCTCTTTGCCTTCCTGGAACACAAATGTGTTGACCAGAAATCCAGCAGCTATTCTGTGACTTCGAGAGCACAAGACAGGTGCTTAGAATGGTGCAGACAGAAGCATGCCAGCATTGGACTAAATACCCTCCTCTTTTAAGTTAGAAAATGAACCACTAACATTCTTCAAATGCTGTGGTCAGGACTCTGTGTGCATTTACTAATTAATACGTGGCCTAAACATTGCATGCTGATTCGTCCTGATAGAAACCTCTTACTGGCTGCATCTTCCGTTGTAGGAAAGCTGAGGGTATAAACTAAGGAATCTGGATTTAAGCTGGAAGATAGCATGTTCTACAAGAAAACCAGATGGTCGTGATAAAATTAAAATGCTCTGGCAGTTGCTGGCGCCGCGGCTCACTAGGCTAATCCTCCGCCTTGTGGCGCCAGCACACCGGGTTCTAGTCCCGGTCGGGGCGCCGGATTCTGTCCTGGTTGCCCCTCTTCCAGGCAAGCTCTCTGCTGTGGCCAGGGAGTGCAGTGGGGATGGCCCAAGTGCTTGGGCCCTGCACCCCATGGGAGACCAGGAGAAGCACCTGGCTCCTGCCATCGGATCAGTGTGGTGCGCCAGCAGTGGCAGCCATTGGAGGGTGAACCAACGGCAAAGGAAGACCTTTCTCTCTGTCTCTCTCTCTCTCACTGTCCACTCTGCCTGTCAAAAAAAAAAAAAAAAATGCTTTGGCAGTTGATAGGAGAGTTAGGAACGAAGTAACAGAAAGCTGGTAAATGTAGATTGAGCTTTGAAAGTGTCGCTCCCCCTCTTCGTGGAGGAACAACACAGGACCCTGCGCTGTTCTTTTGTCTGCTCGGCCCTCCCCGGGGTTTGCTGCTGGTTCTTCCCGGGTTGGCTACTGACCCTTTCACCTCCGTGGAAGGGTGGTTCCCCCTGCCACTTTCCCCACTTCCGCGGGGGAGCGGCACACCGCCGGCCGGCTCTCTCGGGGGCTGCACAAGTGTTCCTTCAGATAGATGTTCCTGGTGCATGTTGTCTCTCTCCTCCTTTATAGTCGTCTTCCACCAATCCCAACTCTGCTACCCACACGCCGAGTACGCTGCTCTCCTCCAATCAGGAGCAGGATCAGCTCCTGCAGGTCATCACTCAAGTTGGCGAGAGGCAGCTACGTAGAAGTTGTTACTCCCTTCTCAGCGCCATATTGTGGGAGAGCAGATGCATAGAATAAGTCTTAATTCCAGTAACAGTCTAGTCCGAGTTTCTCCCCACAGAAAGTTGTTTTCAAGGGATGAAGACATTGTTGCTTTTAAAACAGGATTTAAGAACATTTTAGTGAATATAAGCAGAAGGAGCAAAAAAGAGCAATAAGCTAGAGAAGAGAAAATGTCAATGATAAGCATAAAAGTGCCTTTTATAGTACAATTTATTTAATATAGCTAACACAATTTCCAACTGTTGAAATTTGCAAGTGGAAGTTTTAAAGTCCGCCAGCTTTTTCTTGTTTAGTGAGGACATCATTGACTTTAGAAACACGAGGACCATCTATCATTATGAAAACACACAGGTGATGCCTGTGAACAAGGGATGTCCATGGGAGGATTGTACAAGGAGAGGATGGAGCCACAGAACAGTTTTCCCCCAGCACTTAACACATAGATTAGGAATAGGAGTCACGTCCGATAACCATCTGACAGAGGTCGTCAGATCTATATTGAAGAATATGTTCTGAAAAAAATTGAGATTTATATTTAAAGATAAATTCTTCCTTTTATTCCATTGGCTGATTTTCTAGTATTAATTATATCTAGATAATAGAGAATTCACCATTACTTGGAACATTTTAATAAAAAAAATTGGTTCTAACAAGGGCCAAGACTTTGGACTAAATGCAATGGGAATATTGAGGGATAGAAGTGTTAGCTTTAGAATACTCAAGTTTTTATTCCTTTTAAAAGATTTATTTGCTTATTTTCAAAGAGAGAGAGAGAGTGAGAGACAAAGAGTGATGAAAGAGCGAGCTTCCATCCACTGGTTCACCTCCAGATGGCTACAACATCCAGGACTGAGCCAGGCTGTGGCCAGGAGCTTCATCCAGTCTCCCACATGGGTGGCAGGTGTCCAGGTACCTGCTGCTCTCTCTGGCCATTAGCAAGGAGCTGGATAGGAAGTGGAGCAACTGGGACGCAAACCGATGCCCATGTTGAATGCTGGCATCACAGGCCGTGGCTTTCCCAGCTGAGCCATAACACTGGCCCCTGGAATACTCAAGTTTTCTGATCCCACTAAAAACGGAATATTCCAAAAATCTATTCAAACATTTTGCGTTAGGGTGGGTATTGTGGTGCAGTACCCTGGCTGTGGTGGACTGCTGGGAAATGAATCAGTGGAAGGAAGATCTCTGTCTCTCTTTTTCTCCACTGCTCTACCTTTCAAGTAGTTGAAATAAATAAATGAATGCACATTAAAAATCTCCTATCAATCTGTCAAATGATAAAGTCAAAGCAATAAGAAAACAGTTCTGAAAGTTACTTGAAGAGGTTTTGCGTAACTTAAACCTAGCATCAAAGATAAGCTAGTTTTCTGAGAGACCAAGGACATTGTGAACCACTTGGGGTTGCATTTACACCAACGGGGTAAGGGCTGGTATTGTGGTGCAGCAGGCTGAGCCTCCTCCTGTGACATTTCTCGTCAGCATCTGTTGATGAATTTTCAAAGTAAAAAGAAATAATAATAATAAAACATGAAATAATAAATAAAAATGATAAATCAGAATAAGTGATAAACTATAGCAACCTGTGGTGAGGCATTAAACTTAGATAACTATAGAATAGAAAACTAGTAGGGAGGATCACAGTCACAAGAATATAAACTGTAAATCTTTGGAAAATAAAGATATAAAAAGAGGATAACAATAGAACTATAATAAAATCATATTTACAATCAGTGTGATTAGTTGAATTTGTCTACCAATTCATTGTGGGTGCAAACTGATGAAATCTTAGTATATACTAAGTTGATCTTCTGTGTATAAAGATAATTGGAAATGAATCTTGATGTGAATGGAATGGGAGAGGGAGCAGGAGATGGGAGGGGTGTGAGTGGGAGGGAAGTTATGGGGGGTGGAAGCCATTGTAATCCATAAACTGTACTTTGGAAATTTATATTTACTAAATAAAATAAAAAAACACACACACACAAAAAAATCACACCAATACCACTTGTTGGAGTGAAAAATATATTTCTTGACTGAATGACACAATGAATGTGGCGGTTCAGGTGTGAGGTCTGGGAGGGAGGGCAGTGAGCTGGCATGACTGCAATGATGTGAACCGTAGCAGGGCTCATCCAACCATCTTTGTGCTCACACTCTTGTACTAATTTCCGATGTTACCTTTCAAAATTCTGTATTGTCTGACTTCTCTTTGCAGTTATTGTCTTCATTATATCAGACACTCACATGCCACTAGTTTAAAAATTATGATACCCTTTTTTCTGTAAAACAAACACAAAGACAGAAAAACAAAGCAAATGAATAGCTTAAGAGATACCAGGTAAAACCTTTTGTTGTTGCTGCCTAAATCAAGATACTGGATTTTTCCAAACTCTGCTGTAGTGTCTTTACATGGCCTGTGCCAGTCCCTGTGCCTCCCATACCTGAAAGTAACTATTATTCTTACTCTAACAGTGTCCACTTCCTTGTACTGGTTCACGTTCTGCCAATAGACAGTAGAGTTGGTATAGATCATCTCTAGAACTTGAGTTCTTCTACGGCTCTTATCATTTGTTGGTTCCTTTTTCATCCATGCCTTTTGCTTTCATTGTATCTATTCAAGAATAAAGGGTATTTGTTCTATAGAGAGGGACATGGTTTAATGGGTTGGATAGTATTGGGACAGTTTAACATAATTCTTTTTCTTCTATTGTTTTTTATAAATGATCAGCTGGGTCCACAAGTATTTTCCAGTTCAGATTTTATCCATGCAACAAAACCAGGGGTGGCATTCTACTCTTCAAATAAGATGCATTTAAAATCTAATAATCACTCTTTTTGTGATACCACAGCTGTTATATTTACTGTTTCCATTGACTAATTGAATATTGCAAAATTTATCATTTTCTCATTTATTGGTATGAATATGAATATTTTAATGAATAAATTATTTCTCTAGTCTATTAATTGATTATATGATGAATTTATAAAGGGAAGAGAGATACTTAGTTCCTGTAGTATATCTGTTTTCAAGGTAGCACATTTTCTGTAAATCTCCAAAGGTGACGTTTGTTTTTCTAAATCATTAATTCATAGGTTCAAATATTTGCTATTACGATTTTGAAACTCAGAATTCCCTATCTTTGACATTTGTCACTTGTCTCTTGATTCCTTTGAGTCTCTGTGTGCCCCCATCGTCTGGAGATGTTATCACTCACCTTGTACATTTCCTGTCCCAGTTCAGTGACCTGCCATTTTTCAAAGAAGCTGGTTCATTGTTTTAAAAAAGATCTATTTATTTATCTGAAAGAGTTAGAGAAAGGGGAGACAATGAGAGACAGAGAGAGAGAGAGAGAGAGAGAGATTCCATCAGATGGTTTACTCCCCAGATGGGCACTTTGGCTAGGGGTGGGCCAGGATGAGACCAGCAGTCAGGAGCTTCATCCGGTCTCCTACATGTGTGGCAAGGGCCCAAATGCTGGAGCTATCTTCTGCTGCTTTTCCCAGGCCATTGGCAGGGAGCTGGATTGCAAGTGGAGCATCCAGGACAAGAACTGGTGCCTGTATGGGATACTGGTGTCGCAGGAGGCAGCATTACCAGCTGTACCACAGCGCTGGCCCCTGAAATGCCCAAGTACAGTCTGATGGATAGGGTTGTCTACTGATGTTGGGTTGCTTATTGTCTCTAGTTTTCTTCATTGGATATAATTGGGATGAAATTGACGTTTAGACCCAGTCTACTGTTAGACATAGATGATGCTCTAATACACCATGCACATTTGTTTATCATGTTGCTTGGTACGTTCTCATTCATTCTCTGAAGTCAAATATTTGTATCTGTGCCTACATTTATCATTCGTCTGCCCCATGTACATCCACAACAGCATCGGTTATACTCTATGAATTGACACTTCTCAATGACAATTCAATGGCATTTGGGACTACGTAAACTCATCTATATTGCATTTGTATCATCTTTTCCTATAAGAATTCTTGATTTCAAGAAAACAAAAAATGGTAAAATCTGAATAACCTATAACTGCTTAGTTTATTTATTCTACAATATATAGAAAATATTCTAAATATAACTGAGTAAAATACTAATAATGTTAACCCAACTGCTGAAACACTAATAATGTTAACATTCACAACTGCTGGGCAGATTCTATTTTCTAATAAATTTTAATTCCAAGCATTTTAACTCCTTTATTAATATATAATTTGTATACTATAAAATGCACCCATTTTATATATGCATATATATGATTTCATGGTATTTAGTATATTTACAGAGTTACATGTACATCATTACAATCAAGTTTAAAACATTTATTTCCACTGAAGAAAAATCTACCTATATTGGGTTATTCCTCATTCCTGCTTATCCATTCTGTGCCTCTGCTTGCTTGCATTTTCTGGAGATTTTATGTTAATGGGATCACATATATGTGATCTGTTGTGTCTTGTTTAATGTAATTAATATTAGTCTATTTTTAGCATGTATTATTTTGATTGCTTAATATTATTGATTTTATACACATGCCACCTTTTATTTATCCATTGACCAGTTGAGAGTTGTTTTGTTTGTTTCTACTTTTTGATTTATGGTTAATGCTACTATGACTGTTTGTGTATAAGTTACTGTCTTGTGATGGTGGGAAATAAAAATTAGAATCTGCCATGAAGTCAATATCAAATGAAATTCTAAGTTATATAAGTTTTTCAGTATAGTAAGTTTTTTCTAATTTTTTTAAAATCTTTATCTTCCAAAAGAAAAAAAATTAATCCAAATTTCAGTACCATGACTTTATTATTTAGTGGTCAGAAATTGCTGGGCTTTTTTTCGTGCTTGAATAGTTTCATTGCTACTTTATCTTTCAACTGGAACCAAATAGTTGTAAGATTTTGATGAGAAAATCAAGTTCATTGGATTGAGTTAGCCATTGCTACAGTCATATATGTCGCTCAGCAAATACAGTAATAATTATCTTGGCATCCTTTCATAAATGGAAACTTGAATAATAAATTCAACAGCATAACACTAAACTACTAATAGATTCTTTTATCCTTAGCATGAAAATCAAAGAGTCTTAAGATTTTACCAACCTATGTTAGGTCATTGGATTCTGGAAAAATGATCATAAGTATATTACATTGTATGATTCATATATTTGTGCCATTGAATTCTTTTTTGTTTTTCCCTTTCTAAGCTTAACTGTACATTGAGCATGAATTGTTGACTCTTGGAACAAAACAAAAAGGAAAAGCCAAGTGGGGAACAGAGGTACAGACATGAATATAACATTAAATAAAAGAAGATTGTTCTTGAACCAAAGACCAACATGCTCAGTTCGTCTGCCATTTATGTTCAGAGAATATTGGTCACACTTTAGTGTATTTGCTTGTAAATATTGGGCAGCATACTTGGGTTAGCGATGATGCTGTAGTTTGAAGTATGAATAGGTTCAATCCAGTATGATATAGTTTATGCGAATTCTTTATAAACTGTAGGCATTTCCTAACTTCCATTACAATTCTTTGACATAATTGCCAATAGTAACACTGTTATTTACTTAAAAATAACTTAATTTTTACTTCATTAAGTGAATTTTAGTGAACTGAGTATATATATACACACATAGAAATATGTGATTATGTATCTAGACATGTATATGCACACATACACATACATACTAAGATCATATCGTAGATACAATGTAACAAAAATAGCTCAGCACTTTGTTAAATAAAATAAAAATTTTGTGTTTTGTACCATCTGAAACCATCTGGCGCGCTTCCAGTAACAGCCATTCTATTTGCTTGATAAACACTACTAACCGACAAGGGTATGGAATCCAAAGGATTTTCAGTCTTCAAACTTTTTTTTTTTTTTTTAAAAAGGATCATATTTTAGGCACCCTGAACACTTCAGAATAGTAAGTAGATGTCTACATCATGATCATGGGACAAATGTAAGAAAAAGCCTCTTATGAGAATGAGGAAAACAGAACAGAGATAAAACATAGTCTAGGAGTGTGTCAGAGCTTTCTGTTTGCAATGAATTTCTTTTATTAGTCAACAGTAGCTGGACGTATAGCTCAGCTATGTGTCTCCCTTTGCTGATAACGGAAATAGGAAAATACTGAGACTGGGGTTTTCCTTCAACCTAACTATTTCTAGAACATTCCAAGCTAGCATTGACATAAAAACAATAGCTTCCTTTGTTGGGAATGAAGATTAACAATTTTAGGGGTACAATTTCTTTAAAGGACAGAAAATGAAGGCAGTGTAGTTAATTTTCTCTCCGGATATGCTTAGCCCCACATTCTTTTACTCTGCTGTGTTCTCTATTTCTTTGGTTTATAAATCCTCTTTAAGCTAATCCATAGTCCTAAAGTGTGGTTCCTGAGTAACTAAACTCTTTAAGAAAAAGTACCTTAAAGTTTATACTAATTTGCCAAAATGGAATTTTTACTAAGATCTTTGGTTTTAGCTTTAGAATACGTATTTCTGCAGAAAATTATTCACACTGAAAAAAATCAACCAAGAATCCCTTTGGGATTCTAATCCACATCGCCTGAAATATTTATTAATTGAGATGAAAAGGCTGTGTTCCTTTTAGAATTCTAAATGGAGAAGCAGTGTTTCCAGTGCCTGTAGGTTTGCGTTAGCTTTTTTGGTGTCTGCCCATGTGAAAGAGCCCTTCTGCTGTACTCAAGGTGTCAGGGCGGGAGCACTGGGTTCAAACAGAATTGGTCTTGCAAAGAGTATTTTCCTGACTGCATTCAGATTTTGAATAGAGCCCTAATCATACTACTACAGCATTGAAGCAGCTTGCTCAGATACTCTTTCTAGAGATAGGGAGGAATCCACTGCAAAGATTATATACTTTCTTTACATGTAATTCAATGTAAAAATATATTCCATCTCAAGTGGAATTTATAGTGTATTGTATGATGTTCAATGCTATTAGCTACCTTATAACAGACAAAGCCCTGCTGTGTGCCTGTGCGAGATGTTCAGTAGAAAAAAAATCAAATTATGATTGATGAATGCAGTCCTTATATCCAAATAGCATTCATTATGTGTCCCAAAGAAATGCATTATTGAACTTACAATAGGTGAAAGAATGCTTGCGTTCATGAGTCCTGGAAGATTCATATATGTTTGTACAACACCAAGTGGGTCCACAGATGGAGACAGATATTTGTCCTTAGTATTATAATTTCAATCCAAGTTCAGAGTCAGATGTAAGTGAAAAAAATGTTCTTCCTTTGAAGATTGTGAACTTTATAAAAACAAGCAAGCAAACCAACCAACGGAAAACCTGTCTGATACGATTTGGAAGGAAAACCTGTCTGATACGATTTGGAAAGAAATCAATATTGTATGTCTAAGAAGGAACAGACAAACTAATATAATTTTCCAAGGATTGTTCAAAGTATTGTAGATGTTTTATGGCCTACAAATTTTTTATTGTGTGATTATCAATATATTATTATTTTTAAAATTTATTTTATTTATTTGAAAGGCAGAGGTACAGAGAGTGAGGGAGAAGGAGGGAAGGAGGGAAGGAGGGAAGGAGGGAGGGAGGGAGGGAGAGAGGGAGGAGAGAGAGAGAGAGAGAGAGAGATTGAGATTTTCCATCCACTGGTTCTCTCTCCAAATGGCCACAATGGCTGGGGCTTGGGCCAGGCTGAAGCCAGGAGCCAGGAGCTTCATTCTGCTCTCCCACGTGGGTGCAGGAGTCCAAGGACTTGAGTCATTCTCTGCTGCTTTCCCAGGTGAATTAGCAGGAAACTGGAGCATAAGCAGAGCAGCTGGGACTTAAACCAGAGCCCGTATGAAGTGCTGGCATCGCAGGCTGCAGCCTAACCCGTTAGGCCACAGTGCTGGCCCAGGGTCTACAAATTCTTATACCATCGAAGAAAGAGGCAGCGTGCCATTTGAGGATAAAACATGGCCAACCAAGTGGGGAGACAGTGGTTGGAAGTTCATGTGGGGTCAGAATCCTTAGGATACATGTTAGTTCTTCTACTTCCTAATGTTGAATCTTGACCAAATTACTCACTTCGCTGACAACTCAGTTACCTAACTTTTAGGTCTGGTATTTAGGATGAAAATTCTTAACACTTGCAAAGTACTTGAAATAGTATCACTGAAAAATGGTGAGCTAATATGCATTTAGAGTTTCAGATTATTTTTCTACTCCTATGTGTTGACTATTCACTTAGCACTGATTGATCTACTGATCTTAGCTTCCTTTAGTAATTTTGATTTCATATTTTTAAAACAAATGCAGAAGTCAGTGGGTTGGGTTTATGATGGCTAGTTCCTGCATAGACTGCTGGAGCTAAAATATTCCAGGTGGGGTGATATTAAGAATGACTACAGGTATCTTCTGCTAATCTGCCCATTTCTCACTAATAAAAACAAATGGAAGAATGTATTAAAATAGGTGTTGAGATTAGTAAATATGCAGTACAGAAGGTGTAGCTACTGAGTACCCCATGCAGTTATCTGGAAAAGTTGGTTGTGTGGGCATAAATCTACACAGCTAACCCAAATCACAATCTTGGATTAATTAGGTAATTATCTAATTGGCTATCTTTAGGAAATGACAGGGTAACTTTCGAGAGTTACACAGAGAGAGGAGAGGCAGAGAGAGAGAGAGAGAGGGAGGGGGAGAGAGAAAGAGAGAGGTCTTCCATCTGATCGTTCACTCCCCAGATGGCCACGACACTGTACCGATCTGAAGCCAGAAACCAGGAGCTTCTTCCAGGTCTCCCACATGGGTGCAGGGGCCCAAGGACTTGGACCATCTTCTACTGCTTTCCCGGGCCATAGCAGAGAGCTGGATCAGGAAGTGGAGCAGCCAGATCTCGAACTGGCGCCCACATGGGATGCTGGCGCTTCAGGCCAGGGCATTAATCCACTACGCCACAGCAGCGCCAGCAGTTACTTTAATAATTTTTCACAAGTAAAAATACTTCACGGGAATGACATGGTGGCGTAATGGGTAAAGGTGTCGCTAGAGGCCGGCATCCCATGTAGACATCAGTACGATCCAGCTCCCTGCTAATGGCCCTGGGGAAGCAGCAGAGGATGACGGCCCCAGTGTTTGGGCCCCAGCACCCGTGTGAGAGGCTTGGATGAAGTTCCTGCGTCGGCATGGCACAGTCTTGGCCATTGTGGCCATTGTGGGAGTGAACCAGCAGGTGGGAGATCTGTCTCTCTCCTCTGCTTCTGCTGCTTGCTTTTGGTAAATCTGTCTTTAAAATAAATAAATACATCTTAGGTAAAATAAAGGACTTCTCCCTTGTGCGTGGCTCTGGAGTGAGAACTTAGTCAAGCACTTATCGAATAAGATGAGCTCCATTTTCCTCAGTGGACTGTAATTCAGAAAATCACACTCACTGATGTGTAAACTTACAAACCTACATCCAAAATAAATACTTAGCTCAAGAAAATCGATGCCAATTTATTTCTAGAATATGCAAACAGATGTTTTAATTTGTTGAGAAACAAACAGCTACCAAGAGCCAGGGTGACATACCTGGCACCAAAAATACAAAGAGAAACACAATAATTTCTCCTTCCTTGGAGGAAGCCAAGCACACAACCAAAATGCTTCCTGGTAATATGGGCAGGGCGCATTTTCTAGCTCCAGTATGGCCACTTCTAACAGCCAGTGAGTGCCCTGGACCTCCCACTGGGGCTGACCGTACCTGTGGTACATTAATTCATTTGATCCCTGTGACCACACCATGAGACAAGCTCCATTTCCCCTCTGCTTTCCATATGAGGAAACCTCATTGGAGCCAAAGGAGCTCAGAACCAACTTGGCCGTAGGCATTGTGGTGCATAGCTCTCTGTGTGATGGAAACGGCCTCCTCCCAGAGTGGTTCCTACCCACTTGTTCTTTTGGCTTTATCTCGTTTTTATTTTTAATCTTTTGGCTTTTTTTTTTTTTTTTACCAAAAACCTTTTATTTAAGGAATACAGACTTCATGCATTTCATAAACACAACTTTAGGAACATAGTGATTTTTCCCATCCTACCTGCCTCCCACCCGCACTCCCTTGTGTTTCAGAAATCGTTGGCTTTCTCTTGTTTGTTAAACCTTTGTGGTCTTATGAGATGAAAAGTGCGTGGCCTCCTCTACTGGCCTCTGTGACACAGTGGTTTGCTGGTCTTGCTCCTGGTTTCCGACGATATCCTTAGGGTGTTTGAGGACTCGTGGGCTTCTGTTAAATGTAGTTTATCCCATGCTTGGACACGGTCTCTGCTTACTCCTCCATCTCGTCTTCCCCAGAACCTTGGTTTCTACCCATATACAACCTACGCACCACTCACTGTGTCCAGTTCAGGCCTCCCTTCCCAGTACAAAGCTGACATGTTCACCCACTTCCTGGAAATCTCGTGGTGGAACGCCCACACTTTATTCAATATGTCCCACCCATCCACGCAGGAAGTGAGCACACATCGTGGTCCTTTCAGTAAACGAGGCCACCGTTCTCACAGTTTCTCAGTGAGATAATGAAGACGTCCTTGACGCTTGCCTTTCCTTCAATGCACCCTCTATGTCCATCTCTGTCGTGGTCTCTTCCCTGCCCAGTCTGCTTCCTCTCACCACCAACGCCGGGCTCAAGGTATCCATCAGCTCACTTCTTCCCTTCTCGATTTCCTGACCTGCTTACCGAGCATCCAGCTCCAACCCAAAAGTCAAGGTGACCTTTCAGGTGCTGGAATATTTGCCCTCACTTTCTTATGGACGTGGACAGAAGACCCCTTAACGTGGCCCAGGGGGTCTCTCACTTCCTGGTTCCTTTTCCTTGTTCCTCATTGTCATCCTACGCTGTTCCTTCTGCCTAGAATGTGGGCTTTGGTTTCTTCAGCCTCTGCTCCCTGCCTAATAGAAATGGATTTCCTCCTGCACTTTCTCTTGACCGAGACAAAGTTTCCCGTGGCAGGTGGTCTGGTCCTGTGCACATTCATGTCGCGGCCTCTTTCAAAGTTGCCAGTGGATGTGCACTCATTTATTGCTTCCTAGATGTTGAGGTACGTGAGGCCATAAATTGTGTTTTACTCCCTGGATGTTTCCTCTTAGCATTGAACACAGTGCCAACAAATAAGAGATCCTGTATGCAGCCATGATGCATGTTAACTACACACATGTGGTGTAGGTCAACACTCCTCCGTGTGTTTTTTATGGCACAGGGTGTCGAGGAGGGAGCAGGTCACAGTTTAGACAAGGAGTGGGAGCGTCGTGGGGGACGCAGTGTGTAACTTGAAGCCCTGTGGATAAATTCTTCAGCGGAGGCAGCAGGGCCATTGTGAAGGAAGAAGGGGCTCTGTCCTCTCTTCACTGTCACACAGCTGCTCAGGTACTAATCACGAGGCCGTGTGTTCTCCTACTGAACATGAGTGATTTCTCTGACAGTGACAGTCGTCAAGGTCACTTTATAACAGTGCCTAAGCACAGTCACAAACAAAGATGCTGACCGAAGGGTTTTTTTTAAATTTAATTTAATTTATTTCTTAAAGATTTTATTTAATTTGAGAAGCAGAGTTACAGACAGTGAGAGAGAGACAGAGACAGAGACAGAGACAGAGAGAAAGGTCTTCCATCTGCTGGTTCACTCCCCAGATGGCCACAATGGCTGGAGCTATGCCAATCCGAAGCCAGGAACCAGGAGCTTCTTGCAGGTCTCCCAAGCAGTGCAGGGACCCAAGGACTTGGGCCATCCTCTACTGCTTTCCCAGGCCATAGTAGAGAGCTGGATTGGAAAAGGAGCAGCCGGGACTAGAACCGGTGCTCATATGGGATACCGGTGCTTCAGGCAGAAGATTAACCTGCTGAGCCACAGTGTTGGCCTTTTTTTTTTTTTCCCAAATATATTTGTTGTCATTATTTTTTAAAAGATTTATTTATTTATTTGAAAGGCAGAGTTACAGAGAGGCAGAGGCAGAGAGAGAGAGAGAGAAGTCTTCCATCCACTGCTTCATTCCCCAGATGGTTGCAATTGTTGGAGCTGTGCCAATGAGAAGCCAGAAGCTAGGAGCTTTTACAGGTCTCCCATGTGGGTGCCTGGGCCCGAGCGCTTGTACCATCTTCCACTGTTTTCCCTGGCCACAGCAGAGAGGTGGATCGGAAGTGGAGCGGCCAAGATTTGAACCTGTGTCCACGTGGGATGCTGGCACAGCATGCAGTGACTGTACCAGCTACACCACAGTGTCATCCCCTACTTGTTATTATTTTGAAAGATCTGTTTATTTATTTGAGAGGCAGAGTTATAGACAGAGAGAGGGAGAGATAGAGAGATCTTAAATCTGCTGGTTCACTCTCCAAATGGCCGCCATGGCTGGAGCTGAACGTATATGAAGCCAGGAGCTACTCCCAGGTCTCACATGTAGGTGCAGGGGCCCAAGCCCTTGGTCCATCTTTTGTTTTCCCTGGTTGTAAGCAGAGAGCTGGCTTGGAAGTAGAGCATCTAGGACTTGAACCAGCATCCATATGGGATGCCAGCACTGCAAACAGAGGCTTAACCTACTACACCCCAGCGTTGGCTCCAGGTTTGTGTCCTTCCCTCCTTCCCTTCCCCTCCCCTCCCCTCCCTTCTCTTCCCTCCCCTCCCCTTCTTCCCTTCCCTTCCCCTCCCCTCCCCTCCCCTCCCTTCCCTCCCCCCCCCCCCTCCCTTCTCTTCCCTTCTCTTCTCTTCTCTTTCCCAACACCCACCCTATTCCAGTTTCACCTGACTGCAGCCACGTTGTGGAGTCTGGCATGAGTCCTGCCATTTGTTTCCTTTCGGATCAAATATTCTTCGGATGTGCAGTCCTGGGATTGCCAGCATCCAGTCTAGAGCAAAGTCGTGCTCCCTCAAATGTTCTCCAAAGCTGTGTGACGCCAACTCAGGCCCACCCTGACTCCCTCCTCCTGGGTCACCCCCAGGGCCTGCCGCTGGGCTGTCTGCCTTGTCGCAGGAAGTCGGTGGAGCAGCTTTCTTAGACTCCGGGAGAGTCGCTGTTGGAGGCCATCTCCATTAGCAGGAGCGTGAGGCCAGAGATTACATTGCGGGTTCTGCACTGTCCCAGCACCTAAATTCCTTAAAATTAAACGAGGGGCGGACAATGGGCTTAGTGTTAGAATACTGGTTATGAAGCCTGCATCCCACACCAGAGGTCCTGGGTTCACTGTCCACACCTGGTTCCTGATAAAGGAGACCCTGGTGGGCAGGGATGGTGGTTGATGTAGATGAGTCCATTCCACCCACCTGGTAGACGTGGACTGTGTTCCCAGCTGCTAGCTTCAGCCTAGCCCAGTTCTGAGTGTTGCAAGCATTAAATAAAAAAAATAAATAAAAATAAAAATAAACAGGGGCTGGTGTTGTGGTGTAGCAGGTTAAAAACCACTTCCTGTGACATGTTTCCCATGTGCGCACTGGCTGCTCTGATTCGGATCCAGCTCCCTACTAACGCGCCTGGGAAAGCAGCAGAAGGTGGTATGAATACTTGGACTTCTGCCACCATGTGGGGGACCTGAATGAAGCTCCTGGCTCCTGGCTTCAGCCTGGCACAGCCCCAGCCATTGCAGCTATTTGGGGAATGAACCAGCAGATGGAAGACATCCCTATCTCTCCCTCTCCCCTTCCCTCTCTCTGTGACTATATTCACTTAAAATAAATAAATCAATTTTAAAAAAAGAAACTAACAGAGCTAAGTGTTTGGTTTCTCATTCACCTTGGCCGTGTGTCCTGTGTAGACGTGACAGCGACTATCCACAGAACTGTACACAGGACCTCACAGTCGTGGTGGAAATTTCTGTTGCATAGCAGAGCCCCAGACAACTGCAGGCAGAAATGGAAATGTTAAGTGGAATTATAAAGCACAAAAATGCTACCGTTCTAAGGTGAAATTAAATGTAAATTTTCATGAATTTTCCTTAAGCAGCTTGGGCTGGCGTGTAAAATACTAGCATAACCATGTCTCTGAGAGGCCTTTTCTTAGAGAATTCTATTTATAAACATGTGAAATTTTACGGATGTTTTCTCCAAGGCCAATCGAATAGAAAATTCAAAAGATCCCATCAAATGGCAGAATGCTGTTACAGTACAGTTGAGCTTAAATATTTCTAGGTTTAAATATTTATCTAGAAAGTTATGTTCTCGGGGCCTGTGCTATGGTGTATCATGGGAAATCACCGTCTGCCATGCCAGCATCCCATATGGCCACAGGTTCAAGTCCCGGCTGCTCCTCTTCTGATCCAGCTCTCTGCTATGGCCTGGGAAAGCAGTAGAAGATGGCCCAAGTCCTTGGGCCCCTGCACACACGTGGGAGACCCAGAAGAAGCTCCTGGCTCCTGGCTTCAGAACAGACCAGCTCTGGCCATTGTGTCCCTTTGGGAGTGAACCAGTGGATAAAAATCTGTGTGTGTGTGTGTGTGTGTGTGTGTGTGTTCCTCCCTGTAAACTCTGCCTTTCCAATAAATAAATCTTAAAAAAAGAGGAAGCTATGCTCTTGTTTAGAATCCAGGGCTTCAACTTGATGTGTGTTGTACGCATAAAGGCTCTGCCTTCTTCACCAAGCTTCTTTTTTACTTTTTAAAAGATTTTTATTTATTTACTTGATAAATATAAATTTCATAATACAATTTTTGGGTTATAGCAGTTCTTTCCCCCATACCCACCCTCCCACCGCAAACCATCCCACCTCCTACTCCCAATCCCATCCCATTCTTGATTAAGATTCACTTTTAATTATATACAGAAGATCAATTCTATAATAAGTAAAGATTTTAGCAATTTGCACCCACACAGACACACAAGTATAAAGTGCTGTTTGAAGATTAGTTTTACCATTAATTCTCATAGTACAACACATAAAGGACAGAGATCCTACTCCTGTTGTTGATTTAACAATCGGCACTCTTACTTATGAAGTCAGTAATCACCCGAGGCTCTTGTCATGAGCTGCCAAGGCTATGGAAGCCTCTTGAGTCCCCAGACTCTGACCTTATTTAGACAAGGCCATCATCAAAGTGGAAGTTCTCTCCTCCCTTCAGAGGTACCTCCTTCTGTGATGGCCCTTTCTTTCCACCAGGATCTCATTCACAGAGATATTTCATGTAGGTCTTTTTTTCCCACCATGTCTTAGCTTTCCAGGCCTGAAATTCTTTCATTGGCTTTTTAGCCATATCCAATTGCCTTAAGGGCTGATTCTGAGGCCAGAGTGCCATTTAGGGCATTTGTCATTCTGTGAGTCTGCTGTGTGGCCTGCTTTTTTTTGTAATGGTGAGACGTGGCTGGAGAGGCTCTGGTCATCTTGGGCCTCAACCACCCTAAGTACCAGGCTTGGCCCCTGACGACTCTGCCCAGCCCTGCCCTGTGCTTTCATGATCCCCAGAGTCCCCTCACCCCAGGCCTAGGCCTCGTAGACTTGGAGCTCACCCTTGACGTGCCCTGGTGCGTAGGCAGAGCAGCCTCCCTTCCAGCTTCCCAGTTATCCCCTGTTTTGTCTGCACCCCAGTGTTTGGTTTCTGTGTAGGGTGTAGGGGAGGCTGGAGGGAAAGGGGTGGCTGCGTGCTCTTACCTTGCTCCTGGATGCTATGTGAGGGCCAAGGCAGACTCGTGAACCTGTCTTGCAGGATAAAGCTGTACCTCTTCATGACCATTTCAGGACCTTATGTCACTCACTTCTCACAAGACCCAGCAGCTGTGCTGGAGGCTGTGGCTTTCACAGTGGTGGTGATGGCGGGAAGGGGGTGGGGGGGAGGTGAGCATTAGCTGGGAGAAAGAAGAAATGGTCAGAGCAACACATGTGCAACCCTGCTGGTCATTGAGTGGGCTGCATTATGACAAAGTATCTGTAGGCTCTTGGAGATGGGGAAACAGCTGTGAAGAGGAAACAGGCTTATGGTCGCATGCAGCCATCAGAGATGGAAGCAGGACTTGGACCTTTTCATGCCAGTGAGACTAGCAGTTGTTCCACTGTAGACGTTCCTTCAGAACCACCTCTGCATAGCTAGAGGCTGGGAGAGGGAGTTCACAAGCACCAAAGGAAGGAATAGATTCAGTGTTGTGCAGCACTGTGCAGTGGCCATAATGCACAAGCCCCCATTATAGCACAGGTGCGGGGCATGGAGTGGAGATGGGGAGAGGGAGTCATTGGTAACCCTGATTCTGCAGGCACTCATCGCATGCATCTGTTGAAATGTCACACTGTGCCCCACAGATGTGTATACTTGTTGAGCCCTAATCCAAATTTTAAAAAAAATAAATGTTAAGGCGATGTAAATGCTCGCTGATGCATTTTGATCGCCAGCTGTTGAATGTGTGTGTTGAATTATCACACACTGGACTACATACATATGTACGACTGGAATTTGTTTGTAAAGGAGAGAAAAGTGCAAGCATCAAAAAGAAATCACCCTGTGAGGCTTTTGAAAAGCAAAAGTTCCTGAGCACTTCAGACCAATGACTCAGGTTTAAAGATGTGAAGGTCAGGTTGAAAATCACTGCGCAGGCTGGGGTGCTGATTCTGCAACCAGCAGAGCTGTGCTCACGGTCTGGCTCTGTCACTTCTCAGCTGGGAAACCTGGGCCAGTCTTTGATCTCTTTTCTCAGGTTCTTAATCTGTAAGATGTTGCTGAAAACAGCACGAAGCAACTCCTGGGAGGGACGTGAGTGCTTCTGCAGGGGCCCTGCGGGAGCTGGGATTTGGAAGTCAGCTGCACTCTAGTTTTGAAGGTGTCCGCTGCAGGGTGGGCAGGGATTTGGACATCCTGGGAGGTGACTCCACCTATGCCAGGAAGGTGGAGGAAGGAGTGTGGGACAGAGAGGTGAAGACAAGTGGGACTGAGGTCCGGAATGTCCATCTTTGAGTGTCAATCAGATCACTAATGTTAAGGGCAGTCGTGAGAACCGAGCCTAAAAAATTATTCACGGTCAATGAACCAGACACATTTTGAAGACAGAAATTTACATAGTGTTTTTATAGTGTTGTTAGTGCCTACCAGGGAGCCAGCACACATGAAGTTAGGCTTTTGAAATAGATGAGAGGATGGATGGATGGACGGATGGACAGATGGACAGACAGATGCGTGGAGGAATGATAGGTGAGAGGCTCTTGAACATTTGTTAAATCAAGGGTGGTGTGTATGCAACTGCTGATCCTGATGTTATTCCTTGGTTAGTTGAGATACCAGGAGGTTTTAAAGCAGAAAAAGGATTTGATTACATTTTCATTTTCCGAATGTATTTGACAGCAATGTGCAGAGCTGATTGGATGAGGAGAGAATACAGACAGGGAAGTAGCAGGGAAAGCTATTGGGATATTCAAGGGGGCGGATGCTGAATGCTGATTGGCAGAGGAAAACAGGACATATGAGCATTGTAAGCAGAGGGAATAGAATGTGCAAAGGTGTAATCATGGGAGTGGTGACAAATATGAGAGTGAACAACAAGTCCATCTGCATAACTACTGAGAATGTATCCAAATCTCTTCTGAATGCATTCTGATGTTAAGAAATAAAAACCAGGATAACTATGTGAGGAGATGCCTATGCTAGTTTGCTTTACTGTAGTAACCATATGTAAAAAATCCCTTAATACCTTATGTATGTTATATATTATATAAAATGTTACATGAAATTTGTAACTTTAGCGACCTCTTAGGTGACTGCAGAGTTTGCACTGTGTCTCCCTACACTTAGCCCTTACTAAGCTGCTTGCTCCTTAAGACAGTGTGTTCCGTTCCTTGTCTTCTGCTCAGCACATCTTTACTGAAATTACCGGAGTACATGAGTGAGTGAATGAGCGAACTCTGACTGAGGGAGACTCAGGGCTCTGCTGGGTCTCTGTGGGCTGTGTAGCTGCCACCAAAGCTGGAACAGCCGGGGCTGGGTCATCGGCCTGCAGTGATTTGCAGGTCACAACCTTGTGATGCGTTCTGAGGCTTCACACCATCTGGATCCTGCGACAGGCACCGTCTCCTTTGGAGTTGGCCTTGACCTTCAGAGAACTGCTTGAGAACAGAGGACATTTTATAGGCCGTCTCCTTCTCTGGAGCATGGCTTCCTGGATGGGTGAGGGAGGGCTTTCCCATGGCCTGGGAACTCTCAAGATCTCTCTTCCCAGTATTGTCAGGGTACGTGGTGCCATAAAATACCAAACCTGCAATGTCAAATTTCAAAAGCAAAGTAAATTTGGAAAAACAACCTTCATGAATTTGGAGCTTTGCAGGTCATATTTCATGATTACTTTTTTATGGGAAGATATACTTGGGTGATTATGAGTAAGTCAGAAAGAAAGACATGCTCATATTTTTGATTCCGTCTCCTCTCTATTGCAATAATTGAGTTTAAGGCTAATGAATACTAGATTGTAAACATCATGTAATGTTTTATATCATTTTAATGACCTAATCCCTTTGTTGCAAGAATGTGCATTGCTCTGAATATTGAAATAAAAATATCTCCACACAGATTCTCCACTGCTGGCTTTAATGGAGTGTTTCATATTATGGATATACAAAATAAGTATCTTCAGAAACAACAATTTTGCATTCATGGAATTTTATTTTTTACCAAATAAAAATTTATTGCTTCCCAAATTTGCAGTTGGGACTTCATTATCCATTTGAATTTGTCAATTCAGATTCTCTGATACTAGGGAGAGAGTTAGGGTCAACATTTGAGATACTGCTTGTGACATCCGCATCTCCAGTTTCTTGCTAAATGTTCGCCCTAGCAAGTGATGGCTCAAGTACTTAATCCTGGCCAACTCTGTTGCGTGCACGTGGGGAGTGATCCAGCACATGCAAGGTCTCTCACTGTATGTTTTTTCTGTCTTTATCTCTCTGCCTTTCAAAGAAACTGAAGTAAAAAATAATGGTTGGGTGTATGAATGCGTGGTTCGAGCTTCTGATCCAGCTTTTGGTCATGCAAACCCTGGGAGGCAGTGAGTGATGGCTTAAGTACTTGCATTCCTACCATCCGTTTCAGTTCTGGCTTTGTGACTTCAGCCTAGCCCAGCCCCAGATACTGTAGGCATTTACCTACATATCTCTCCATCTGTCTCTCTTTCAAATATAATTAAGATAAATATTTTCAAAATAGATTCTGTGGTTCTGCATGTGAATAGCATGTTTATTAATATTTCATTGTAGTTGTTGGTTGGTTTTGTTATGTTTTCGAGAAAACGAGCCCAAAATGAGAACGCTGGTGGTGGTACATAGCAATCCCAGCAGAACAGCTCTTAAACTCTGATGAGAATCTACAAAATTAGCATATGATCTATGAGGTCAGCAGTCTACTAGAGTATGTCTAGGTTACCTCATAGACACAGCGTTCTCCAGGCCAGAAATAGGAGTAACTGAGTTTGCGTGTGTTCCCATGAGAGCCCATATTAGCAGTCAAAGGAAGAATGAGTCCTCAAGGAGAGCATAGTCAACACGCAGTTGAGGAACCATGGCTGCACAGATGATGGCAGCAACTTGCCCTTCCAGGAGTGTCTGGAGGAAAGTGTCACCTACAGATGTCCCCAGTGTGCCTGACTCAGTGACGGAGATGCCAGGTAGAGGACCTTTGTAATTGTATAACTTAGTGCTATGGGTCATTACAGCACCCCTGTGAATCCTCACTCCTGGATACCTTGTGTGCAACAGAAAAGTGGGCTTGCACATGGTTTCCTAAACAGATGATCCTACAGGAACTGACACAGTTAGTTGGTGGGTATGATTATCTTATGTCAAAACATATAAGTTTTTAAACAAAGTACAGTCGCGCTTTATGTTCTGCAGGTTAATTGCATATTTTATTTATTTGCAGGAGAGAGAGTGTGTGTGTACAAGTGAGCCTGTGCAAATGCATGCTTTTGTCTTCTGGTCTTCTCCCCATATGCCTGCAATGGTAGAAGCAGGAAGCTGGGAACTGTGTTGAGGTTCCCCATGTGGGTGGCAGGAATCTAACTATGTGAGCCATTACTGCCGCCTCCCTGGGTCTGCACTGGCAGGAAGGTGGAGTCAGAAGTGGAGCTGAGTGCTGACCTGAGGCACTGACATGGAAAGTAAGTGTCTTCCCCAGCACCTTACCTGCCAGGCCAAACAGCCCCTCTCCAGACTCCTCGCATCTCAAACTGGTTTGCGTGACTTTGAGTTCTGGTTAGGACTCTGGTTTATTCTTAGCTTGGTCAAATTTGGGTACTCCAAGGAATTCATAGGCTGAAGCTCAGGGCCAGAAACATGGCACGTTTGCCAACATGACCCCAGCCTAAGTTATGCAGAATCGTCCTGGCCGAATGGAATCCCAGGGGTGGGCGGCTGAGCTCCAGCCATGACTACAGGACAGCCAGAGGGAAGCCTGCTGCAGCCAGGCCTGAGGGACGATGCAGCGATCTAGAAACCGGAGAATACAAAGTTAGGCTGGGAAGATTGTTGTGACGACAAGGAGGCGTTAAAAACGGATCAGCTCTTCTTTAACCAGCAGCAGTTTCTGAACTGGGAGCAAGTCTGGTTATGTATTGCTGAGTGATCAACTCCCTCAACAATGTAATGGCTTGGAGGAGCAGCTAATTAATCCTTGTGGTTTTATAGGGCTGAGGAGCAGCAGCTGGGCAGTGCTGGCGTGGTGTCTCTCCCAGCAGCTGGGGTCGGAGGCGTCTGCTGTCTCCACCGTGCCGAGTGTCCAGTGTGCTTGTTTGAGTGACACTTCACTGCGTAGCTGCTAGGCACTGTGTATCCTGTGACGTCTGCACAGGGATTGATTGGCTTCTTGGTTCCCTGGAAGGGGAACCAAGGGAAGGGCAGCCAGGCGTCTTATGTGTCTGCTGCCTTCCTGAACAGAGACTGTTCAGACCTTGCAGAAGCCACATGGCTTGTTAAGATCCAGCCTTAGAAGTCACGCAGTGTCATGTCCATGGTGTTCTTTTAGCCTTGGGCCAGGCCACGGGCCACACCAGACCAACGCTGGGGAACTACTGGGCAGTCTCCTGGAGACAGGCACAACGAAGGGTTAATAGCCTGATCAGTTTCTTGGGGCTGCTTCCCTGAGACGCAACATTTAGCTCTTTTGCTACAGACATCTATCTGTTTTCACATTGCTTAATTTTAAAAGTGATACATAGGCACGCACTGAAACAACACAAAGCTTATACAATGGCATTGAATGGGAGTAAATCCTACGGCTGCTGGCTTCTCTAATCTCAGCTCCACATGCCTTCGGAGCATTTTTTAGGCTACATTCTTAATCACAGCCATAATCATAAAACAGAATAATGTATTTATAGTTCTTTTGCCTGATTTATCACTTTCTATAATAAATCCAACCTCCTGTCTTCAAAAATGGATTAATTTATGTCCTTTATACTTCTTTGTGTCTCCCTTACACACAAATTTTATGATACTTTTACTTTGCTTATTTTATTGCTCTCCTCGTGTTTGTGAGCAATATATTTAACTCTATTATGTGCCTAATTACAGTACCGGGTCCTACTTGATGCATCATCTTTAAAATGGAGGATGTTATCAAACTTAAATATTTCTCACTTTATACCTCACAGGGATGATCTTAATTTTATGTTTCAAGGCTTGTAATATTTAAAATCAATGTGATGACATCAATTCTCTGTATGTATTGATTCTAACATTTGTGGGAGGGATGGTTATGAAGTTGCTTAACATATTATTATCACATAAATGTGACTTTTCAGAATGAAATAGTGTGGTTGATGCTGTGGGGGATATAATCTTGTGTCATTAAACTTGTTACATGAACGAGAGATTTCAGTGTCAAAATTAATTGAATATTTTTCCTTTAAACACCATCTTTAGCTCAACATTATGATCTATTTTTATTTGGAACATTTCTTTCCACTGTGATTTTTTATTTTTGCTATTTTGTGATATTGTTTTTTTTCTTCATTCCTTCTTCTTGTCCCTAAATTTTTTAACCGCCTTAGTGATGGCATCTTGCGAATATAAAGCTATTTTTTCTGAGCAAATTATTTTTGGAGCCCTGTGACTTCCGTTCGTCGGCCGCTGATAAGCTCTCCAGGATCTGCAGCCCCTGTTTCCCTCCTGAATGGAGCCTTTCTCCTTGTGTGAGGCTGGACTTGGCAGCTTCTTAGGATCACACTGTGGCAGAAGGGATGGGACATCGTATTCAAGGTCCATTTAAAACAAGACCTTGGCTTCTGTTTTGAGCGTTTCTTTGGAATTGCTGGCCTTGGAGAAAGCCGGTGACTTTTGTAGAAAGTCCACCTAGAGAGATCTGCCAGCAAACCTGTGTGCAAAAGGCCACCAGGGAAGATCTCAGGTGAGACTGTCACCAGCATCCCTACAACCTCCTGAGTGACCCGGCACCAGAGGTGTGCAGCTAAGCTGTATCAGGTTCCTGCTCCACAGACGTGTGAGATAGTAAATGCCTGTTATTTTCAGTGCAACATTTTCTAAGTAGTTTATGTGACATGGAAATAGACTAAATAGATTTTGGTACCTGGGAAATTGGCAGTCCAGAAACACCTGTGGTAGGAGAACAGGCCATAGGCCTGGAGGGGAGTGCTGGGGAAGCTCTAAAGTGAACAGAAGAAGCTGTTAGTGGCAGACACAGGGTGTTTGCTAGGCCTGCTCATGAGGCCCTGCAGAATGGTGGGTTAAATGGGACTGGAAGTCAGAGCAAAAAGGATTCTTGTCTTCCAGTGGCAGAAGTTCAGCAGTGCTCACACCAGAGGGGACAGAGAGGGTTCAACTTAAGCCCACAGTGAATGAGCCAGCAAAAGTGTTGTCTCCATGAAGGGGAGAAGGTGCTGTGTGGTGTCTTCCCGTCTTCAGTAAACACACCGTGAGGAAGGCACGCTGAGCTCAGGACTGGTAAACATGAGCAGGTGATGGTTTTGAAAATGCTTGGCCTGTAAGGATGACAGGTGAGTTAAGCAATGACTTACGGGCAAGGAGCAAACCAAGGACATTGCCAGCAAACAGGCTGGAACTGGGGGTATGGCTCAAGTCCTTTGATTAAAACCTCATCAGCATCTTAGACAATAGGACCAAAGAGTCCAAGCAAAATAAGTGTGCTCGTCACAGATCCTCTCCATGAAAAATTAGAGCCGCTAAGAAGAAAGGGTTTATCTCAGAGAAATTTGTGGGTGTTCTTTTCCTTTTTGTTTTTTTAAAAGCTTGATTTATTTATTTGAAAGTCAAAGTTACAGAGAAAAGAGAGAGACAGAGAGATCTTCCATCCACCAGTTCACTCTTCAAATGGCCAGGGCTAGGCCAGGCTTAGAGCCAGGAACATCATTTGAGTCCCCATGTGGGTGACAGGGGCCCATGCTTGAGCCATCTCTGCTGCTTTCCCAGGCACATTAGCAGGGAGGTAGATCAGAAGTGGAGCCGCTAGGACATAAGCCCCTTTGGGATGCCAGCATTGCATGCCATGGCTTTACCTGCCATGCCAAAATGCCAGTGCCAGGGGTGTTCTTTCAAATGAGTGAACTTTTAGAGAATCATAGGAGGCCCAAACTTCTTTTAGAAAGTCTACAAAAGTAGCACTAGCTTGGATCGTGGGGGAAAATGTAAAGAATGAGGAAAATTTTTCAGACCCCAAATTCTCCTGGCCAGAAACAGGAGGAGAAAGCAGGTGAACTCCCAGTGGGTGTATACTTGTCATGAAAGGGGGGAGCTGACACTGGGGGCAGAAGCAAGAGCCCAAGGGCAGAGTGAGAAGACCAGTAGGGAGTTTGTTGTGCTGAGCTGGGAGAGACCATTGGGAATCAGTGTGTTGAGGCTTCTGGAAAATTCGCTGGCAGGTCTTGGAAAGGGCCTCAGAACACTTCTGGGAGGATGTGAGAGAAGTAAGCTTATCGGGAGGCATCAGAGGTCTGGCACTTCTCATGATGTCTGAAGCAAGGAGTCTCAATCCCTATCCTGTGTTCCCCAGGAACCTTTTGTAGAGTGGCACAGTGTTTGCCTCCTTGCTCAGCAGAGCCAACACTTGGATCAGGAGAGACCACAATTATCAGGGCATTACAGGACAAGCTCTTTTCTTCATTCCTTCTTTCCCTGGAACATTTGGGTGTCTGCTGGGTAAAGTGTCTGCTGTCTATACCAAGATGACAGCAGGGAGCAGAGCTGGACAGTCCTCACCCTCTGAAGCTGTTTTATCTATACATGGGATTGTCACTACGCCTCTTCCTAGAGCCATTTACTTGGATTCCATCACCCCTCTTGCCTTGTGAGGTAGCCAGTGGAGGTAATGGAAAGGCTTTGGATCCAGAGTCCATCAGTTTGCCAGAAAATATTCAGTAGCGCTCAAGAATGGCTGCCTCTATGGGTGAGATGCTGCCCTGGCACAGGTGTAGCCAGAGGAAGCGGGGCTCTTGAATAGTCACTGTGTCGGCCATGGTCTGCTGAGAAGTCAATGGCATGTTCTAGCCAGGGCACAATGCAGTGGGGCTGTCTTCCCCCTTCACAGGAGTCTTCTAAATACACACGAGTTTGTAGACATAGAAAATGCAGGAAATGGAGGCCGTTCAGGCCGGCAGACACTGTCCATTTCTGAATGAAGGTCGTCTGCCTCTTACATGAGAAACCGTTAGTTGAAGAACACATGGTAAAGTAATACCCCTTCTGTGAGTAGATGCATAAAGATGCTGTTACTCTGAAACTAGAACAGTTTAAGGTATTAACAAGTCTTCAGTGTAATGCATTTTCTTCTTCTTCTTTTTGCACTGTCCTCTTTTTCTCACCTTTTATTTAAGGAATACAAACTTCATGCATTTCATAAATACAATTTTAGGAGTATAGTGATTCTTTCCACTGTGCCTGCCCATTCACCGACATGCCTACCCTTCTTCCTCATCCCTTTCTTATTCCCATTCTTATTTTTTTTTACTAAGATCTATTTTCAAATAACTTTATACACATACAGTTAACTCTATACTAAGTAAAGAGTTCAACAAATAGTATGAAAAAAAGCTGATTCTCAGCCGTGGAGACAGGGGCTGTTCATCTCAAAGTGTCAATTACTTCTGTAGATTTCCTGTAGGTACTCTTAGTTACCACAAATCAGGGAAAAGATGGTACTTGTCATTTTGGGACTGACTTATTTCACTAAGTATGATGTTTTCCAGTTTCATCCATTTTCCTGTAAACAGGATTTCATTTCCTTTACTGCTGTGTAGTATTCCATGGTGTATATATCATATAATTTGTTTATCCAGTCTCAGTTGATGGACATTTGGATTGATATCATATCTTAGCTGCTGTGAATTGAACTGCAGTAAACAAGGGGGTTACAGATTATCATCATTCATTTTCAGAGATTTTTTGATTTCTCTTTGGATTTCTTCTATGACCCACTGTTCATTCAGGTGCATGTTGTTCAGTCTCCAGGTGTCTGCATACGTTCTAGGGATTGTTGAATTGTTGATTTCCAGCTTCATTGCCTTGTGTTCAGAGAAGATGCATTGTGTGATTTTGATTTTTTGGAGTTGCTGAGACTTGCTTTATGACCTAGCATGTGGTCTATCCTAGAGCAAGTTCCATGCTCTAGTGAGAAGAATGTGGGATGAAAAGTTCTATGGATAACTGCCAGGTCCATTTGGTCCATAGTGCTGATTAACTGCTTCCTTGCTGATTTTCTTCTGGTTGATCTGTCCACTGCTGAAAGTGGGCATTGTAGTCCCTCATTACTATTGTATTGGCGTCTATGTCTCCCTTTAGATACATTAACATTTCTTTTATATAGATAGCTGCCTGTAATTAGGTGCATATACATTTATTATAGTCACATCTTCCTGGTGAATTGATTTAACAGTTTTTGTGTTAAAGGTTAAAGTCAATTTTGTCTGATGTTAGGATGGCTACATCAGCTCTTTTTTTTTTTTTTTTTTTTTTTTTGGTTTCTGTTAGCATGGAATGTCTTTCTTTTTTCATCCTTTGACTTTCAGTCTGTGTGTATTTTTGTTGATGAGTTGTGTTTCTTGTAAGCAGCAGATGGATGGGTTTTGTTTTTTAATCCAATCACCAGTCTGTATCTTTTAACTGGAGAGTTGAGCCATTTATATTCAAGGTGACTATTGATAAATAATGACTTGGCCCTGCCATTTTTCCATCAATATTTCCATTGTTTACTTTGGATTTCCTTTGTACTTTTACTGGGAGATTTTCTGCCTTCACCTTCTTTCATAGTGATGACCATGTTTCTGTGTTTCTCTCTGTAACACATCCTTAAGCATCTTTTGTAAACTTGGATGGGTGGTGACAAATTCTTCAATTTCTGTTTGTTATGGAAGGTCTTCATTTCACCATCATTCATAAATGAGAGCTTTGCAGGACACAGTATTCTGGGTTGATAGTTTCTTTCTCTTAAGACTTGGAATATATCTTGCCATTCTTTCCTAGCCTACAGGGTTTCTGATTAGAAGCCAGCTGTGAGTCTAATTGGGGGATCCTCTAAAAGTAATCTGCCATTTATCTTGTGCATATTTTAGAATCTTTTCTTTATGTTTCACTTTGTAGAGTTTCACTACAGTGTGTGGTGGTGAAGATCTTTTCTGGTTACTTCTACTAGGAGTTCTATGTGCTTCCTGTACTTGGACATCTCTTTCTTTCTCCAAATTAGAGATATTTTCTGTAATTATGTCACTGCGAAGACCTTCTAATCCATTCTCTCTTTCCAGCCTTCAGGAACTCCTAAGACCCATATGTTGGGTTGTTTGATAGTGTCCCATAAATCCCAGATAATTTTTTTTTGTTTTCTAATTTCTACTTTTTTATTTTTGATCTGACTCTAAAATTTCCAGAGATTTGTCTTCTAACTCAGATATTCTTTCTCCTGCCTCACCAAGTCTGTTGTTAGGTCTTTCCATGGTATTTTTTATTTGATCTATTTGAATTCTTCATTTCTAGTAGTTCATTTTTATTTCTATTTAAAAATCTCAGTCTCATGGAAAAATTTTCAATCATGTCGTGTATGGATGTATGGATTTCTTTGTGGATTTGCTTCTGATTACTTCCAAGTAATCCTATGATCAATTTTTTAAATTGCATTTCTGGCATTTCTTCAATCTCTTCATCTTCACATTCTAGTACTGAAGTGTTGCGTTCTTTTGAGGACATCATGTTGTCTTCCTTATTCTTGTTTCTTGAGTTGCTGTGTTTATTTTTAGGCATTTGCAGTGATACTTTGTGTGTGCGTGCGTATGTGTGTGTTTTACCATGTTATGGCTTTTATCTTTGGGCTGTGCCTCTGTGGCTTAGTGGAGTGTCAGCTCTTTCAGTGAATTTCCTGCAGTGTGTGCTGGCTGTGGCTGGGCAGCTCTTTTCAGCACTCCAGGGTGAAGGGAATGTCCAAGGTGATACCCAAGTTGGGTGTGGTCAGAGGGGAGGTTTGACCAGCTCTGTTGGTATTGCTCACACTCACCTCTCCTCCAAGAGGACCAGTGCCTACATGCTAGCCCCAGTGGAAACATTATTTATCAACACTGCTATAAGAACCACGTGAAGGACCCATGTAGTCCTCAGTGTGAGTGTAGATTTCTCAGCAATGACCCTCACCAGGGAATCAGGGAGCCCCAGGTGTGGAGCCGCCACAGTGACTGCCCAAAGACCCAGCCACACCCTGCACCCTCCCATACAGCTACAATGTTTTCATGGTCCCAGCACACAGGGCTCCCACAGTCATGAGCACCCAGCCCCCTGTTAATGTTCCTAACCAGACTCAGGCGTCTCCTCTCAGCAGGTTGTGGACATAAGCTGATGCAGCTGTTACATATGTCCAAAATGGCTCCCGCCCTCTCTTGGCTAGTCACAGGACGCCAGTGGAGGGTAGTTAGGGAGAGAGAAGTACCCCCTTTTTTCTTGTAGATCAGCAGGTGCACTGTCCCCCACATGGCTCCAAGCTGGACTCACGCCAGGGTCTCCCCACAGCGTGGGCTTCTGCAGTCTGGTCTCATCTCACACCAAAGATGGTGCGGAGGAGCTTGTCTGCTGGGGTCGAGTTGTGCATGTCCATACCCTCCACATAAATCCACAGTGTCCCTCTAATTTGCATGTTGCCTCTGCAGTTTTCTCCCTATGTGTTCCCTGAGCTTGCACCCTCTCCACATTTTTTTTTTTTAAATATCTTCCCCTAGACTAGAGCAGTAAGCTCCTTCCCTATTCTGCTCAGAGTAATATAAGTTACCATCAACATTAAGGAACATGTGTGAAGCAGTCTTGTGATTATATGTTTATTTTACAAATATATTCACACTTCATTCAGGTAAGGTTAAGTTAAAAAGAAGACTGTATCTGCAGTGGCAGGAGAAATATGTTAAAAATGTATAAAAGTATGCAAGGACATTCATAGCCTTTTGAGTCCAACCCATATGGCAAGTCATATTTGCAAGGCAAATGTCTTGCAAATGCTTCTGCCCTTCTCCTGCAATTGTGTGAGTGCTGGCCAAGGTTTAGCAACTGGCAGACGTCGGTGGCAATGTTGGCCAAGCGAGTCCTCTGCTCTTGTTGGCCAAAGTAAATGTGGGCCCTATTGTCAGTGCTGCAGACTAGTGTTTCTGTAAAGATGTGTTTACCAGGGAGTGAGCATCTGTAGTTGGAGCCTAAGACGTGCATGTGACTGAATGAGGAAAATTATTTGATTTCATCACTATGTGAATTACAGCTGCATTTTCATGTTGCATTTAAAAAGTGTGTGTAAACCATGAGTTATGTAGCCCGGATGTTTGTTAATGTCTCAATTTTCCTCGTATAACAGATTTATAAATGTAATTATTTGGCTCATAGTCTCTACAGTTAATTTTCCTTAAGGAATCTATATGTATATATGTACGTGTGTGTGTGTGTGTGTATCTTACTCTGATCATCAGCTAGCATGCCAGACAATCTTAGCATAATTTTTGCAAGTAGGTATTTTTGATTTTCAAATTTGTCTTGCAAATTTTAGCGAAATATGCCAATTTTGCATGATTTTAATATTCTCATAAATCTCCTACAAAGGATGGAATAATTCTTTCTCCTTCATTGCCATTTTTGAGACAAGAACAAGATGGTGAGATTTAATAGCCGGTATATTTAGTGATTTACAGCTGTGTCTTAAGTTTTTATGTATTCCAAGTGAAGATTGAGCAGTGGCCCCATTTTTCTTCTCTACCCAGTCAAATTACAAAATATATTAAAGGCCAACATAGTGGGAAATGCTATTCTCCTGATTTAATTTAATTTGAGAGGAAGCGAGACACTGAGAAAGAGAATAACACGTACAGAGAGACAAAGCTCCCGTCTACTGGTCTACTTTCTCCAAGCACCTACAGTGTCTGCATCTAAGGCAAGGACGAAGCCAGGAGCTGGGGATTCAATCCAGATCTATCCTACGGGTGGCAGAAATCTGGTTACATGAGCCATCTCCACTGTCTCCCCTGGGGTCAGCCCTGGCAGGAAACTGGATTCAGGAGCTCGAAGTGACAGCTGAACTCAGGTACTACAGTGTGGGACAGTGGCATCTTAACAGCTAGGAAAGATCGACACTCCCGGGAAACAGTATTATAAAGTGTAGAATTTTAAATCTCTGATAATGCATTTTCATGGTATGCGTGTTAGCAAAAATATTCCAGATTTAACCACATCTCACAAATTGCTAAGCGTAATAAAATAAGAATAAAGTATCTTAGGGTGGTACAGTTTATGCCATTTTACCAGCATGGCAATTTTAGGAAGGACGTGCATCTTTGTGGACATTATTATTTTATTTTTATAGCAAAACCCCTCATGAGTTGAAAGTGAGGTCAGAAGGAATATTAATAATCTGTTGGTTGTTTTGGAGAATTTCCACAAATCTGGACCATTCTGTTCTTTTTTCCATTTTAAAGGAGGTTTCTGAAGCTGACAAACCAGGCATCTGTTATCTTGTAGGTGGATTGCTGCATTTATAATTACAGAGTAGACTGCGGCTGTCTTCCAGCAGAGGAAAATATCCACCTAGCTCCAAGAAAGAAAAATAAATACCTAAAATAGCTCCTCTGGAGGAATGCCTTTGTCTTGACATGGGCTTGAAATCTGTTGACGCTAATGCTTCTTTTGATCCACATGAATGCTGACCCCAAAGGCTCTCATCTCTTCAGTGCGCTCCAGCCATTCAGCTTCCGTTTTAGCACAGGTAGCCCAGCACGAGCAGAGCTAGCTCATCTAATGCTACTGACGCTCAGTGCAGGGTCAGACCTGAAAGAGCGACGCTGGAGTCATGTGTCAATGACTGCTCGTCAGAAGCTGACATGAAAAATAGAAGATGGGTTGACATTCGGTTGGCAGCCGAGCCTCCCGCTCCGGAAGCTTCAGTGAAAAAGTGCTAAAGGCAGGGTGACACCGGAAGCCCTCAAGGGTGTCACACCGGGAATGATCAAGCAGCATGGAGATCTCCCTGTGTCTACCCATAATGCTTTCTGCTCCTGCCGCGTGCGTTGTGATGAGTTCAAGCCTTCTTCCCTTTGATCCGAAAGGGCTTGGACTGGTGATGCTGATCCTTATCTAAATGGATCACCGTCACCTTAGTCTAAACATTTCTGAGGAGGCTTGCGAAATAGTCCTGATGCACTGAATTCAGACTGATGATGGTGGTTTCTTGGAATAATGTTTGTCCTGGGAATATGCGTTACAAAGGTATTTTCCCCAAATGCAAAACTAGAAATGGGCCAGTGCATAGTTGTATTATTTTTGTATACAGCTTTTCTGAGTTCATTGTATCATCATTGTATTAACAGTGATAAGAAGGACTACATTAATGTAGAGAACGCAACTTTTCACCTCCAAAAAAAAAAGAGCTCCAGAAACATGGTGCTGAGAAAGGTGTTTCTTGTTTGATCACCAGTGGGAGCCAAAAGGGGAAAACATAAAACACCCCCAAAACACAGGAAACTCGCCCTTTCCCAGGGAGCCTGGCTTTGTGTCCCAGCTGGAGGCCCCAGACTGTTTCCAAGGGCCCAGCTGGACCACATCTGGGAAATCAGTCTTCAGGCTACTTAAGAGAGAAAACATCACATGGGATGTGGAATTGAGAAAGTCTGTTTGGGTTTGGGATGGGGAGGTGGCTTCCATCAGGATGAGAAAGGGGGAAGAATCTGTAGGATTACTCAGGCTAGAGAATCAGTTCTATTCCAAATCTACCCCTTGGAAATGCATGATTGGTGTGCAGTGGAGGTATTGGGGAAGTTGTGACCATGAAATAGCATGACCTAGGACACCGTAGCAAAACAGACGTAACACCTTGAAAGGGGTTGCTGAGTGGGCATTGTGGCAACAACCCAGAGAGACCGTGTCAGAGAAGTGGTGACAGCACACAGCCGGAGCTCAAGGAATTTGGAGGCAGAGCGCCTTTTTAATGTACAGGATACCCTAGTCCAGGAACTCTGGAGTGATTCTGTGGCAAGGGCAATGTGTCCAGAGAACACTCACCTTAGGGCCTTGTGCAGCCTTGGCATGTAGGCTGTTAGAGCCAAGTCTGCTTCCAGTTAATGCAGAAAGATGGAGAACACTGCTTACTCCTGGAGTCTTGTGGGGAGCTAATCCCTGTTGCATTACTAACAGAAATAATTTAATTAGCTTCCCCTTTGGTCTTCATAAATATTTCATCTATAGTCCTTGCAAAAACCTTGTTAGGTAAGTGTCCTTTAAAGTTTCTTGAATGTCTTTTTGTGCCTACTGCAATACCTATCATGTGCATATTATTGTTACTTAACCAACAATTTGTTCTTTCGCAAATATTTATAGTTTACCTAACTCTGCTCCAGGTGTCCAGAATCAATGATAGAAATGGGGTCCTTGTCAAAAAACAAAAACAAAAACAAAACAAAACAAAAAACACACAAGACCAAACGCCTCTTGAAAATGAGGGCCACACCTGTTCGTTGTATTGTCAGGTTCCTTAGCATCTTTGTGGGTTTCCCTTGTGCTTTGCTCCGCATTGGTATCTTGTATTGGGACTCATCCAGTGCAGCATTAGCAGGGAGGGAGTGTTTTGGAAGGGTTGTCCCCCACAACACTGCTAGTGACATAGGGGCTATTAACCGGGGGAACCCAGGGTCTCTCCAGGCATATCTTATATTACCATTATTCTCTGCTACTATTCAGTCTTTCTCAACCTGATGGGACATTTTTACCTGTGTTCCTGGGTTTGCCTTCGGCCAGTTTCATCCTCTGCTAGTTAGAGAGACATTCACCCCAGCTGTGGTGGGAAACATTCTGCCATTGCTTCTGATCATCCTGAAATGGGACCAGTGGGCACCCTAGAAGTACACCAGGCCCAGTCAATCTCCGTAAGTGGACCTCCGTGTCATCACCCTGTGCGACCAATGCCAAGTAGAAGGAAGAACTTCTAGTGAATGTATGCCAGATTGACTAAAACAACTACCACATACAGTTCTTATGATGCCTCTCTCAGAGGCAAATATCCTACTGCATATTTCATAAAAACAACCATAAATTTTGTTTTAAAGACATTCGGTGTTAACTACAGTCACTCAGCTTATGGAGTTGGGATTCAAACCCGAGTCTGACTCGAGGAGCTGGGTGCTCTTTTCGCCGTGTGCTACTATTCCTATCCTGCCTGGAACAGGAGCGCCTGCAAGACAGTCACTGCATAAATTCATGAGCATTGAACTCTAGGTGCTTAGGATAATCCTGAAGAATCTATGCAATTTTTATCTGGAATTTAAATTGGAATATATGTAAGCCTATGAATTTTTAGATTTGAAAATGAGAATATTTAACAACAGAGATGTATAAATATGTAGATGAACACACTGTGATATACTTGGAGAACTATGAATACAGAAGTACAAAAATAATTATTCCAGTTTCCATGTTAAAAAGTCCTATTTTGAATTCTTCACATAGAGGAGACTTTTTTAAAGTTTTGAAATTGCCAGACTCCCTTCGATTGTGGTGCGATGAGTCAGCTAAATGTACTTTTCTCTATACTCAGGAGAATTTCCCTAGCAAAATGGAGGCCAAGTGTTCTTGGGACATTTGCTGTCTTTGCTTGCACTGCCTTCCCCCCTTCTTGGCCTGTGTCTCGTGGTTCCCACGGGCTGGCGGCTGCTGTTCCCTTGTGGTCATCTGTGAGACGTCCTAAGTGTCAGCGCAGTGGCTTGGCCATGGTATCTGAGAAGTACCTTTCCACAGGCAAAGTACCCCCACAGGCCCGGGGGGCACACTGGCGGCAAAGCGGGGGCGAGCCATGGGCGCCGATGGCACCGTCTCTTCACGCAACCATTTTTCTAATTGCTACTTTCCTTCCAGAGATTTATCACAGGTCAGCAAACGCTCTCTCAAGGGTCGCACACCAGGTCCATTGTGCTCCACGGACCGTGGAGTGTCAGGCACTCAGTGCCCTGTGCTAGAGCACCGAGCATACTGTGTGTGTGTGTGTGTGTGTGTGTGAGGACGGGGGTTAGCAAAGAACAAAGAGAGGAGGGAGGATGAGAGTGAGTATGTGAGTAAGGCTCTCTCTTTCTTATTAACGTTGTAAACAATGTGAATGAGTTTTTTAAAAAATATTTATTTGTTTATTTGAAAGTCAGTGTTACAGAGAGGTAGAGGGATAGAGAGAGAGAGAGAGGGAGCTATCTTCCATCTGCTGATTTACTCCCCAAATAGCTGCAGTGGCCAGGGCTGGGTCAGGCCAAAGCTGGGAGTCAGGAGCTTTGTCCGGGTCTCCCACGTGGGTGCAGGGCCCCAAGAAATTGGGCCATCTGCCGCTGCTTTTCCAGGCAAATCATAGGAGGAAAAATAAAAGCGCATGGACTGAAGACAGCTGAGCTTTAGCAGACTGTATAGGAAGACGAAGAGAAGAGAAAAGCAGGGAATGTTTGCAGTGGAAACACGATCATAGATGAAGACAGGGAAAACAGGAGCTAAAGACAATTTTGAGAGAAATGTGGTTAATTTAGCTTTGAATCTGTGAGGCAATATGTAGGGGAAAAGGTTGAATCCAACGGAGTGATCTATTCTCATGTAGAAAGTTTCTTATCTCTAAGGGCTGCATAAGGGAAACATGTAACTGAAATTGCCTAACTCTTTCATATTAAATTACTAGATCATGACTTACAATAGCAGCCTAGCCATTACACTGCCAGCCTTATAGGACCGGCCATCAGCCCCGAAGAGCAGGAATTCCTTATTCCTCTTAGGAGACAGTATAGAGGAGAACAGATGTGATAGGGAATATTGGAAGTAGAGTTAAGCCATGATTTTCATGTAATATATTTTATTAAATGTCAGTGATCATTGTTTTAGAGATTAATGGTTACCTCCTGGTTTAAATTACCATACATTTCATTACTGATAGAGATCAAATGATGTAAAATTGTGTGAAAGCGGCATAACTCTAAATCATGTTTAATAAACTGAGGCATATGTTTTGATAAAGAACAAAAAAGAAATCTTGCTAAATCATGAATTTCAGTTACTGGCTGACATGAGAATAAAATGCTAGGTTAGATTTTCAGAGTCTAATTAGAAGTCATTGATAATGTCAGTTGGTAATCAAATTTAATTCTAAATGAAGAATTAGGGACACTCATATTTTTCACATGACAGGAGGACACTGGTTAATGAAAGATAACACACAAAAATGACATTTAAATGCTTTAACCGCTTAATAATATATAGTATTTCAATAGGAGGTGTTTTTCTAAAAGGTTTGGACAATATCCCAGATATTGTAAAAATTAAATCTAAGAGCACTTTTGTGTTGTGAGTGAGCCCAGCAAGATCTGTAACTTACAGAGAAAAGCCCTTGCCACAAGTCATTTAATAAATGGGGTGCGTGATTCTTTGCGTGAACCTCAGAAAACAGAGTGTGCAGTCCATCAGGGAAGCCATGCACATGCTCCCCTTCTCTGGCTCGTTGGTCCCTGGGGATTCAGGTCTGCAGAAAAGGGGCGTGGCCATGCAGCAGGAGGGTTGAGGGTTTCACTTGGTGTTGCAGGGCCAGCAAAGAGGTGACAGCAGCTTAGAACAGAATTTTCATCTTAATTTAGTGATTATTTCCTGGGTGAATGAAATCTTCAACAAATCAACACAGCTGCTATAAAGGACAAGGGACAAGAACAACATGGCTAAATACCTTTCTTAGCTGAATATCCTGAGAGACATCCACTCGGTGCTTTCTTTGTGTGTACAGAGATGGGAAAACTTTAAGTCAGCAATATTCTTCTCATGTAGAGTGCTTTCAAGGGCTTGGTGTGTGACTCAGGAATGAGACTCCCACCAGATGCAACAAAGGCAATGCCAAATTGGCTACTCAAGTGTCCTCAAAGACGGATGGCTCTTGAAATTGAAGTTTCTGGGGCCAACGCTGTGGCATAGTGGGCTTCACCTCTGCCTGCAGTGCTGTCATTCCATATGGGCGCCGGTTTGAATCCCGGCTGCTCCACTTCCAGGCCAGCTCTCTGCTGGCCTGGGAAAGCAGAAGATGACCCAAGTCCTGGGCCTCTGCACTTGTGTAGGAGGACCCAGAGGAAGCTGCTGGCTCCTGGCTTTGGATCAGCACAGCTCCGGCCATTGTGGCCAACTGGGGAGGGAACCAGTGGCGGAAGAGATCAGGTGTGCGTGCACGCTCTCTCTCTCTCTCTCTCTCTCTCTCTAACTCTTTCAAATAAATAAATAAATCTTTTAAAAAATACTGTTGTGGTAATAGCATTCTTTAAAAAAAAAGAAATTGAAGTCTCCTTTCTATGGGCACTGTTGTGATAAATCCGGGTATGTAATTTTGGGGGTGTGGAATTGTGCTGTGTGATAAAAGCAGAGGCTTTTAAGTTCCCAAGGAGTGAATGGAGGACAGACCAAGAGACTAAATATTTTAGGGACAAAACATTTGTAGAAGAGAAATAAATTCCATTGTTGAGTAGAGACCTCAGTCCAGGGGGAAATAGAAGACTGTAATGGGAATTTGAATTAAAATGCTCCTGTAATTCTGCAATTGAAAAGACTATTACAATTACAGTGTGTGCTTGGTGGTTTAGATTCCTTGTCATAATGGACGAAGGGGTATTTCTGTTGAGGTTGGTATGGGGCCTGAGAGGGTCACCAAGCATTCCTGAGTGGATGCGTGGAACATTCGGGTTAAAATAAATATCTCCTTCTTTGTTCCCTTTACTTGAAATTCACTCATAGAAATCCGTGCATCTTACTAGGCTGGAAACTCAGATATGGAATGATAAACAGACCTGAAAAGCTGCAATTCTCCCGCCCAAGATGAAATCACATTACTCAACCTGGTAAACATGGACAGGTACAGTGGGAGAACGGTGGCAGTAATCTGCAGCGTTGAGTTACACAGAGAAGGTTTCACCCTTTTTATGTTTTCCTGGACCTGATTCCTAATGAAAGAGAGGCTTCCACATGCAATCCTATGGGAGAAGATGCAGACAACAATAAGCCCTGATCCTACGGAAGGATCGGGAAGTAATTCCTAACGCTGCTGCCTTCTCTTTCCAGGGTGACATAATTCCTACTCGGCTAGCTCAGATCCTTGAACCAGCTGAATTTTCTCAGGGAGCCACGAACAGCCCCGCCCACCCTGAGCTGTCCTGCACATGCATACCAATTGTATGCTAAGCTTTAGCCAACTGAATTTTTCCAGACTTCCACCAGGCCTACCTGCTCTCAAGTGCACGTGCATGTTGGTGGACATTTCCGAGTGCAAAGAGGAAAATGATGAGAACACATCTATATGTGTGCCCTGGCAGCACAGGCCATCCTCACGTCGACTCCACTGTTGACGGAGGTGTGGTATTGGCTGCACTGTGAATACAGACTATGCAGTGATGCTAGAGGTACAGCCGTGAAGTGCAGGAAGCAACACACACCCGGACGAAACCCAGAATAACCTTGGGTGAAGTGCAGAGCAGTGCACACTTCACATTCTCACAGACAAGCAGTCAAGATTCCAATGGATAAGCAGTGTTCTCCTTCTAGCTTGCTTGATCAAATATGGCAGACGTACTGCCTGAGCCGAGATCCTGTTCAGCTTCTTGAAGTTTTCCTAGAGAGTAATTTGGATGAGCTGCAAATTAAGTGCAGCTTCATTAGTAACTGCAGCAGCCGCTGGGGTCTCTAGGGTAGTTACACTAAATGTATTTACATATAAAAGTGATTATTCTTTAGTCTCTATGGAGATATGGAAATATGCATAGCTAATTCCAACCATTAAGACCTGCACTGTGTTGAGGTAGTGTCTCCTGACTCTGAAGGAAACTTGGAATTACAGTGTTGACAAGTAAATGCTGCTACTGTTATTCCAAATTTGATGATATCTTTAGCAAATATGGACTTAATTACTGAAATATGCAGTCTTAGAATTTGGACAGTGGAAAGCAACACTCTAAATTTTCCCCAGCCCTCAACTCATTTTATTTCAAAGAAGGCAATGTGAAAAATGACATAATTGATTAGGAAAGTAAGTAACTGGCACTTGAATACAAGTGGCCTCTTTCTGTCGAAAATCGAATTCATTGCTTGCTGCTGTTCAAAGAATGACATGAAGCCAATAAAGCACTTTGTGCAATTTTTCAATCAGTCCTTACGAAGTGCACAGTTTCTACCTGTGATCCAGTTCCAGAGGAATGTCAGAGTGTATATACCACTTAGGAATTTATTACAGGTGAAAAATATTTTTGTTTTGCCAATCCATGCTCACTCTTTTCCAATTTTCTTGCCTTTGCTTTAAAGTTATAAACTAATAAGATACTCTATCCAGTAGCATTTGTATCACTCCATGAAACCTGATGCTTCATATAAAAAGTACTACTAAGTCTGAACAAATGTAAACCATTGCTAATGCTCTTTTAACATCTCGCTTTGAGTTTCCTTGCCTTGATGCACTTTGGCCTTCAGAATAGTACATCAATCCTGGGCCAGCTTCTCTCTGCAAACAACTCAAGGCTGTTCCATTTCAAATTTTCATAAATGGTTTTGATCTATGAGATCTTCATGAACTCTGAGTAATTAACAATGGAAAAAGTACATGTCATGCATGACGCAATCAGATTTGCTGAATTTTCTTTTGTTTTCTCTTCAATCCTTTTCTTTCCCCCCATCCTCCCTCCCTCCCTCCCTCCCTCCATTTTCTTTCTTTATTTTGGGGCTATGCTTAATATATAGCTTTTATCCCATAAAAATTGAGACTGTAGCTATGTCTTAAAATGACATATCTAGTTCTGGTAGATATCTTAAATATCTACCAGGTAGATATTCTGGTAGATATCTTAAAATGTCATATCTAGTTCTGGTAGTTTCTCCCACATCGTTTGGAGGCATTTTCAGAAGAGGAGGAGCAAAAAGTCAAGTTTATATGATAGCAATATTGATTTATTAAGCTGTCTGTCTCATGATAGGTTTGAAGCATATTGAGCATGGTTAAATTCTGATAAATCAGATACTATAAGCAGAAGGAGGGTACTGTTATTTATTTCCATACTATTGAAAGGTACCACATGTACACATTTTGAAACAAGATAATATGCATGATGATATTATGGAGAAAAACACCATATAAATTACACAATTATCTCCAAACAAAAAGAAGTGTTCACACATGTACATACATGCATCATACTTGGATGTGTGTTCACACAGGTAGAAATTAAACTCATTTCAAAGTCAGGTTTCAGAGGACTTATTAGAGCTGTGAAGGGCTCGTAGTAACTGAAGAGCAGTCAGCTGAGAAGGCTGTGGGGGACCGGTGACTGAAGCAGTGGTGGTGGAGTAGAGAGAAGGGCAGTGGGTGTGTGATAGGCACTCGACTCCTGCTGCTGTGCTGGTGGGGTCCTGCTGACCTCAGAGGGTGGTGCCTTCCCTTAGATTCCCAGGTTAACGTGGTTTCTGAAATGTAGAGCTTTGATTTTTTTATGAGAATTTTTTGGTGCTGCACATATTTATTAGATTAATATTTAAGTATTTTTTTCTTTGGGTGCTATTGTAGATAGTAAGTTTTTGGGGGAAATTTGAATTCTAGTTTCTCTTTGCTAGTAAAGTAATATGGGGACTATTGACTTCTGTAACAACTTTATATACTGTATCATAATTCTCCTTGGTTATTAATTTCTGGAGTGTTTTGATTAATTCTTTGGGATTTTCTAGATTGAAAATAATGTCATCTGTACACAAAGGCAGTTTCGTGTCTTCCTCTCTTCCCAGTGTGTATACTTCTTCTTTCCTTTCCTTTTCTTTGTCATTAGTTTGGAGTTCCAGTACAATGTTGAGTGGCAAGAGAGAGCTAAGTAGCCTCGTTTCCAGTCTTGTGGGAGCACTCAGTTGATGTCAGCTGGAGATTTCTTCATAGGTGTACTTTATTAAAGTGGAGAAATTCTCCGTTATTGCCTTTATTTTCCTGAGACATTTTAATAAGCAAACATGGGTGTTGTTGACTTCTTTATGTCAGTTGATTAGAGCATGTAATTTTTTCTTTAGCCTGATACAGTGAGCTATTTTTATTGCATTTTCAAATCTTGAACCAGTGTGCCTACCTGAATTAAATCTCACTTGGTAGAGGTGTGAAATTTTCTTACATGTTGTTGGGTTTCATTGGCTAATGTTCCATTAAGGGTTTCTATGGCTCCATTCAAGAGGAATGTTAGTATGTAGTTTTCCTTCCCTGTAATGTCTCATTCTGGGTTTGGTCTTTGAATGAGTCAGAAAATATGTTCTGTTTTCTGTAAGAGATTGCAAATACTAGTCATTTCTCCCTTAAATGATTTGGTGAATTCACCAGTGACCCTAACAGGGCCTGGAGCTTTCTCCAAATACTGTTTCAGTTTCTTTGATTACTACATGTCCAGGTTATCCTAACCTTCCTTGTGTGAGTTCTGAGAGTTATGTCTTTGAAATAATTGGTTCATTTCATCTAAGTTGTCAACTTTATAGATTTATTTATGAGATTCTTTTATTATCCCGTTAATGTTCATAGGCTCAATCATGGTGACTTTTCTTGCGTTTTTGATGTTGGTAATTTATGCTTTCTATTCAGCCACATTAAAGGGTGATTATTTCTATTGACCTAAGAACCACTTTTTTTTTTTTTTTTTGACAGGCAGAGTGGACAGTGAGAGAGAGAGAGAGAGAGAGAGAAAGGTCTGAAAGGTCTTCCTTTTCCATTGGTTCACCCCGCAATGGCCACTGCCGGTGCACTGTGCTGATCCAAAGCCAGGAGCCAGGTGCTTCTCCTGGTCTCCCAAGCACTTGGGCCATCCTCCACTGCACTCCCAGGCCACAGCAGAGAGCTAGCCTGGAAGAGGGGCAACTGGGACAGAATCCGGCACCCCGACCAGGACTAGAACCCAGTGTGCCGGCGCCACAAGGCGGAGGATTAGCCTATTGAGTCACAGTGCTGGCCAAGAACCACTTTTGGTCATGTTGATTTTCTCTTGTTTTCCTGTCTCCACTTTCGTTGATTTTTACTCTGATTTTTTTTCACTTAGTTTGCTTTATATTTGAAATGGACTTCTTCCTTTAATTGTCTCATCTAGTAGCTTAGATTATTGATGTTAGAACTTCATCTTAATATATTCATTAATGCTGCAAATTCCCTGACAAGCACAGCTTTCACTGTATTCCACACAGTTTTTTTAATTATCATTTTTATTTAATTCAGAATATTTTCAATGTCTTGAGGCACTTGGCTCATGTATTGTGTAGGAATGTAGTGTATAATCCTCAGCGTTTGAACTATTGAGAACTATCTCTCCATTTCTGATTTTTAGATTTATTGCTGTCCAAAAATAAAACTTGTATGATTTTTATTTTACTTTTTTATTTGTTGTTTTGTTCAGGTGCATTTCTGGTCCACAAAGCACTGTAAATGTACTATGTGAGTTCAAGAAAATGTGTATTCAGCCGTTGTTGGGTGTTAGTTCTACAGACACTAATTAGAACAAGTTTATTGATAGTGCTCCTGTGGTAGACTGTATCCTCACTTAATTCCTGCCTGCTTGAACCAGCAGCTACTCAGAGAAGAGTCCCGACATCTGCAACTGGAGCAGCGGACTTCTCACTTTCTGTTGCAGTTCTATCAGTTCTTTCTCACATAGTTTACTCTGGTTAGGCACACACCTTTAGGATTATGGTTCATGGATAATGGAACTCTTTATCATGATGTGATGCTCCTGTTTTATGGTGATTATGTCCCTAGTTCTGCAATCTGCCTGGTCTGTGACCGTTGCTGTGTCTTCGCATTGATGCTGGGGTGGTGTATCTGTGTCCATATCTTTACCTTAAAGGGGTATGAGCGTCCACTGCTCCAGCTAGCGTACTCTGGATGAGCTCCTTGGAAAGGAAAATGCCTATTCCAGCGTCCAGCTGGGAGGCTCACAGCTCAGGACGGGGAAGCCCCATCAGAGTAGCATCTGGCGGTGGCCGGCTGTGACAGCTATGGGGGAGAGAAAATGCGGTGGGCCAGGGAGCACAAAGTGCAGCTCAGCTGAACACAGCTTCAGTAACCCACCCTCTCGCAAAACCTACCTTGTGCAACACCGAGTGATCTGAACACCTTCCACTAGCCCCATCCCTTAGAGGCTGTAACTAGATCTGATTTCCAGTCTTAGCCCGTGAACCACTAATGTAGAACCTCAGGGTTTAAACATCTGCATGGGTTTCAGGGGCCCGGTGCTGTTCATTCTGTAACAGACTGACTCTGATTCTTTTTACCTAAACTCAGTTTCCTGTAGACCACACACAGTTGGGTCTCATTTTATTAATCTTCTTGGACACCCTGGTTTTCAATTGGTGTATTTAGAGAAATTCACATTTAAAATGATCAGCAGTATATTTGGATTGCAGTTCCGTTTACTCTTTATTTTCTCTTTCTCTTTTTACAGTCTTTGGTTTTAATTAAGCACTTTTTGCATTATCCCATTTTATTCCCTCCTTTAGTGTGTCAATTACACCTCTTTTCCTAAGTATCATAGTGGTTTTACTAGTGTTTATAATATGCATTTTTAAAAAGGTTTATTTATTTATTTATTTGAAAGGCAGAGAAAGAGAAAGAAGGAAAGAGAGATCTCCCATCCCCTGGAATACTCCTCAAATGGCTGCAGAGGCCGGGGCTGGGCCAGGCTGAAGCCAGGAGCCAGGAGCTTCTTCCAGGTCCCCCACAGGGATGCAGGGCCCAAGCATTTAGGCCATCGTCTGCTTTCCTAGGCCATAGCAGAGAGCTGGATTGGAAGTGGAGCAGCTGGGTGTTGAACCAGTGCTCATTGGGATGCCGGCACTGCAGGCGAATGCTTAACCTTCTACGGCACAGTGCCAGCTCCTTAATATGCATTTTTAACTGGACCCGGTCCACCTTTAAATGACACGGCACCACTTCCTCTGCAGTGCTGACACTTAGTAATATTGCATTCCCTGTTTCTACATCCTGTCTCTTACGGTTCTGACATTATCGTCATGTCCCAAAGGCTAACTATGCAATGCATTGTTAGTACAATTAAACAAATATTTATCTATTAAGAATAAGAAAAATCAATATTTTATCTTTCTTTATACCTTCTCTTGTCTTTATGCAGATCTGATTTCTGAGCTACATTTTTTTTCTTCTTAAAGATTTTATTTTTGGTTTTATTTTTATGTTTCTAAGCAGAGTTGATGGAAATTGAAGCATTGATATGAAAATATAAATACATTTTGAATGATGATCATATTGTACATAAAGCTTGCAAAAAGGAATCCTCATCACAAGTAACATGGGCTCTTTAATTCCAGGAAAATGTTTTTTAAATCCAATCAGGGTGGACAGGCCATGGACTCCGAGCAGACTCATCCAGTAGTCTGGCTCTGCTGTTTCCTGCCTTCTGCCTGCTGTTAAAAAATGTCCTGGGACTTCTCTTTAATTTGATGATTGGGCAAGAGTCTAAGTTTCAGTGTGTCAGAGTTAGCCTGACATGAAAAATCAAAAGTGACTTAATAAAAAATAGGAAGTGTTCATTTCCTACTGCAATCATAACAAATTATCTTAAACTTAGTGAGTTGAAAACCATGCAAAAGTATTATACTGTATGTGCAGAGGTCAGAAGTCTGAAAAGCACTTGACTGAGCTAAAATCCGAAGTGTTGGCGGACGCTGTGCTCCTGCCTTGAGACTCCAGGGGAGACTCCATTTCCTGGACTCTCCCAGCTTGCGGAAGCCTCCCTGTTTCTTGACTCGGCCCCTTCCAGTAACCAAGCCAACAGCAGCTCATTTACTCTGTTACTAACTCCCACTTGCACTTTTAAGGAGCCTTGCAGTTATATAGGGCCCACCCAGTAATCTGGAGCTTTCTCCCCATTTTACAGTCATCAATTAGGAGCCCCAGTTCCTTCTACAACCTTATTTCCCCCAGCTCTATAAAAACATATCCACAAGTTCTGAGGATTAGGACTTGGGCTTCTTTGCAAGGACAATTATGCTGCCTACCATAATAGGCTATCTGAATTTTATATAGTCAATTTTTTTACGTATTTAATTTTTGTTCAATCTGGAGGTTGAGGAGTATGGGAGCTGTGAGGTTACTACTTAAGGATTATCCTAGCACCTATTACTTTGTTCCTCTAGATTTATGCTTGATGGTTGGTGGGCTCGAAGTTTCCATGAAAAGGGATGAGTCCTGCATTTGCAGAAGACACAGGCTTGGGGGTCAGAAGGTGAGGAGTTCCACTTTGAGGAGGGGTTTCTCAGGAGCTACAGATCTGGTGGGGGCGCTTGATTTAACGTTAGACTTCCATTACCAAATGAATGCTTCTATGGAGTCCGATAGGAGCACGAAGCTTAGCAAAGGGGAATTTGTGCAGAAGATAAAACTTTAGGAGCTGGTTGCATATGGATGTGACTATCATCAGAGAAGTAGCTAAAGTCCTCTTAGGGGTCCCTAGATAACACAGAGAGCAGAGGGCCAGGCCTAGAATTCTAAACCTGACCACTGAGGGGCCATCTGAGACTGAATCCTCTCCCAAGAAGACTGAGAAACTGTGGGCAGCGGGAGAGCCACGTCCCAGGATGGCTTCATGGAAGTTGCTGGAGGAGTTGTTTTTGGAAGGTGGGGCTGTCGGAAGGACTGGAGGGTGCAGAGAGAAGCAGAGTTCAGGCCTGAAAATGGACAGCTGAGTTCATCTATAAGGAAGTCACCTTGACGAGGAGGACAGGGCTAGTGCCTTGGTAAATGGTGGCTCTAGAAAGCACTGAAGAGAGGGACCCTGGAGAGCAATGGGTGGTTCCTGCTGAGGTCAGAGGGAGGACGGCAGAGGCACTTGCAGATTCGATGGGTGATGGGAGAAGACCATCAGGACAGCCTGTGTTGAAAGTCCAGGAAAGGCAAAACAGAGAGGCAAGTCTTGGAGGAGACAGGCAGGCTTCCAACAAAGATTTTCGTTCACCATCACACAGGAGGAACAGCTCTTTCTTTGAAGTCAGAACCAAAAGGAGAATAGGAGCATGAGTATAGGCAGCTGTTGGTCACTTAGGAGGCTGTTGGTCTGAAAGCTGTCATGGGAGTGCGTTTGCTTCTCTGTGTGGGAGAAACTGAGTATGAAGGTGGAGGTGATGGGCGGGAGGCTTGTGAATAGGAAGCTGGGAGAAGTTTCCTGTGATAGGGGTGACACGGTAGCTCCTGGCACACTAGAAAATAAGTTCCCATGCTTTGCCCTTTTCTCTCCTTCATACTTGAGTCCTCTTCGGGTTCTGCCTAAGGACAAGGCATTTGACTTTCAAGGTGTCTCCCAGGAAGCCCCATTTCCCAACACCCCTGCAATCCTCTCACCTTAAATGTGGGCCAGACTTGGTGACTTGCCTTTGCCTAGTACATGTGACACAGGTGACAGGATATCTGTCTCTTCTTGGATTAGGGTGGAGGAGGCTGTGTCTTCTGTCTTGGTTGCATTGTTCTCTTGCCTGTTCACTTGCTCACTCTGATGGATCCAGCTGCCATGCTGGGAACTAGCTGCTCAATGGAAAGAAGTGGATGGCTCGGAGCCGCTGAGGGTGGCCCCCAGCTGATAGGTGGTGGGGAAATGAGGCCCCAGCCCAACAGCTCTTGGGAAACTGAATCGAGGAAATACCCAGGTGAGCAAACTTGATGTGGCTCTTCCTCCTGCTGAGACCTGTGGTGGTGACCACCTTGCTGGCTCCATGACAGCAGCCTTGTGAGGGTCTCGAAACTGGAGGACCCCACTAAGCTGTACGCGAATCCTCTTACTGTGACCGAAAGAACATTATTGTTCCAAGCCACTCAGTTTGAAGGCACTCTGTTACGTAGCTGTGGATAGCTGATGCAGGCATCATGTGCTCTGGTAGGGACTTACCCTTTGATTATTGTCAGTAGAGAAAAAGTATAAAGCAGGTGCGCAGTGAGTCCAGGAAGACATTTCTGCACATGAGGAGCCTCACTTAAAAAAAGTGGAGGCTTCCGTTAATTAACCCAAGTCTTAGTTGGGATTTCAGAAGATTAATCCACAATTTTGTTCTCCAATTTCAAGTGATGTTTATGCAGAACAGGTGATCTGTATCACCCTTTGTTATCAATACAATGAAGTGTGTCAAATGCTTAGGCTAAATCTCAACCAAAACCTGTTTTTCTGGATTAGGGCCTTGAAGAAGGTTTATTTAAAGAAATTTTAAAAATGTAATTAAGGGGCGATTTACTGTCTCCACTGCACAATGATCAGGTGACTCGTCCTGCAAAAAGACAGCAGTGTTTTTCAGTTGTGGAAATGAAAACATTATACTTCCTGGTGCTTGGCATCTAAAATCTGTGTGGTGTCTATCACAAAGACAGAAGAGGGGGTGGCTAATAAATACATTATGTTAGAAAATTGAATAAAGCAAGTTGCATCCTAACAGGAATAAAGTGATTCAGCGCTGGACTCAAGGAAGCAGTCTTTCCATGAGAAGTGTGGAATACAGAAAAGTCTTGCTCTGCATAGATGAGGGTCCACTGTACTCTTGATCAAATCATAGAGTGTTGTTACCCCACACGACACAGACTTCTCCACGCAAACCCAAGAGCTGCCTCTGCCTGCTCTAAGGAAGAGCAGAAAATGAACTCATCGCCTCATATCACATGCATCTCCCATTTCTATAAGGTTAAGTGTCAGCAGCAGTGAGCTGAAAAAAAGCAGGGATCATGAATAGAGCGGTTGTATGGTTGTGAAGAGACTAGAGCAGCATAGGTCACTGCTATTAAAAATTTATAAGACAGACTGGATATGTTAGGGAGATTTATCCATTTAAAGAAGTCTAAGAATCCGGAGGCTGGCTTTTTCAGGTAAGAACGCATTCTCAGGGGAACTAATTCTCTAAACTCTGGTTCCATCCTACCCTGCTCTGTATCCTAGGCTGAAAATGTTGGGTCAGCTGGTTGAGGCACATCTGTTCCATTTGTTGAGCATTGGCCAAGTGCCCAATCCTACGATAGAGAGCAGGGAGTTACTGGTGAACGTGATATACTTACAGATTAAACTGACAAAAGGTTTAAACTGCATAGCCACTCAGTTTTAACTAGCGGCTAATGTAAGACCACAAGTACAAAATATGAACCGTAATTACCCACCTTGTAAAACGTATTTACATGTGCCATTAATCCCAACTCTCTAGGCTGTTGGGGAAGACCTAGCCTCATAATGCCTAGCACATTGTCTCTGTCTTGCTCTTGATAGAAACCATTCATTTATTAATCTGTCTGGAATTGCTTCTACAGCATTTGCCACTTACAGAGGGGGAGGGACTTGATATTTGTGGCAAAGAGCAATTAGCTGCTTACTGTCAATCAGAGCTGGTCAGATACTTAAATACTTTCTACGCAGATGTCAGTAATGTAATTTTTCTGCTTGACTTGTAATGCAAATTGTCAAAAATGATATGACTCAGGACTATTTTTTGTTAGAAATAAAAGACCCAACTCTAATGGCTTAATTAAAAACAAACATAAAATAGAATAATTTATGCTCTTGCACTGAGAAGCCCAGGGTTAGAGACAGTATCCAATGGTGAGTCTTCCCCCTCACATTCTCATACTTTGTCTTGTGCTGAGTTGACACAATCCCAGATACTTTGGCAGTAGCAAAACGGTTTTTATCACAAGGGCCAGTACATTTGTTTCTGTACAGGACTTAGATTGTAAATATTCTTGGCTTTGCAGACCATGCACATATGAATTGTGTGTTGCAACTCTACAAGTCTACAGGTCCAAAGCTATGCGTGAATGATGCACTACACTCTAAGAAACTTTGGTTACAAAGACAGGCAGTGGACTATGGTTCGCTGACCCTCCACATAACCTGCTTTTACAACTTTTTCATTCATGGCTAGGAAGGGAATGATTCATTTGTCCCTAGTGAAATACAAGTGTACTCTCCCTGGTCCCAAATTCAGTGATAAAACTGTCCAAGGGGTCTTCAGAAATTTCTTGGGAAATGTGTATTTTGGAAGCAACTTTGCAAAGATTTAAATGAAATTTTTTGCACCAAAAGAAACTCATCTTTGCATTGCTTTTCTTTTGCATCAGTGTTTTGAAGAACCCTCGTATTTAGCTTCAAGCAACTGGAGAGTGAGTGGAGTTCACCAAGGCGATTCTGCACACTCAGAATGGGGGTGAGGCCCAGGAGGAGCTGAGATCCACTGCCACCTGCGCTGTCCAGTGTGGCTTCCTGTATGTGTTGCTCACTGCTCTCTGCCAGCCTGATGAGATGTACTTTATGATCTGGGTGCCCAAACAACTGTACCTCTAATGATGCTTCTTATCTCACCACACAGTTTTCTATAATGCAAAAAAAGGCAGTTGAAATGCTAGAGACATTGGAATTCACAGCCGTGCCTGCGACCTTTGTGGCGCACTGCAGACTCTGTTGACGTTTATGGCTTCAGTGGGGTCCTGTAGCTCATACTTGCTGTGATACATGCTCAGATGGATTTATCTGAGGCGCATTCCACAGTGCGGATGCCTGGGTCTTTCTCCGACCCTGCGCTTGTGAGGTGTGTCAGAGAACTTCCAAAGCAGGAGATGGCCCAAGAGTCTACATTTTTTTTTAAGGTTTTTTTTTTTTTTTTTTTTTTTTTTTTTTTTTTTTTTTTTTTTACAGGCAGAGTGGACAGTAAGAGAGAGAGACAGAGAGAAAGGTCTTCCTTTGCTGTTGGTTCACCCTCCAATGGCCGCCACGGCCAGCGCACCGCGCTGATCCGATGGCAGGAGCCAGGTGCTTCTCCTGGTCTCCCATGTGGGTGCAGGGCCCAAGCACCTGGGCCATCCTCCACTGCACTCCCTGGCCACAGCAGAGAGCTGGCCTGGAAGAGGGGCAACCAGGACAGAATCCGGCGCCCCGACCGGGACTAGAACCTGGTGTGCCGGCGCCGCAAGGCGGAGGATTAGCCTAGTGAGCCGCGGCGTCGGCCAGAGTCTGCATTTTTAAAACAATTGTCCCGAGTGATGGTTGTGATCAGGTGAGATAGATCAAGGTGACTTGAACAGCATTGCTTTATTGCCTACCACATTGAGTTGCATTATATTTGGGATTAAAGTTTGCACCTGCTGTGTTACAACGTGATACAAGTGTTCACGTGCTGTGCTTTGTTTGGGAGTTTTCCAGTATGGCTGCATGTTGGAATCACTTGGACCTTTTAGAAACTGATGACTGGGGCCAGCACCACGGCTCACTAGGCTAATCCTCTGCCTTGCAGCACCAGCACACCGGGTTCTAGTCTCGGCTGGGGCGCCAGATTCTGTCCCAGTTGCTCCTCTTCCAGGCCAGCTCTCTGCTGTGGCCTGGGAAGGCAGTGGAGGATGGCCCAAGTGCTTGGGCCCTGCACCCGCATGGGACACCAGGAGGAAGCACATGGCTCCTGGCTTTGGATCAGCGCAGCATGCCGGCCATGGTAGCCATTTGGAGGTGAACCAATGGAAGGAAGACCTGTCTCTCTCTCTCTCTCACTGTCTAACTCTGCCTTTCAGAAAAAAAAAAAAAAAAAAAAAAAAAAAAAGAAACTGATGATTGGGTTCCAACCTATATACTGACCAAATTCATTATTGATGACCACTGATAGATGCAATGGTTATACTAACACACATGTACAAATTGTTCTTTATTTGTTTTCAGAACAAGATTTACCCAACACTGACATAATTTAAGTGAGAAACTATTGCCATATCTTTTACCATTGTCATAAAAAGAAACCTATTCAGATAAGTATTTAGGACCATCTGTGCTAAGTGTTTATGTAGACTTTCTAAGTAAATGCCTGTATCTTTACTTTACAGGTAAATTTCAAATTTAAATGAAGGGTATTTTGAATTTCTGCCATTGTTTCTTATCCCCAAAGAATGTGAATAGTTTATTATTACAGGTTAAAACTGGAAATATTTACTCACAATAGGCACAGTTTTTCCTACTGTAATCTACTTGGAGTTTTCAAATTAAACTGTGGAATACATATTCCTGAATTTACATTTACCATAGTGTCACATTATTGAGAGGCAGTCACTTGACTCTGAGGTTGTTTTTTTAAGGTAGAGCTAAAATCCACAGGCATCAAACAGAGCACCCAAGCCCAGGAACACACTCAGGTTCTAACAGACAAGTTGAGAAAGTCCAGCGGGGTTGGCACAAGTGCACACGTGCTATGAAAGGGTGCGGCTGTACAGAACCAACTTGGATATGGGATTGTTGTGAGTGCTACACATTGATAAATCTGTCATTGGCAAAGCCCTGTGAAGTAGTACCATTTCTTCTGCATTCTTAGATGACGAAACTAGTACCCTGGTAGTTACCCTTGTGTAATTACGGAAGAAGTGATTCTATCCAAACCCATTTTTCTTGCAAAGTGAGTACACAGCAGGATCACCAGGTTGGCATGGGGAAGAGGAGTTGAAATTGTTAGAAAGGCCGGAGCTGTGGCTCACTAGGCTAATACTCCACCTGTGGTGCTGGCACCCCGGGTTCTAGTCCCAGTCGGGGCACCAGTTCTGTCCCGGTTGCTCCTCTTCCAGGCCAGCTCTCTGCTGTGGCCTGGGGAAAGCAGCGGAAGATGGCCCAAGTGCTTGGGCCCTGCACCCCATGGGAGACCAGGAGAAGCACCTGGCTCCTGCCTTCGGATCAGCACAGAGCGCCGGTCGCAGCGGCCATTTGGGGGGTGAACCAACGGAAAAAGGAAGACCTTTCTCTCTGTCTCTCTCTCTCACTGTCCAACTCTGTCAAAAAAAAAAAAAAAAAAAAAAAAAAACCAGATCCATTCAGGTAACTTGCTACCTTATTTATCCTGTTCCTGTCTTTTATTTGACATAGATTGACTTGTTCATGTTTACTAGGTCCAGGCAAACCCTAGACAATCGTCGTGAGCAGATGCTGACAGAGGAGTCGGGGCTGCTGGGCAAACACAGTGGTTAGGGAGCCCAGTGCAGATCAGTGCCAGCCGTGCCCTGGGAGCTGGTGGTGCGGGCCTCTGTGCCAGCAGTGGAAAGAGGAGGAAATCCAGGCTGCTGGCTAAAGGCACGTGGCCAGCGTCTGCAGAACCGCTCTGTACACGCACAGAAACCAGACCATGACAAGGAGGTGTCCAGAAAAGCAGGGCCCAGTCTTGTCTGGATCCAGAGAGAGTAAACAGTGGAGCAGAAAACACTGGAAGAGATGGGTCAGTACAGATGCTGCTTCGAAAGACAGGATCAAATGACGGCCCAGAGCGAGGCGGGGATGGTGACGTTTAGGCTATTGGAGTTTGGAGACAGCTCATTTCTTCCCGTCTCACTTTGAATTGGTTCCAAGAATTGCCCAGGAGAGCGGAGACTCTAGGGAGAATCAGACTTAATTTTAAGAATCTGATTTCTCCAGCCTTTTCTACAAACACTGGCTGACATCCACCTGTTCAACATAAGTAGATGTCTTCTGGTCTTTGCATCTGCCTTACATAAAAGAAAACGTGGACTCGACGCTGTGAATTGGTGGAGTCCGCACAGGGTGAACTCTTGACATACTTCACCCATCAGTTGTGGAGAGTTCTGCTCATTATCAAAGCAGGTGACGTGGAGAAGAGTTTCTGCAGGTCGTATTTAAATTATCAGAGCCGAAAACGAGGAGGACGCCTTGGTTTCTCTGACTCCAGATGGCACAATAAGCGTACATATTGATCTTCTTTCATCTAAGACCCAGTTAATACAACAGCGGAATAAAAAAATCTCTAAAAGGAACAAATCCATGCTGCTGGAGATATTATCAGTGACAGACTTCCACACATTTTTGGGAAACTGGAGTCAGATGGCAGCATTACAACAAATCAAGCCCAGAGAGGAAGGTGTCATAGCTGCAAACATGCAGAGAGACACCCATGGGGAACGGGCAGGGTGATCTCGCCTCTTGGCACTCAGAGAGACGCGAGATGCAGGGTTAGCTGGTGGTGGGGACGAGGCACAGAGCAGGGTGACGAGTCGCAGGTCTGTCCTGGTGCCCACGCACTGCAGACCCAGCCCTTCCCCGCTCCACGCTTACCTGGGAAAAGGAAGGCTCTGCTCCAAGGAGGTGAGGGTAACTGACCCAGGAGGACAGGGGCTAGTAGGATGGGTGTTGGTCTCAAAAGCAATGCCCTCTTATTCTGACACTTAGGGAGCCGGGAGCCCCCAACTCAAAGAAAACCTTTTTCTTTGGCTTAAAGTAAATCCTTCACATCAGCAAGTTAAGGCCCTGTACGCAGAACACTCAGTTAACCATTCCACCACTTCATTGTTTTTTTCTGAAGATTTTATTTATTTTATTTGATAGTTAGAGTTACAGACAGTGAGAGGGAGAGAGAGAGGTCTTCCTTCTGTTGGTTCACTCTCCAGATGACTGCAATGGCCGGAACTACGCTGATCCGAAGCCAGGAGCCAAGAGCTTCTTCCAGGTCTCCCACGTGGGTGCAGGGACCCAAGGACTTGGGTCATCTTCTACTGCTTTCCCAGGCCATAGCAGAGAGCTGGACTGGAAGTGGAGCAGCCGGGACTCGAACCAGCGCCCATATGGGATACTGGCGCCACAGGCAGAGGATTAACCTACTGTGCCACGGCGCTGGCCCCAAACCACCACTTCATTTTTAACCTTGACAGGATAGATCACTAAATACATGAAGAAATAGGGAGCAGAGACACCAACATAAAGACACAGAACTGATCCCAAAATAAAAAGTGAAAATTTTGAGGACAGAAGAAAGGGAGAAATCCCTAAAAATACCCTCAGAGAAACTGGTGATGACCTTGAAGCCATAAAACATGAACGGGGTGTTCAGAAAAAGGAGTCTTAAGACAGTAAAGTTAATGTAGAAATGTCTTAAAAATGTGATTACTCAGTAGACAGTTTACTGAAAGCAAAGATGAGGGCAGCATGTAGTACACAAAATGAAAAGAACAAAATACGAAAACAGTTAGACATCAAAGAATCAATTGTCCTCCTAGCTGCAGCCTGGAGTGTTACAGTAAAATGGAGTAGCTTTGAGGGAACGTGGTTTTGAACCTATAATTCTAACATTTTCATACCAGAAAGGAAGCACTAAAGGACAACCCAGACCAAGTACATCACAATCATGCTTTTGGGAGGCAGGCAACTACCTGTGTTTAAAATTCCTCAGATGATGCCACTGTGCGGCCAAGGCCAAGGACTATTCTAGACATGAGTTTAGCCAAAACTGAGTTGTGCCATGATGTGAGGAACTGAACAAGAACAAAGAGTATCATTATTGTTACTTTGATTTTTAGGGATCAAAGAGACTCTGGTTTGGAAAATACAAACTGCATTGTGGTTTGCTGTGTCGTGAACTGTTCACACAGCTACAGAAGTCAAACATTCATTTTTTTCCCTGAACTTTTAGAATCAGTCTTAGGTTATGTTATGATAGGTATTCTATTTTAGTTGGCTTCTCTCTCATGCATCACTTTATGGGGGGTTATATATAAATTTTTTTTTCTTAGAGTCCTTTGGTAACAGACAATGTATATATTATCAGTTGCTGTGAGCCACTATGAATTAGGAATTAACACTATCACCTTTCATTCTGTCCTGTCTCAATGTAAAATTCCCCAGACACCTGCCTTTATCACCTATACACATCCCGACTACATATAAAACAAGAATTAGTCTCTGTAATTTTCTCCATAGAACTTATTAATAACTGGCTATTTATGCATCTAGTTTTGTCTTCATTTTTTTCTGAAGTATTGTTCAAGGAGAAACAGAAAAAGGATGTACTGTTTATACAGATGGTGCATCCTTAGGATTCGCTGCTACCCACATATGAAACAGGTCAATGAATACATTAAACTGTTCTGTAAGGGTGAGGCCGACGCCTTATTCTCTCATCCATCAGTGCTTGTTGGCCTGAGTGGCAAATGTGCACAAGCTCATAGTAGAAGTAGAATAGACATGGAGATTGAAGCTGTGGTGTAAAATGAATTCTCTCTTCTTATAAAGACCTTGCCATCATTCCCGCTACTAAACTTGCAATAATTGGGCAGAGCTTTGGAATATATTAACCTTGTTTCATTAGAGACTATGAAAACGGGCAGGGATATGACCAGTATCTGCAACACAGACCAGAGATCTCTTCAAACAGAACAGTTTAGTTGATTTAGTTGATCTGATTCTTCCTAAATCTTTACATGAAAATATTCATTAACACCCTAAAATTTTCTCTTTTTTTAAAATTTATTTGACAGGTAGAGTTATAGACAGTGAGAGAGAGAGAGAAAGGTCTTCCTTCCGTTGGTTCACTCCCCAAATGGCTGCTACAGCTGGAGCTATGCCAATCCGAAGCCGGGAGCCAGGTGCTTCCTCCTGGTCTCCCATGCTGATGCAGGGCCCAAGCACCTGGGCCATTGTCCACTGCCCTCCCGGGCCACAGCAGAGAGCTGGACTAACATTCTACAATTTTCAAAACTCCATGTAAGGTAGCTAGAAATGTAAGTGATTTTGTCTGGTATTTAGGATATTATTACTCTTCAGACCATTGCCAATCACCCAAGGTAAATGAGAGATAAAATATAAGTAAAATATTTGAATATGGGTTTTTCATTTTACATATAAATGCATGGTTCTGAAAGAGTACAAAATATCCATAAAATAGCCCATGTCAAAATCTTATTTGACTCATTAGTATAGTGTCTCACAGATTGGAAAAACATATTGAAGGAGAATATGAGAAATTCAAATGTATAAGGTCAGTGGAAAAAATAAATTTGAAATAAGATTGCTTAGATTTATACAAGATTCATTAATGGCTTACAAGGAAATATAATGATAACTTGTGGGTTTATTTTTTTTCTATTCCACACACCAAAAAAATGATACCTGGTTTACTTTCTACAAATCAACTTTAAACTTCGCAGAGCTGTAAGACATGTGCATCCTAATTATGTGTGAAGAGTAAATCAGAATGTTTGCAAGGTGGTCAGGTGGCTGTCAGACCATTTCTCAGAACTCTAGATCCCACTAAGGCTACTCATTTTATTTGTCCTCCCCAGTGCTAGGCAGGGAATCCCAGTGGTTATATCCTGTGCTAGAGCAAGGGGCTCTACTCACTTCTCTTCCCATCCAAGAATGGGCAAAGAGCACTGGTTCCCTCCTTAAGCAGTAGTTTCCTGTGCTGCCTTTGTCTCTGGGTTTTTGGTGTGCACCCCAGTGTCTCCCTTTGGAAATAAGCTGTTACTTAGCTTTCCTCCTCTGCACCTCTAAAGGGTTTCCATTAGTGTGAGAGGAAACAGTGAGTCTCTGTGGATTGGGTGGAAAGTCTGCTTATTCTTTTACAAAGAAATTGGGACACAATTGGCCTTGCTTGCTATTGTGATCTATGCAACGCTGGTAACAGTGGCTCTCATTGGTACCCAGAACAATTACACTGAAAACAAGTATTTAGCTTCGCATCCGTGGGCTCTCTGCCTGGGATGTCTGAGTTTATGTACATTGTCCTTGACTCTGCCAGGGATTCCCCAGTGGGGAGAGTGGACCAGCAGCATCTCACAGAACCCTGTTACAGTGCACATTCCCAGGCCTCATCTCAACACGCACCCAGTACTGTGGCCTTAAACTACTTCTCCAGATGACCTCCGCCTCATTGAAGTACACTATTAATGTGAACCTGAACAATTAATTTAACTCCTTTTTTTAAAAGATTTATTTATTTATTTGAAAGTCAGAGTTAACACAGAAAGAGAAGGAGACAGAGACCTTGCATCTGTTGGTTTTCTCTCCAATTGGCCACAATTTGCGCTGATCTGAATCCAGGGGCCAGGAGCTTCTTTGGGGTCTCCCATGGGAGTGCAGGGGCCCAAGGACCTGGGCCATCTTCTACTGCTTCCCCAGACCATAGCAGAGAGCTGGATCGGAAGTGGAACAGCCAGGCCTTGAACCAACAACCATCTGGGATGCCGGCACAGCAGGTGGTGGCTTTACCCGCTACACCACAGCATTGGCCACATAATTTAACTCCTTTGATTGTTAGCATCCTCATTGGTAAAATGAAGTGAATAATATTACTTCTCTTTAGACGATGTTCCTAAGAACTAAGGTAGATAATTTGTGTCACTTGATGACTATGGGGCTTGACACAGAAAACTGTTCAATGAATTGTAGCCCTTGTTGGCTGCTATTCTCTGATAGTCGAGGTCTGTATGACCAGTTGCATAGGACCTGACTTACTTCCCAATCCTGTCTCCTGTGCTGTTCTAATGAATGGAAGAGAAAAAATGAAATCAATACATTTTGTGCAGCATTAGAAACTGCTAGTTGCATATGTTATTAAACATTCTTTACCTTTTGATTTCTTCCACTATGACATTTGAAGAATAGTGTGCAGCAAGTTTATTGGTGGGTTCTCTGAAGAAATACTTGTAAGAGAGAGGGGGAGAAGCTCAAGTGCCTTGCAGATGCAACTGGGAGAGGACTAAACCAATCCTAGCGACCGCACTGAGGTTCAGTGTGTATGCAGTTGCCTGGAGCTGCAGCAAGTAGTCCAGACATTTGCACACTCACAGTCACCCCAGGTAAGTTGAGCTGCTCTGGGGAGACAGCAGCTGCCTGGAGGGGTCGTCTGTGACCCATCAGTCACCACCACCTCCGAAAGTTGTGGGAGTGAATGACTAGGTCACGAAGGGATTCCTGGGTGACCCACCACATTTCCCCTGTAATTCACCACTGCTCTCTGCTTGCTTCGTATTCTAAGTTGAATTTATCTGGGGACAACTCCTCCAGAAGTCACTCGGTGAATTTGCAACCCTTGATGGTGCAGCCAGCCTCAGGGAGCCTCATCTCCCTTCCCTTCTATCCACCCTGAATCCTAACCATCAACAGTTCCTCTCCTGGAACAGATATTTTAAATGGGTTTGACCTGATGCTTAGCCCCTAGAAATCTTAAACCCTGTTGTGGAATTTGCCATTTATCAGCGGACCCAAGCAGTGGAGTCCCTAGAAATTCCCTTAAGGATCACCTATGCCCATTGTATAGTGGTGGCTTTATGTCCTACAATGATCAGGGTCACTGCCCTGCCAAGGTTCTCAATCTTTCTCTTACTTCCTTGAATCTGAAAATAGGAAGTAGATGGCATTCCTAATTTCAATGATAAAGGAAGGCTTACTGTGTCATCTCTTGGGCAGTATTCCTCCTAGCGGTAAGGACCTCAAACTTGACAAAGCCTAAAGCTAAAAAACTAGAAAGTATGAACAGTCCTACTGGATGACGTGGATGAATGGGAAGTTCCACTGCCACTTCCAACCGTGGTTCCCAAACCAATTAACATTCTACCCAATGGAGACAGTGCACAAAATGACAGTCTTTGATTTAAGGAATGTTTTGCATCAAACATGCCATTACCTCCTCTTTACAATGTGCTTGGTCTCTGCTGGTGCATCACCCGTGCATTCAAGATGCTATTCCATTGCTTTCATTCTGCACCTTGGATGGTATGGTAGTTAGCGGACTCCCATGACCACGGCACTATTGATGCACCTATTTTCTATGAAGTATTCTCCTTCATTTAAGAAAAGACGGTGGTGCAAATACTTTGTGATTGGATAGAAATCTCAGTAAGAACTTAGGTGGTGTGGGGAGCAATCCGGACTAGACTGTTACTCGAATTAGGACTTATTCTATGCATCTGCTCTCCCACAATATGGCGCTGGGAGAGAAGTAAACAGCTTTCGCACAGCTGCCTCCAGTTCAACCAATTAACTGTAGGACTTGCTCCTGATTGGAGAGCAGCGTACTCGGCGTGTGGGCAGCCAAGTTGGGATTGGCGGAGGAGGACTATAAAGGAGGAGAGAGACGGCATGCACCGGGAACATCTATGGGGAACATCTAGCTGAAGGAACACCCGTGCAGCCCCTGAGAGAGCCAGCCGGCGGTGTGCCGCTCCCCTGCGGAAGTGGGGAATGTGGCCAGGGGGAACTGCCCTTCCACGGAGGTGGAAGGGATAGTAGCCAACCCGGGAAGAACCAGCAGCAAACCCGGGGAGGGCCGAGCAGACGAAAGAACAGTGCAGGGTCCTCCACGAAGAGGGGGAGCGACAGGTGGCAATCTTGAACCCCAGCAGTATGAGTAGTTATCTTACAGGGTTGCAGGCTGTTCAACCTAGTGAACTTGCCATCAAGTGCCTAGAGGATCTCTTTAGAGAATAGTATTTTATCTTGGATGCAACATTAATTTCTGTTGCTAGAAGTTTCACATTTGAAAGAATTTGTAGCTGGATCAGCTTTGGTGGGAAGTGTTTGCATTTGGTTCATTCACAGCCTCCACCCTACCACCATGGCTGCCATAGTCATAAGCCCCTTATGCAAGCATGTTGACGAGTGACAGAGAATGGCACCAATTGGTTAAGCCCTTCTTCTGTGGTGGATGCTCTCTGCTGGGCATTAACATGTGACACAGTCTTCACCACCATATGCTCTCCACATAGCTGCACCCATATCCTGTTTCCCAGAAACTTCTGTGTATAATAAAAGAAACTTTTTCTTCCCAGGATTCTGGGAAGAAATTCTCCATTCACTACTGCCCAGTAGAACAAATCCATGAAAACTGTTAGTACGTCCCATGGGGTATTTCTCTTCACCGCTGTCTTTCAGAGACACCCAGAGTGGGGCTACATGTTTGTAGCACCTACATGCATCACATTGGGTTGACCTTCCAACCCCCCCCCCCCACCACCATAAACTGCCTGTAAGCTTCTTCCTCCCATCATATGTTTGGGTCTACCAGAATCCTGCTTATGATCATCAGGTTTGTTATAGTTTGAACAAGATTTGACTCCTCAGCTCATAAAGTCATTGAAGTCCTCAAGTCACGGATTGATGGCACTTATGGGATGGGATGGGGGGGAGGGGCTGGATCCAAATGTGGCATTGATGGTGCAAACTTGAGAAGTGATTGAAGTGAATTGGGTTACTGGGATGGAGCTCCAGTGATCAAAGCATAGTGGCTTTATAAATAGAGATGACAGGTGTGTGGCCTTGCATGTTCGCACGTCTCTGCCTCCTGGTTCACCACCTACTACCCTCATCATGTGCTAAACCAGTGGGGATGCTCAGTCTTGGGTTGTGGATCTTCAACACCATGAGCTGACATGAACTGTCTTCCCTTAGGAGTAGATTCTTTCGCCTATTCTGTATAGTAGAGTAAAAGAGAATAACACAAGGCAAACCATTAGAGTCTCATCATGACCCAATAGCATGCCAGGAGCTATTTTTCAAATGTAATATAAATACATGTTTCCTACTGCATAGAGGCCCGGTATTATCCCCTGTACTGTTCAGGAATAGGTTATCTGCAGACTGCCTTATCAATTCCTTCCCCCATACTCTGTGTTTTATACCAACAAGAGTATTCACCTACTAACATTAATACTGCTATACAAATCAGGAAATCATCATTGAAACACTGGTACTACAGTCTAAACCTCAGGCTCTATTTGAGTCTTGCCACTTGTCCCATTAATGGCCTTAACTGTCAAATTCAGTTATTCAATGTAGAATGGCACCATCCACGCTGGTATCATGTTCCTTTAATAAAGTATAAGTATTCAGTCTTCTCTTGCCTTTTGTAATATTGGTATTTTGAAGATAATAGGCAGTGTGTTTCATAGGCTGCTTCTTAATTTGGGGTTGTCTGATACGTTGATTTCACATATGAATTTAGTTTGTAAAATGTTTATCTTTGGCAGGAATGTCAAAGAAAAGATATTCACCCACAGCACACTGTCTTGTAGTTCTTTTCTTATTGTTCCCATGGCTAATTGACTAGTTGGATATCTGAATACCTTCTCCATTGTAAAAATATTCTTTCAATTTTTGTCATTGGAAAGCATTCTGTTGAAAGACACTTTGTGTCTGTTTAAATGTCCTATTCTTAATCAAACATTTAAAATTTAATTAATATTGATAGGAGCTCTTGATCTCCTGTTTTATCCACTGTTACTTCTTTACTACCATAACTGTTCACATTGATGGTAAATTGTTCCAGATTTGCCCAGTGGAGGCACAGCAGGCTGGTTTCTTTGGTCTGGAATATGTCCTGTCATTTTTGAGCACTTCCTTATTTCACCTCAAAAGTGTGTTCCAGGCTCATCTAGTACCCTCCCTGTCCATTCCTGAAACCAGTCATCTCTCTAAGTAGTTCTGATTCCTTTAACCTGAGAATGAAAGCTAAAATGAGAGTGTCAAGTAGAGGCAGTGCTATTGGGTTGTTACTACTATCAGGCCTTCTCACTAGACAGGGCTGACTAATACTGATACATGTCTACATCACATATAAGAGTATTTCAAAAGTTCATAAAAATGGAATAAAATGTTTATTTTGATGCAAATAATTTTAAACCTATGCATAAATCTTCCATAACATGCATTTCTGTGAACTCCTTGAAGAACTTAGATATGAGTATATGTGTGTGTATGTAGATAGTATAATATGTATATATATCAAATGTGTATATGCACACAGTGTCTTTACATCTATTTTAATCTCTATGTACATACATGTTGATGTCTGAGTTCATACCAATATTTCCCATTTCAATCCAAGATCATGTCAGTAAATCTCTTCTCCAAGAGTGAGAAACCTATCTCACATTATTGTAGACATCTTTACTTACTTACCTGGTCCCCTGTGCCTAACTGATCTCGGGCCTACTTTCTGCACTGGCCCCCAGTACCTTTTGGGACACCCTACCCAAGACTCGTTGGGTCTTTGGGTCTTTCATCCATGCCTATTCCTTTCTTACTTTGCTCTCCACCACCAATGATACGTATTTTTGAGGCTGTATTCAAGGGCCACTTGTGCAATAGCTATCTCAGGTTCTCCCCTGAAACACTGATTCTAGGATGTAGACTTACTTGCAGGAACAGTGTGGGGAGTGCTCTTAGGAACACATCTGAGAAACTGAGAGAAGCTTCATACCTCTGGGGAACTCTACATTATTCCTTGAGAACTATTCAGAATTGAATATGTATGTGTGTGTGTGTGGGGGGGGGTCTTTGCCTGTCATATCAAACAATAACTGGATATAGTTTGCACCCAGGATAAGGTGCCTGTGGAATGGTGGATTCTTGCTGTAAGGGGGACCTGAGCAACAAGCTATGGTAGGCATTTGATTTGTTTCCTGCACCTGGATAATAGAATCAAGTGAATTATATTTCCAAGAGTATACATTCCTAGGCAATACCCACAAAGAGTATTTCAGTAACACATGGACAGAGCCCCAAAAATGTGTTTTTATAAGTCCCTAGATCCTTCAGTATTTGTCCCATTTGTCCAAAGTTGGAGTTTAACTAATACTGTGATGTTATGTATGTTTATGCATGAGATTTTTGCTCTGAGTAAACAGATGGTACTTAAAATTAAGAATTCTTTATTCCTATAACTGTTTCCTTTGCTTACACTTTGTCTGCTGAGTCTCCTGGTGGCTGACTAAGTTGCGTTGTGTGTTTTTTGTTTATTTTTTTCCTATATACTTTCTATGGTCATGAAATGGCAATACTTCTAATAGGACCACAGTTGTCATTGGCATCATTCCACAGAAGCCAAATTTTTTGTTGTGTTAATTTTTGTGTGCTTTAATGTAGTACATAAATATTCTATAATTTCCAAAAAAGAGCTGTAGGTTGTATATTGCCTGATTCTTCTTTTTTGAACACGTCTAAATCACCTAATGGATGTTTTCAGTTCTGTGTTTCCAGATCAGTACAAAGTAGGTTTGATGATGGCTTCTTTCTCCACTGAAGAGATTGTTATGCAGGTCAACCAGATGAGTAATCCTAGCCCAGGCACACACCCAAACACGCATGCCAAGATATTTCCAAATGTCTTAAGTGTAGACGTGTGGGAGGGAGCATGTTCCCTTGGGTTTTTCAGTAGTTCTTTGTGGGGAGTTCCAGTTGTGCATGGAGCTCTGAATGTAGATATTTTATTCTTGGATAATTCACTGAGCAGGTCGAGCAAGGCAGAGGAGCTGAGCTCGGCAGGATGATCTAACCCTGCAGCAGCCTGGCTGTCTGGGGCTGTGGCAGATCCCAGGGAAGCCCGAGGTCTTGGGCAAAATGATTCTCAGCCGAATGAGCAGATGTAGACCTGGGAGCTGTTGCTGTCCACAGCACAGCTCACGCTTTCCCCATGCTGGGGGGAGCTCTTAGCCCATAGCCAGCGATGTCAGAGGAGGTGTTTTGAGTTTTATGACACTTCATACAACGTAGTTTGAGAAGGGTCTGAAAGCTTCTCCCACACAAGAGTAGCCGTGCCCCTTTCCCACCTCCTTCACTTTGTAGCATATTATGGGATTGACAGGGTGAGGCTGGAGAGTGTTAGGAGAGGAGTTTCATCCAGTGGGCAGTCGATCCTAAGTCAAACTCTCACTGATGACCCTAAAGCAGGACTTGCAAGTCTTTTATTAAAATACTTGCATAGTTAGATCCTGGAGAGCGGATAGTCATCAGAAATGATGACTCATGAGTTACCATTTCATGAAGAGATGTCTGTTCCACCTGTCTGCTATTCAATGTATAATGCATTTCCTTTATGTACGGTTTCCCAGTACAGTATAACAGTATATCATTTACTTATTATGCTGAAAGTATAAATGGAGGCTGACATTTTGTACGCATTACCTTTTCCTATTTATATTCATTGTGTCTGCAAATGTTTGCTACATAATATACCTGAGGCACTGTGTGATGTCCTGGGGAAAGTCAGGCTGTTTGCATTCAAGGTTAATTGCTGACTGAATTTCTGGGTCCCCTTTGAGATGAACCTTTCTAGCTGTGGTTTGAATGCCTCTTCTGTTGGGGAACTCTGCCTGGCTAACTACTGGTCTGGACATATCTGTTACGTTGTTGCCATGCAACCTCACACATTGTCTTAATTCTGTTCCTTGGATTCGCACAATAACACCCTATCCCTTTTTTCTCATGATGGTACTTAAAATATTTGAAGAGCTATCATGAGTTAGCAGACTGAATGTGTAAAATAACTCATTTTGTTACTCACTTAGATAGCAAAATTATAAACTATGATAGTGCATTTGAGCACTTGAGGATAGAGCAGTCAGAGAGTATAGGACTGTACGTTGTATGGACTAGGCATCATGGAGCTATGTTAGCACTGAACTAGCTCTGACCCACCTTGTGGGCCTTGGGTTACAAAATTTCTTCAGTGGAAACACTTTATAGTCTACCTCACCCCCATGAGCTGCTGTCAAGGAAAACAGACAACTGAAAAAATGTCAAATGTTCAATTTAAATATGCATGTGTGTATTTATTGTTTTGTGGATGTGTTCACACATTATGTTAGTAGACTATGCAGTATTCGGCTTTGATTACAAGTACACGGGCAGCAGGGATGTGTGAGTGTAGGTATCTGCCATCCTTTACCACTCTTGGAAGCACAGTATGGAAGATCCTGGTGAAAACAAGAAATAAACACTTGGGGTGGCTTTGTGATGTCACAGGTTAAGCCACCATGTGCAGTGCCCACTTCCTCTAAGAGCACTAGTTCAAGTCCTAGCTGCTCCACTTCCAATCCAACTCCCTACTAATGTGCTGGGGCAGGCAGCTGAAGGTGGCCCAAGTGCTTGGTCCTCTGCTGCCCACGTGGGAGCCCCTGATGGAGTTCCTGCTCCTGGCTTTGGCCTGGCCAGACCCCAGCCACTGTGGCCAGTTGGGCAATGAAGTAGAAGATAGAAGATCTCTTTCTCTCTTTCTTTCTCTCTCCCTCCCTCCCTCCCTCTCTAGCTCTGCCTTTCAAATAAAAAATAAAAAGAAAGGAAAAGAAATGAGAACTCAGAGAGCCATGGGGCTCCCATATTGGCTTTATTTTGTCTAGTTCTGCCCCTTCCCTTCCCAGGGTGGTAATTCTGGGGCTCACTAACCTGAGCTAACCTAGCCTCATTTTCACATTGAAGCTTTATTAACCTAATTATCCAAAAAAAAGTTAAACATCAGTGATTTGAAGCCAGATTAGTGGAGATCATTTTACTTATTGTTGTTTTCATTTCACATGTAAGCGGTGAGAGATAATCATATTGCTCTCATAATATTGAGTTATGAAGATTAAATGCAGTGGTAAACCCACATTAACAGTGGTGTGCACTTCATATTCTGAGGGTTCAACAGTTATTGATTATTATTAAATTATTTATATTAAGTGGTGTTTTTTTGAAGCTTAGTTCAATACCAATTAATGTCTTTTTTTCTTTATGCTGGAATCTACCCATTGGTATGCTAAGATTTTGAAAGAAATTTTCTATATATATAGAATATTTTCACTGGCTTTTCCTTTTTTGAAATGAACTATTTTAAGCCCCTTCTTGTTGAATTTATCTGATAAAATAGAAAATACAATTTTGATGCATGTTTGCTGAAATAGTTCAGTTGGGGCCAGTGCCGCAGTTCAGTAGGCTAATCCTCCGCCTTGCGGCGCCGGCACACCGGGTTCTAGTCCCAGTCGGGACGCCGGATTCTGCCCCGGTTGCCCCTCTTCCAGGCCAGCTCTCTGCTGTGGCCAGGGAGTGCAGTGGAGGATGGCCCAAGTGCTTGAGCCCTGCACCCCATGGGAGACCAGGATAAGTACCTGGCTCCTGGCTTCGGATCAGAGTGGTGCGCCGGCCGCAGCGGCCATTGGAGGGTGAACCAACAGCAAAGGAAGACCTTTCTCTTTGTCTCTCTCTCTCACTGTCCACTCTGCCTGTCAAAAAAGAAAGAAAGAAAGAAAGAGAGAAAGAGAGAAAGAAAGAAAGAGTTCAGTTGGGAGAGCATTAGACTGAAGACATTGATTCTACTTTTGGCCAATTTTCATTTGGAGTCTTTCATTAAAAGTCCCACTTTAAAATCAAATCAGTATTTAATAAAATTGTATAACTAAATAAAAACTTATACGTAATTTAAAAAAATTGTTTATTTTTTAAGGAGGGCAAAAATTTGCTTAAAATCTTTCATCTTCTCCAGTTCGCTTTGGGTTGTAGGAGGAGTTTTACACAGTGATGACAAAACTGGAAGTTGAATCAGAGGATACAGACGTGAAACAGAATGAGTGAGAATCAAAATTCACTTCAGTTCATTCTTGAGAAACATGACGATGAAGAACTGTTGACTACGGGAGAAACATCCTCTATATAGAAATGTTTTTTTAAAAAAAAAAAAGATTTATTTATTTGAAAGGGGGAGTTACAGAGAGGGAGAGATATCTTCCATCCGCTGATAGCTCTGGTTAGGTCAAGCCAAAGCCAGGAGCTTGGCTCCTCCCACGTGGGTGGCAGGGGCCCAAGCACCTGGGCCATCTTTGGCCGCCCTCCGGGGCACATGAGCAGGGAAGTGGCTCAGAAGTGGAGCAGCCCCATTCATTTTTTTTTTTTTAAGTGTTGGTGACCACCGCCAGGCACGGACGCAACGCTCCTTAACGTGACCTAGAATTGCCGCCGCCCTGAGTCCCCGGGCGGGTGACTTGACCGCCTCAGACAGCCGGCTGGGTGTGAGGCTGACGAGGCTGGGGGGATGGACACTAGAAGCTGAAGGTGGCCGGGACAGCCTCTAATTAGGTCCGAGGGCGGGTCTCGCTTGAGGCGTCCCAATTTCTCCTCAGGGCGCAGCTGGCGGCGGGAAAGCCGCTTAGGTCGCCAAGGCCTGGAGGAGGCCTGGAGACAGAAATGCAACCCCGTCTCGAGGGGTTGCATTTCTGTCTCGATGAGCTCCCGGCTCTCTCTGTTTCCTCTTTGGCTCCCACTGACCAGCCTGACGCGGAAAACTCCACTTGGCGTTGCCTGGCTACCCCCTCTATATAGAAATGTTTTTAAGATATAAGAAATATTCTGTAAAGAGCTCAATTTTGAATATCAGATTTCTCTTAGATTTTGTTTCTGTTTTAACCTGTGTAACAAATGACAACAAACTGAATGCGTTAGATCGACATGGCTGTATTACTTTTCAGTTCCTGTGGGTTAGGAGTTTGGGCAAGGTTAGCTGCCCAGGGTCTCCAAAGGTTACAGACCCTTCATCAGCCAGAGCTGGGTCCCGTCTGGGGCTGGAGTTCTGATTGCAGATACTCAGGGCTGCTAGCTGAACCATTTCCTGTGGCTGTAGAATTTCTGGAGGGTTGGTCTTCAAGGCTGGCGGGAGGTGGCGCTCCACTGGTTGCTTAGGGCAAGTGTTCCTGGGATGGTCTGTGTTTTCACAAACTGGAAGTCACCTGGTTAGTAGCCTGGTCATGGCAGGGATGTCCTCTGTGTTCACCAGTCTGCCCAAATCCACAGAGAGAGTGATGCAGAGGTTGTGCACACCAGACCGGCGATCTTAGAATTCTGCAAACCGCAATGCTTGAAGCATTTTAACAGAAGCAGTATTATCTAACCTACTGGACGAATATATGATAAATTATTTGGAATTTTAAACTTTCCCGATTTATTGCTGGCTCGACTATTCTCACCTAAAACACCTTGCTGAAAATGTGATCACTCCATCTCCCATGTCAGCCCTTCGGCCTCGGCTGGAGCTTCCCATTATCTGCGAACCACAGAGTCTGGGGGGTTTTCTCCAGGGCCTGTTTCCCTTCGGAATACAGGGAAGCCCGGGAGGCCATGCAGCGTGGGGTTAGCAGATGCTGACATTACGCGTACCGGGAGTGATTCAGTGCTATTGTGTGTGTCACCGTATCCTCTGACAGATGATCCATGAGCCAGAGTAAACCTGTCAAGACATCAGCATCGAGTGACTTCTCATGTGTACCGTGTCGCCGTATGTTGTCATAGGAATCGACTGGAGATCCATTGCTTCCTATTTCTACAACCCTTCATTTGACAACTAAAGATAGATAAACACACGGTCAGGCTTTGTGTGCCTTAGGGATTCAGCTAAGGTATCCTGGCCCAAGGAAGGAAACAGTCTCTCAGTATATTTCTACCACTTTCTGGCTTCTTGCTGGAGTTGTGGAATCTGCATCTCTCAGTCCTGGGCTCATCTCTGTTCTTCCCTTGACCAATGTCTTTACATGGCCAGAAGCTTCTAATGGATGGAAGCAAGCTTGCTTCAAAGTGACCCTGGAATACAGTGCTTCTGGGCTGCTGTCGATGGGCATTTGCGTTGTATGAGATTTCCGGATGGAGCGGGGTCTCCACAGCTCGGCATCGGCCGAAGGTCATCTGCTTCCTGGCTGCAGGAACTCGCCGAGATGGAGAGCGGGCAGGAGTCCAGGAGCCCCCGTCAGACACCTGCGGACGACCCAGAGGAGTGATGGAATTCAGAAGCGCTCTAGTCAGCTCCCGTAATGAAGATAAAAATGATAATTAACCTCCTGGTAATTTGAATAAGTCCGCTCCATCTTTGTTGTGCTCTGAGATGTTCTAGCAATAGATTTTGAATGGTTTAATCTGCTAGGGTTCTGTCATTTAAAGAAATAGAGGGTAATGGCTGTTTTTTTTTTTTCAAAATGAAAATAAAGTGGTGTCATTTTACCCAGACATTTCAGCCTGTGTAGCATGTGAGTGTTTGCACAGTACCAAGTAAAATTCAGCAGGAATTGTCAAATTGCAGCTCTTTATAAACCTGAGAAATTTTCTCTTTACTGTAGCAAAATGAACTATTTATGTGTGCATTAAGGGAACTGATGCTATGAAATTGGCCATGTTAAACTTTGAAAACGTGTGATTTTTAAAAAATATTGTTATAAAATTATAACAGCTTGACTTTGAATGAGTGCAATTCATATACCACGGCTCTCTGAGTAGCAAATAAGGATCTGATAAGAGAGACATCTTTTTTTGTCACACGGTCCATGTGAATTCTAATTCATCTGATAGCAATTAATAACTTGTTAAAAATATTTCAGCATCTGTAGGATTTTGTGGTGAACAGAACACTTAAGTCAGAAGGTAGCACTGGATCTTTCTAAGGGAATTGTTTTGATTGGTCTCTGAAATTACTATGAGTAAATCCACATCTTTCAGTTATTTAAAGATGGCTCAAATGTACATGCCTTTAAGAGGCCTATGTGTTGATGGATATTAATAAGATATTATTTTAGCATCAAAAGAGATCAAACTTACCAAAATATAAGATAAGGAGAGTAGATAAATGCAAATTCTTAAAGAAGCAAAACTATCTGAAGTAATTAATTCTCAATATTTCTGCAGATCGAGAGTCTACACAATTTCATGGCTCAAGGCCAGACTTGAACAGGCCTGAGATCGTAGGGTGGTTCTGCTCTTTGCTATTGTTTGTCCCTAGAAAGTCCCTAAATTCTCTGCCTCATTCCTTCCTGTGAAATAATGGGGACATTACAGAGCATTTGTCCTATCGGAACACCATATTAAAACTACGCTGTGGCGTAGTGCGTAAAGGTGCTGCCTGCAGTGCCAGTATCCCACATGGGCACCGGTTGCAGACCCCGCTGCTCCAGTTCCGATCCTGCTCTCTGTTATGGCCTGGGAAAGCAGTAGAAGATGGCCCAAGTCCTTGGGCCCCTACACCCATGTGGGAGACCTGGAAGAAGCTCCTGGCTTCAGATTGGCTTGGGAGACCCAGGGGAGGTGCCTGGCTCCTGGCTTCGGATCCGCGCAGCGCACTCACCGTAGCAGCCATTTGGGGGGTGAACCAACAGAAGGAAGACCTTTCTGTCTCTCTCTCACTGTCTAACTCTGTCAAAAAAAAAAAAAAAAAAAAAAGAGGAAAAAAGAAAAGAAAAGAAAAGAAAAGAAAAGAAAAGACAAGACAAGACAAGACAGATGCTGGGCTGCTTCCAATGTGGACTTTTGTAGATGGGGATTTTCTCAGGTCCCTACACACATGGGCTAATTTCTAATGTCCTACCTAACACCAGGGGGGAACCTGGGCACCTGTGTTTCTTGCATTCTTCCAGGTACTACTGACAAGGCTGGCAGGGGACCTTACTTTGAGAACTCTGCCTCACAGAGGAATTCTAATATAATAGGGGAACTTCATCTTACAAGGGTGTAAAGAGGGTGGCTCAGGGGCACAGCCACCTGATCCATCATAGGGACTGCAAGAGCCATTTAGAAGAGCCGCTGCCTTTATAGAGGAGGTGGTCATTACGGACGGACAGATAGCATCCAGGTGAGGAAATTCTACACAAATAAACACTACTACTGCAGGGCACTTTCTGGTCCATTGTGAGGAATATTCCCTTGCTTTAAATCCATATAGGAGTTACTTCCTTGCAAAAAATGATAGCAACAATTCTCTGATGTTTATCTATTGTTTCATGAGTTAATCAAATATGAAATATATTCATGCCTCAAAAATTGAGTTCAGAAAAGATATTATGAAATTAAGCTAGTGAGAATTCTGAACTTTGATGTAGATGATTAAGCACCCAGTATTAATATTTATCGTTCTTGTTCTTTTCTCAATGGTAGGATGTGTTCATAGGACTGTTATAATTTTTATAACTGTGAAAACGAAGTCACGTGTTATTTCCTAAACATATTTTCATGGTTTAACCCAGTATAAGTAGATAATAAATTTACCAATTATAATGATTAATATTTTATTGTTCTATAAAATTAGTCAAAGCATAAAAATAGAATCTGCCATGGATTTTCACTACCTGTAAGTAAATAATATTTAGTGTTTCCAAATTCAGATATTTCTCTGTTATATTTCAAATATGGAAAGAATATAAATAATTATTTAACATAAGTATTGGGAAAACTAGTTTCAAAGCATACACATGATAAATATCCAAAATATGTAAAGGACTCAAATAACTCAATTGTAAAAATTACAAACAACCCAGTTAATATGGGCAAAGTTTCTGAAGCGACACTTCTCACGAGAGATGTACAAACAGCCAACAGGTTCATGAAATATACTCAGCATACATAATTACCAGTGAAATGTAAATGTAAAACTGCACTGGGACAGGATCTTAGGCCTGTTAGAATGACCTGTTTTCAAAAAGACAAAAGATAACAGCGTTGATGTGAATGTAGAAGAAAGAGAACATTGTACAGGGTTGGTGGGGATATAAATTAGTGCAGTCATTATGGAAAACAGTATGGGAGTTCTTCAGAAAACCCAATAGTAGGCCGGCGCCACGGCTCACTAGGCTAATCCTCCACCTAGCGGTGCCGGCACACCGGGTTCTAGTCCTGGTCGGGGCGCCAGATTCTGTCCCGGTTGCCCCTCTTCCAGGCCAGCTCTCTGCTGTGGCCCGGGAGCGCAGTGGAGGATGGCCCAAGTGCTTGGGCCCTGCACCTCATGGGAGACCAGGAGAAGCACCTGGTTCCTGCCTTCGGATCAGCACGATGCACTGGCCATGGCGGCCATTGGAGGGTGAACCAATGGCAAAAGGAAGACCTTTCTCTCTGTCTCTCTCTCACTGTGCACTCTGCCTGTCAAAAAAAAAAAAAATGTGGCAAAGATACTCCTGTACTTCTGCCTTGATTGCTGCAATAGTAGCAGCTGCCAAGGTGTGAAAATAACCAAGTGTTCACTGTTCAACAGTGAATGAAGGGGAAAGCAAAACCTGGTACCCACACACAGGCACACACAACGGGACGCCATCCAGCCTTTCAAAGGAATCTGCCCTTTTGAGACGGTGGGAGGAACCTGGGAGGCTTTATGTTAAGTGAAATAAGCCAGGCACAGAGAGACAAGCATGGAGTGTTTCCAGCTCTGTGTAAGATCTGAAATGGCACACCGGTTGCCGCAGAGTAGGACGGTGGTTACTCGGAGCGGAGGGAGGTGCTGGTGGTGGTGGTGGTGGGTGTCGGGGAGATAGTGGTCAAGGGCACAATGTCTGAATTAGACAAGTAAAGCAAGTTTTGGAGGGGTATAATAACAACGATAACAATGGATTGTAAACTTGAGAATTGCTAAGAGAGCAGATTTTAAATGTCCTCAACACACACACACACAATGCCAGTATGTACAGTGAAGGATATTTTTAACTTTTAAAAAACATATGTATGTATTTATTTGAGAGGCAGAGTTAGAGAGAGAGAGAGAGGCAGAGAGAGGTCTTCCAACTACTGGTTCACTCCCCAGATGGCCACAACGGCCAGAGCTGGGGGGATCCCAAGCCAGGAACTCCTTCTGGGTCTCCCACAGGGGTGCAGAGTTCCAAGCTCTTGGTCCATCTTCTACTGCTTTCTCTGGCCATTAGCAGAGAGCTGGATCAGAAGAGTGGCAGCCGTGACACGAACCAGTGCCCATATGTGATGCTGGCACGCAAGTGGAGGCTAAGCCTACTATACCACAGTGCCAGCCCCCGATATTTTGAAATTGATTTACATATTCTATAATGTATGTGTTTGAAAAATATTTTGCATGCTAGCTATAAATATACATAATTTTATTTGTCAATTAAAAATATCTAAGTTTTAGAAGAAAATTGAATATACTTACTATATACATAAATTTAGAATGTTTGAAGGCATTTACTTAACTAAATGCTGAAGGCTACCAAGTATTTTTCAGAAATTACATGATGTATGATTTTTTAAAATGTGCAAATAGAATTCTCCAAACTGTTGCAAACCTTTCTGAAAGTTTATATTAGTTGTAAGCATATATATCATCTAAAAGCTTAATCTCATAAATTTGGAGACACATCACTGCTTATGTATTACGCTGTGAATGTAGTTCATCCATTATTGTGAATCTTTTGGCCCCTGAGCTTGTCTTATGTCCTCCACAAGGCTTAGTGCTGAACACAGGTGCTCTGTGGGAAAAAAAATGCTGGGCACTATGAGGGACCCCAGTCCCTGTCCTCCTTGATAATGCTGCGGCGCCTCAGAACCACACCTGTGTCACTCAGATGTAAATGAGGAGATTAGCCACTGGAGCCATCCCCATGTTTTTGGTTTTTTTACAAAAACTTGTTTTCATGTCACTGCAGATTGCTACAAGCTACACCTAAGGCACTTAACTACAGCAGAGATAAATTTTGAATATTCATGAAACTTACTTTTTTAAATTTGTAACTTAAAGTTCAGTTTTAATTTTAATAAAAAGTTAAATAACAAAAAAGAAGTAATTTTTTTAAAATAATGGCTCATGCTCTAATATAAAAGGGGTCTTTACAGTGTTTGTGGAAAATGTACATTGTGTTTTATTATATTTTCCATGAACTTTTTGCAAGACACTTTGATGTATTTTCCTTAAAAATGGATATATTAGTTTCATTTGGATTCTTAAAATTACACAGCTTTGAGGATGGAAACATTGTGCTGTTCAACGTTTGATTGTGCTTACTGAATTTCAAGTATGAAAGATAGCGGAATTGTTAGCGTTTTACTTTTTCCAACCTTGTTGATCTTTACCTCATATGCTGAGAGTGTTACTTATGTAATTATTATTTTCACACGGTTAAGTTTTATAACAGTTAAATTGTGTATGCTTCAGGTAGGAAGCTCTTACAAACAAGAAGAGCAATCGTAATGGCCTCATCAGTAAGAGAATGTGTCCGCCCACAGTGGAGAGGGATGCAGAGCCGACAAAGCATCCCCTGGCTTCCTTCCCCACCCTCCGCTGGTTCATCCTCTCCTCTCCACTCTTGGTCCCAACATGGAGGCCGCGATTCCAGGTGGCACATTCAGGTGACAAGTGTGTCTGAGGAACTGCGGGCTGTTGGTTGTCTCTGGTCTCGGGTGGAGTTGTGGAGAGAACTGAGGCCAGCGTGGTTTGACCTGTTGCTTGCAGCTTCCTTCTTCGGCCAAGGTGCCGACGTGGTTTGTATTCCCCTTGCTGTTTCAGCCGTCTCCTCCTGAGCGCGTGTCTTCTTCTTCCATGTTGTATGTCATTTTTCCACGACTCAAGTCTTTTTGCTCAGTGTTCAGGGACAAGAAGAATGTATTATATTTTATTTCTATGCCCTGGCCCCTATCACTGCTTCTTGGTCTTTTTGTCTGTATTCTTTCTTCCCATTACTAATTTCCTCAACCTTATTCACAAGGTTCTTGTATTTCGCATACATGTATTCTGTTGTTGAATCCATATAGGACAAGAAACCCTTGTATAAGATTTTTGTTTTTCTATTCCGTTTCCTTCCTGAATTCTTCCAGCCAGTTTTAATTTAGTTGAACCCAAATCTCTTATTTTAACATTTATCTCATTCCTAGTTGTTAAAGAAATAAGGCGCCTCTAGTTTCCGGGAGTTTGTAGAAATGTTCTTGAGTTCATCCTTTGCTGTCTACTCCGTTTCCTGTGTAGTAGGTTGTTCACCCACTCTTCATGTATGCCCTTTTGTTTCCTTTGTGTAGCAGGATTGGTTTTGTGCCTTGTTGTGTTTGTGTATTTAGTTAGGGGCCTGGCATTTGTCATCTGTAACCTCTTGAAGGTCAATGTGTGTGGGAGTGGAGGAATGAATTGGAACACTGGGTAGCTTCCAGCCAGAGCATATGCACAGAATATTTTCTTACCGGTTCTGTTATTTCCTTTGACTTCTCATCTAAACTTTTTTTAATTTCTTACATTTTCTCTTGTACTGTCTGAGAATCTGAATGTATTGTACACAGGGCAAAAAACAGAATAATGTAGGTTCACTGCTCTTGTGAGAAGGCAAGTGATCCACAATACGATAAACTGTAGGAATCTTGTTTTATATCAGTTAAAAACATGGTGTGATAAATGCTTTAAGGTAATAATAAAAATCCATGCTAGCTCCAGTTTCATGAGTCCTCAATCTTAAACAAAGCAGAAAAACTCTAAGAAAATGAAATTTAAATAAAAATAGGAAGTCAGTTCTGAAAGTGGACATTTATTTACAATGAGAAAATAAACTTCAGCAGATTATGAAAGTGTAGGAGCTCATTTACCAGTAAATAACACAATGGTATAGTTCAGAAGATGACTGTTATATTTTGATTGAATAATTGTCTGTATGAGTGTACACTAGTTCTTCACACACTTTGCTTGTTGAGTCAGATGACGATGATTTAACAGTGTCCCATCATTTATAAAGATAATTCAGTCTCTTGATTAAGATTTCTTTTTGCATTATTAATAATCTAATTTTTTCTTCCAGCTTCACATCTATGGTAGTGTCAGAACTGTTGTAGATGTAATGTCAGCTAAATGTACTATTTTTTTTTTTGACAGGCAGAGTGGACAGTGAGAGAGAGAGAGACAGAGAGAAAGGTCTTCCTTTGCCGTTGGTTCACCCTCCAATGGCCGCCGCGGCCGGCACGCTGCGGCCGGCGCACCACGCTGATCCAATGGCAGGAGCCAGGTGCTTCTCCTGGTCTCCCATGGGGTGCAGGGCCCAAGTACTTGGGCCATCCTCCACTGCACTCCCTGGCCACAGCAGAGAGCTGGCCTGGAAGAGGGGCAACCGGGACAGAATCCGGCACCCTAACCGGGACTAGAACCTGGTTTGCCAGTGCCACAAGGCGGAGGATTAGCCTAGTGAGCCGCGGCGCCGGCTCTAAATGTACTATTACCATCAAATATGATTAAAAAATTTTTCAAAGATTTACTTTCATTTATTTGAAAGCTCAGAGAGAAACATACACAGAGAGATCTTCTATCCCCTGGTTTATTCCCCGAATGGCCACAGGCATCCAGGGCAGGGCAGGGCCAGCTGCCCAGAGCTTCCTCTGGGTCTCCTATGTGGGTGCAGGGGTCCAGCAATTGGGCCATCTTTAGTTGCCTTCCCCGGCTCACTAGCAGGGATCTGGATCAGAAGTAGAGCAAGTAGGACTTGAACCGACGCCTGTATGTAATGATGAAGCTGCAGACATTGCCACAGCGCCCTCCCCAAATAGGGGTAACACTTTTGTCGTAATGTTCTTTTATTTTTGAGGCAGAAGATTTGGAGGGGTGTTCCACAACCTAGCTTTGCATGCCTCCCATCTCAAACCTGTGTGTTTCTCCGCTACCCTCCTCCTTCCAACGCCAGCCTCAGTAGGACATGGTAATAGTTCCAGGAGAACTTGGCTCTGCATTTTTGTGTTTCAGCACCAAGGGGTTTAATACAAGGAACTGTGAGAGGAATCCTCAAAGCCACACCTACGTGGAGATGGCTACAAACTACTCAAAGATACATAGACACGTCTGTGACCAGTGTATCCATAGACATAGCTAAGTCAAAGTCGATTGCTCCCAGAGCTGCTCCTTCATTGCCACAACAAGTGAGATTCCGCACCAGCAGAAGCTGCTTTGGGTCAGTTGTAAGGGAAAGACACAGCAGTCTTATCTAATTATGATTCAAGTGTGCTACTTGTGCACATCCTACAGAGCCATGTACAGCAACTTGCTGGAAGAAGGAAGTCTCTGATGTTTAAGATTCTCTGGCTTGTGGGTCCACTCCTTTCTGCCTTAGAGGAAGACGGAACACAGAAGTGTGCTTCTCCGAGGTGATATTTGGAAACCGAGTGCAGCAGGTGGTAAATTGTACAGAGCAATGAAAGATCACATCAGCCCTGCTGTGAGGATAAGCAGATGTCCTGAGAAGCCAAAGACGACCCTTTAAGGGGGAATTCTGTCAGCATTGCGTTTTTCACATTGGGTAACATCCTTATGGAGTTTGCAATAGTCTTCATGATTAAAGACAGCTCTTTCTATCTGGGCAACTATTTTTGGTAGAGGGAGCAGGAGAAACAGAAGGAATTATTCATTCATTCTTATGAAATTTGAGTAATTCAACTGCTGAATTTCCTGTCAACTGAGATTTTTACTGTTTTTATACATCATTAAAATAAAACTGATCTTATTTCTCCCACTTATTTTATTCTCCCACTTATATTTAAGTACCTCAAAGAAATTGGCACTATCTTATTAATTTTTCTGCTTATTACCTGCAGTGCTAGCCTTATAAAGGTTACTGAATACACATCCTTTGCCTGGTTTTATGGTGATTCTGCACCTGCTGTATCTTACTTTGTTTTTCACGCCTGTGTTTCTCATGTGTCTGTTGACTTTACCCATTACTTGTTATGTGCATTTTACAGTTGGTCTGATGATATACAATTTAGATAGTTTGGAAGGAGTAAAAGTATAAAGAAACATTAAAACCATGTAGAATCATGCTACACAGAAGTAAATACACTTAATATTTTGGAGTATTCTGTTTCTTTTATGTTTCTGTATTGTGAAAACAATGGTACCTATACGAAGTGAGCTTGCTTCTATCGAATTCAAACGTGTATAATTCAAAAGTCAAATCTAAAACTTTTTAAATGAAAAACAACAATTTCTGTAGTTCAAACTTGTTTATTTCTGTGCTATTCCCCCAGAAACCTGTGCATCTTTTGCCAGATTTCTTACAGTCTTTGTGTTTGCTTCCATGTTACTTTTTTAAAGGGTTTATTTTATTTATTTGAAAGGCAAAGTCACAGATAGAGAGGGAGAGAGACAGAGAGATTGACCTTCTGTCTGCTGGTTCACTCCCCAAATGGCCACAAGGGCCTGGGGCTGGGCCACGCCCAAACTAGGAGACCCAAACTCCATCTGGGCCTGGCACTGAGTGAGAGGGGCCCAGGTACTTGGACCATCTGCTGCTTCTTCCCCAGGTGCGCTAGCAGGGAGCTAGGTCAGAAGTGGGGCAGCAGGAACTTGAACGCCCACTCTCATATGGGCATTCAGGCAGCAACTTCACCTGCTGCTGCACCACAGTGCCTACTTCTGGCCTTCATGTTTTCAAAGAAAACACTTAGGAAATTATTCATTTCTCTATTTGTGGCTTCATAGAATAATTTTCTAGTCTTGTAGGATCTCTCGCTTAAGACCCCTCTAACTTCCTCTTCCCCCAGTGATTTGATCGAACTGGAGCACAGTCTTTGTCTCCGTCAGTATTCACCGTGACGTGGCATCGTTCCCTGCTGAACCAGGACCAGAGGTTATTTTCCTTCTTATACAACTTTTATAAATACCTTCTTAATTTCTATTTGCTTGAGTTCTGAACTTCATTCAAATACTTAGTCATTATGCTATGGTGATTCTTTTATTTACTCAAAGGCTTTAGCACAAGTCATTTATAGTTCTAGTTTATTTATTTTTTATTTTGGAGCTTCCTGTTACAGTCTGAACTGTTTTACAGTAAGATTTTGCAATGATGTTAACATTTTGCTCTTTAAATGGTTTCTTTTACATCTAAGATTCAAGTTTTTTTTTTTTTTAAGTTTCATTTACATACTGATTTGAAAGGCAGATTTACACAGACAGAATGAGAGACAGAAAAAGATCTTCCCTCTGCTGGTTCACTCCCCACACAGCCACAACATCCAGGGCTGGGCCAGACCAAAGCCAGGAGCTTTTTCCAGGTCTCCTCCACATGGGTACAGGGGCCCAAGCACTTGGACCATCTTCTGCTTTCCTGGTCACGTTAGCAGGGAGCTGGATCAAAAGTGGAGCACCTGGGACTCGAACCAGTGCCCATACGGATGCCAGCGCTGCAATGATTTAACCTGCTGCATTGCAGCACGGGCCCCTCAGGTGCAAGTTTTCTGTTTTCATGCCTCTTCCTTTGCAATGGATTTTGGTGTGCTTTTTGTTTTGTTTTATTTTGTTTTGGCTCCACTGTTTATAAAACGTGGCAGAGCAGAGCTGCTCTGGTTGAGCTGAGGGCAGAGCATGGTCGGGAAGGCTTCTTGCCCCACTTTCGACTTCGTTTCTTTCCTCCAAGGCACCCTTTGGTCCCTGCTCTGCAGAGGTGAATGATCCCTTCCAGCTCTTCTCCTTTAGGGCAAGCACTGTCATGCTCTCTCGGCAGGGGTCATCCAAGGAGGCAAAGGCTGTTCTTGCTGGCTGTAGCAGCCGCACCAAGGCCCAGCAATGAGATGCCCACCCATCGGTGGCTTTCCGCTGTTCCAGAGTGTTCTCTCCCACTTGCTGAGAGTCTCTGGTCCAGATCCAGCCTGGCATCCCAGGGAAAAGGTTCCTCTGTCAGTGGGCTGCAACCATGCCTTCTGCAGTGGGGTCTCAACCCCGCACTTGGACACAGCGGCTCCTGTCGGTGTTCCTCCTCTCTCCAGTGCTGTCGCCGTCCAGTTTCGTGTAGAATTGTCCTTACAATGTGCAGTACTGTCTATCTTTGTCTTTTGCTATATTAACATTCTCCTCTTTAAATCACTGCACGGTTTCTCTCTCCAGCCTGGACCCAGACTGAACTCTATGAATACTAAAAAAATCCTCAGCACAGTTTGGAACAACAGTCTAAAAGCACACTAATTGGGTACTGGCGTTGTGGCATAGTGATGAAGTCACTGCCTGAGATACCAGCATCCCATATGGGTGCCGGTTCAAGTCCCGGCTGCTCCCCTCCCAATCCCACTCCCTGCTGATGCACCTGAGAAAAGCAGCAGAGGATGGCCCGAGTACTTGGGCCCCTGCACCCACGTGGAGACATGGAGAAAGCTCCTGGCTCCTGGTTTCGGCTTTGCCCAGACCTAGCCAAAGCAGACATCTGGGGGTTGAGCTAGGAACAGAGCATTTATCTCTGTAACTCTCCCTCTGTCTCTTTCCCTCTCCCTCTCTGCCACTCTGCCCTTCAAGTAAATAAATGAATCTTAAAGAAATAAAAACATACTAATGAATTTGAATGAGAGAACCTGGTTGCAGCACATTCATTCTGAATGGCCCACCCAACCTGCACTTGTTTTTCTCTATATCCATGTTGCTCCAAGCAGATTGGCATAATAGGATTTGAACTGCATTATTGAACTGGGTTTGATGGCCCCCAAATCCTGACACCCTCAACCAGGACTGAAGACCAAGCTCCTCATCCTCTCTGTACCACGGGAGGTTTTCACTGTCTGTGCAATGAAGAATTTGTACAGGGTTTTTACAACCCTGTGGAGTTCTTAACCTTTATCCTTGAAAGCATCTGTAATGGTTCCATTAGCAATCTAACTGCTCTGAAAGGTGGTTCGCTCTCATCATGGGGAGCTATTTTCGACTTTTTCCCAGGAAAGAGACCCAAGGCTAAGGCTGCTATCATCACGCAAGATGACTCAGTACAGCCCCAGGAAACATGTGGGATTATAATTATCAAAGAGTGAAGAGCCGAGACTGGCTTCCAATGCCAGAGAAAGGATGAGTGATTTTTTATTATTTTTCTTCTGAGATTTTAATCTTCCTCTGTGGCCTTCCCTCCGGGATTTCCCATGGATGGTGATTGAACTCAACGCAGTGCAATAGCTCACACTTTACTGAATCCTGTAGGCTTTCCCAGGGTCCCTATAATTATGCTTCAAAAACTCAGAGAGCTGGTTAATGACTTCTTTTTATCATAAAAGGAAGGAATTTAAAAAGCAAAAGGATGAAGTAACAATTACACACCACCCTCAATTCTACCAACCAGTGAGAGATGCTGTTAATACTTGGATATATGTTCTTTAATTCTTTTTGCATATAGATTTTCATATAGCATGTAAAACAGCATGTGCTGTTTTAATTGCTAAAAATACAAGTATGGGCAGCCAAAGCTGCTGCTGACAGGATGCTAGTATATTGTATAGACAATCTTGTTTCCTTTTTCCTAAATTTAATAATTTTTATAAGCAGTTTTCCATGCTATCAGATTTTTTTTGCGTGGTATCCATATATAATGATATTTTAACGTATTTGTACTTAATGCCAAAATACTGTTCTAAATGTATATTTTTATTTCAAATATTTAAAAGTAATTCTGTTTAATAATCATATACAGATTTTTGTGCACATATATGTATTTCTTTAGGCTATATTCCTAAAAATAGAAATATTAAGCCAAAGTGAATAATATTTTGAGGCTGCAATGTGCATTGTCAAACTGCCTTGTGAATGATTTTTGAAGTTTTTGTTGATTTATAATTAACGGGGATGGGGGTTCAGAGAACTCACATTTGTTGGTTCACTCCCCAGATTCCATCAGTGGCTGTGGCTGGGGCTGGGCGCAGGAACTCAGTCCAGGCCCATCCTTGAGGGTGACGGGAGCCTCATGGCTTGAGCCATCACAGCTGCTTCCCAAGAAGCTGGAGAAGCTGGAGTCAGGAGCCAAGGGCGGGACTGAACCCGGCTCTCCAGTGTGGGGTATGGGGACTTTAACCACCAGGCTTGGAAGCTGCGGAATAGAGAGCACAGCTGCCCAGCTGTGTTCCTCACACCCCTCCTGCTGTTCCCCTTCCCAAGGGCAGCTTCCCCTCCTCTGCTCCTACCAGCTGTGGTATGGCCGTGGTGTGACCCTGGCTCCTGCTGTTCCTGTGGCAAGGATGTGTTTCTTTGTTATTGTTCCCCACGTCTGGCCAGAGCTTTTATAAAAGTTCTATCCTGAATCTTCCTGCAGTTCCTGCTTCAGTGTGCTGTGTTTTCCCTTCTGGGACCCTGAAAAACATTTTTGAGCAAACACCTTGTGGATACTAATATGTCTAAGACCACTATCTCAGTGTCATGCCATTACACTTGGAAAACATTTTGATTATTCTTGAGATGAATGTATTTTCATTTATTTAGCAGGCTTTTTTTTTCCTTTTGGAGATTATTTGTGCCCCACCATCTTTAGCTATTATGGGACTGTTAACTTTTTTCTCTTTAAAGATTTTTCAGTTCTCCTACATATTAAGGACACTAATACCTTATCTGATATGTGTATTTCAAGTATGTTTTGCCAATTTGGCAGTTAGCTTCAACTGGTAAAATAGTCTATGGTATTTTTGTCAGGCCAAAGTTGTGTCTTATTTTTGAAGCCAAATCAATTATCTTTTCCAGTAATATTCTACAAATTAGCATATTCAATCATGGACGCTTTCTTAATACCACAAATGTTATACATAGTGATTATGTGTGTTGGTCCACTTTTGAAGTTTCTTCTTAAGCCAAAACCACACTGTTTTGTTTACTGTACTTTTACAGTACTCTGAAACCAATCATGTACCTTGTCCAACTTCTTTTCAAAGTGCTTTTAGCTATAGTGGACTGTGTGATTTTCCATGTGTACTTGAGAATCTTCTTTTCAATTTCTATAAAAAAATCCTGCTGGAATAATGATTAGCCATTATACCTGGGTTTAGTTTGCTTTTCTTTTTCTAAAATCTTAATTTGTTAGTATGTAATAATGACTTTAGTCTCTTTACATTGTAATTAGAAGAAATAGTTAAACTTTAATTTTTTAAAAATCTTTGAAGGTAATTTATGACTTCCTATCTGAGATGCACGCTATATGGGATTGTATTACTTTGTTTTCTATGTTTTAAGATTTCCTAGATTTCTTTCTGTTTTTGATTTCTAGTTTAATTCTTCTTTTTAGAAAGCTTTCATTTAATAAATGTAATGTGGTCAGGAAAATACATGATTTCAACTTCGAAAAAGTGAATTAAGACTTGTTTTATAGTCAAATGTGTAGTTCAGCTTCATAGTGCTATGCTTCTTTGCACTTGTGGGACCAGTGTTTAGTTTAGTGGTTGGAACACCAGCTAGAACAGCTGCATCTCACATCAGCATATCTGGGTTCAGGACCCGGCTCCAGCTCCTGACTCCAGTTTCCTGCTGGTTCAGGCCCTGGCAGGCAGCTGTGATGGCTCAAGCAGTTAGATTCCTGCCACCCACGCAGGATATCTCATTGAGAATCCAGCTCCCAGCTTTAGCCCTAGCCACTGCGGGCATTTGGGCGCGAACTGCTGAATGTGAACCCTCAGGTATGAACTAAGAAGAAATTTAAGGGAGGGAAATTTGGCCTAGCGATTTAAGACACCACTTGGGGTGCCCACATCCCATATCAGAATTGCTGGATCCAAGTTCTGCTCTGTTCCTGATTCCAGCTTCCTGCAAAGGTACACCCAGGGGGCAGCAAGTTCAAGTGTTTGGGTCCCTGCCAGCCACTCCAGAGACCTGGCTTGCATTCCTGGATCCTGGCTTTGACCTGTTGTGTTTAAGTGTCACTTACCTTACATTGCCTGATTTTCACATGTTAAAGCATTTACCTTTAACATGGTTTCTATGGTTGCTTACAGTAGAGGGCAAATCTAGTGCCAGTACCTCTTAAGAAGGAAGGATGTGGAAGTAGAATTGATCGTGTTTTCTGGGTAACTGTTTAAAGGGCATAGAACATCACTTTTATTTAGGGTGCTTGCAATGGTCTCATTATTTGAAAGATTATATTGTTATATATTTTACATGCTTCTCTCCGATTTGTGAAGTGCCCATCTTTCTAGGAAATAAAGATTTTCAGAACCCCTCAAAGCCTATGGGAAATTTATTAGTGACGATGACTGAAACAGAATTTATGTTTTACTACCACTAGCATCACAAAAAATATTACCATAAAAACACTTATTAAGAACCATATATGTTTTTGGCAAACTTTGAAAGTTATGGATACAAATATCTGGTGAAGTATGATTCTGCATCTAGTTCTTGCAGTCCACTGGGAGAGAGAAAAAAGTACACATTATAAGGTGAATGAAAACACTGTCAGCCAGTCTTAAAGATTGTATGGAGAATAGTGAAACAAATGTTTCACTATTGTGTGGATTTCAGTGGGAGAGATTAAATGGATAATGCTTTAAGATACTGAGCATAGGGAATAGGTAGTAACACAGAGTAAATCAAAAAGGTTCTAGGGCAAAACAAGTGAATGAGTGGGTTTCATGATACATAATAACTGATATTCACCTTATAATGGCAAGACAAGTTTCTGCTGTTTGTTGTCCTAAAACAATGAGTGCTCCCAAACAAGATTTTTAAAAAGTTGCAAAATCTATTGTTGTGTGTGTTTGCATACTTTCTAAATTTTTAAGTGTTGGCATCCAATCAGCTGTTGTGTCATGGAGGATATAGAAATTGTATCTAGAAATGAATTTGGTATACAAGATATCAATCTGTGGCCTCAGAGTTCACAGAATTTGAAAGCTAATTTCATTTAGTAAGGGGGGGGGACTTATTTGTGTACCAGAAATAATGACCTCATATAGTCAGCTTTGCTACTTCCTGTAGCATTTGATGATTGCTATTATAAATTAATAAGCATAAACTAAAGGAAATTCTTTCAATTATCCTTTAGAAAGAAGATGCATTTGAATTTTATTTTGGAATCCATGGCTAAAAGTTGTAAACAGATTCATTATTTTTATGTACTTAATGTTTGGATTCAGGGTTCTTTGAATTTATAAAATTAACATTTTTCAAGGGAGAAAAACGCTCCTTTGCAGCTACCCACTTGGTGTTGCACAACGGCTTGGAATGTCTCCATAGGGGTTGTGAGCTCATCAGTGTGCAGCATACCCAAACATTTTACCAATTTAAAATGCATATTATTTACCAACCAGATTGGAACATCCTTGGCAAGTCGTTAAGCCTATAGTCTCAATTATCTGTTCCAACATTTTAAAATGGTGCATTATCCTCAGTGACCCTAAGAGAGAATAAATTCTGTGACTGCAACAGTGCCCTAGAACACAGATGTTGAGTTTGAACTGCCTTATTGCTCAGTTTAGACCCAAATGAAAACCTTTTGGGGATTCAAATTCGCTTTTCTATACAAAGTATAATTTTCAGATTCAAGAAACAAAGATGTAGAGAACATTCTCTAATTCTTAGATATCTGGAAGAATATTTAGAATAGTATTTTCGTTAGTTAAGTGTCAATGAGTGGTAATCACCAGGAAATTGCTTCCTTCAGATAAATACAGAAATGGAGGAAGCACAGGACGACATGAAATGAAGAAAGAAAGTGCTTCTGCTGAATGTGAACTATCAGAATACCGGGGATGCTCTTTGTCTGAAAGTAAGTGCAGAGATGGTTCCTGCAGAGTCTTCTGGCGTGCGTGCGTATGTACGTCTGCGTGGGTGTGCCTATGTGTGTTTGTGTTCTTCTTCCATGCAGCAGTTTATCTGGTAAATGAGGCTACAGTGGTCTTGGTGACTGCATTGGCAATGTTCATGCTGTTTTTAGTATTTCTCTGGTGAGTTTGCAAACTGATAACATACAAAGACTCTAAGTTCACATGTGAGGAATTAGTGTGACTTTGACCTCCAATTCTCCTGGTAGGCTTTTGACTTCTAAGTTCTTTATTTAAAGATGTGTTATTTATTTGAAAGCAGAATTACAGAGAGGACTTTTAATCTACTCTTAATTATATCTTGCTTAATAAAAACCCAAAATGACTAATCATATTTTCTGTGTATTTGTTTTCAAACAAATCACCAAACCATCTGGTTGCAATTTATTTTTCCCACTTTTATCTCTTTTTCACTGCTATATTTAAAATTTTGGTGTTGGGGGGGCAATGAAGAAGTCATATTATGATCCCAATTAAATAGGGAAGTAATGAGTGGATTTCTCAGTTTGATATGAAGCTTCACTTGGTGGAAACAACATAAAACTTCTCCACGGCTCAACATAAATTAAAATATATTAGTTGTCTCGTTTTGAATGTGAAGTCTCATGCAGAGCTCATTTATTATGTCGTTAGTTTAATTTTTCAAAATCAAATGCCATTAGAGACAATCTATATAACCATGTTTTCTGTGGACAAATTTTTTAAAAAATATCTATATAACCAGCCTTGATTTCTCAGGAATTACTATGAAATGCTTCCCAACTGTGATCATAAACATATTTACTGAGACCAGAGATGATCGTGTTTTGTACTGTTCAGATTGTTTTTTGCTTCCTAAAATGTCCTTGGTTCCTCTCTTGTGGATGCTTTCTCTCATTGGAATGGTGTTAGATATATCACAGTTGTGACTTACAGAGGTGATGGATTCTAGTCCACCAACCATTCTCCGTCTTGAATAATCTTTGAGGTTTTCTTATTTGCTTTGCCTTTATTTTGCTGCTGAAATCCTTCCTCTTTTCCCTTTTTATGGGTATGTGTCTGTTCTCAGAACAAAATCATACTTGTGTCTTCTATCCCATCTGAGAGTCAGAGCCCTTATCCTGTGAGAGGATTTCCTGTGATCTGACTTTTCGGAAGGAGAAGGTACTGATTTGTGGCTATATATTTCTACATCCTGGGGAGTTTTCTAGTTTCAAACTGTCCAAGTATCTGGACATCCCTGTTAGGGTGATAAATATCGGTGTAAGTATAACCATTGAGTTCTACCTTGGTTGGAAGTTGTGTAAGAGTGATATCTTCCCTAGTGAATCATCATATGAGGCTGCATTAGACAACTCTGGGTATATAGATCTTTCCTGGTTAGTGATGATGGGCAGTGTGGTTTTCAATCATCTGTGGTGGGGGTAGAGTTTGTGTGGAAGGGTTTGGAGAGGAGTAAGAGGGAGAATTGGGCTGGGGCAGGGCTCCGCACAAGTACAGTTCATAAATAGACGTAATTTTTCTCATTATCTCAGAACTCTGTTCACTGGACTGATAGCCTTCCTTTTCCCTTTGATGTCACTTCTAGCTGATTTCATGAATTTTTAGCTGTCTTGTAGATAGCAACTGGGTCAGTCCTAACATCAAGTTTTTTAAATTTATTTTTAATGAATACAAATTTCATAAGTACAACTTTAGGAATATAGTGATTCTTCCCACCATACCTGCCCTCCCACCCACACTCCCACCCCTCCTCCTGCTCTCTCTCTCCTATTTCCATTCTCCATTAAGATCCATTTTTGATTAACTTTGTACACAAAAAACCAACTTTATTGTGGGGAGCAACTCGGACTAGACTAAATTACTCGAATTAAGACTTATTCTATGCATCTGCTCTCCCACATATGGCACTGGGAGAGGAGGAAACAGCTTCTACCCAGCTGCCTCTCACCAACTTGACAAGCTGCAGGAGCTGCTCCTGATTGGAGGAGAGCAGCGTACTCGGCGTGTGGGTAGCAGAGTTGGGATTGGTGGAAGAGGACTATAAAGGAGGAGAGAGACAACATGCACCAGGAACATCTAAGGGGAACACCTGAGGAACATCTGAGCAGCCCCTGAGAGAGCCGGCCGGCGGTGTGCCGCTCCCCTGCGGAAGTGGGGAAAGTGGCCAGGGGGAACCGCCCTTCCACGGAGGTGGAAGGGACGGTAGCCAACCCGGGAAGAACCAGCAGCAAACCCGGGAAGGGCTGAGCAGACGAAAGAACAACGCAGGGTCTAGTGTCGCTCCTCCACGAAGAGGGGGAGCGACACTTTATACGAAGTAAAGATTTTAATAATTTATAAACAACAAAAAAAAACCTGAGAACTAGTTTTACAGTTAACTCTCATAATATAACTCATTGAGTACAGAGGTCCTGCATGAGGAGTTAGTGCAGAGTGACTCCTGTTGTTAATTTAACAATTAACACTCCTATGTATGATGTCAGTGATCACCCAAGCTCTTGCCATGGGCTGCCTAGGCTATGGAAGCCTTCTGAATCCACGAACTCTGCTAGTATGTGGACAAGGCCATAAACAATGTGGAAGTTCTGTTCTCCTTTTAGAGAAAAGTACATCCTTCTTTGATGGCCACTGTGGGGAGCAACTGGGAGCAACTCGGACTAGACTAAGTTACTGGAATTAAGACTTATTCTATGCATCTGCTCTCCCACAATATGGCGCTGAGAAGGGAAACAGCTTCTACACAGCTGCCTCCAGTTCAACCAATAAACTGTAGGACCTGCTCCTGATTGGAGGAGAGCAGCGTACTCAGCTTGTGGATAGCAGAGTTGGGATTGGTGGAAGAGGACTATAAAGGAGGAGAGAGACAACATGCACCAGGAACATCTAAGGGGAACATCTATCTGAAGGAACACCTGTGCAGCCCCCGAGAGAGCCGGCCGGAGGTGTGCCGCTCCCCTGCGGAAGTGGGGAAAGTGGCCAGGGGGAACTGCCCTTCCACGGAGGTGGAAGGGACGGCAGCCAACCCGGGAAGAACCAGCAGCAAACCCGGGAAGGGCCGAGCAGATGAAAGAACAGCGCAGGGTCCTGTGTCGTTCCTCCACGAAGAAGGGGAGTGACAGGCCACTTCTTTCCACTGTGGTCTCACCCTCAGAGATCCTTCATGTAAAACAATTTTGCCACAGTGTCTTGGCTTTCCATGCCTGAATTGTTCTCACAGGCTTTTCAGCCAGACCTGGAAGACTTAGGGCTATTTCTGAGGTCAGAATGTTACTTAAAGTGATTGTTATTCTGAGTCTGCTGCGTGGACTGCTTCCCATGTTGGAACATTCACTCTTTTTTAATTCTATTATTTTATCAGACCCTTAATCCTATCCATATGATCATTTTAACACTTATTCCCATCTATATATTCACTTTAACACGTAATATGATCAGTTTAACAATTAAGGTGGCATTTTTATTACTAAGCTTAATGGGATTTGGAGTCCCATGACAAGTTTTTAAACTTTACCCTTAGAAATAAGTCTGTAGGAACTTATATAGCTATATACAGAACTATACAGCTTTATAGTTACAAACTTCTTCCTCCTTCTCTTATTCCTACTCTTATCTTCTACTGAGTCTATTTTCAGTTGACTTTATACACATATGATTAACTGTGTTAAGTAAAGGGTTCAACAAAGAGTATGAAGAAAAAATAATGAAACTGTTCCTTGACAGTCAAACAAGTCATCCCTTCTTGCAGTGTTAATTTCACTTCTACAGATTTGGTTTAAGGTACTATATTAGTTCTCGCAGATCAGGGAGAACATGAAGTATTTGTCCTTTGGGACTGGCTTGTTTCACTAAAAATTATCTTTTCCAGATTAATCCATTTTGTTGCAAATGACTGGAGTTTATTTTTTTTTACCACTGTGTACTATTCCATAGTGTACATATCCCATAATTTCTTTATCCAGTCTTTGGTTGATGGGCATTTAGGTTGATTCCATGTCCTAACTATTGTGAATTGAGCTACAATACACATGAAGGTGCAGATAGATAACTCTCTTGTTTACTGATTTCATTTCCCTTGGGTAAATTCCCAAGAGTGGGATGGCTGGGTCATATGATAGGTCTGTATGTAGATTTTTTGACCTATCTCCAAACTGTCGTCCATCGTGGCCTTACCAGTCAGTGTACATTCCCACCAATAGTGGATTAGGGTATCTTTTTCCCCACATATTTGCCATCATTATGTGTTTGTTGATTTCTATATGAAAGCCATTCTAGCCAGGGTGAGGTGAAACCTCATTGTGGTTTGATTTGTGTTTCCTGATGGCTAGTGATCTTGATCAATTTTCTTGTGTCTGTTAGCCATTTGGATTTCCTCTTTTGAAAAATGTCTGTTTAAGTCCTTTGCTGGGTTGTCTGTTTTGTTGTTGTGGAGTTTCTTGATCTTTTTGTGTATTTTGGTTATTAATCCTTTATCAGTTGTGTAGTTTGCAAATGATTCCTCCCATTCTGTTGGTTGCCTCTTCACTTTCCTGTTTCTTTTGCCACACAGAAACTTCTCAATTTGATGTAATCCCATTTGTTAATTATGGCTTTGCCTGTGCCTCTGGGGTCTTTTCCAATGACTCTTTGCATGTGCCAAAGTCTTGCAGGGTTTCCCCAATGTACTCTAATAATTTGATGGTGTTGAGTCACAAATTGAGGTCTTTAATCCATGTTGAGTAGATTTTTGTGTAAGGTATAAGGTAGGGGTCTTGTTTTATGCTTCTGCATGTGGAAACACACTTTTCCCAGCACCATTTGTTGAAGCGACTGCCCTTGCTCCAGGGATTGGTTTTATCTCCTTGGTCAAATATAAGTTGATTGTATAGGTTTAGATTGATTTCTGGTGTTTCTATTTGTTCCATTGGTCTATCTATACATCTGTTTTTGTACCAGTACCAGGATGTTTTGATTATAACTGCCTTGTAGTGTGTCTTGAAATCTGGTATTGTGATGCATTTTTCTGGCTTTGCTTTTGTTGTATAAGATTACTTTAGCTATTCAAGGTCTCCTGTGCCTCAATATGAATATCAGCATAATTTTTCTAGATCCAAGAAGAATGTCTTTGGTATTCTGATTGGTATCGCGTTGAAACTGTAAATTGCTTTTCAGAAGAATGGACATTTTGCTGATATTGATTCTTACAATCCATGAACATGGATGATTTTTTCATTTTTTGTATCTTCTATTTCTTCCTTTAATGTTTTGTAATATTCTTCATAGAGATCTTTGACATCCTTGGTTAAATCTATTCTGAGGTATTTGATTTTTTTGTAGGTATTGTGAATGGGATAGATTTAGAAGTTCAATCTCAGCTGTGGTATGGTCTGTGTATACAACGGCTGTTTGTTTTTGTGTATTGATTTTATATCCTGCTACTTTACCAAACTCTTCTATGAATGCCAATGCTCTTAGTGGAGTCTTTTGGATTCTTTATATATAGAATCATGTCATCTGCAAATAGGGATAGTTTCACTCCCTCCTTCTCAATTTGTATCCCTTTGATTTCCTTTTTCTTGCCTAATAGCTTTGGCTAAAACTTCCAGTACTATTTTGAATAGCAGTGGTGAGAGTGGGCATCCTTTCCTGGTACCAGATCTCAGTGGGACTGTTTGTAACTTTTCCCCATTTAGAATGGTGCTTTCCGTGGGTTTGTCATAAATTGCCTTGATTGTGTTGAAGAATCTTACTTCTATACCCAATTTGCTTAGAGTTTTCATCATGAAAGGGTGTTGTATTTTATCAAATGATTTCTCTGTATCATATGGTTTCTGTTCAGCAATTTATTAATGTGATATGTCACATTATTGATTTGTGAATGTTAAACCATCCCTGCATACCAGGGATAAGTCCAATTTAGTCTGGGTGGATGATTTTTCTGATGTATTGTTGAATTTGATTGACTAGAATTTTGTTGAGGATTTTTGCATCTATGTTCATCAAGGGAATTGGTCTGTCATTCTCTCTTTCTGTTGCATCATTTTCAGGTTTAGGAATTAAGATGACGCTGGTTACATAGAAAGAATTTGGGAGGATTCCCTCCCTTTCATTGTTTTGAATAAATTGAGAAGAATAGGTGTTAGTTCTTCTTTAAATGTCAAGTAGAAATTACCAGTGAGGCAATCCAGTCCTGGGCTTTTCTTTGTGGTGAGGGCTGTTATTACTGATCCAATTTTCCTCTTGGTTATGGATCTGTTTAGGTTTTCTGTGTCTCCATGGCTCAATTTAACTCTTCGTGGCTTTTAGGTTTCCCAGTTTGTTGGCATACAGCTCTTTGTAGTAATTTCTGATGATTCTTTTTCTTTCTGTATATCTGTTGCTACATTTCCTTTTTCACCTATAATCTATTGATTTGGGTCATCCCTCTACTTTTTTGGTTAGTTGGGGCAATGGTGTGTCAATTTTGGTTATTTTTTCAAAAACCCAGCTCTTTGTTTTGCTGATCTTTTGTATTATTTTGTTGGGTCCAATTTTGATTTTTTCTCTAATTTTAATTATTTCTTTTATCTACTAGTTTTGGGTTTAGTTTGCTGTTGCTTTTCTGAATCCTTGAGATGCTCATGGTTTTGGTGCCTTTCCAATTTCTTGATGTAGGCAGCTATTGCTATAAACTTTCCTCTTAACTCTGCTTTTGCTGTATCCTCTAAGTTTTGATGTGTTGTGTTGTCATCTTCATGAGTTTCCAGGAAGTTTTTGATTTCTCTTTTGATTTCTTCCATAACCCACTGTTCATTCGTAGCCTGTTGTTCAGTCTCCATGTGTTTGCATATATCCTAGAGATTCCTGAAATTTCTGATTTCCAGCTTCACTCCATTGTGATCTAAGAAGATGCATGCTATTATTTTGATTTTTTTTAATTTGCTGAGACTTGCTTTATGGCCTAGTATGTGGTCAATTCTAGAAAAAGTTCCATGCATTGATTAGAAAAATGTGTATTCTGCAAGTGTAGGATGAAAAGTTCTGTAGATATCTATTAGGTCTGTTTGGTCTATAACACTGATTAACTCTGCAGTTTCCTTGCTAATTTTCTGTCTGGTTGATCTATCCATTGCTAAAAGTGGGGTATTGAAGTTCCCCATTACTATGGTATTAGAGTCTATGTCTTCCTTTAGATTCCTTAACATTTATTTTAAATATCCTGGTGCCCTGGAATTAGGTGCATATATGTTAATAATAATAATTATATCTTCCTGTTGAATTGATCCCTTAATCATTACATAGTGCCCTTCTTTGTCTCTTTTAACAGTTTTTGTGTTGAAGTATATTTTGTCAGATAATAGGATGGCTATACCAGCTTTCTTTTGGTTTTTGTGGCATGGAGTATCTTTTTCCATCATTTCACTTTCAGTCTGAGTGCCTCTTTGTTGGTGAGATGTGTTTCTTATAGGCAGCAAATAAATGGGTTTTGTTTTTAAATCCATTCAGCCACTCTGTGTATTTTAATTAGAGTTGAGGCCATTTACCTTCAATGTGACTATCAATAAGTAACGACTTTGACCTGCCATTTTTACAAAAATATTCCTAATTTTTACTTTTAATTTCCTTTGAACTTTTATTGAGAGATATTCTTCCTTTACCTTCTTTCATAATGATGACCATGTTTCTGTGTTTCTGTGTGCAGCATATCCTTAAGCAGCTTTTGTAGGGCTGGATGGGTGGTGATAAGCTCTTTTAATTTCTTTTTGTTATAGAAGGTATTTATTTTACCTTGTTCATAAATGAGAGCTTTGGAGGGTATAGAATTCTGGGTTGACAGTTTTTTTCTCTTAAGACTTGGACTATATCTTAGCATTCTCTCCTGGCCTGTAGGGTTTCTGGTGAGAAGTCCACTGTGAGTCTAATTGGGGATCCTTTGAAAGTAATCTGGCGTTTCTTTCATGCACATTTTAGAATCATTTCTTTATGCTTTACTGTGGAGAGTTTGATTACGGTGTGTTTGGTGAAGATCTTTTCTGGTCATGTCTATTCGGAGTTCTGTGTGCTTCCTGTACTTGGATGTCCCTTTCTTTCTCTAAATTAGGGAAGTTTTCTGTTATTATTTCACTAAAAAGGCCTTGTAATCCTTTCCCTCTTTCCTTGCCTTCAGGAACTTTTAGAGCCCGTATGTTGGGTCCTTTGATAGTTTCCTATAGATTCCCAACAGTGTTTTTCAGTTTGCTAATTTCCTCTTCTTTTTTGACTGACTGCATACTTTCCTGTGCTTTGTCTTCTAAGTCCAATATTCTTTCTTCTGCTTCACCGAATCTGTTGTTAAGGCTTTCCACTGCATTTTTAATTTGTTCTATTGAATTCTTCATTTCATTTTGATTTCTCATGAAGATCTCAATTTCATGGGAGGAATTTTCTTTCATGTCCTGTGCAGATTTCAGTGGTCCATGCATTTGCTTCTGATTACTTCTATGTAATCTTATGATCAATTTTTTTAAATTCTATCTTCCATCTCATCATCTCTGGAATCTAGTGTTGAAGCGTTGTGTTCTTTTGGGAGCGTAATGTTGTCTGACTTCTTGTTTCCTGATTTGGTGCATTTGTTGTTTGGCGTTTGTGGAGATTCTTCTTGGTTTCTTCTATGTTTTGTTTTGTTTGTTTTTCCTCTGGTAGCTTTTATCTTTGTACTATGCCTCTGTAGATAAGTGAAGTGTCTGCTTCAGTGAGTTATCTACAAGCTTTTAATGGGTGTGGCCAGGGAGCACTGTTCAGTTCTCCAGGGTGAAGGGCATGTCTAATGTGACACACCCAGGTTTGGTGTGGTAAATCTCCATGGTTTTTTTTTCCTAATCAGAAGGGAGGTTTATTCTGCTCAGCTGAGCTCCTCTCCTCAAAGCAGACTAGTGCCTGAGCGCTAGCCCAAGTGGTTATAATATTCATCCACTCTGCCCCAAGGACCCCACAAAGGTTCTGTGCAGTCCTCAGTGTAATTTCAGATTCCCCAGCCATGTCCCTCATCAGGTAACCAGGAAGCCCTGAGCGTGTGGAGTATCCCACTGAGACTGCTCACAGTCCCAGCCATACTGTGAGTCCTCTTACAAAGCCTCAGTTTTTTTCACATTCCTGGCACTGAAGCCTCCCACAGTCACAAGCTGCCAGCACCCTGTGGGTTCTCGCCACCAGAGTCAGGATTCTCTACTCAGCTGTTTGCTGGGCGTGGACATGAGCTGGTGCAGCTGTTGTGTATGTCCAAAATGGCGCCAGCTCTATTGGCTTGTTGTAGGACACCACTGTAAAGTGATCGGGGATGAGTCCCTCTGTTTTTTTTTTTTTTTTTTTTAATTCCTCTTCTAGTTTGACAGATATGCTGTTCCCCCCCTCCCTGCCTGGGGCTCCAAGCTGGGTTCCCTCTAGGCTCTTCCTACAGCTTTAGCACCAGTGGCTTGGGCTGCTGTGTTCTGGTCTCACCTCACTTTCCTGTGCTGGTGCGTAGGCTCTTGGCTGCTGGAGTCCTGAGCTGTGGGCATCCACACCCTCCACATAGATCTCCCGTGTCCCTCTGATTTGTGCAGAGTTTCCTCTGCCATTTTCTCCCTAACTCTTCCCTGAGACTGTGCTCTCTCCACTTTTTAAAAACTATCTTCTCCTGGACTAGAGCAGTAAGCTCCCTCCCCACTCCACCATCATGGAACTCTCTCCTAGAGTCATTTTAAGTTGCAAAGATAGTTTTCAATTTTTAGAATATGAAATTAAAGGCATTAATGAACCTGGCAAACCTGCTTCAAAGCTGGTTGAACCTCAAGTTCTCTGTTAACTCCAGAGAATGCTGAACGTGACTTTCTCCTGGAGTATTTTCATGGCTCCTGTGGAACCCTTGACAAGAAGGCTGGCGCTGCACTTGATTCTGTTGCCTTCCTGGTCTTTTGATTAATGGCTTGGCTCTTCGTATGTGGCAGTAGAGATCTAGGTTGTGTCTGCTGAGGTCTTTTGGTCTTACTCTTCCTACTGCTCAGATTTCTCCCCCAGGAAACGCCTGTCTACCTAGGACTCACTCAGAGTGGATTCCAGTGCAGCATTGTGCTTTTCCCAGTGGTAGGTCATGTCCTCTGGGCTCTATCAACAGAGACATTCGTCACCTTGTGTCTTGCTCTCTAGATTTTGCTGGAGAGTCAGCTGCAAATTCTCCATTGCTTTTCCCCAATTAAAGTCAGATGTTAGTTCCTTTCCTCCTGAATATATCAGAGAACTTGGACCAACATTTCCAAATAGTTCTGCCAAACCCTTCATAGCTTACCTTAATGTAGAGGGGTCACAAGTGCAGGGCAGTGTGAAAGAATTCCAGTTAAAGTTTTGACTACAAATTTCCTCCTTTTTCAATATCCGTCACCTCTATAAATGTTTTATCTACTTTGGAAAAGATTTGGGGAACAAATGTTTGCAAATTTGTGGTGTATGTGGTCTGCCACACACATATTTGGTAACCAGTCTTTCATAAAATTTGAATTTGTTGTAAAATATTTTTATTTATTTGAGAAAAAGAGACAGAGAGAGACGTGCAGAGAGAACTAGTACCCATGTGCTCATTCACTCCCCAAAATGACTACATCAGCCAAGGCTGGGACAGGCCCAAACCAGGAACTGGGAACTACCTCAGGTCTCCCATGTCAGTGGGAGTGACCCAAGTACTTGCACTTTGACCTGTCACCCTCCAGGGTGCACTTTACCCTGAGGCTGTAATGAGATGCAAAGCTGGGAATTGAACCCAAGCACTGCAGCATGGGTTGCAGGCCCCACAAATGGCGTCTTACTGGGTAGACCAAATGCCCATCCCTAAGTTTATTTTTAAAAAGGATTCCATATCATCAATTCACATTGAACTACACATTAAGGACAGAGATCCTACATGGGGAGTAACTGCACAGTGACTCCTGTTGTTGACTTAACAAATTGACACTCTTGTTTAAGGCGTCAGTAATCTCCCCAGGCTCTAGTCATGAGTTGCCAAGACCATGGAATTTGGCAATTTGTGTTCTGTGTGGGGGCAAACTGATGAAATCTTTACTTAGTATATACTAAGTTGATCTTCTGTGTATAAAGATAATTGAAAATGAATCTTGATGTGAATGGAATGGGAGAGGGAACAGGAGATGGGAGGGGTGTGGGTGGGTGGGAAGTTATGGGGGGGGAGCCATTGTAATCCATAAACTGTACTTTGGAAATTTATATTTACTAAATAAAAGTTTAAAAAGGATATAAAAAAAAAGAAAGTAAAGGAATTTTTAAAGTACAAATAGGCCGGCGCCGTGGCTCACTTGGCTAATCCTCTGCCTGCGGTGCCGGGACCCTGGGTTCTAGTCCCAGTTGGGGCGCCGGATTCTGTCCCGGTTGCCCCTCTTTCAGGCCAGCTCTCTGCTGTGGCCAGGGAGTGCAGTGGAGGATGGTCCAAGTGCTTGGGCCCTGCACCCGCATGGGAGACCAGGAGGAAGTACCCGGCTCTGGCTCCTGGCTTCAGATCGGCGTAGCGCTGGCCATAGCAGCCATTAGGGGAGTGAACCAATGGAAGGAAGACCTTTCTCTCTGTCTCTCACTGTCTATAACTCTACCTGTCAAATAAAAAAAAAAGTACAAAAAAAAAAAAAAAAAGGATTCCATAGTTTTACAAAGTTTAAACCACTCATCAGATAGTACCATATTTAACTGAGAAATATAGGGAAGAAAACAGTGAGAAAAATGTAACTCTGTAAATCAAGAATTTAAAGATTCCCTTTTTGTAACACATTTTCTAGTGATTTTAGAGAATGAACTATAGTTCAAACGATGGGTAAAATTCATGCCCTTATTGAAAATCTAGGGGATATTACCTTTCTAATGACCTATGGAGACAATCTTCATCTTGTTATGATCAAGAGGAAATTCAAATCAGATTCTGTACCCATGTTGAATCTTAATATTCAGAATATTCTCTGCAATAGGAAATGCATTATCTATTTAGTGTTTGTGGAATATATTGACTTTCGTATTTGTATAGGTGACTCTTCTTGTGCAGGGTGTTTGAAATTAGTGGAATAGTGGCAAAAAGTACTATTTATATTTGAGTTACGGGCATAGATTGTGTGACGGAAATAATTTCACAGATCACTTGGTTCAGCCCCTTGCCTTCATAGATATGTGCGACTAATAACAATGCCCATTGTCGTTAGAACATTACAGAATATGGGCACCCACAGTGGCTATTAGTCTTATTCAAGGTCAAAGAGACCTGTGCTGGGACACACATTTCCAAATCCACAGCTCCTGCCTGTGAGTGTATGGTACAGGCATGGTTACATATAAGCAACTTGTGAAATGAAAGGGTGAAATTGAAATGTTTGTGCCGGAAAGTGAAATGAATCTAGCAAGAAGCGGAATCCTACCCCAGCCTCTAAGGGGACGCTACCAAGATAATGGTTATTAACATAATGAAGAACATCAAGCTGGTTTCCTTTGGATTCAGCAGTAGAGCCAGGCATAGCTCTGTGTATCAAGGGAAAAGCTTGCAATTTGCTGCCACCTATGCTCATGGCGTCCGGCTTGGGTAGGAGCTGTTTTCACTTCTCAGGAAGATGAAAATTTTTCTTTCTATCGGAGACACGAAAAAGCATTGAGAAACAGACCTCTTTCTCATGCTATTTAGTTTTTGTATTTTTATTAACATGGATATAAACACGATTATTCAGTTAATCAAACTGTTAATAATCAGAGAGTAGGAAAATGGATTTTTTTGGATGACACAGCTGCTTCTGTCGTGTTGATTTTGCTTACCTGCGCAGGACTCAATGGAAACCATTCTTCCCCAGCCCTACTGTCATGCCCGACGCTCCGCCTGCGGATTCTGAGCCAGGCTCCTTAATAGGTGAAGAGAGTAAAAGTGGAGCATAAAATAGCTAGAGAGAAACACGCTGTAAATACCTGGGGAATTTTAAAAAAGGGTTTGTAGACTACTTATGTGCAAATGAAGGCGTTTAATTGTAATGTGTCTTCCGTGATAAATGGTGAAAAAAAGTCTTGAATAAATTTCCCATTATAAAATGAGAAATTGTCATGCTTTGCCCTTTTCATTTGCTCCTTGAGAAAGGTGAACTTATCCAAAAAAAATTTATACCAGCAGAGCCGCTTTTATTCTGCTAATGAACTGCAGGAACTTGCACACGGCACTACGCGGGACAGCCTTGGATGGCAGGAATAATAACACTTTTACAGGATTAAATTAATGGTAGGATTTTTCTAAAAACTAATTTCGTTCCCCATCGGTTTTTCCCTAGAAAATAATGAGTGACAGGCAAGAAAGGGCACGAGAGCCTCATGTATTCCAACGCAGACCCAGAGAACTTTCCAGCGTCCCTTCAGTGTCCCAGGAAGCAGGGGTGGGGGTGGGGGGGATGCTTGCAGAATAGAATCTTCTCTTTGAGGTCAGGATGGAAGGGGCACCAGCATCCCAGCAGCTGTTTTCGGAAGTGTCGGCAAAGCGGATGATGCCAGCTGTAGAGGAAGCAATTCTTTAAGGGTGCTGCCCAGTCTGAAGCCGGCACTGCCAGGAGATAAAATTGGTATGTTAAAACCGGAGGGGCCGGCACTGTGGTGCAGTGGGTTAACGCCCTGGCCTGCAGCGTCGGCATCCTATATGGGCGCCGGTTCAAGACCTGGCTGCTCCGCTTCCGATCCAGCTCTCTGCTATGGCCTGGGAAAGCAGTAGAGGATGGCCCAAGTCCTTGGGCCCCTGCACCCATGTGGGAGACCGGGAAGAAGCTCCTGGCTCCTGGCTTCAGATCGGCGCAGCTCCGGCCGTTGCAGGCAATTGGGGAGTGAATCATCAGATGGAAGACCTATCTCTCTGCCTCTCTGCTCTCTGTGTAACTCTGACTTTCAAATAAATAAATAAATCTTAAAAAAATATTAGAAAACAGGGTTATTTTAAAGTATCACAGCTCCTGCTCTTCACACATAAGACACTTGCACAGAGGAGAATGGGGAGATGGTGTGACGCCGACAGAGGTGGGTGGTAAACCATGGAAGAGTCAGGGGGCAAAAAGTATTTTCCAAAATTACAGTTGATCTCATATGCATATTTTTCTGTTGCAATTGGTGTACTTATGTGTTTATGGAAATCACTGTCTTCATGATTTTATTTATTTATTTTTTTGACAGGCAGAGTGGACAGTGAGAGAGAGACAGAGAGAAAGGTCTTCCTTTGCCGCTGGTTCACCCTCCAATAGCCGCCGCGGCCGGTGCGCTGCGCTGATCCGATGGCAAGAGCCAGGTTCTTCTCCTGGTCTCCCATGGGGTGCAGGGCCCAAGCACTTGAGCCATCCTCCACTGCACTCCTGGGCCACAGCAGAGAGCTGGCCTGAAAGAGGGGCAACCGGGACAGAATCCGGCGCCCCGACCGGGACTAGAACCCGGTGTGCCAGCACCGCAAGGCGGAGGATTAGTCCAGTGAGCCGCGGCGCCGGCCATGATTGGTTTTTAGCTATGATCAAGCAAAGACAATGCAAAGGGACTTCTTACTCCTGACGGTGTTAGCTGTCAGATCCATTGTGCCATCACCTGTACAACCGGGCCACTTTTCTTCTAAGGATACGTATTGCAAATAGTCTTTAAAGTCACTTGGAGTTCTTGTCTACGGGGTATAACACACATCAGTTGTTGGAGAGGAAACCGACAGCTCCATTTCATAAGGCTGGTTTGGTCTTCGCAAGTGGAGGCTCGCTGTCTTGCTGTCGGCTGAGGTTTGTGTTGGATGGGCAGGCTTGCTTTTCTGCACTGCAGAAGTCTAGTTTCACGTACATAAACCTGAAAAAAGATGTATGTGAGAAAATGGGATTAATTTAAGGAAAACCCCAGAAATATTTGTGAGAAAAAAATTTGAGTGTGGCACGCAGAATTAATCTGAAGTTTTCTGTTGTCTTCCTCATTCCTTTGGTAGATGGCTAGAATTAAAGTCAGTGAAGCAAGGAATCAGTTACTAAGATCTTGACTGTTCTTACAGAACTGCAGATACGCATTCCCCAGAATTTATACAGAAATGATGCATGTCGGGTGCACTTTCTTAGGATATCTATGCGCTGGAATAGAAATTACATCTTTATTATGATTCCTCAAGGTGTTGCTCGTTCAAATTATGAGTGGAAACCACTGTTGTGAATAAGGAAAACCAGGAAAAGAGAAAATACTAAATAAACCACCATTGGTTTGGTGCTACACACAGTATTTGCAAGTGTGTAAAAATGCAAGCTAAACATTGATTCTTCCCTTGTCAATTCTGGAAAAATGTGAGGTAGTGTTTATTCCTCTTGAAAGCTACTCAGAAATTTGCAATCATAGGTAAATCAGTGATAAGTTGAATTTTTCAAAAAAGAAATAAGTTCATGGTGCTCCCAGAGAAAAAACAGCATTTCCTTTATTTTGTTGGGAAATGCACCTCCCATTGTCCCCGCAGACATTCTTAGGGTCTTCATTTGCTAGCTGTAACCTGTATGATCTGTAGGTTCTGACAGGTGTTCCTGCTTCTGGCCTATGGCATTTCTTTGTGGTTTGCTTTATTCCCGTTCGTCATCTGACTGGGAAATCCCTAATAAAATTTGGCCATGTAAATATTTTTAATTTGCTCATCAGTAAAATCACGTGATGCCAACATACGCACAAGACAAAGCAAAATAAAACCAGTTCCTTCTAGATTTGAAATCCACAAGTCTTCCTGACAGTGAGAAAGTAATTAATCTGCAGGGGTCCATGGCTAAGAATTCACTCCGTTATGTAATGGTTGTGATAATCCGATACAGAAAGCAAACTAATTAACACTCCATGTGCAATTCGATGGCTGTTTAAAAGTTGGCTTAAGTGACCCTGTGTTGATGCATTGCAGAGTGACAGAGAGTTGGATTCTCATAGTGAGTGTTCTGGAGGCAATGCCACACCAGGCGCTCTGGGCTGCTTAGTTGAGTTGCTGCTTTTTCTGGTGATTCTATTACACGGGGAGGTGCTGCTTGCAGCCCCTCTGAGATGCTAGTTTCTAGGCCTCCACTCTGTGCGCGATTCTTCTGGACTCCGCTACCCTCTTCGGAGGGCTGGTTGGACACTCACTGGTGCCAGCCGGGTGGAGTGGCTCAGATCACGTTTGTGCTCACTGGAGTAATCTCTTCAATGACCATTAGCGGTGCACTGTGTGAGCGATGACATTTTTGGTCTCCATTGTTAGCAAACTGTCTTTGTGATTGGAACCACTGAAAATAATCTGAACTCTGTGTTTTTGATCCTTGACTTAAAAGCAGGTGTCACTTATTTCTCTGCGGTACGCTCTTACGTAGCTGTTTTTCTTTGTTTTTCCTCCTTCCTTGCATTGTCTTGCTTTCCTTCCACACTCTCAGCTGGCTCGGCTGGCAGCTATGTGGTAGCAGCTTTATGTGACTTTGACAATTCGTGATAACATTGCTCTAAGTTCTTTTGCTGAAACACAACTCATTTTCAGTGAAAATTGTTGGTATCTTGTCAGGCAATAGTTTTGATGACCCATGTCAAACACTTGCATTTGCTCCATTCACTCCTAAAAATTGAGAAATTTATTTTTTTAAAAAACGATGATGTAATTCTATCTCTAAAGTTTGTAAACTAAACAGAAAATTACTCATCTGAAAACAAAAAGACAAACCATGTAAGATATACACAGCCTATCCCAGGGCTCTGAACAAGGCTGAGATAAGTCATCAAACAGTCTATTTTCATCTAAAAATCTGGGCCAAGGGCTAGATAATTCAAGGAAGTGAGCAGCCCTGGCTGCTTCTCCCAGGTGTTGCTTTGTCATTCAGAGCCTCGATAGGAACTCCTCTATGTTGCTCAACTTTTATTATCCAGTTTGGATCCATAAAATCTACATGTCGTCGGAGTGATGGTCTCATGTCTGTCACAGTCATTGTCAAGTGTACGTTAAAACAGATTCCAAAATACCCAGGTACAATAACCAACAATGAAGTGGCAACAAGAAGCACTGGACTATCTGAAGTAGGTGTGTGGGGTGGGAGAGAGGCCAGGGACCATCTGCTGAAATCAGTTCCAGGGGGATTCTTTGTAAGCTATAATGTAGGGCTTGTATTCAACAGGCGTTGCCATCTCGGACTCTGCATAGTGAATGTCACTGTCCTTCAACAGTGAGAAGGAACAGGGTGTTAATGTTACGGATCTAGGCTGTGATCGTTAGGAGAAAGGACCCCGTTGATGAGGCTGCACAAGACACAACGAGCAAATGACATCGCTGGGTGAAATCCCAGCCAGCCATTCGATGGAGGTGAATTCTAAAGTAGGAGCTGGTTAGCTCCAAGAGCCCATTCTGCTGGCGCTGTCACTGCTGTTGGCAACACAGACATACCCAGGGTTCAGAGTCTTGAGATGGTTAGCTAAGGTTCAAAGTCATGTTCTATGACTCCCAGAAAAAGTTTAGGCAGATTGTTTAACTTTCTTATCTTTGAAATGGTGATTTTTAAATTATACAATCATGCTGAAATATCTGTACCATCAAGAGTCAAGCGTGGGGAGTATGGTTAAAATATGGCTTTGGTAAGAATGTGTGTGTGTGTGTGTGTGTGGTTTACTCTGTGGGTATGGGGCCTGAGTGATCATAGGTGAGAAAATCATGGGCTTTTATAGGGATTTGGGGGGGGGTCTGAGACCCCCTTAGGAGTTTTCTAACCTCCCAGCGAGCGGACAGTAGCAGCTGGGATGAGATACCAGCCGTGAGCGTTCTGCTGTACATCTTCTTTTCTCCATAAGCCTAAATGTGTTTCATGAGCGTCCTTCAAAGAAGCCCATGAAAAATGGAAAGAAGAGATAAGCATATTTTTACACCAATTTTTGGTGTAAAAATTGGTTTTGAAATCCATGCATGGAGGAGTCTTCAGGAATTTCATGTAAAATGTGTATTGTGAGAAAACTACATATGGATTTTAAAATTTTTGCTCCAAAATAAACTTAGCTCCTAATTCCATTTTCCATAAACGTTTTTTAAAAGATTTATTTATTTATTTGAAGGCAGAGTTGGAGGCAGAGGCAGACAGGGAGAGAGAGGGGGAGGGAGGGAGGGAGAGAGAGAGAGAGAGGTCTTCCATTTGCTGGTTCACTCCCCAGATAGCTACAATGGCCAGAGCTTCGCTGATCCAAAGCCAGGAGCCAGGAGCTTCTTCTGGGTCTCCCATGTGGGTACAGGGCCCTAAGACTTGGGCCATCCTCTACTGCTTTCCAAGGCCATAGCAGAGAGCTGGATCAGAAGTGGAACAGCCGGGTCTTGAACCAGTGCCCATATGGGATGTCAGCACTACAGGTGGCAGCCTTACCCACTACGCCGCAGCACTGGCCCCTTCCATAAACTTTTAGAAGTGCCTCCCTTTAGACTCATTGTTCTCTTACAGTTACTTCTACTCCCTGTTTTTTCAAGTTTTCCTGTTATATTTTCCATCATTTTTTCTGTCAATTTAATATCCACAGTTTATACCTCTTTGCGTTTTCATGCATCTCCTGTGGTTGTTGATTATTGACAAAAAAGCATAGATATTTTTAAAGAGCATATTTTTAAAGCAATGTGGACATATAGAAAAAATTGCATATCTATTCCTAAAATCCCATATACTCTCTAACCCTTTCCCAGCCACATTGTCTCCTGTTATTTCCAGAACACATTAGAAATGTCCACTGGCTGCAACGATGGGCCAGTGTTCTCCCATCATGACTGACTGCAGGGGGCCCCGTTTCTGTTGGGCCCACTCTTCATGGTGTGCAGCCCTTTGAGTTTTGACACATGCATAATGACAGACCTCTACCATGACAGGATCCCACATGCTACATTCACTTCCCTCAGTATCCCTTATTCCTCCCTCTCCCTCCCACTCTCTCCTGAACCCCTGGTGACCACTGCCATCTTTCTGTTCCGGCAGTGTTGCCTTTTCCAAAACGTCACATAGTTGGAATCGTGCCGCGGTGTGTCTGCTTCACTCCGGCTTCTCTCATTTAGAAACATGCACTGGTGCTTCTCTGTGTATTTTGAAGGCATGGAAGCCTTCCTTGCTTTTATCACCGAGCGCACCTGAGAGCAACTTCAGAGCAACCAAGGTGTTCTTCAGCAGGTGAATGGACGTAGAACATCTTCGTTGCTTCCAGAGTTTTATCAGTTGTGAGTAAATCTTCTCTTCAAAATCTGTGTGCGGGTTTTGGTGGACATAACTTTTCAGCTCACTTGGGTACATGGCAAGGTGTTCAGTGGCTGGGTCCTATGGAACGAACATGTTTATCTTTTTGAGGCACGTCTGTCTACCAAGTAGCTGCGCCTGTTTTAATTCCTTCAGCAATGCTGAGACCTCCCGTTGTCCCGCATCCTTGCCAGCATTTGGAGTTGCCGGCGTTCAGAGACTGCTTTCAGCAGCTGACTCCTTACTGTTTCAGAGAGTGCCGGACTTGTTGTGACAACAGAAGGACCTGGAACAATCAGCGCCTCAAAACGTACCCCTCTCACAGGTAATCGTCGTTGTGGAGTGGCAGGTGACACTGTGCCCCTGGGCCATTCCAGGGCTCAGGCTGAACACGGCTCGGGCATCGTCAGCACATCTTCCTGGATTTCTCTTCTCATCAGTATTCTAGCCCACAGAAAGAGCAAAGCCGTGCTGAGGCGGTGCAACCACTGCATTCAAAAAAGAAAAAAAAAAAAAAAAAAAGAACTCTCCATTTTGAGACCATGCAGACCAAGTCCATTCCTGTGGCCGTGTGAGAACAATTCATGTGGTCACTCCTAGCTACCTGTGCAACTGTGAGCTGTCAGGTCAGCCTGAGCTGTGGCTCACTTCTCTTGGAGTCCATGCAGTAACTGTTGGAGGAGCTTTAGCCGTCCTGTCTACACTGGCCAAAACAGTTCAGGAGCACCACTTGAGATAGTGGTGGGCACTGAGGACAAATAGTTAAAACAGAAAAGCAAGCCAGGACTTTGGGGGACCAGTGCTGATGGGGCCCAGCCGAGGAGGGCTCCTTATCCATGGGGCTGTTGTTTCAAGGAGAGAGAAGCCAGTCCAATTTAACTGTAAAATAAAAAGCAAACAATGTGCCTCTTAGTGTACTGGTCCTGATGCTGGGGGGTGGTAGGGGAAGAAAATAATGACAGCCTTCAAAATCCAATCATCTCTGTGTACCCTTGTTGCCATTTTCCTTCTTATGCACACAGTAATTCAGGTTTGCTTTGACAGCAACATGGAGATATTCATAAACATGGAGGCAGTACTTAGAGATTTAGTGAGCATCTTATCAGAAGTAAATAATAAGTGCCCTACATTTTGAAAGCATTGTTTAGACAATATTGCAGCCTTCGTTAGTTGACTGGAATCCTGGGGACTATTTATAAATAAACTTTAAATAAGCCGTGCCTTTAAAAGATAAGCCAAATGTGTATGAATTTGACAGATCCTCCTAATCTGTGTTGGCCTGATATTGCACTTAAAAAATTGGCCCATGGTAGCTTAACAACACAAGCGAGGTTAACGGGCAGCAGTTAGCAGTTTCAGCGCCAATGTGCCCTTGCTTTCCAATGTCAAACCTCCTCCCTGGACGCATTTCCACCACTTGGGCGGAAAGGAAGGGGAGGGGAGGGGGAGGGGAGGGAAAGGTATCTTCCCAGCAGGCACACAGGTTTTAAAATAGCAGGAGAAGTCTTGTTAGTTGTTTCCGGAGGGACCCTTGCTCTTCAATATACCAGCAGTGCTCCCAAAGCGAAAACCTGTCGGAAGAGGCTACGTGTGTTCGACTTCTGGTTTGCAGTTGGTTACATCAGAATCCCACCAGGCTTTCCAAACCGAACCCGTTTTTGTTGAGAATTTTCTCTTTTAGGATCACTGGACTGAGCCTCAGTTGGTTTTAAGTGAGCAATTTTGGGTTTCTCTGAGAAGAGATTGTGAAAGTACACTTGAAGATTTTTCAAGGGAGTAATAATAGTATTTAAAATTATCTGACTGCCACACTGTCTTGTCTTTTTCTTATGAATAATAAGAATTGCTAAGATGAACCGCTATTTTGTTCTAAAAACCAAACCTACGAGACAGATACTTAAGGACCAGCAAAATTTCGTCTCTGCACTGGATTTTGAGTAATCCATTGTTAGTGTTAAGTAAGCAAAAGTTCATTGCTTCAAATAAAATAGATGTTCTTCTTAGGTGTGTTTTTAGCATTCATTCTTTAAGTTTTTTTTTAATTTTGTGATCTTTAAAAATTGTTTTTGTCAAAAACAGAGATGAGGGGGAAAAAGGGAAAGGGAGAAAGAGAGAGAGAGAGAGAGGATGGAGGAAGGGGGAGCGAGAGAGAAACCCTCCATCTGCAGGTTCACTTCCTGAATGCCTGCAACAGCTAGAGCTGGACCAAGCCGGACGCCAGGAGGTAGGAACACAGTCCTGCTCTCACATGGGAGTCTGGGAACCTGGGTCCTTGGGCCGTCCCCTGCTGCCTCCCAGGGTGTGTGTTAATTTGCAGGCAGGTGGAGTTGCGAGCAAAGGCAGGGATTGAACCCAGACCCTCTGCTATGGGATGTGGAGACTTCACCAGCCTTTAACCGTTGGGCAAAATGCCAGCCCCAAGGAAGAGAGCTGGCAGTGTGCTCAGTATTTCTATTCCCAGAGAAAACATTTGCTTCAACAGTCAATCCAAAGAGACACGCATTGGCCTTGTATTTGTCCTTGAACTGTCACTGGCTCTTGAAGCCAAGGCTGTTGGCAGCTCTACTTTGTGTTATTTTGTCCGTGTCTTGTTAACGCTGGTCCTTGCAAAGGCCTCGCAGTAGCAGGTCGGTGTCGCCGTGTGGAGGGAGAGGCAGAGCAGGGCGGTTAGCACTTGGCCTTGGCTGGGGGGCCATCCTTTCTGCAGATCCCCTCCCCTGTCTTCCTCATTGGCAATAACTTGGTAAATCTAAGATCAGTAAGATAGATAGCAGTGGTTTCAATGCTATATTGCGAATGGAAGTGCGGTCCACCTGTGAGGCCCGTGATTAGCACCTCTGACTTTGGGTGTAGGGAGCGCTTGCTCCCTGAGTTCAGGTAGTGGATCCTAATCCCCAACAGCCTCTCCTGTCCTCCTTGGTTCAGGAGGTCCCAGGGTCTGTGATTATGGGTCTGGGGTCTTGCAGAGATGACGTCTGTCATGCGATTATGAGGGGCCTTTGGAACAAAAGAAATAAATACCCAAGTACAAGTTAGTGGGACCATTTTCTTTTAAGGAAAAGAATTTTTAAACGTGTTGGTCTACATTTTCAATTTCATGTATAACACAATTATTTTCAATTTCATGGTTGAGATTTTGTGCAAAATACATTGATCAGGAAAGTAAATTAAATTTTCAGTCCTCAGATTTCTTAGATAATAGTGATCTAGAATCAGTATGCTTAGGTGGTTTATAGTGTCCTTACTGGATAAAGAGTGACTGCTCAGACACGAGAGGGTGATACCTCAAATGTGAGAATGAAATTGTTCTCTTATTACAAATAATGAGAGTAGGAGATGAAACAGACCAGCACGTGGCTTTTCCTTCAGTCGCTCCAATGTTCACCAGCAGTGGCGGGGGAAGCTAGACACCACAGGTGATCATTCTCTGTACATTACAGTGCGTCCTCATTAAATACCCCATAACTGAAACCAGGAACCATAAGCGATTTTTTACTCTCTTTATTATTTTTCCTAATTACATTTGCTATTTACACTTAAATGGGACTAAAATGTGCGTTACAGATGTTTAGTCCTTTAGATTTTCCGAATGTCTTCTCAAACAGCTTGTCATTTGATCTCCGCAGTCCCCTCGGGGGAGAGTAAACATGAATAAGATGAGCCCCTTTCATCGCACATGAAATGACTGGTGCCCAGGGAAAGTGTGTGACAAGTGTGTGACAAGTCGGCATTTGTTTTCCGTGTTCTGCTCAACCTGTTTTCGTCATGATGATCACTGGTTTTCAGATAATCTCTTGGAAGCCCCTAATGTCATTATCTACTTGAACTTCCTCTCTGTCTACATACCCATCTGCCTACTTATATTTCCTTGTTTCCAAACACCACACTCTTCTGTTTTTTTTTTTTTTTTTCTGATTCTCCCATTCGTTCTTAGTATTCTTCGCCAGCACACGAGGAAATGAATCTATGATCTGTCCGAGTTGCCCTTCCTAGGGCGACTGCCCCGGGTCTGGGGTCCCCAAGATGGCTCTCACCTCAGTGATGTACTAAAAGGACTCACGGGACTCGGCTTATCGCAGAGATATGCTACCAAGTAAAATCAGCAAGGGAGGAGGCACAGGGTGACATCCAGGTGTCCCCCCCGCGTGGGTTCCTGTGTGACTGTCCATGTAGACTGCTGCCAGCCAGGCAGCGCACCCACATCCTGGGGCTGAGGCTGTGACTGGGGGTTGATCACACAGGCAGGACTCTGGTTCCCAGAGTACAGCAGGCCGTCACCATCACATAGTTAGCAGAAGCCATTTAATCAGGTTGGCACTGCATGGCCCAGGACCTGAGGCACACAAAGACACTGTTGGCCAGCAAAAATTTGCCTAGAGCTTGGAGGTCATCTCACAGGTCATGGAGACAGGGCTTTCTGTAGAGCACATTGGGTCTGAGCAACTCAGCTGGCTGAGTTGACCCATTCCTGCACTTATGCCACTTACAGACACTGCTATCTCATGTATTAACTCTCATTCTTTCTTCATTTTTTTAATCTAAAATATTTATTTATTTGAAAGGCAGAGGGAGAGGCAGAGAGAGGCAGAGAAAGAGAAAGAGAGATTTGCCATCTACTGGTTTACTCCCTAAGTCCTACAAAAGCCAAAGATAGTCTGGGCTGAAGCCAGGAGCCTGGAACTCCATCAGGGTCTCCCCCATGGGTGGCAGGAACCCAAGTACTTGGGCCATCAGCTTTGCTTCCCATGAATGTTATCTGGAGCTGAAGCAGAAGCACAGAACAGCTAGGACTCGAACCAGGCACTCCAGCATGGGATGCTTAACCTGCTATGCCACAATACCCACTGCTGCCTTCATTGTTTCTAGAGGGACCAATGGTGAGTGCAATGAAGCTAAGAGTAGTGATATGTCATGCGACTTGGAATGTATAGAGGGATAAAACTCACAGGGTTGATGCTGCAGAGACCAGACTTAACAGGCGACGCAGTTTTGTGGGCCTCACGGGCCAGGCAGAGTGTGTAGGAACAACGAGCATTCTATGCATATTCACTCCCGACCTCCTCTGTGGCTCCCAGGTCCTCAGACACGACACTGCGCCGTGGGTGCGGCTGTGGCCCTTGCTGTCTCTCGCCCGGCCTGCACGCAGGCTGCTTCCTTGATCTTCAGCTCTGAGCCGCACAGCTGTGTGCACCTCACCTTCCTCCCTACCTGGCCTGACACTGTGGCTCCCACGCGTTCTTCCTGGGACTGAACACGGTGCTTCGTTAAAGGCGTCTTTGATCGTTCTCTCGCCTTGTCAAAAACCTTTATGGTTCTCAGCTGCTTGCAGATGCAAATTCACTGCCCTTGGCCTGGCGTTCAACTCCCTCCGCAGTCTGTGTTCAACCTGCATTTCAAGATGTGTTTCTCTTTACTTTGCTTATGGTGCGTATTCTCTCCGATTTTAATATTTCACATTTCATTGTGGTTTTGTAGCTTTTTGATTACCATGTCATAATTATACATGCTTATGAGGGTGCAGTGCAATATTTCAAAAAGCTGTGGCTGCTTCCAGAATTTTGTTGTAAGCCTTGGGCCAGAGTCCGGATACTCTTCAGTTTCAGCACATTGAAGCCATAGCAAATATGTGATATACTTTTGAGGTAATTTAAAAAGTTAAAGATTTTTAAAGAGATTTATTTTATTTGAAAGGCAGAGTGACAGGAAGGGTGATAGGGAAATAGAGAGAGGAGATGTTCTATCTATTGGTTTACTCCCCAGATGGCCATAATAGCCAGAGCAGACTAAGCCAGAGCTGGGAGCACAGAGCTGCGTCCAGGTCTCCCGTGTGAGGTGGGGCCCAAGGACGTGGGCATCTTCTGCTGCTTTCCCACGTGCGTTAGCAAGGAGCGGGGTTGGAAGTGAGCAGCTGCCACTTGAACCACTGTTCAGATATGGGATGCTTGCATCACAGGTGGTGGCTTAACCCCCCGTGCCACACCATCCACCCAGTGGAAACATTTTCATAGAGGAAAAAATTATCCTTGTTTTCTTTTATGGGCTCTGAAAATTTCTGTTTTTATTTTTGTTGTGTCTGTTTTTTGATCTGAAGTCAAAAAGGACTTTTCAACCAAAATCATAAACATTCACTCCTAGTTTTAAATACTTGTTTTTATAGTTCTAAGTTTATGTGACGGTTTTGATACTGTAATATAGCCAGGCCTCATTTTGTGACATTATTTTTCATAGACATATAATTTGTTTTCTCCAGATTTTTCTGAAACCCTTTGTTGAGACTTTTCCCTGTCATTCTGCAGTGCTCCCACATAACAGAATTAATCTCATGAATACAAAGTTCCGCTTCTTTGCCTTCCATTGTTTACTGTTAATACATTTACCCATTGTAACACCAAGTCACTCTTCAAATTTCTCAAACTCTGCTGCTCTCTTGAAGTTTAAATACCCTTTTCTTTTAAAATAATGTTTTTGATTCCTCTATTATGGTTTTCCTCAGTGTATTTAAAATAAATGTAACTTATTCATTTGAAACTTGTTGAAATTTTATTTGCATTACATCAATACCATGCATCATTTTTATGAAGAATAAGTACTTATTATATTGTATTTTTAGGCAGAAATATGTGTGTGTATATCACTAGATAGTTATGTCTTTCAATAAAGGTTTCTAGTTTTACTTTCCTAGATATTTTTATGAACTTGTTAGCTTAATCCTGATAACTTTTTTTTTTTTTTGACAGAGTAGACAGTGAGAGAGAGAGACAGAGAGAAAGGTCTTCCTTTTCCATTGGTTCACCCTCCAATGGCCGCTGCGGCCGGCACACCGCGCTGATCCGATGGCAGGAGCCAGGTGCTTCTCCTGGTCTCCCATGGGGTACAGGGCCCAAGCACTTGGGCCATCCTCCACTGCACTCCCTGGCCACAGCAGGGAGCTGGCCTGGAAGAGGGGCAACCGGGACAGAATCCGGCGCCCCGACCGGGACTAGAACCCGGTGTGCCGGCGCCGCAAGGCAGAGGATTAGCCTAGTGAGCTGCGGCGCCGGCCCTGATAACTTTTTTAAAAAAACATTTATTCACTTATTTGAAAAATCAAAGTTACGGGGCTGGGGGGGAGATACACACACACACATGCACACATACAGAGAGACAGAGACAGAGAGAGAGAGAGAGGCGGCGGGGAGAGAGAGAGAGAGAAAGAGATCATCCAACCGCTGGGTCACTCCTAATATGGCCATAACAGCCTGTGCTGAGCCAGGCTGAAGCCAGGAGCCATGAGCTTCATCCAGGTTTCCCACAAGGGTGGCAGGGTCCTGAGCACTTGTGCCATCTTCCACTGCTTTTCCCAGGCCATTAGCTGGGAGTTGGAAGGGAAGTGGAGCAGCTGGGACATGAACCAGTGCCCATATGAGATACTGACATCACAGGTAGCAGGTTTACCCAGTACACCATGGTGGCATACCCCTAAGATACTTTTTAAAAGTCAGTATTGTTTATTTAAGAATAGACTCCATATAAATTATGTCTTGCAACTATCCAGGAAGGCTGTTGCTTTTCCTTATAAATCTATCAGAAAACTTTCATGTATTTTTGGGTAGCAGTATAGGAAAAGCAATTTATTGCAATAATTTACTGGGAACCTTCAAACTCTGACTGCATACTGTCGCACCTGCACGTTTCTCAGGGTTGGAGCAACGACAGAAAATGCCAGTGTTGCCCATGAGGATAATTTGGAGTGAATGATCTGTAATTTATTATTTTGTATATCTTATTGTGTATACTTAAGGGACTCAACAATGTTTTCATATGCATTCATAGTACAATGCTAACTATAGGCAAGCTAATTAACCTCCCTTGTTTCACAAAATACCTTTTATTTTCTTTTGGCTGTGGTAAGAATGCCTAAAAATCACTTCCTTAGAAAATTCCCAGTGGACAATGCAACATCATTTTCAAAGGTTTATTTATTTATTTAAAGGGCAGAGAGAGACAGAGGGAGAGTCGGGGAGAGGAAGATTTTTCAACTTCTGGGTTCTCCTGAAATGACCAAAGCCAGGAGCCTGGAACTCCAGCTGACAGGGGCCCAAGCACTTGCGCCAACATTTGCTTCCTTTTGGGTGTGGTAGCAAGAAGCTGGATCAGAAGGGGAGCAGCCAGGACTCAAACAGGTCTTCACAGGGGATGCTGGAGTCCCAGGTGGCTTAACCTGCTGAGCCACAATGCAAATATTTTAATTCTAGTCCTCTGTTGTTCTTTAGCTCTCTGGGTTTTTTTTCCATCCAAGAGCTTCAGCTTTTTACCCTTTGAATTGCATTAAACCTCCCTTTCCCATCTTCCTCTGACATCCACCATTCCTCTCTTTTGCTATGTTTTTGGCTTTTGTCCCCTTCAGATTCCTCATGCAAGAGAGATTATGCAGGTTGTGTGATTTTTTTCTGTGTCTGTCTTATTTCACTTAGCACAGTGTCCTCTGCGTCCATCCAGGCTGTTGTGAGGGGAAGGATCTTTTTTTTTTTCATGGTTTGAATACTACACACACACACACACACACACACACACACTCACACACACACAGAGCAGACTTTCTTTATATACATCTGTCTTCGGATGCTTAGTGTGTTTCCGTGTCTCGGCTGTTGTGAATCATGCTGCCGGGAACACAGGGATACAGATCACCCTTTGAGGCACCCAGTTCCTTTGCTGCATCCCCAAATGAAGAATTGCTCAGTCCTGTGACTTTCAAATTTGCGGAAACCCGACACTGCTTTCCACAGTGGCTCCACCCGTTCACAAACCTGCCAGCAGTCAACAGGGGCTCTATTTGCCCCACCTCCTCTTCAGCGCTTACTGTCTCTTGTCTGTTTTGTGAATAGTTTTCCTAACAGATGGCAAGAGATATCTCATTTTGGTTTTTATTTGCAGTTTCTCTGTAGTTAGCGATGTGAAGCACCTTTTCACGTGGGGGTGTCTCTTTGGGAGAGCTGCTTCTTTGGGATCTTTTTACATCTTGTAGTCAGGATGCTTGTTAGATTGCCTTTGAATTCTGTGAATTCTTTTTACACCTTGGGTTGTGTCCTCACATGGCAGATGGGGCTCTGGTGGCTTTGTCATCCTAGAAGGACATTACTCCTGTTCCAGAGAGTCCCACCTCCTAAAAGCAGCACCTGCTGATGCCATGGAATTGAGGATTGATGAATTTGGGGGAACAAAACATTCAGTCATGAGAAGACTTGCTTTCTAATTCTCCCAATGTGACACCCATGTGGCGCTACAATACATCTTCCCAGAGTGGATATACGATGTTTTCCTTTAAACCATATTCTTTGCTAGATCCTTGCCACACAGGTGTCTATGAACATCTTCCTTGGATGAACTATTCCCTCCCCAGCTACCCACTTAGTTAATAAAGACACTGGCATTGTTGAAAGCTATCCAGTTCATCAAACCTAACAATAAATGTTTGAGAGCAAATAAAGCTAAGCTGGGTAAATACTGCTGCTGCCATTAACAAGTGTTGCAAGTGGATATTTTGGATGCAAATTCGCAGCATCAGAGGCACACTGGCCTGAAGATCATGCTTATTATTTCAGCCTTCCTACTTCTGGGCTGGCTTCACCTTATCCAGATTTTTGTAAGATAGACCGTGTGCTCTTTTGATAGTGAGCCAAACGGCTATGGGGAACTGGAGAAACTAACCCAAGAGACATCATGTTCTGTGGTGATCCCTAGGAAGGGAGGTTCCCACAATTCCCATGCTCAGGCAAGGGAACCCCACACTCTTCCAGCCAGGATGTGATGGGAGGAAACCTGGCTCACGGTTGTCTGCCACCCTGCAGTCTTCTAATTTTGTTCTCGCCCTGCAGTGCAAGCGTCCTGGTCTCCCCCAGCTGCTACGTTTGTGGTTCATGGTCAGTCTTCAGAGAAAAGATTTACCATTTGGAAAGATAGACTTTCCTTTTGGAAAGATAGAATCTAGAAAGTGTATTTGTTAATCTTGCATCTCGGTGACCATGGTATGTATCATTTTAAGGTGCTTATTGCTAATTTTTCCCTTTCAAAGTGTATTTTTCCATTTTCATTTATTAAGGAATTAAATGAACTTTTGGGGACTTTGAACCCAGGGAACAGCTGGCCTACTGACTGGGGGTATAATTTTGATTAGGGAAATCTTGGCAAATACAAAAGATGGAAGAGTTACCGAAGGGCTCATTCCCACTGGTGCAATGGAATTCTTCAGTTGTTCTTCTTGGTACTAGATCAGAAAGTGTGGACTCTGCTACTGGGTCGAAGGCCTCGAAAATTAAAAGAGAGCAACCGAAGTGTGGAGAAAGTGGCTCGCGGTTTGTCAGACATGACACCCTCCTGTGTTAGGTGGGATGGTAACAAAGGAACTCCCTTTTAAATTAGCAACTTGGGCGTACAATGACTGTGTCTTATCACAGTCCTAACATTAATCATTTTACTGATTTCCTCACTGTTTTCTCTTTGCTTTTTTTAATGAATTCCTTTTAAATCCACTGAGTGGGAACATATGCAAACCACATGAAAAGAGACATAAGCTTTGACACATGACACAGTCGCTGTGAATGCTACTAGCAAGAGTTTGATGAACGTGACTGACCATCACTCCAATCAGAACTAATAGTTTTGAGCATTAGCTATGTAACAGGCACTATGCTAGGCTTTTTTTTTTTTTCAGACAATTGTTGATTTTCTCAAGAACTAACAGGTGGAGGATGTCACTAAACATGGTAATTATTTTGTATATTCAAAAACTACTGGGCGGCGCCACAGCTCACTAGGCTAATCCTCCGCCTTGCGGCGCCGGCACACCGGCTTCTAGTCCCGGTCGGGGTGCCGGATTCTGTCCCGGTTGCCCCTCTTCCAGGCCAGCTCTCTGCTGTGGCCAGGGAGTGCAGTGGAGGATGGCCCAAGTGCTTGGGCCCTGCACCCCATGGGAGACCAGGAGAATTACCTGGCTCCTGCCATCGGATCAGCACGGTGCGCCAGCCGCAGCGCACTGGCCGCGGCAGTCATTGGAGGGTGAACCAATGGCAAGAAGGAAGACCTTTCTCTCTGTCTCTCTCTCTCACTGTCCACTCTGCCTGTCAAAAAATAAAAATAAAAAAAAAAACTACCATGCAAGTGCAAACTATACATGCCATTGCTAACCACCAGAACCACCATTTCTGTCTGCAACCTGTTCATTGAGTGATGATTCAGATATTCCTGCTACTGGGCATCCAGGCCTTGATGCTGTGGATACTTAGAAGCAGTGCATGGAATAAAATGGTAAGTTGCAAGGGCTGGAGCAATGCTAGGCACTTCATCAATGACAGCTGAAAACTGTGACCTATACCAAAACGAAGCTTGCCACAGAGCGATTTTTCACCTTTAGGAACATGCACCGAACATTTCCCTGGAAGAGACCATGTTTGAGCTGATAAGGCTGTGAGATGAGAATGAGAATCAGAGAGGCGTCAAGGAGAGGGAAACAGCATCTGCATGGAGGACTTGACATGCGCGGAGCAAGGGAGTCTGGGGACCCAGTGTGTGTGCAGGTGCTGACCGCAGCCTCACTCTGCTGCAGCACAAGGAAGTCGAGGAAAGCAGAGATGAGGCTGACTGATCAGTTCACTGAGTGCACTAGAGCCAGCAGAAGTGTCCACCCTCAGGTGCAGGGGTTCAAAGAATCCCCACGGGGCTGTAGGAAGGCGCAAGTGCACTGCCAAAGCAGTTTTACTCTAGAAATGGTGGGTACAAATCATTCCATGGAGGGAAAAATGAAAAGCAGGTGAGCTAGGAGTCCACACTCAGAATTCAGATGTGAGGGGACAGGTTTGCATTAGGATGCTACTTGTGGAGTTGAAAGGAAAGGATTTATTTTAAAGGTATTGGGAAACAGTGTACTTGAAGACTTTGGAAATGTCAGGTGTGGCAAAGGAAACTCTTACAAAGGCAAAATCCACTAATAAAAAGGGTGAACCTCATTCTAGAAAGTGTATTTGTTAATCTTGCATCTTGGTGACCATGGTATGTATCATTTATAAAGTACTTATTGCTAATTTTTCCTTTTCAAAGTGTATTTTCCCATTTCCATTTATTAAGGAATTAAATGAACTTCTTTGCTCCATCTCATAAGTAGTCTAATAGTTTAATATTCTGCATTCGGCTTCCATTGAAATGATTTTATGAACAAATATTAGCTATCTGTACTTTAATGCTTGCATAGGACTTCATGAATTTTTATTTTTAATTAAAATCTGACTCACTGATCGCTAACCCTTTCATATTATTCTTTAGCCTATTGGCGTCATCTAAGCATCTTTCCTTCTACCAATTCCATTCTCTTTTTGCTGTATCTGAATCTTTCTGCAGCCCCGTGGCTAAATCTGTTGTTAATCAACATCTTTAAAAAGCAGCAAATGTTTCTTTGCATCAAACATTTTCTTGGGGTTTGAAAAGAAAAGGGCTTTTTGTTGTTGTTGTTCACACTGAGGGGTTCACCCTAGCAGGGGACAGGTATTTTCTTAAGAAAGTCACCATACTTCCTCAAGAAAGAAGAGATTGAAATTAATTATCTATTATTTAAGAAGCCTCCCTAGTAGAGAAATAACAATATCTCTATTTAGATATTCCTTTTTTAGTGATGAATGAAATAACAATCATAGGAAATATATCAATTAGGAAAGACAAACAGTGCCTTTCCCAGAGATTTTGCCAGTGGGAGAGAACCAGTCCTGATCTTGTGGGGAATTTATAAATGGAGAGTGCTTTGGGGTTTTTGGTGGGAGTTGTCCTAAAGCCTTGTGGAGTTATGGTCACAACTGGGTAGTACTGATTAATCATACACAATTGGATTTAATTAGCAAAGTCAGAAGAAATGTTAGACTATAAAATTATTCATAAAAGGAAATGCTTATCACAGAATCCAGAAAAATGTTGTCAAGTAGGGCTATGGCAAATATCACAGTTACACAGTGATAAGAGATATATAAGAGATAAGAATAATCGAATGGGTGATCATTTCATTATTTAATAAATCTCTTCACAATATGTGTAAATTGTGTGTATTCACAATTGCACCATTTGTCTTAGAATCACTTCCTGTTCTGATGAAAAGTCCATAGTTGGCAACGGATAATGATCCCTTCCACATTTATACGGGGGCTTACTCTGGGGACTCTGGCTATTTAGACCACAAGGATACTACGGTTGGAAATGCCAGACTAAACGTGGTGGCAGCCAGCTTAAAGCAGATCCGTACACTTTGTTAACCTAGAACGGAGTTAGAAAGCATTCTTTCTGACCACGGAATACAGCATTGCTCTATTTCCAGTGGCCAGTGGTGAGCAAGTTAGGCACTGAGTATTCACAGAGTGCAAATGGAAATTCTCTGCCTCTCCTCTTCCTCCCCATCTTTATTTCTACCCTTCCCTTGTAGGGCAGGAGGGACTTCCCTCCCGTCCGCCCTTCCTTACAGCTCACTCGTTCTGTTGGGGAAGGCAGTGCGGGGAAGGCTCCCAGAGGCAAGCTGTGGTGCAGAGGGCTCTGCCTGGAGGCTTCACATTGATCTGATAAAAGAATTGAGCTGGTGCCGCGGCTCACTAGGCTAATCCTCTGCCTTGCGGTGCCGGCACACCAGGTTCTAGTCCCGGTCAGGGTGCCGGATTCTGTCCCGGTTGCCCCTCTTCCAGGCCAGCTCTCTGCTGTGGCCCGGGAAGGCAGTGGAGGATGGCCCAAGTGCTTGGGCCCTGCACCCCATGGGAGACCAGGAGAAGCACCTGGCTCCTGGCTTCAGATCAGCGCAGTGCACCGGCCGCAGTGTGCCAGCCGTGGCCTCCATTGGAGGGTGAACCAACGGCAAAGGAAGACTTTTCTCTCTGTCTCTCTCTCTCACTATCCACTCTGCCTTAAAAAAAAAAAAAAAAAAAAAAAAAAAAAAAGACTTGCTGGCTTGCTGGCTCACCTAGCTAAAGAACTTGCCACTTGATTACCTGGGGCTGTGTACCTGCAAACCAGGAACCCCGGGGACAGGAGAGCTGGGCAGATTGCATAGGGGGAAGAAGAGGGGCCAAGTATCCGGCCTAAGCACGCGATGACTGCACTCTTTCCCACTGTCCGTGAACTCCAAGGCAGCTCCTGACCGGAGGCAGCCAAGCTGGGGTCTTTGAGGTGATGGATTGAGCCAGGGCCAGATGTGGATCTTGTAGTTCTGTCTGTTCCCGTGACTGAATGAAGCCTTCGTTGCTGAGTTTGGGACAGTCAGGTACTCCTTATGACCTCACAGATTTGAAGGTGGTATTTGAAAAGGGAACTGAAACACTTAATTGTGTGCCAATAATGGTTGTGTGCATAATCAGTGACCTGTGTATGTGTGTGTATAGTGAAGTAAAAAAGCCATTGTAATCCATAAGCTGTACTTTGGAAATTTATATTCATTAAATAAAAGTTAAAAAAAAAAATTCTACGCAACTTCCAAATAAATAAAAAAAATCTTAAAAAAAATTCTTTAGTTTTCCTCAAAAGCTACATTAGTAATGAGTTTCCTAAAATGTTTCTATCTTCTACAGTCCATGTCTGTAAGAAACTTGGATACCACCTTTTAGCACAGCAGTGCATGCTTGGTACTTAATGGAGTAAGAATAGGCAGATGCAGAAAACTCACGACTTCTTGATTCTCTCAATAAAGTGCAGATGAGAGAGGGAGAAGTCTGGAGCGTTTTTCTCGGTGAGGTGATGGACAGAAGCCATCACCCCAGTCCCACTGAACTGTGATGCATTCCAAAGGGTCTGAAATTCTGTCATGAATGACAAGTTATTCTTAAACATTTTTCTCCTTGAAGTTTTACAATCATGGTACCAAGAGAGTAGATATAATTAAGGTTGAAATGAGGCTTGTATTAGAAAACTGATGGCTGAGGTTGAATATTTATTCCAGTTACATGTCCTGCGACTCAAGGATATCCCAAGTCCACGAGGACTGCTTGTCATTGTCAAGTATAAAGACTTCAGGTCTTATAACTTTTTAAATTATTTAGTTGATTATTCTGTGATTTTTTTCTTCATTTAAAAATTTTTCCTCATGATATTTTTCTTAAACACGTTTACTATTTAGGCAGGAAAGACATTTGTTAGCATAATATTCACTATTTATTTGGAAAACTATGACAGGACTAATATATAAAGTTAGTGATATTCTTATTGAGCTCATCTTCTATAGAGAAGTAGCACAGGGGGAGTCTTCTTAGATTTAACTATTGCTGTATTTTAACTATTTAGCAGTTGTCTATAATAGAAACAAATCCTTTCACATTCATATCTACTCATCTTCATCCCACACTGTTTCTTTTTTCTTTTCTTTTTTTGTACCTTCCAGTGCATGCAGTTTAATTTTAAGAACTGCAATTGGGCAGACAGCTGGTCGTTGTAGAAGATTTAGCACTTGGGATATTTTGAATACAGTTTTGCTGCTGCTGGAAACTAAAATATAAATAAAACCAAAAAAAGTGAGAGAAAAAAACACCCCTCCCCTACTTAGCTCCTTGTGAATCCCACTCTGAGGGTTCTTTCTGGAGTGAAGACCCTGCTTTCCTCTTGGCCGATGGTACACGCAGGGAATGCACTCAGAGTTCATGTCAGATTGATAAAACACAGTGTCTAGGACACATTTGTGATAGGATATGACCCAACAGAAAATGCACAATACGTATAATAATGTAGTGGAAACTACCTGTGGAGGTAATTAACCGCATTGAGGAGTCTTGCAAAGTACATGTTTGACACACACTTGAGTTGGGTTATGCTCATAAAAATGTGGAGCAGGAGAAAGAAGAAAATCTTCCAGAAGGGTTGTATCATGAATGTCTGGAAGCATAATATCAGCAAAGTGCTAGCACCCCGAAGCTTCTACTTTGCCCATCACCTGCTACCAATGGAGTGGCCACTTTTACGTTCAATGTGGTTATGGTGTTGCAATCTGGAATTCAGAATTCATTTTCCTATAGAAATAGTAAAAAATTGGTTATGTTTCACTTCCTTACAGTAATTAAGTGCTGTTTGCAAGAGGAAGAAATGAACTTTAGTGTCCAACAACTGACTTCTAGAGGCCACTCTTGAATGCTGCGCCATCATACCACCATGATTTGTAGAGGACTGTGTGTGTGAATAAATCATTTATTTATAACCTTATTTCTGTGTGAAAATGCTCTATGAAATTTTGGAGTTCGGCCTATGGATTACAGTGGTAAGGGATAAATATCTTGATGAATGTGTAAAATTATGAGTAGTAGATGGTCAACTTCGCATCTGTGAAATCCATTCAGTCACTTATCAGTTGCTCCTTTCACTTCTGTCTGTGCACTGTCTAGTTGAATATGGAGAGTGGCTGTCAAGGATTATGGGATTTGCCCAAATCCTTCCTTCTCTCATCACTTCTGATTCAGAGAACCTAAAGACTCTAATTAGACAAAACAAGAAATAAAAGGCATGCAGTTTGGAATGAAGAAAGCAATGATTATTTTATCAAGATGATATGCAAGAGTGCTTCAATAACTTCTTGGAAAATGGAGTCAGTAATTTCATTTTGATACAAAAGCGTAGTTTTTTTTTTTGTAAAATGCCTTTTCTGTGAACTTTTTAAATACAATTTATGATCATAAGTGTTGAAAAATTCTAAAAACCCAGAAAAACACTAACACTCATGGGCAAATTTTACAAATGCATGAGACATGACCTTAATAACTTATGATATAGCCACAGGACTCAAAACAATGTGATACTAGCATATGGATAGCCATATATAAATCAGTGGAATAGAATAAAAAGTCCAGAAATAAGTTCTAACATTTATGGTCAGCTGACATTTAACAAAGTACTAAGTTCAATAAAAAAAATCATTTGTTTAGCAAATGGTGCTAGCAAAATGGCAAATTAACATGCAAAAGAATGAAATTGGATCCTTATCTATACTGAACATAAAAATTAACTCAATATGCATCAAAGACTTCAGTAAGAGTTAGAAATCTATAATTCCTAGGTGAAAACAGGCATAAATATTAATGACCTTGCATTAGGTACTGGTTTCCTACACATGACATGAAAAATCTATGAAACCAAAAGCAAAACTGATGAACTGCACATCATCAAATGTCAAGACACATTATCAAGTGAGTGAAATGAGAACCCATACAGTAGTTAGAAAGATTGTGCACATTATGGATCTCATAAGGGTCTGTTATCCAGAATTTAAAAAGAATTCATATATCAGCGGTAAGCATAAGCTGATTAAATAATGGACAAGGAATGTATACGGGTTTTTCCAAGAAGGTTATAAAATGCAGAAATTCAGATGTTCGTTAATACAAGCTCAATGTCATTATGAGTCATGAGGGAAATACAGATAATAACCAGAACAAGAGACTACTTCATACCTGCTACAATGATTGCCATCAGAAACACAGTGAATAACGTTTTGGCAAGGGTATTGAGAAAGTGGAGCCTTCCCAAACTGCTGGTAGGGATGTCAGATCACAAAGTTACTTTGGAAAACCTTCTGACAGTTCATCGAAAGGTTAAAGATAAGAGTTACCATATCACCAGCAACTTCACTCCTAGGTTTATACCCAAGACAAATAAAAACACTAAGGTTCATATCGGAATGTTCAGCATGGCTTACACGTAATAGTTCAGGAGTAGAATCAAACCAAATATACAGTAACCGATGAGTGGAAAAATAAAATGTGGCATATCCGTGCAGGAAGTATTATTCAGCAATATGAAACAATAAAGACTTGGGACCTGCTTCCATCTGGATGAACCTTAAGAACATTATGCTAAATAAAAGAAGGCAATCACAAAAGCTACATAGTGTATGAGTCATTATATAAAATGTCTAGAATAAATACACCTGTAGATAGAGAAATAGAAAACACTTCTGCTTCCAACAGACAAGTGGAGAAAGCAGTATTTAAAATAATATCAAAGTGTAAAGCTCATATAGGAATGTTCAGTATGGCTTACACATAATAGTCCAGAAGTAGAGATTTAGGTAAATATATGTGAATCCTATAATCAGGAAACTACAAAATATTTCTGGGAGAAATTTATGATGTAAGAAGACTGACATTATGTTTATTGATTGGAAGCCTCATTCTTATTGAAAAATTAGTTCTCCCCAAGTTAATCTATAGTTTCTATTCTATCTCAAACAAACCACTGCCCCCTTTTTTGGTAGAAATTGGCCAACTGATCTTAAATTTCTGTGTAGTAAGAAAAAATCTTCAATGTCTAAGGGAGTTTTGAAAAACGGGTGCAGTGGATTTAAAGCTATGCTAATGAAGATGATCTGAGGCAGAGCAGTGAGATAGAATAGACAGTTTGTGTGCATGTAGTCAACTGATTTTCAAAATGCTGTTGAGATAATTCAATGGAGAAAAATTTCTATATACTTTTTGAATATCCCTCCTGTTGGACAGAAATATCCAGAATATATGCTAAAATCTCATGTAGTTCAGTAGTGCAATCCCAATCCATATTTTAGTTTTGATAAGATTTATCTCTTCATTTGAAAGGCAGAAGACAGAGATGGCGAGACAGAGAGATCAATCTTTCAACTGCTGGTTCACTCCCCAGACATCCACAACAGCCAGGTCTGATGCAGTGCAAAGCCAGGAGGCAGGAGCTCCTCCAGTTCTCTGACATGGGTTGCAGGGTCCAAAGTCCTTGGACCATCATCTGTTCCTTTTCCAAGACATTAGCAGGGAGCCGGATCAGAAGTGGAGCAGCGGAGACTTCAGCGGGCACTGAGATATTGGATGTCCACATAACCAGGGGTAGCTTGACCCACTGTTGCAATGCCAGCCTCCAACCCATTTAAAAAAATATGAACAGCAAATTTGAACACACATCAAAAAAGGCCCCAATTGGAGACTTTATCTTTTTTGTAAATATAGAATTAGCTGCAGGTGGCTCATGTAAATCTATCAAACAAAGCTCTCAGGTTGCTGTGCAGAGTGCATTGAGGAAGCGTCTAGGAGTTCCTGCTGCAGCTATCTGCATTTTATGCACAGCATAGGAGAGTCAGAAGGAAGGATGAGCTTCTCCAAGGAAAGAGTTTCATAAAAAAATTAAGTTAAAAAGTGACTACAGATTGGAGTATCTTATGCACTCAAATTAAAAAAAAATAATGATAGGACGATAGGAAATAATAAAAAAAAGCCTTGCTAGGAACAAAAATATTCATTGGGATTTAAATAGAAGATGGCCTTGTGGCCTTCTGTCGAGCTGCCTCAGCCGTGCGTGGCTTACTTTAATACGAATCGATGCAGCCAGCCTTTGTTTCCTTGTCAAGATGGAGCTTATACACTCATAGTTCCAGACTCATGTTAGAACGATTTTGTAACAAAATCTCCTTAGAAGATATGCCCACTTCCTTTTTGATAACATTTCCTTTGATATATATATATCAAAGAACATATATCAGTATATATGTGTGGGCATAGATATCTTACATGCATATGTTATTCTATATATTTCTAGCTCTCCAAGTCTCAAATTATATATAATCCACTTCTAACCTGGCCAGTCCAAAAATAGAAGCATGTACGTCTTAGAAGTTGGAAGTGAGAGCAGGAAATACCCTCAGGATGTGTTTGTGAAGAGCAGGCAAGGAGCGAAGGAAAGAGGCGGCTAAGTGAGGAGACAGGCTCCTTGGGGAGGACGAAGATAACTCAGGTTCTGTCTACTGCGTTCCCCTGTCTGAAAGGCACCAGAGAAGCATATGCTGCTTGTAATTAAATGAGATTAATTAGCACACGGAGAGGAGTGGCGACAGCGTGACGAACAGAGCTGAGAAAGAGAAAATTGGGGGCATTTGCTTTTCTCTTTAAGTGACTCCGTGGCATCAGGCAGTGGGAGAGTGAATGCGGTTACTGCCAGCTTACCTGGTCCTAGAACCCATGGCTCCTAGCTAAGCTGCACTGACCAAGGAGAGGGAGGCCCGTGGATACCCACCATTCCTGGCTGGGCTTCTTTGTTGCCTGGCCAGGGTTAGGCTGATAGGGCTTCGCGGTATTGCCTCCAGGGGGAAGCAAAGTGGTCTTGTTTTGGCCCAATTTGTTTATATGCTAAAATGTTTGGAAATTGTTGATTTCACGCTAATCAGCGGCTCAAAATCTGTTCACGTTAACAGAGCGGTGTAGTGATCTCTCTATTGCCATGAAACAAAGACTTTAGCCCAAGTCCCACGTGGAAAGCAGACTGAGTGATACTTTGATTCGCTTCATCATTGCAAAGTGTAACTGAAACTGGTGCAAGTATGTTGTGTAGTATTAAGTTGCATAGTGGGGAATTTTGAGAGAGACAGAGGAAAGCCTTGTTTGTTGTTGTAACCATCTTATAGAGAGTTACAGAAAAAAATACACTTGCGTGATAGAGAAAAAAAAACATTTTCTGAAACGACAATGAGAAATGTAATTACTTTGGAAAAAGTACTTAAAATGCTGCCACCTCTCCAGTTTGATCTTGGGCAGCTTCTTCAACAGGGCATGGCCTGCCAGTGCTGGCTCACCCTGCGTGATGAGAAGAAAGACAGACCGCTGGCTCCTTACGGTTCTCTTTTCTGTTGCACTGGAAATACTGAGTGTCTTGAACAACAGAGTGACTACTTTGTGTAAGCAAATCTGTGATGTGAACTCCAAACGCCGTGCAAGTTCATTTCTGGTTTTCTTGATCCGAGAGCTGTTGATAGGGTTCACTTACAAGCGTGGGCCCTTTGAGTTTGCAGGCAAGGACAGACTGGGAGAAAAGCCCGAATGGTGACAGAACCATCCCCGGGTTCCAGGCACTGGGGACATGGAGATCTGGTTTTGTCATCCTTGTTTACATGCCTGAGCCAAGCGCTTAGGCTGCCTAGAGCCTGCTTGTTTTGCAAACTGTCACATACTCTTTGAGGTGACGTTACAGATGGAGCCATAAACTCAATGTAGCAGTTTATTGGGTTCCAGTTTTTCTCCCGGCAGCATCCATCTATTGCCGAATATTTGAAATTGAATCCCTTTGGAAGCCCAATAACAAGCAGTAGCCCTGATCATTTAATTTGTCTGGCACTAAAGGGGAGGAAAAAAAAGGTTGATGCTAAACAAAATATGTGGGGGATGGGGTGGGGGAGAATCAGTGAAACTGCTGTCTTGTTGCTCTCCGCAAACTTTGTTCCCCTCTGAGGTTGCTTGGTGGACAGTGGTGGCTCTTGGGTGCCAGGGAGAGGGAGTGTGAGGGACCTATATTTTTCTTGCTTTAAAGTCACTAGAAAACCTTTAAGTTGTAAGTAAAAATCAGATTTAAATTTTATTCTGCTCAAATTGCCAGCCTTTGATGAATTAAAAACATATGTTCTTTCCAAGGTTGTTTACTTGGCATGATGATTTTATTTTCATAGAAATTAAGACTCGGTTGGAGCTGTAAGCAGTATGATACTTAAGGAGTCTGTTGTGAACCCCAAGTCATTTCTCATCAAAATATTAAATAAGGGTGAAATTCATAGACCCATCTTTAAAGATATATTCAACTCATAATAGACATTATGAGTAGAATCTTTTACCATATATTAAACCTGATTGTCATAAACTTTTTTTTTTTTTTTTTCACAGAAAGAGGCACTCACAGATCCACACTGGGTGTAGAGCAAAGTACCACCTGGCTTAGGCCTGGCCTGTGGGAGGCGCTCTAACTAAAGTGGCTCCAAGGATAGTGTGGCTCCCAGTGATGGGTGTAGGGTGTGTGCAGACAGGGCAGGTGGCTGGCACGTGGGAGGGAGGATTGCAGGAGAGGAGGCTTGGAAGCATACAGAGCTCTGAAGGCGCCCAGTCCACTCCCAGCTGAGCACCGGGCTCCGTCTCTCAGGCCCGCTGTTAGCTCCCTTCACACTCAGGGTGGGTTGACGGCTTCTCCCCACCTTCTGGCTGCTGAAACCAAACCCAGTTGTTGAGGTTCTCCAGGCACTTGTCAAACACACTTCACATGCTTCTTCCAGCATCATTCCGTTGCTTCCCATTGGGACGTGTCCTCGGGTGGACCAACGATGCGATGGTGACAAATATGTGACGCTTGGAGTATACTTCCAGGTTATGTCAAAATGACATCTCTTGTTTGTTCAAGGGACTGAGAGCGAGGAGACCAAGAGATGGGTTAAGCATGAGGGATACTGACACTCATTTATTTCTGTTTTTCCCCAGAATTCCCTATTTATTTCTTGTTTTAACTTATAACTTTGAACTAATTTTGGGCTTAAAGAAAAGTTGCAAAAATAATTTGCGGGATTCCTGTATGTATTTCACTCAGCTTCCTCTAATGTTATCATCTGATGCAAACATAGTATAATTACCTAACTTGGAAATTAATGCTGATGTAAAACTATTAACTAAATAATAGGCCTTATTTGCAGCTCACCAGTTTTCCTATTAGTATTCACTTTCTTGTTCAGGAGCCAACCCAGTATCCCACACAACCTTTAGTTGCTCCCTCTCCAGTCTGTTGCAGGTTTTCAGTCACTGCTTATCTTTTATGACCTTGACACTGAGTAATATTGGTCAGTTATTTTGTAGCATATATCTCAGGTTGAGTTAGTTTGATATTTTTGATAAGTTGTCTCATTTTATGCATGCTTGCCAAACACATAGTATAATAAGCATGAGCTTCTCAGTGGATCATATCAGAGACACATGACATTGAGATGCCTAAATACTGGTGGTGTTGACCTTGAACAGTCAGCTGAGGTGCTGAGCCCCAGGTCTATTGAATATAAAGTTACTTTTAAAAATTTTTCTTGGGAATTATCTTGTTTCTTTTCTGTGGGGAGCAACTAGGACTAGACTAAGTTACTGGAATTAAGACTTATTCTATGCATCTGCTCTCCCACAATATGGTGCTGGGAGAGGAGTAAACAACTTTTACACAGCTGCCTCCAGTTTGACCAATAACCTGCAGGAGCTGATCCTGCTCCTGATTGGAGGAGAGCAGCGTACTCGGCATGTGGGTAGCAGAGTTGGGATTGGTGGAAGAGGACTATAAAGGAGGAGACAACATGCACCAGGAACATCTAAGGGGAACATCCGGATAACATCTGAGCAGCCCCCGAGAGAGCCGGCCGGCGGTGTGCCGCTCCCCCGCGGAAGTGGAGAAAGTGGCAGGGGGAGCCGCCCTTCCACGGAGGTGGAAGGGTCGGCAGCCAACCCGGGAAGAACCAGCAGCAAACCCGGGGAGGGCCGAGCAGACAAAAGAACAGCGCAGGGTCCTGTGTCGTTTCTCCGTGAATGGGGGAGCGACACTTTTCATTAATATAAAGAGAACAGATTTCAATTAGTTCATAAATACCATTCTAGGAACATAATGATATGTAACGAAACTTTCTTAACTCATCATTCACTTGATGAATATTCACTAAGAGCCTACAGTATACCAGGTATTGTACTCAGTGATAAGAAGTTAAAGCTTAGTATGGCTTGATCATGGCTACTTAAAAAAGTTTACATTCTATTGGCAGCAGAAGATAAAAATAAAGAAATATATTGATGTATTAGTGCATTTTGGAGATCATGGAAGAAATAAAAAGAAATAGGCTATAGTATTCATTTCCTGTCATTGGTGTTCCCTACACACACACACACACACGCACACACATAGTGACTTAACACAGATTTCTTGTCTTCCGTTTTGGAGACCAGAAATCGTGAACTCACACTGTTGGCAGGTGGGGCCTCTCTGGACATCCAGGGGAGAATCTCTCTCCTTCCTTGTCCTGTTTTAGGAAGCCATACATCATTCCTTGGCTGTCAGTTCCACTCTTCCTTCAAAGCCAACAGTGCAGCATCTTGCAATGTCTCTCGGCGTCTTTCCATCCCCATGGTGTTTTCTCTATCATTGGCCCTTGAGCCTCCTTCTAGAAGGGATCTTGTAATTACATCAGAATCACTTGAATAATCAAAGAGCATCTTCCACATCAAGATCCTGGCATGGCATCTTCCTGTGCGTTATGTGATGTGTCCTCAGCTTCTGGGAGTTGGGTTGGGGCCTCTGTGGAGCATTACCCAGCCCCACAGGTACGGCGAGCTGCGGTGGAAGGAGATTTTGGTCCTCCTGGAGGCTGGAGCCGGCATGCCTGAAAGGGCTTCAGGGAGCAGTAGGGTTTCCATCACAAGTGGGTCATGCAGAGTCCATCAGGGGATCACCAAGATATTCCAGGGGCAGGTAGTGCAAAAATGTTCACAGCGGAAGGCAAACCAACAAACCTGCTGCAGAAGCCCAAATTGTTGGACTTGCCTACAAAAGAACATGAAGGCATGATTGCCAGGGATTCAGCTTGGAGTTCGATGGTTGGACCGAATCATCCAGAACCTTCCATGACAGGTTTTGATTTGTAGGAGCACCCTGCCTTGTGGGCCCTCCCCCTGGGTTTCCCAGAGCCCTAGCTGCATTTTCCGACTCTAAAGACCCCAAAACGCTACCTGCGCTTCCTTTCCTTGCAAGGCATCATGGGCGTTTTTCCAGGTAGTGAACTGCCAGTGTAGGGACCGCAGCTTTCACTCTCCATCTCCCAGAAATCACTGCCCTTCCGTGCTCCGTGTCCAGTACAGGGACTGACTGTTTCTGATAAATTATGAAGTTGAATATTGTGCATGTTGGAACATCGTTTCTAGCTGAGAATGGGCCTCATTGGCCCCATTTTTTTTTTTTTAAAAAAAGCAGTGATAATGACACTGGCGAGGTGGTTGAGCCCACCTCTCTCATTAGGCTTCCACTCTTAGGAAACAGCTTCATGGAGATTCTCATTACACAAGATGAGTGAGAAACAAGCGATTTCAAGAAAATGAAGCTGTGGAAAAGGTGTTTCAGTCCTTTGCCTAAATTATCCAACTTTAGGAAGCAAACATCTTTCTCTGGGAGGGCCTTGGTGTGGTTGAGTGTTGTGGAGTCCAGAATGGAGGCATGTGGGGTTGTTTTCCCAGGTCTGCATCTAAGTGACCCTGACAAAGCAGACAAGCCAGGGGTTCCAAAGGGAGATAATCAAGGCGGGTCTTGCCTTGGGATTCCAGCCATACATTATTTCTAATTATTGTATGTTTTCCTTCTTGGGTTTCTTTGTTTATTTTTTTTTTATTTAGCACACCAATGACATGGTGCCAACTATTGACTGATTGATGATTACTTTCATTGATGTAAAGAGAACAGATTTCAGGTATTACATAGGTACAGTTCTTAAATGATGGTTAACTTCCCTCCATCAAACCCCTCTTTCCCTTCCTTCTTTTCTTTTCATGATTTTTGCAAATATATAATTTTAATCCACTCTATAATCATAGGCTTTATTCAGCAGAAACAATAATGTTCAACATGTAAAAAGTAGGAAGGCCACAGATCCATAGCAGTATTAAAAAGGGGTTAAAAATGACAACCATATCAAGAAATATCCACTTCATTCCTATACATTTTTTGAATTCTATATTAACTGCCATGTATCAGGGAAAATGTGATATTTGTCTTTTATGGAATACTACTCAGCTATAAAAAAGAGAGAAATCCTGTCTTTTCAATCAAGTGGGACGCAATCGGAAACCATTATGCTTAGTGAAATGAGCCAGTTTCTTGAGTTTCTTCTCCCTTTTTTTAATCTTGAGGCTTCAGGAAAGCTTGGCACCATCTGGTCTGTCTCGGGCTGGTGGAAATCTGGGGAGGAGGCTGTGTCTGGATGCAGATCTGGGGAGCGTTGTCAGCTGGGCTGCTGGCGTGCATCGGCAGGAGTCCCGGTCGCGTCTGCAGTGATGAGGGAGGCTGGGGCAATGAGGGACGCCTGTGTGTTTATGGAATGTTTAGAAATTCCATGAGGACTGTCAGAAACACGTAGATAGGGAAATCCAATATGGTTGTATTTCCTGTATCAAGTCTGATGGTAGCTTGCACTATTTTTATTTGGATATTAGAGGGACTGCCTGGAGTCCCAGAGTCCATGTATTTCCAGTAATATAGCCACCAAATTCTGGGTAGTGGGCTTCAGACATGGTTTCCACTGTTTCTCCCTAGTTAATCTGTTGGTGCGACCACAACCACAGGTGGCTAAGGAAAAATTGTTGTGCCAGATACAGCCAGACCCTGTTTTTTGTGCTCACCATTTTTATTTCAGGACAACAGTCTTCTTCCTGCGTTATTGAACTTATAATAGTGAAAATCAGAAGCAGATTCATCCCCTTTGACATACAGCTCTTTCAGTCAAAGTAGGAATTTCTTAAGCTCCTTGAATAAGTTATTCACATGACAGGTGATGAATCTGAAGCCTTCATAAGCTATATGCTTATGACGGTGGCTACTGGCAGATCTAAATTTATTGTACAGAACTTTATGGTTTTGGAATTTATAGATATTCCCTCATCTCTGTCATTATCTGTAACTATTTTTTGTTGTTCAGCCTGCATGACCTCTGTTTTTCTTTGTGAGCATGGGAGGAGTTTTATGGAATATTTTGGATATAGCACATTTAGGATGTCTTCCAGGATGAGCACTGTCTTGCAGTAGAGAAGGGAATCATTAATCCCATATGACTTACCTGCAGTGGTGTTAACACATCCAACAATTCCAATGAAATGCTTGTACGTGATTTGCAATGTCTTCTGGCTTACAAAATGACTGGTTTTCATATTAGCCATGGCTGTAGACGATGGCATCTATAATAAGCTGTGCATAATTTTTAAATGCCACTGCTGCTTCGTGTCATTCAGAAAGGCACACAGGCAGTGGCTTTTCTCTCCAGGGCGAACATGCCGGTGACCTCTTTCCCTGCCAAGTAATATCTTTTATAAGAGGAATTCATCATCTTTTCTGCTGTGCAACCTCCCTGACACTGCTTAACCTTCTGCAGTTTGCTTTGTGACACGTCCGCTCAACTAAAAGTACTCCCGACCGTATCAGCTGGGCAGACTAATTGCCGACTCTGTCACTTCGTAGTTCTCACCGTGTTTGTCATCGCCGTCATAGCTCACACCATGTACACCTTGTCCCTTTCACAATCTTCTTCCTTTCCACTTGCATTGAAACATTCTTTTATATTTCAGAAAATCCCTTCTCACTCTCTCCCCAGCTCTGACAAGTTGATATTCCACCAACATTTTCTCTTCATATCCTGCAACCAAGATTGCACCAAACTCTCTGTGTTAATGATATCCAAATCTCATTCAGACATTTTCTTTTGCCCTCCACAGCATACTATGCAATATTTATTTGTAGGTTGCTGTTGGATTTTCGCCTCTCAGCATCGATATAGAATTTATTGGTTTCCCACTTAAGGCTGAATGGAACCCCAGTTCTCCCAGTCTCCAGGCTGAAACGTTGGGATTTATGCCCTCAGCCTTGGTGGTACAGAGAGCGGATCCAGAGAAAAGCATGCAGGAGTCAACACTTTAATTCAGAAAGGTGAGCCCAGGAGAGGGAGGAAGAGAACGGAAGGCATTACAGCAAGGAGGGGTGTGAGCCTTGTGCAAGACTGTTCCCGTGTAGCTTGCAGCAAGCTCTTAGGGAGCACTGCAGGCCTTGGTGAAAGTGAAGTGCATCCTTCAGACACGCTGGAAGCTGAAACCATGCCTGGACATGGTCCAGAGAGACACGAAGAGACCATCTACCTGATGCCCACCCTCGCCTCCCTCGCCCACCCCTGAGTATCTGCACCACGAGGTGATGTCCTGCAGACCAAGGGTGGCCGATCAGAGTCAGTGACACAGTCCAGGCTCATGGTGGCCAAACAGGAAGTAGACACCACATTCTGGGGCCTTGGAGGCCCATCAGAAAGTCATGGCCACAGCCAGGCTCCTGCAGGCAACCCACCAGTGCCACAGCCCTGGTGGAGTCCCAGCTCATCGCACATGAGAAGTAGGTCACTGAGAGAAACTGCAAAAGTTGACAAGGTCAGTGTCATTGCCACCCCCGATCCTGGCCTCATCTCCACACTGGATTCATCACCGAGTACTGTAATCCTTACCGCATAACTGCACCTCAAACACATTCTCTTTTCTTATTTTTTTTAGTCAAGGACCACTACAATAATTCCTTAATTATTCTCCCAAATTTGAACTTGCTTCTCTGTTATGCACCCTTCACTGTACTACAATTTCACTCAATGATTAAGGAGTCCTTCAGTGGCTTCCCACTGACTGGGGAGAAAAACCCACGTCCTTAGCATGAGGTGACAGTTCCTCATGATGCAGCCCCTGCTTACATGGCCAGCCTCCTCCCTCCCTCCTCAAACAGCGCACCATCGCCGCGGCCTCTTCATCCTCCATCAAGTTACCACACTCTCCCTGCGGCCTCTCCCATTCGTAACTGTAAGAATGCTTTCCTGTTCTGTACTGTGAGGCTCCGTGCCACCTTCTAGATGAGTTCATGAAGAAAAACCAATCAAATATTGAGTCTTTCATGTGTTCGTGCAACAACTGTTCATTGAGCGACTCTAGGCACCACATGTTGCCCTGGGCTCTGAGGATGCAGAGGTTAACACTGACAAAAATCTGCTGTCCTAGAGCTCACATTGCAGATAAAGAAGGAGACAACGAGGTCAAAGTAAAATGTGTAAAATGTTGGTTAGTTGGAAGTGACGGAGGAAAACCAGAGAGGAGCAGTAAGAACTGTGCACTTGTACAATTTCCATAGAATGGCCTAAGAGGAGCTCACTCAAGGCGTGACTTATAACGGGGCATGTGGCAAGGAGAGAGCTTCCCACGGGGAAGGAAAGAGGGAGGGAGGGAGGGGAACACCCTGGGGAAATCCTGGGGAGTGGCAGGTCAGGCACAGGCAAAGCACAGGCCAAGTGCAGAGCGTCCTGGGGTGCAAGGCCTCCTGCATTGCTTAATGAATTTGCTACAAGACCAGGGAAACGGAGCAGTTAGTGAAGGGAGGCCAGTAGAAAATGCAGTTAACAAGGTAGCAAGAGGACTCGTGAGATAAAGGTGACTTTGGCTGTTTCTCTGTGTGAAAGGGAGGCCTTTGGAGGATCGTAAATAAAAAGTAGAGGATGGCTTGGGCTGTCGTGTGGAGGGCAGACAGTGAGGAGGCAAAGGCTGGAGGCAGGAGACGACTCACCAGGCTACTGTCCTATGTAGCTAGATTCTGCCTGTAGTCTAATCTAGGACATCACTGAGAGTGGAGATGTAGGGTAAGAAACCCTGGCATAAGCAATCAAGACAAGACAGATGTGGAAGCTGGTGTGTGGCATGTGTGGCACTGGGGAGTTAATGAGGAATCCAAACTGGGATGCCAAGTATGCAGCCTAGACCCTGGGGGAAGTCCTCTGCCAGAGACAGGTTTAGGCGTGGTCTTCGTGGAGACAGTGTTTGGACCAGTGGAGATTAAGTGACTTTCTTTCTTACTCACAGTGAAAGCCCAAACCCTGTAGTTACTTAGGAAGAGTTGTAAGTAACAAAAGGAAGACGCAGTGACAAGGGCATCCTGAAATTCAAGCAAAGCAGAAATAGGGTGGAGGGAGAACCAATGCTGAATCAAAGATCAGGTGTCTTGGGGTGATGATTAAAATAGATTAGGCTTAAGTGGTGAATTGCTACAAATAGTCAGTGGTTTATATACTCTAGGCAATTTTATTCTCCGTCTCATTCCCACATATCAGGACGGGGGTGCCTGTCTTCCCCACCGTGAGTCAGGGGTTCATCTTGCCTCAAACTTAGGGCAGATTCTGCCATGCTCTGAGATGTCACCATCATTTGTGTTTAGGAGTACAAAGGAGAAAGGTTTCTGGAGAGACCACTGTCCACTTAATTTATTTGGCCTAGAAATTATGTGCATATCCCTTCTACATGATATTATATGATTATTTGTTACTATTGCAATATTCTAAGTCTTACGGTCACACTTATTTGCAAGTGAATCTTAGAAGTGCGGTCTAGCTGTGTGCCTGATAAGAAGAAACAGGTTTTTAAAGAGTATATCATAGATAGCAGTTTGTTTCACAGCAAATGAAGAGATTTTTCTGTGCTATTACTCTCTGCATTTTCATTTTCCTCTGTTTGTTGTTCTCCTCTCTAGGGATTTGCTGACAGCATTTATTTGTGCACCCCTGATGGTTTGGTCGCTACAAATGTCCCCTACTATTGTTGGATAAAAGATGAAAGTGTTAATGTTGTAAGATATTTTATAATGTATGAAATCATAAGGTGTTATTTCTCCAATGACACACATGCAGCTAAGAGAGGTAAATGTGTCTTAGGAAAATTCACGTAGCTATCAGATGATGAATTTGGCTCCTGACCCCGTTTCCTGATTTCAGGGACATGACCAGCGCTGGTGGTTCTTCTCAGTGTAGATTCACTTGCAGGCGAGCTGGAGCGCAAATGAAATATTGAAATGACTGAAGTCTGCCATGCAGCTCAAGGAGAGTTTTGCTATCACCTCTGTTTAAGTATTGATCTTGGATTATGACACAGACGATGAGTTATTTTGGCTTTCTAATGACATTATATTGGATGGTGAGTCCAGTGACAGAGACATTGGCATTAAAATTTAAACCTACCTACCGAGGCTTGCTGGAAAACAAATGAATTCATCAGAGATGATTCAATTAAAGGACTGAGCAGTGGAAGGGGAAGAATTCAAACACAGACATAACCCGAGAACATCATCTAAGAGGCGTTCACACACAGTGTCAGGAAGGTTCCGGGCAGGGTGTAGAAACCCTGTCTCACCTTGCCTGGGTCGCAGCTGCCCCTTCTGCTGTTGGAAGGACCCCACTTCTGATTTCAGTCTGTGGGCGCAGGAATGTGCCTCACGTGGAGAACCCACACCCGGTGCATAACTTTGGGGGTCAGGAAAAGGCTTAGGAGAGCCTTTGGGGTAGCAACAGCATTTTCTCAGGCAATGCCAGCCTATCGAGTTGTGATATTTTTATTTGTAAATAACAAAGCCACAAACCCTGTTTTTCTGGCCTTTTCCTTTTGTCTTCACTCCTTGGGGGTCAACGTTGGCTTCCAGGGGACAGCTCCCATTCGTGGTGTCGTCATCACCATAGCAGTCCCCATGCTCACATGTCACTGCTCAGAATCCAGAGGCAACCGGAGCCCACATGTCCGTGCCCCCTGTGGCAGGCCTGGGGTTCACTGTGGCCTGGCCTGGGTCACTTGCTTGGCTGCAGGACTTCTTGGGGGAACTGTGTTTCCAGAACCACATGGATACCCAAAGGGAAATGTGTGGACTTGAGAAAGACGTGACACCAAGTGGTCAGGGCAAAAGGTGATGGAATTTCAGGCAGAAGGAAAAAGTTTAAAAGAGAATTGTATCAGGGCAAGAATGAGACTTTTGTTTATTCTTCTGTGCCTTATTATCTGTAATGATTGGGAGATAGATCAATGTGTATTTTATTTCTAAAATGAATGAATGGGAATGAATGAAAGCACACTCCAGTTTGTCTGGAACAGAGGATACACATAAAGAAGTAGGTGAGGTAATCAGTTTTTGTTTTTTCAAGGCAGGCAAGCAAAAATGACATTTAATGCAGCACATAGAACAATTCTACTTCTTAAGTGTTCTCAGTGCAGTTTGGTTATCAACCAGTTCACCTACCAAGGCACCTGCTCCTCACTGCCTTGCTTATGCCTGAATGACTTTTATTACTTCTCTAGCAGTGACTATAGGAACACATACTGCCTTTGACCATGGTCTAAGCCAGCTATAAATATGAAGCTGTTTTTTTTTTTTCCTTCATAGGATTTGTTGAACACTTTACTTAGCATAGGGTGTATCTCATGAGTATAAACTAGAAATAGCTTTTTGTAAAAGTTAAGAGTGGGAATAGGAGATGGAGGAGGAAGGAGGCAGGGGAGAGGGTAGGGTGGGAAGTCTGTGTTCCTGAATCTGTATATAAGAAATACAAGAAATTTGCGTAACTTAAATAAAATAAACAAGCAAATAAACAAATATGAAGGTGTGTCTTCAGCAAAAGTAAACCCAATGCTGTATTTGAAAATTAAAAAAAAAAAAAAATGAAACGCTTTTATATCACCTGCAATTTATCTGAACCACCACTCCCTCCGATAGTGACGGTAGTTAGGTGGGATGACACACAGTACAAATGGGGCACCACTGACCCTGGTCAAAACCAGTGCGGCCAGCGCTGCAGCTCACTAGGCTAATCCTCTGCCTGCAGCGCCGGCACACCGGGTTCTAGTCCCGGTCGGGGTGCTGGATTCTGTCCCGGTTGCTCTTCTTCCAGTCCAGCTCTCTGCTGTGGCCTGGGAAGGCAGTGGAGGATGGCCCAAGTGCTTGGGCCCTGCACCTGCATGGGAGACCAGGAGGAAGCTCCTGGCTCCTGGCTTGAGATCAGTGCAGTGTGCCAGCTGCAGCAGCCATTGGAGGGTGAACCATCGGTGAAGGAAGACCTTTCTGTCTGTCCCTCTCATTGTCCACTCTGCCTGTCCAAAAAAAAAAAAAAAAAAAGAAAGAAGAAAGAAAAGAAAAAAAAATAGTGCAAGGGATTGAAGGGCTGGAGCTGATCATTCAGTGTTATTAGGCAGAGTGGTTTGTTTTGATCAAAAAGCAACTAAAAAATCCTCTCCCCAACTTTTCATTACTAATCACAATGGATGGGGTATAGATGTGGAATAATGAGAGTGATAGAACACACAGGGTACTTTGAAACAACTGACTACTTTCAGCAGTAAATGTGATGTGTTGGGCACTAATGCAGCTAAGCTGCTCTGTCTCATATTTGGGGAAGTCTCTGCATAGTAGGAAGAAGACCTATATTTTTCATTTTGTTTTATTTTTTGTTTTGCTGAACAATGAAAAGGATAGTACAGCCATTCATCACACTTCAAATAAGCATATTGTTTCTACAAATTAAATTTGTTTTCCACATTAAAGATGAGTCTGTACTGACAGTGTACTGCAGGACTAGAAAAACACTGAGAAGAGAGATGATAAATCAACCATGACCAAGAGGGCTTTTTGGTAAGCTTACTTTGTCAGTAGGACGTTGACAGTGTGTGCTCTCTGAAACCCCATTCAAGCATCCAACTTCCGGCCGTGCCTCTTCTTCCCTTGGACAGACTGAAGAGCTGCCTCACCATGCACCAGCAGACAAGTGTCCATAGTAGACACCAACAGTATGCAGCAGTACTCAACACTGTATCATCTCAACAGAACATCTCTGCAGTGTGCGAAGCTCTTAGCTGCTGCTTAACGTTGGCCGCAGTCGTGTAGATCATCCCCTCGTTAGATGACTTGTCTCTGCGTTTCTGGTTAGTAAAGACAAGGGACTCAGTAGGACATCGGACAGAGCACACAGTAGATACCTCATAGAGAGAACAATTCCAGCAGTTGCTTAGATTCAGTATGAACAAGCAAAACCAGCAGTGGCTGACCTACATGTTTCAAGTAGATGGAGAAACTCTTAACAAGAATTCCTATTCATACTTTTTTGTGTTTCTGCTCAGAGTGAAGCAGGGTGGAGGGGAAATGTTTTGTCAGATACAAGGGCTATTTGTTACTAACGGTGAAAGAGTCGAGCAGGCTTGTAAGAGCTGTAAGATATTATTACATAGCACACTCCAAAAATATATCCTTTTCTAAAAGAAAAATGAGGCTATACTTGCCGTTTATTTTGCTTACAGGGCAACTACATCCCAGAAGCCGTCTGCTCAGATTCCAGACCCAGCTGCACCTGTAGTGCCTTCCATTGCTTCCATCCTTCCGGGTGGATTCCTCATCGAACTTCACTCAACCTGTGTGGCTGTGGGTGAACCATTAAGCCAGAGCATGCAAGAGAGCTCAAGCCAACCAGACACTGACAAGAGCACATCACACCCAGAGCTCTTCTCGTTTTTTCCCTGTGCCTTCTACCTCATTCCTAAGGTCGTGGGCACATGCCAAGCTTGTGCAGGCCAGATTCTCCCTTTAGGACTTCAAAGTCCAGTCTGCCTGTTACCTGGGCGCCTTCCAGGTTGATTTCAATACTGTGTCCTGAGAGCTGCTCTTCAATTTCCAGGGGGTTTCCTTTCTCCACCTCTTTTTGCTTTACCTCCTTGTTCTGCACTGCTTTCCCCTCCTCTGAGCTTGACTTAGCAGGCCACCGACTCCGTCTGATTCTGGAACGTCGCATGATTAGTCTTGCCCACTTTGCTGGAGAAATCCCCAGCCTTTCTCTCTCTAACCACCAGGGTTACCTGAGCCTGCGCTCAGAACTCAGAGCTGTTGGACGGGAACGCTGTCTAAATCTGGTGTGAGCTGAACCTTCAATGACAACGGAGAGAGCTGAGCGTCTCCCTCAGGTATCTCCCTGCCCTGTGCGGGCTCCTGTGCTTTCACCCCCACACTGGGTGTTGCAGGACCCAGGACCGAGGCTCTTTTCCCACTCATCGCTCTCTTCCCCGTGATCTTATCTATGCCTCCAAAATTCACATCAGTGCAGTGAGCACTGACATTGTCTAAATAATATGCAATTGTGGAGAGCTTCAGAGATCTTCCCCCTGTGGGTGGAAACAGAGAAAGTGTGGCAGCTCTTAGCCACTTAACTTGGTAAACTGTGGTCCTTCTCTTTTGGGCGTCAGCCTTGTTCCTAATGAAGCATTAGTCACTGGGTCAACTTGAGATTGTAAGACTATCTTGGCTACTCCGTATACTCCTTACTAAGGTCCGGCTGTATATTAAAAAGAGCATTAGTCCAAGTTAATCAATCTGAACACAGGAAGACACTTACACCTCACCAGTGACCATGTGCTATTCGCTGGATGAACTTTCTTTCCTTTTAGGAACTACCCTCCTGTGAGCTGGCTTTACGGATCCCCAGTAAGATTGAGGTACATGTGATTCCGTTTAACTGCTCAGCTCACATATGGCGTATGTTCCTGCACAATCTGAGGTCATATATTCATGTATCTTTTTGAATTGCTCAATGGGACATCTCTGTTCCGTGTTAAGTTACTGTGAATAAAGGAAGGGTTGTAAGAAACAGAGCACTCCGAATTGGAAAGTTAGAACCACAGAGGAGGGAAAACCTCATCTCTCCTGTCCCTTCCAAGGATCAGCCATTGTTCATACTCTAGAAGCTCTCTAAGAAAGCCACAGTCTACACCTGTGGAGCCTGAACATGGCCCCTTCAGTGGTTCTGCCTCTCTGGCAAGGTGACTGAACACTCTGTCCTGTCCGAGGCCCAGCCAGATGTCATTAAGCTGAGACCTGGCTGGCAGGAGGGGAGCTGTGTGCTGACTGCATTTTACTTTGTCGTTGACTGTCTGATGAGAGCCTAGAAGCTGTGGAGTTACATGTTGAATTCTAACGTGTTTGATTGGAAAGATTTCCCCAAAGGTCATGGTTTCCTTGTGCTGTAGGGTATCAGCCACATTTATACCTAAACCTAAGAATCTGTGCAAATAATGACCTAACGCGTTGCCCCAATGGACTGTATAAAACCCTGTTCCTTGAGTTCTGAAACCAACTTAATTATCTTACTCATTGCCTTAGTAATTCATAAGTTGAAGTAGTTCTTTGAAACATGCCTAGTCTTTTCTTTCAACGTGTTTGTTTCTTAGGCTTTGAAAGTTGTTCTGTGAAAGGTCTCTGCTGTTCCGCAACAGCCCCGGTGAGTGCAGGGGTCCCCCAGGGAGGGGTGGGGGCTCCAGCACAGGATGGGCGAGCTCGCAGGACCACGTGCAGTCCCAGCGCTTCTCCTGCTCCTGATTTGAGTTCGTAATTGTCTAAAATATATGCTTCATGAAAATTAAGTAAAACTCAGTGTCCAGTTCAGCTGTTTGGCCTGGCCAAAAAGGATCCATTCAGCCAAATTCCATAATTATAGTCCTAACTAGTATTTTCTGCCTATGGCTATGAATACTAACTTATGTGTAAAATATTCACAACTGTTCGGTTAATGTTCAGACATAAAATCCTGGAGCAGAGGCCACAGCAGTTTCCAGCAATCCATTTAATTCTTTTTGCATTCCTAGAGTTAGCCTTCTTAAAAACTACAATAGAACTAGCAAGCCGTGAGCTTTGGACAAATATGTACAATAGTAAAAAACACACCAGTCAGTATTCAGAAGTTTCATCGCAAAAACTGCTTTTATGCTCCCGTTTCTAGACAAACCGTTACTCACCCGCCCCCGGCTCTGTTGTCAGTCCTTACCATTCTTGGTTTCTGCAGAATGCCATATACATATAGACTGGCAAACTTCAAGTCTTTCTTTTCAGTTCACATCATTTGTTTGAGATTCATCGACGTTGCTGGGAGCATAGGAGATCTCTCCTTGTAAGTGCTGAGTTGAATTCATTGTGTGGATACACCCTAGCTTACCCGTTCTCTAGTTGAGGGGAATGTGAGTTGTTTCAAGCTTACGGATAAAACAGTTATAATAGTCATGCCTAAGATAAGAATGAATCTAATTTCATTTCTCTTTGCTAAATACCCATGGGCTGCCTCTGGTCATACCGTAGACACATGTGAAACTTAAAAAAGAAACTGGCAGAGCCCAGTGCTGTAGTGTGTGTGTTAAGCTGTAACCTGGGCTGCCCACATTCCATATCTGAGCACTGATTCGAGTGCTGGTTACTTGGCTGCTGATCCAGCTTCCTGCTAATGCAATGTGGGAGGCAGCAGATGATGGATGAAGTGCTTGGACCCTTGCCACGCATGAGACCCAGATGCAGACTGGTGCTCCTGCCTTTGACGTGGTCCATTAGGAGCTGCTGTGGGCACCTTGGGAGTAAACCATTAGATAGCAGATCTCTCTCCCTCTGTCTCTCTCTCTGGATCTCTGTATCTCCATCTCTATCTCTTTGTCTTTCTATCTGGTTTTCACTCTGGCTTTCAAGTAGATGAAAATAAATACACAAGCATTAAAAAATAAAAGATACCAGCAAACTGTTTTCCAGAGAGGTGGCTCTCAATTTATCCTTGCCTAATGACTAATACTGTAAAACATAGTTTAATACATGTTTATTAACTGTGTATCTACTCTGGTGAAGTATCTGCCCAGAATTCTCAACCATTTGTTTTTATTGGGTTTTTATTTTCTTGTCATGAGAATTCTTTAGACGCTCTGCATGAAAGTCTTTATGAGATACGAGTATTGCAAATATTTTTCCCAACATGTGTTTTTTTTTTCATTTTATAAATAGCATACTTTAAAGAGCAGAGGTTTTAATTTGATGAAGTCCACTCTGCCAAGTTTTGCCTAAGTAGTTCACGCTTTTAGCCTCCTAAAGAAATTATTGTCTAACAGAAGGTCATGGTGACTTTCTTCTGTGTTTTCTTTTATACTTTGTATTCTGGTCAGTTTGATTAATGTGTCTGTTTTCACCAGTGCTACACTTTCTTGATTAGTGTAGCTTTACAGAAAGTCTGGAAACCATGTGGTTCTTCAATATGACTCTTGTCTTTCCCGTTTTACTGTTCTATATAACTTTCCTTTCTCAACAAATGTTAGAATCCGCTTTCCTACATCTATGGAAAAAGAATGCCTCCTGGTTCTGATGGGCTTCGCATTACATAGACACACGTTTGGAGATGCCTGCCGTGGTTCTCCTTTGATTCGGGTCTTCACCCTGGCTTCCTTCTCTCTCATGTGCAGGCTGCAGCAAACAGCTCTGTCCGTGGTTGGGTTTGCACCTGTTTCAAGCTTTTTGACGTGGTTGAGAATTAGACTTTTAACATTTCAGTTTACATTTTCTCATTGCAAATACATGAACCTCCAGATGATTTTTTTTTTTTTTTTTTTTTTTTTTTGGTATATGAAGCATGTATCTTGCAACCTGGCAGAACTTATAAGGTCCCTTGGGAATTTTCTTGTTGCTATGGTTACCCACATTGCCTGCCCTCTTAGCTTTGACTTTCCCAGAGCACCTGCCCCTCAGGTGAGCTCTCTCATCTGCGCCTGCCCCACACTTAGCCTGTATGTGGAAGTCTGGGATGCTGTTCTCAGCCCTTCTGCTGCATGCCAGCTTCAGGTCGCAGCAGGGCCACTTTCCCAGTGGTCCTGTCCCCCAGCACATCTGCATCCAAGACAGTTCCCTGCCTCTCCTTCCTCCAGGGATGGAGGACACACATCTCCGTTCCCTTGTCCCAGCCCCACGGCTCTTCATGTGTGTCAGTTCTTGCTACCCCCAGTTGCAGTTGCTTAAGGCATTTGTTCCGAAAAGAAGTTCGGGGTGAGGCTTCGTGCTCTTGAGAGCAGCATTTTCTCTTTTGTCACCGGGCACCTTCCACGGAGCCCCAGTGACCGCCCCTAGAGGGGGCTGGGCTAGAGTTCCCAGCTGTCCCACCAGCTTGCTCTTGGACCTCAGCAGTCCACTAACAGTTTTAGCTGAGAACCTCTGACCTGCTTGCATGGCAAACCTATCTTTGTCCCAGGCTCTGCACTGGGGAAGCCAGCGCTGGGTCCTTGTCCCTCGACGGCACTTGTCTTTCCTTAGATCTCAGGTCAGTGAGACCACGCGAGTTCGAGAAAAGCCGATGTGTAGATTTCCCTGGTTTGTTTTCTCAGTTTGTGGCACTGGTGTTTTTCAGCTTTTCTGTATTCCAAGTCGAAGTTGGGATTTTGCTTTAAGTCTTTTCCGTATCTGTGATAAACTCAGTTAAGGTGGTTTTGAATTGTTAGGCACTGCTTTGTAATAAGGGAGAGACTGTGGTTTTGTATTTTTCCTCTTCTCTTGTGCCATGAAAGGCATGGTCACGGCCATTACCCTTGTACCCCTGACATGACTGTGGACAGGCAGTGCCTGCTGTGGGACTTTCTTCTGGAGCTGGTAGGTTTTATTTGGTAAGGCAACAATTACATGATACTGCATTTTTTTATGTAATGAAAGACTAGAAAATGAACCTTCTCTCTCTCTCTCAACATTATTTCTTCTGTCTGTTGGCTAGGAAAGTTCTTTTATGTTGTCTTATAAAAGATTTTTCTTAATGTACTTTTGAGCACTTCTCATTTCCTGCAAGATATTATTTGTCTCAACTTCATTTTGAAAGGTAGTCCTTGCACAAACTCTAGAGTGCTTTTTTTCAATTTTCAGACAAATGTTTCATGAGCTTCAAGATTTCTTCCTGGATGAAAAATACTGTATTATTTCAAGATCTTCTTTTATGTAGCCTACCACCCTTTTTATTTCAAGTTCTAATTTGTAAACCATAGCACAGGTATCAAGTAGGTCACTGTTAACAACAGCTTTTGTTCTCCGCTCCAAACCATCCTGACCTTTACTGCTTCCCAAAACCCCTGTTCAAGTTGTTACATTCTCTGTAATTAAGACTTGTCTGCTCTTATTTACTTTCCACAAACTTGAGTAATCTTCCCAGTACTATTTTCCACTTATGATATGGTTGAAAGAACTCCAAATGCTGAGACAGAACCCTGAGTTCTAGTCTGAGTGCGACCAATACTTATTATATATTCAATTAAAAATTTACATTCTTTACTCCTCTTATTAGGAGCAATGCCTTTTTTCAATCTTGATTTTCTCATGGATTTCGTTACTGTATGTTGTTTGGATATTTTCATTTTAGAAAATTGTCTTTGATCACTAATTCCCCTGTATTTTCAGAGGGCAGAAAATAAAAATTTTGCTAATTTTTAGCTGAAACACACAAATTATATATGTTGTAATATTTAAAAAGTTCTGGTTATTGCTAGATTCTACACTCTAAGACTTGCAATTGACTTAAAATGTTAGATCAGGTTTCTGTCTTTTGGTGGAGGATTAGAGAACTTAATTGGTGTTAGCGACATTGTAGGAAAAAGACACTTCCATTGATTATGTAAATCAGTACTTTTTATTGAGAACTTGAATGTATAGAAAAAAAAGTGTGGTAGAGACTTTTCCATAGCCTCCAATATTTTGTATTTCCATTTTCCTCACCATATATTTCTCTCTGTCAACTTCTTTCATTATTAAAAATTTGAAGACTGTAGAGAAGTTTTAGTATTAGAGAAAAGCTGATCAGAAAGTACAGTGTTTCTGAGTAAAACTCTAGTGGCCTCCTTATTCTCTCTAATGGCAGCATTTTCCATGTTAGTGTTGATGCACCTGTTTCTAGGTGTTATTACTACCCCAGGTCTGTAGTTCGCGTTAGGATGCCCCGTGTTGAGCACTCTCTGGCTTTTCCCAAATGTGCAAGTACATGCGCATCCTGGGACGGCACACAGAATAAGCAGCTCCCTGTGCTGCAAGCCTTCCGTGTGCAGCTTCTCAGCCCCGCCTGCATCCCCCGTGCCCCTCTGGCCCTCCCCGGTCCTCTGCTGTCTCCACGATGTCGCCTTTTCCAGAGTGTCATGGAGTAGGAGTTCTGTGGAATACGCTCTTTGCAGCTTGTCTTCTTTCCCTCCCGGTACTTGTTCAATGTTTCATGGGTTTTCACGGCTCAGCAATGCGTTTCCTTTCGTCACTGAGCACTGTCCCACTGTATGGGTGTGCCGGGCGTCTCCTTCACTCAGCTACTGAGGGGCTCCTTGGCTGCTTTCTGGTGCTGATGTTTGCTATAAAAATCCCCTCGTATAAGCCCCAGCTTCCTTGAGAGTAGCCCCTTACCCACGGTTCGTATCATCTGCCTTGCACTGTCTGGAGGTGCCCAGGAGTTAAGGCTCTACTGACACTTGCTGGGGGCAGACATGAAGATGACAGACAACAAGGGACCACACTTACTTAGCAACCTCAACTCTAATGTTTCCTTGTTGACACCATAGGACAATCCCCCTTCACCTGCTGTGTGCCTTTATCTGCTATTTCATTCCTTCTTTTGCTTTCTTACAAATCAGTTGTGAGTTCTTGCTGAAAAATGGGAAGACAAGAACTACTGTTGCCAACACTTGACTGCGATTAAGAGAACATGAGAAGTAAACTAAACAAAGTGAGGCTACTTCTGCCGACTAGCTGCTTAACTCTCCTAAAGACTGCTTCTTGTAAAATACGTCTCCGCTTTATTTTCCACCTGACTTTGTGAACTACAGTCTGTGCGTTTTCTCTAAGGTGAACTGTTTGCTGTTTTTCACTTCTCCCCTCTTCTCTTAGAATCCCGTGAAGTTGCAAGTAATTCATCGCTACCTAAATCTAAGTGAAAATCAGTCTTTGTGTGTCTTAATGAATGGAACTGATACTAGTTTCAGTTATATTCCCATAACAGAACATCAACAATGCTGTCGAGGTAGGATGATGACAGTGGGTGCTGTCATTTCCTAACCCCCATTCTGGTCCTGGCACTGAGATCAATGGGTTCCGCTAGTTATTTTTTTTCCTATTTAATCTTCACAATAAATGTATGTAGGCTTGAGACAGAGAGGCAGTGAACTGTGCATGGGATAAAAAGAAGATGTGAGAGTGATGTTAAACAAATATGGCAACCAGTGAGGAGGCTCTGCACGGTCCAGAGAGGAGTGTGAACAGGGCATAGGGGCAGACGCCTCTCTGTGGCTCCCCCAAGGAAGGCACAAAGTGAGGCCTCAATGACACAGGGCCTATTGTCAAGAGAGTCCATGGAGCTGCTACCTGTTGGCCATTTTTATGATTGCAAAAATGCACCTCCTCTCCGCTGCTCTCTCCCCCACAACACACATATTCATCTACAATTATCTTAAATGCCAAAATTTCAGGCTAAAAGCATTTCAGCTGCACTGTGTCTAAGTTCTCATCTCTCACATATTCCAAATTTCTCAATTATTTCTGATTAAAAGATTTCTCTGACCTAGGACTAACGCCTAACCTCCAATTATATTAAATTAATGTCATATGAGTCAGGCTGTCTCAGTAATGCAGGACTTATGCCTTAACCCTCGGTTAGCAAGTTCAACTTCGAGCATAGAACTGAAAAAAGGACACATGGCAAAGCACTGGGCAGTTGCAGGAAGCCCTTATGGACAGCCTGGGAAAAAGAATGCAGGAACATTCCAGGGAGTTGAAGCAACTGTAGTGGTCTTTCCGCGTAGAAATGGGGATGGGTGGTCTCTTGTTTGTCTTCTGTAATACAGTATGAGAAATATTTTTAATGTTTTATTTCTATGCAACACAGAACTTGATACTAGAATAATTCTGACATCTTATGTTTATTTTTATATGTGCATGATTCCACGATTCATGGTGCTTATAATTTCTATCGCCTAAAGACAACTTGTGTCCTTAAGCGAGCAGGGCAGTGCAAACCGAGTTTGTGGAAATCTTTGTCCCTAACCACATCCGAGAGCAATTTCAAGCGATAATGTTAAATGAGGTACAGATTACAGGGAAATGCAGTTTGGAAATGTTGCCTAATGAATAGGGAAAAAAAATAACAGATGCATCAGTAAGCAATTAAAATTTAGCATTCTGAGAATTTAGGAAGATTTGAATGTAGTGTGAAAGTAAGTTTAAAGCACCTCCCACTCCCAGGGAGCCTGTGGTTTTGGAGCAGCCGTGAAAGCTGTTCTGGGAAAATTGGACAGTAGCACGGTCGGTCCCTCTGTAGCTGACCTCCCGTTTCTGGATGGTAGTTGGGAGAGAAATGGCTACTGGGATGGAGCTTAAGGGAGAAGACTGATGCTAGCTGCTTGGTATGATAAAATTTACCCAGAATGCAAAAATGCCCATTAGTTCCTCTTTCCTAATAAAGAGAATGGCAGAAATAAATAAGCAAAATATAAAGATAAATCACACATCCACATAAACAAATAAACAAAAGCAGTGTCGTCAGATGAGATTAGAAGGAATTTCACATGTTTACTTAAATTCACAATCGTTTATAATTCACTGTACTGATTCTCATAATTTTAATGTTGCAACAGATCTTGTGGGACAGTTCCACTCTCGAGCCATCACGGAGTGTGCCGTGTTGAGTGGGACTCATTAAACAGTGCCAGTAAGGAGAGTTCAGGATCCACTGCTGCTCTGTGACACTGTGTCGGAGAGGCAGTTCAGGCTGTGCTGATGCATTTGGCTTTGGTTTCGCTCCAGCTAAACATGAGAGTGATAACGTAAGTGGAATGATGGTTTTGATTTGGATGGCTGCCAAGGAGACTTGAATAGAAGTCAAAGTCGTTGACCAGCCTGGGAGCCGTTGGTGACTCCCTGGCGAGTAGCCATGCCACCTGTCCCTCAGTGCCTGAAGAGGAAACCCGGAGAGGCACTTCTGCATTCCCTGCCCCATTGTGGGTATTTGTCCCCATTGTCTGCTTCATCTGGTAGCTGTTTGGCCTGACCACATTTCTCCTCCTAATAGCTGGATCATAGAATTAGAGCCGTCGTGAGAAGGTGTTTGGCATATTATGCTTTAGTGTCTGTCATCACTTGACCCTTTTGTAGGAAGTGAGTCTTTTCTCCCTCTAGCCTCTGCTAGATGGCCTCTGGGGTCAGGGACTCCACTTCATTGTGGAGGGGTGCGGGTGAGTTCCGAGGGCATCCTTTCAGAACTGAATCAGTTATTTTAAGGCTTTCTGTGGGCATTTGAGAGTTGTGTACTTACCTTGCTTACTCAGGAACTTGTTAAATTTTCAGTTGGTCAACATTCAGTGGAAAGCCAGAGTAGAGCATCCTTCCCTGACCTCTGTGCTGTGTTCATAGTTTTCAGGGTGTGGAAAACCAGATTTGGAAGTCAGCTGGTGCTGTGTAGCACAGTGGGGTAAGCCACCACCTGCCGCCAGCATCCCATGAAAGCTCCAGTTCGAGATCCAGCGTCTCTGTTTCTGACTCAGCTCCCTGCTACTGTGCCTGAGAAAGTAGCAGAAGATGGGCCAAGTTCCTGGGTCCCTGATACCCATGTAGGAGACCAGGGTGGTGTTCCAGACTTCTGGCTTCAGCCTGACATAGACCATGCCATTGTGGCCATTTGGAGGGTGAACCAGCAGATGGAAGATCTCTCTCTCTCTCTCCTCTCTCTCTCTCTCTCTCTCTCTGTGTGTGTGTGTGTGTGACTATGCCTTTCAAGTCCATAAGTAAGTCATGAAAGAAGTCCATAAAGACACACACTCGAGTGTGAACACGTACAGATGAAATCGCACGTGCTCCTTCTGGGAATCCTGTGCTGTCCCTCCCAGGGCAGCCCCTGATGAGCTGGTTGAACCCCATGAAGGGCTCTTGCCTAGAGAGGCAACCAGCCTTCTGGTTCAGTCCTGCAAGTAAACATTATTCTTCAAAATTTGGGAGAAAGATAATTTTAATTAAAAATTAATCTGCCCGCTCTAGTTAGTTCTTGGGCTGGAAGCAAAGCATCCCTGGAGACAGGGCAGCAGACAGTGAGCATGGTTTCCAAACAGACCGGAACCTAGGGAAGCTGTTGGCCTGTTCTCCAGCCTTGTTGCCTTTGCTGCCTCTCCAGCGGGTCGCTGTGATTCTACACACCTGCCAGGCATTCGTGCCTCCTCTCCTTGTTGAGACTTTGTCATCAGATAATAGATCCAGCGATAGGCAAAGAAAATGACTTAGAGAGGCACTGAAGAGCAAGAAATGTATCTTGGGCACAAGCCCTTAGTCCATGCGTATGTAACTTATCTGAATTCTTGCCTTGCAGCTGAACTTTGCTGGGTGATTTTTGAATTGAGTTACCAGTGAACATTATCATGTGATAAGGGTTTTATTGGAACCTGTCCCATTATAATATTCAATAGAAGTTCCATTAGGCTTTTCAGTGTGCTCTGTACAACAAAAGTAAGATAATGTTCGTGTTGTTCACTGGAACAATTCAATTTGAATGAACAATGAAACCCTATCCTTGGAAAACACAAAGAGGACACAATGTCTTCAGTATTAAGCTCAGGGAACCCAATGTCTGAGCTTTAGTGCTGGATCGTCTTTAGAATTTCAGTGTGCATCCCTTGACAAGGCATTGTGAGTATCATAAAACCAAAATGATCTATAAATTCTAGAGAATTTCAGGAGCATAGGATTACCAAAATGGTCTGTATGAGACCTGCGAATAAAAAGCTGCAAAGATAGGAGAAATTTGAAGGCACCAGGGCACGCACCACACGTGGAGTGCTTTTGGAAAGATGTATTTTTCCTTGGGCCTTGTAATGGAAATCTGTGATTTTCTGTGGCTTTTCAGACACTGAATCACCTCCCTCATTTGGTGAACTCTGCCATAATACCTCCTGTTGGTCAACAGATCCCACTTCCAACCCCAGAAGCTGAAAAACAGAGATCCTCAGTGCAGAGCGGGGATGGATTCCAACGCTTTTACTTGGAATCTGAGGCTTATTATTCACAAAGGCAAAAACAGGAGAGAATTTGCTCTGCTGTGAAGGTGGGGAACAACTTTTAACAGTGGAGGGCAGTGGTGTGGTGACGCCTGCAGCAAGCAGCCCCTGTGCAGAGGGATGGTGGCTGTGCATTTGCCCACATCCAAGTGGCCGGGTGTCCAGAGTCAGGGTCAGCAGTGCCCTCATTACACTGGCCCAGTAGTATAGTTTTAGATGCAACTGTTGCTACTGCTTCTCCCATTATCTTTTTTTTTTCTTATTTATTTGAGCAATAGAATTCAGAGATAGAGAGGAGACAGAGAAAGAAAGATTTTTTTTTTTTTTTTTTTTTTTTTGGACAGGCAGAGTGCACAGTGAGAGAGAGAGACAGAGAGAAAGGTCTTCCTTTGCCGTTGGTTCACCCTCCAATGGCCGCCGTGGCCGGTGCACTGCGCTGATCCAATGGCAGGAGCCAGGTGCCTCTCCTGGTCTCCCATGGGGTACAGGGTCCAAGCACTTGGGCCATCCTCCACTGCCTTCCTGGGCCACAGCAGAGAGCTGGCCTGGAAGAGGGGCAACCGGGACAGAATCCGGCACCCCGACCGGGACTAGAACCCAGAGTGCTAGCACCGCAGGTGCCAGCCCCATTATCTTTTTAAAATATCCTATTGATGTGAGTGAGTGGAGAGACAGAGACAGGGTGAGACATCTGTGTCCGTTGGTTCACTCCCCAGATGCCCTCAGTGGCCTGGATTCTGAGACCAGGAGATAAGAAATCATTTTGGATCTCGCATGTAGGGAGAAGGAGCCCAGTCAGCTGAGCGATCACCGCTGCTCTCCAGGGTCTGCCTTGGCAGGAAGGTGGGGTCTGGAGCTGGAGCTGGGACTAGAACCCAGATTGGAGGTAGGACCAGGCATCACAAACGTTAGGCCGACTGTTTGCTCATCTTCAGTTTTCTTAGCCATTTTGTGAGTCTGTGAATTGTCTCCCAAAATATTTTTATGTAGTAAATAGAAAATATTTTGAATTTTATATATTTTAAATGGCTTTCCTGTTTAAGTTAGTCTGATTTAGTTTCTGTTGCTTGCATTCTTATATTCTAACTGACTGAATACTAGAGAAACTGCCCTGCATGACGGACCTTACTCCCTCCAGCAAACATGAAACATTTTATTACTTGGCTTTCTTATTCTCATCTTGCACAATCATTCTGCATTTGTTTTTGCCTCATTTTCTTAGGACAGGAAGGGAAAGAGGAGACTTTTATTTAGTCAGCTGAATTTAACTATTTGAATTCAAGTTAGCTGCACCAAATGGGTTATCTTTACGCTCAACTTATAAAGTAAACATTCTTGGTCATTGAGTTAGATGTAACACAATGGGGTCACCCATTTCTGAGACAACTTTGTAACTGTTCCCTCGAAGAGATGAGGAACCCGTTTTGAAGAAGTGGCATTGTTACAACGGATTCACTGTATTTGCAATTTGTCCACTGTCTCGTGGCTGCATTTGGAACTGGTCTGACACTATTATCCTGTGTTTTCTCTTTACGTCTTCCCAGAAGATAGAGTTTCACGTTCTTACCTCCACTTCTAATGGTTTATAACCAGTTCAGTCTAATGGCAACCAACAGTATCCTTTGGGTCAGTGTGGGGAAGTGGCCTTGGTCCATGGTATATTTTGTATCGGTTAGAAGTATCATATGCCTTTATGTGGGAACCAGTGCTCAGCATGTATGCAGACTTCTCTCCAGATGATCATTCTCCCCGAGACCTGGACAATTTTCTTTCTGACCCTTTCTCTCTGTACGCTGCTGTTGCTCCTGAGAACTCCGACTTCCAAGTGCTGGTGGAAGCAGGGCAGGGATGTTGACAACAGCATAATGTCTACTATGAGCTTGCAATACTGAGTGTTGCTGTGCTCTGTGCACTGTGCTAAGCAGCGCGCCTGCCTTTGGACTTATCTTGCAGATTCCGGGGTCTGGGGAAGCTTGCCACTGCTTGTGGGGCAGGTTTTCTCATGCCTGTTTCTCCCAGGGGCTCTGAAATCTGGGACGATTAACAGGTTGTCCATGTAAATACAAGTGAGAAGGCTGCTTTTGTGTCTTGAAATGCTGACTTCATCTCCTAATCATAGGCTCTTTTTTATAATTATGCTCAGCTCTCCAGGACGTGCCCACCAGGAGAGCCTCACAAGCAGTGTCATTACTGAAGTGGAAGCATTTCTGCCTCTGTTTATCTTTGTCACTCTTGATCCTAAATTGTTTGGCACCAGGGATGTTTGTTCAAGTCTGTTGAAAATTATAGACACATCCACCTATATGCAAGTATATATCCATCTAAAGGTGGATGTGTTCTCAGAAAAAAAAAGAGTACCCATATGTGCATAATCATACACACACATGATTTTGAGCTCATTGATATATCCATGTGAGGATGCCTATTATGATGGCTGCACAAAGTCTGATTCTTTGCTCAGTAAATGTTGTGCGCATGGTGTGATATTTAAGTAATATCTCCAACCTCATTGTTTCATATATTTATAGTACATGTGGACACTGATGGCTTGTGAGTCTTCCCCAGAGTTTGGATTTACAATGCCAACGGTTCTTACTGAGAACAGGTGACTTCCCCAAATAGCAGGGTGCTGTGATTGACGTAAGTGCTTACCCAACTCCCTTGACAACACAGCTCATTGTGATGCTCATGGCTGCTAAATAATAGTGTTACTGATGTCCACATTATTCAGTTAATCTAAAACTGTTAGTATCAGTTAATCCACTGAGAACTGTATGGACGATGTTGAATTCTTTCACATCAACACATTTCCTATTTGTATTTTGGAGAGTCTGTGGTTTACATTGTTCGGAAACATGACCTTCAAATTCTAGAACTAAATATTTTCAAAACACACAACTCATGGGATTTTAAGTTATTTACAACTATATTCAACACAGTTTAATTTGAGAGATGAAAAGCCTCAAAACGAGGTGTACCTGGTGTGGTTTAGAAATGGTTTGTCACCTAACGGTTTGTGATCAGGAAGCTTATTCCTCCATCTGGTGGAACCGAGGAGGTGGAGCCCTCACAGGTGGTCCACATGACAGGAAGCTGGATCTTGAGGCACTGCCCCCAGATGCTGCGCATGCTGACTTCATAGCTGTGGGCTCTTCCCTACAAGGGTGATTCGTTTTCAAAGAGTGAGCCTGGTGCCTCCCTGGCCTGCTGCTTCTTTGCTCATGCACACACTGATTCTTTCCATTTCTCCAGCCCTTGTGACACAGCTGGGGGTCTCTTGCCCAGCCACTGGTGACTTGCTTTTTGGACCCTCCAACCACCAAAATTTTGAGTCAAATAAACCTTTCTGCTTTGTGCATTACTGTGCCTCAAATATTCTGTTACGACAACATGAGAAGGACTAAGTGGCAGGTGCTTTGTGCAGTGGTTACGATGCTGCTCGCGATGCTGGCATCCCTTATCCAAACGCCTGGGTTCAAGTTGTAGCTCCACTCCTGTTCCCAGCTTCTGGATCATGCACATGCTGAAAGGCAACAGGCGATAGCTCAAGTATTAGGTCTGCTACCCACCTGTGAGCCTGGATTGAATTTCTAGTCCCTGCCTTTGACCTGGTCCATCCCCAATTGTTGCAGGTTTTTTTTGGGGGGGTGCAAATCAGTAGATGGGAGACTTTTGTCTGTCTCTGTCTCTGTGCCTTTCAAATAACTAAATTTTTTAAAGGACTAAGAGAAAATTGGGACCAAGTTGTGGGGTTTTTGCTCAAACAATACCTGGAAATGTGGAAGCTCTGGACATGGGCAATGTGCAGAAGTTGGGGGAATTTGGAGGAACAGGCAGGAATGCTAGAAACACAGTGTTAGCTCCATTTCCCATGAGGCCTCAGAAGATGAGGATACTTACAGAAAAATGAAGCTTTCTGGAAATGTGTCAGTGACCATGACCAGAATGCTGAAAGAGAACTGGAGGGTCAGGGCCTGCCCTGTGGCCTAGCGGGTTAAGCTGCCCTCTGCAGGGCTGGCGTCCCAGGTGGGCACCAGATCAAGTGTTGAGTGCTCCACTTCCAATCCAGCTCAGTGCTAATGCACCTGGGAAAGCAGTGGAAGATGGCCAGGTCCTTGGGCCCCTGCATCCAAGTAGGACAACCAGATGAAGTTCCTGGGTCCTGGCTTTGGGCTGGCCCTGCCTTGTCTGTTATAGACATTTGGGGAGTGAACTAACAGATGTAAGAACTCTCTCTCTCTCTCTCTCTCTCTCAGCCACCTATCTCTGTAATTCTTTTAAATAAATAAATACACCTGTTTTTCAAATATCTATTTATTTATTTGAAAGTCAGAATTACACAACACACACACAGAGAGAGAGAGAGAGAGAGAGAGAGAGAGAGAGAGTTCTTCCATACTCTGGATAACCCCCCAGGTGGCAGCAATGGGCAGAGCTGCGCTGATCCCAAGCCAGGAGCCAGGAGCTTCTTCCAGGTCTTTCACGTGAGTGTAGGGTCCCAAGGGCTTGGGACATCTTCTACTGCTTCCGCAGACCATAGCAGAGAGCTGAATCGGAAGTGGAGCAGCTGGGACTGGAACTGATATCCATATGGGATGCTGGCACTGCGGGCAGCGGCTTTACCTCTATACCACAGCGCCAGCCCCAGTAAATAAACCTTAAAAAAAAAATGTAAAGAGTGGAAGGTCAAGGATACGCTGGAGAGTTCTCTGGTGGAGCGAGGATGGTGCTGTCCAACACCATTGCAGAGAACTCGACTGCTTGTGTCCCTTCCCAAGGTCTCTGTGGAGTGCCACACTGAGGAAGGATGAGAGACTGGCAGGGGAACTGTATCAAGGGCAAACCACTCCAGCCACTGCTTGGTTACTCTTAACTACTTGGGCTCAGATTCAGGGCCAAAGGGAGCAAGCAGATAGGAAAGATTTGGAAAATTTTCAGCTTTGCATCGGCAAAGCCTTGGAGGTTTGGTTTCCCAGGGCACACAAGATGTTGGGCTTGGAACTCTCTGCCTTGCTACATTTCAGTCTTCTGAAGGAAGGCCTATCACTCTTTTATTTATGTATCTGTTCATATATTTATACCTGGGAATATTTACACTGTCCTCTTCTGCCATCGTATCTTGGGAGTATGTGATTTGTTTAGGGTGTTACTGGCTCACAGCTGGAAGGACTCTGCCTTGAGTCTTACATGAGACTTTGCACTTGGACTTCTGAGCGATGCTAGAATAGGTTCAGACTTTGAGTGTTACTGGTGTGGAATGAATGTATGTAGTATTACGGCAAGTGCATGAACCTTGAAGGCTAGGGGGCAGAATGCTATGGTTTGTATATGGTGTGGTGTGGTGTGGTTTGTCCCCCACAGATTCAGGTACTGGAAACTCCATCCCCAGTGTGGCAATGACGAGGGTGGAAAGACACATGCAAAGTGATTAGCGCAAGGGGGCGCTGCTCCTAGGAAGCGGTAATGCTGACTTTATGTTAGTGCTGGTGTTCTCTGATCTGTTGTTTCCTTGCTCACACACGCCAGCCGGGCATGAAGCTGATTGCATGTAGTGACGCAGCTGGGGGCCTTTGCTGGACATGAGCTGCATGCCCTTGGGACCCTCTAGCCACCAGCATCAAGAACTAACTGTTTTCATTCTACATGATCCAGTGTCAGGTATCCTGGTGGAGCAACACATCGTGGATGGTCTATTTCCCTGCAGTTTAGACATCGTATACAGAGGGCACCATTGTGTGTCACCTTAGCCACCCTTTGGTACCAAAGTGCTGATTTTCTGAGATGCAAGGGATGCCAGCTGCTGGTAACGCACCCAAGTATGTCCTCAAGACTTGCCTTCAGCCCAAGAGAACTGCCTTCCCCAGGGTACACCCTCATTAGATGCCTGCTTACTTCTCCCTCCTGGCTCCATCACCTAGACTGGGACAGTTCTGAACCATCATATCAACCCCAAAAGTGGCTGAAACCCCTGTTGAAACTACAGCGCAGTTCAGTTTCTCCTTCTACCCAACTCTGCTTCCCTGGCTTCCTTGAAATTATTTCTCAAAATCATTTGATTGCCCCAGCCATCTCCTGCAGGTGAATAGCCGCATGTGAGTGTGTTTCCCAGGGAATGCAATCCAAGCCTCACTGAGATGGGTCTTGACACAGTAAGCACCCAGACAGTGTTCTTTCTAGGCTCTGAAGCTGTGTAAGCATCTGCCGCTTCCCAGTGGAACTGTCTTTCCTTTGTGGCCAGGCACCAAGCTGCTGTCTCAGAAATGCAGTTGCCTGAAGTAGCCTGAAATTTTACTGGAATTTAAATTCATGGTATGTTGAAAATGTAAGAGCTCATTGACTTTCAGCTGGCCATTTTGGGAAGTTATGAATTACTTTTCCTTGGGGTATCCGAAGGTTAAACAAGAGCTGTCCTCAATGCTTTCTTAGCAAACCTTATCTATGGCTCCACAGTCTAATGACCCTTTAAATGAGGGTGTCCAGTGAAGGGTTCTGTGGAAGAGGCCGTTACAACAAGATGGATTCAAGTGATGCTGTTGTATTGCCTTCTCTCAGGCCTCCTAAAATGAGAGCTACACCTTTACTGACTGCACAAGATAGGGACCTGGTGGGGGGCACACTAGTCCTTCCTCCCCAAATCTGAAAAGTTGATCTATTGTTTTAGTGACTGATTGTCCCCTCCTTTCCTTGTTACCAGAAGGGACTCAGGGATAAATGATGCTTGTTTTTTTTTAATGCATTTTGTGGCTTTTTCTCCATAGAAAACCCCTACTTAGGAAACCTTGTTGTAAATCTTGGGCTAGAAATGATAATAATCAGATTAATTCAAGACATATTGATACAGTGATTTCATTTTGATGTTTACTCTTAATCCTAGTAATTGAAAAGGAAATCATATAATCAATATGGAATATCATACAGCAAAAGGCAAACACCCTCTGTGTCTCAATAGTCCCTTTCATGAAAAGTAACCAGTGTTGATGTTTTGGGGATAGTTCTGCAGGGAACAAAAGCATGCCTGTGTGTGACGTGAGTGCACGTGGTCACACACACACACACACACACACACACAGGTCTTCTGCCATTCGCTTCTTCTGGGATGGACACCCTCTGCTCAGAGCCCAGGACAGGAAGCTGGAAAAAGCCCTCCTGGATTGTGACTTTTCCTGGGATGAACTGCCATGACTGTCGCTGCAGGAGCCCGCCTTCAGCACAGGTGAGCTCACAGAGGAGCTCTCTACCTCTCCTTCTGTCTGTTTGCACAGCGTGCGACTCCAGCCATGAGGAACAAAGCTGTTGCCTGCAGATAAAATGCCACATAAACGGGTTGACGAGGGTGGAAAACATATGGTGAAATTGGTGCGTGTTGTTAAATGTAAATACCATTTGAAATCATCTTTTAATTACTGTGCACTTGGCTGTGATGATGTGAATCCCGAATATCTAGTTATTCTATTAAAAAGTCAACCAAAGATAAAGACTGAAAATAGCAACTGATTTTATGTGTTTGTGTGTGTGCATGGATGGGAACGAGCATTGGAGACTCAGACATCTGTGAGGACTCAGACAAAACTCACGGTTGACTGAAATCTTCACTTTTAAATCAATCATTCCGTAATAGCAATAAGCATTGGCACAAGGAAACCAACGAAAAACCTCAGTGCAATCATTTTCTTTCTTGTTGGTTCAGAATTTTCTTTAGGTGCTTCTGTAATGTTTAATTCAGCTTTTATGTATTCAAGCATTTCCTGAGAGCCAGCCTTGTGCCAGACCTGGAGGAAGAGAGCAGACAGATTCTTCCCTCTCCCTTGAAGATCTGGGGAGAAATACAGGCTCATCAGTGTCGGTGCCTGTTTGCGTTTTTGTTGAATGGTCTGAATGCCATGAGCTTTATGGGCCTCACGTCAGTGATTGTTAATGTGCTTGAACTAGGGGTGCGTCTGCTACTGATTTTTGGACTCCTCTTCACACCTGCTTGCTTACTGCCAAGATGAAATCAGCAGAATGCGGGTTTAGAAGGAACAGGGCAGGTGGTCCTGCAGCCAGCCCTGTGTGTGCTCCAGATGAGACGCGGACTCAGGCTCTGGAGTCACGGTCACAAGCCAAGAACTTCCTGTGCTCCGTCCTATGCCCCCAGGGAATGAGTTTTGGGCTCTGAGCTCTGTGGGCTTCCTGTCCATGGCCTTTCTCCAGGCAGGGAAGAGTCCCCCCTTCGTTATATCTGATGGAGGAGTGAGGACAAAAACCTTGCTCTTCATCATTTTCCTTTGAAAAATGGTATCTCACATTTCTTTTTCTTTTTAAAGATTTATTTATTTACTTATTTGAAAGGCAGAGTTACAGAGGCAGAGAGAGAGAGAGAGAGAGAGAGAGAGAGAGGTTTTTCAGCCTCTGGTTCACTCCCCAAATGGCCGCAACGGCCAGAGCTCTGCTGATCCGAAGCCAGGAGCCAGGAGCTTCTTCCGGGTCTCCCACGCGGGTGCAGGGGCCCAAGGGCTTGGGCCATCTTCTACTGCTTTCCCAGGCCACAGCAGAGAGCTGGATCGGAAGAGGAGCAGCCAGCACTCAAACCAGCGCTCTTATGGGATGCCTAACCCTACAGGCAGCAGCTTTACCCGCCAAGCCACAGCACCGGCCCCCTCACCTTTCTTTAATTTCACTTTGTTGACACGTGGTAATTGAACATCGTTCTAGGGTACCATGTTATGCTTGAATGTGAGCATGTTGGTCACATCAGAGTGCTTACCTTCTCTGTCGCCTCGAACATCTGTCACTTCTTTGCTGTGAGACCACTCAGAATCCTGTCTTCCAGGTATTAGAAAGACTGTGTGTCAGCTCTGAAGTAGCTTGGCTGGGCAGTGGTTCCTGGGCCACTTCTGTGGTCTCCGGTCAGCTCTGCAAGGGGGTTTGAGTACCTCTTGTCCTTGTTACTCCCATGAAAATCCCCAGACAACAGAAAAGCCCCATTGAACACCTTGTAACCTATAATATAATTAGAAATAATTAATCACTAATGGAATGTTAATTAGGATAATATAATTAGTAATAATATGTACCGTGTGAGACAGTGAAGCTGGATCAGGGGAAAGAGTACTTAGCTTTTGCAAGCGGGGAGGAGAGGAGAGGAGAGGAGAGGGGAGGAGAGGAGAGGGGAGGGGAGGGGAGGGCAGGGGAGGGGAGGGGAGGGAAAATTTCCTTCCGTCTTCCCGCAGCCATCAGCCCCCCTCGGGGCCCTGCTGCAGGCCAGAGCCATGGCAGCCCCCGATCCAGCGGCCTGAGAAACAGTGCTGGGGCAGCAGTGTCCTGGGTGTGGATCAGAGCCCAAGGGCAGGTGTGGCTCTGAGGGTCGGCCGCCTCCTGGCACTGCTCTCCCACCTGAACTGAGCTTGGAGACCCAGAAGGAGAACTGGGTTTTGATTATTTAATTGCTTTTGGTTCCTGGAAGTTTTGCTCTTTGCATCAGGAGAAAATCTAGATTGCTAAGGGTCGCAATCTCAGCTCGCAGCGTTGGCAGGCCTGGGTGGTGCTGGGGAGCGCCCTGTGTGGTCTTGGGAAACAGAGAGCACAGGCAGCAAACCTGTTTCACGTTTAGGTCGGCATTTGCCTAATCCTCGCAAAGCTGGTCTAAAAACACACAGCAGGTTTTGTTGCCTTTCACTTTGATGTTCTCTTATTTATAAGTAAGATTAATCTCATTAAATATCAGGTAGGTCTCTGCTTGCTGAAAAGGAGGCATCCACAACATGGTGAAGAATAACCTGAGATTTTTCAGTTTCTAATGAGTTTCATTGCATTAATATAATTCAGTTTTTAGAACCAAAATATGGATTCAGTTGTACCGAATTCAAATTATAATTACAGTTTAGAATTTCCCATTCATGAAGAAGGCAGCGTTTCGTGTTCCGGGGTTTTTGATTCCATATGCCACTACTCACATCCAGTAATGGTTCTATGAGTTAGATTAGATTGAGCTTTCAGGGCCAGAAATATTTTATACAACTTTGTGGTCTTTACAAAAGTTGCTTTAGTCTGCCTGCTCCATGTGAATTTTATGCATGCTCATTTCTGTCATCCCAATCAGCATAAAATAGATTATTTAAATCATCAGAGAAATAAATGTCAAACTTGTCATCAGTTTTCCATTCTGATTTAAAAATCTTCATTGGATATTTGTCCAACTAGCCTACGTATTCCACTCTCTGGGAAGAACAGTTTTGGGTCTAGAGATTCCTTACAAATGCTGATTTTCTCTGCATTTGGCTCAGTGATTGTGGTTTCTTTAGTCCTTTAGTTAAAGGTGTATGTTGGAGCCTGTGTCATGGCGTAGCAGGTGAAGCCGCAGCCTGTGACACCATATGCCATACGGGTGCCAGTTCCAGTCACCGCTGCTCCACGTCCGATCCAGCTCCCTGCTAGTGGCCTGGGAAAAGCAGTGGCAGATGGCCCAAGTGTTTGGGCCCCTGCCACCTGTGTGGGAGACCTTGAAGAAGTTCCTGGCTCCTGGCTTTGGCCTGGCCCAGACCTGGTCATTGTGGCTATTTGAGCAGTCAACCAGAGGGTAGAAGATAGATCTCTGTGTCTCTGCCTCTTTCTCTGTAACTCTGACTTTCAAAATAAATAAATCTGAAAAAAAAAGTGTGTTAAGTGATGGGCATTTGACCTAACGTTTAAGGCCCCAGTATGGATGCCGCATCCCATACCAGAATTCTGTCATTTGAGTCCCAGCTCCGATGCTGACTCCAGCTTCCTGCTAATACACACCCACGTGGGAGACCTGGGTAGAGTTTCTGGCTCCTGGCTTCTGTTCTCAGACCATTGTAGGTGTTTGAGAAAACAAAACAGCAGATGGGAACTTGGCCTCTGCCTGTCTCTTTCTCTATGTCTCTCAGTTTTCAAAACGTGTTAAGTGCAAATTCAAGCCAGTTAGTTCATCAAACTTAAACCCCACTCACTGTTCTACCTGAAAGGAAAGAAAAACAAACTTTCATTGAAACTACTCCCTTTCTAAGTCTATGCAATTTTACTTAAGCAACTGAATTCGACATCCTATTTTAGCTCTGAAGATACAAAATGGCAACACAATTGTCCTGCTCAAGGAACCCACAGCGGTGAAGAAATGCAGGACACCTTTTTGCAATATTAATTATAATTACTATCCCTTTCTGACTGTTCCTATGGTTGTGCCAATGTCACAGCCACCTGCCCTCCATCACATAACGGTTTCACCTTGTGGAACTAAAAGGTGACTCTCCCTTCCCTCCTACCTCTAAGCTGCTGTCATCCGTCAGTCTACCTTCTGCTTCTACAAGCTTAGCTGATCTGGGTACCTCATGTAAGGGGAGTCACCGGTACTTGTCGTTTGTGACTAGCTGGTTTTACTTAACATAACATTTTCAGGGCTCCTCCATGTAATCACGTTTCAAAATTTCTTTCCTAGTTAATGCTGAATCACGTTTCGGTGTATTTGTGTAGCACATTTTGCTTATGCACTCATCTGCCTGTGGACATTCGCATTGCTTCTACTTATGTCCATGGTGAACAGTGCTGCTCTGAACACCGTATTCAGATCTCCTTGGGTCCTGGCTTTTGGTTATTTCTGGTACACACACAGAAGTAGAGTTGCTAGATCACATGATAATATGATTTTTCAGTTCTTGAGGAGCTGCTGTACTCTTTTCTACAGTGGCTACAGAATCTTACATCCCCACCAGTGATGCACAAGGGTTCCAATTTTTCTTTATTCATACTGTCTTTTTAATTTTTTATGTATATAAGGTGAACAGATTTCATGCATTTCATATCTAGAGATTTAAGAGCATGGTGATACTTCCCACTGTACCCTCCCTCCCTCCCACCCACACTTGCACCTACCTCCTCCTTCCTTTCTTATTTTTTCTTTTGATTTTTACAATACTTTAGCCATCCTAACTGGTGTGAGGTGCTGTCGCATGCTAGTTTTGCTTTGCATTTGCGTGTTGGACATCTTTTCATGTGCTTAGATGCCTTGTTTGCAGAAATACCTGTTCAAGCCTGGTCAAGTTATCTGCTATTTTGTAATCCTTTTACACATGCCTACAACTGCAAGGCTGGGTCAAGCCAGATCAGGGACCAGGAACTCAATCCAGGTCTCCCATGTGCATGGCAGTGGCCCAACCACTTCAGCCATCACCTACAGCCTCCAGGGTATATTAACAGGAAGGTTGAATGCGGGCCAGAGCTGCGGCTTGAATCCAGGCCCTCCATGTTGGGATGCAGGCAGCGTAAGAGACATTTTAACTGCTGTGCCAAAAACCTGCCCATAAGTGTACCATTGTAACCATTTTTGTTATTTATTTGGGGGAGGGGTGAGAGAGGGGGTGGGGAGAGAAAGCATCCTCGTCTTCTGGCTCACTTCCCAGATGCCTGCAACAGCTGGGGCAAGGGCAGGCTGAAGCCAGGAGGCTGAGACGCAGGCAGTGTAGGTCTCCCGCTGTGGGGCCATCCTTCTGCACCCCAGGAGGTGCATTGGCAGAGAGCGGGCATCCGCGGCTGGGGTAAACATTTGAAATTATTCTTTCAGCACATACTTTGGAGCATGGTTGTTATATCTAGTGTTAATGATATTGAGGCACTTTCATTAGGAATTTTATTTCTACATGACATATGGAAATACACTTCATTCTGACTCGTCTCCAGATAATGTAACTTGTCCAATACTGTTAGAGTGAGAGATAGTAAAGGAATTGCTTTTATGAGACAAAAGAGAACCTTAGAATATTGCCTTGTAATTGATTAAGGCACCACCTGGAAGCCTTATGGTGCTCTAGTGTTTTAAGTTCACTGTTTAATTGTGGTGAATGAGTTACAGGTAAAGATAAATTACTTTTTGTACTAAGAGCAGTTTTTAAGCACTATTCCCTGAAGCCAGTAACAGCAGAATTTCTTGTTTCTGTGGGACTGTAACTATCTGGGCCTCGCTGCTGATCAGTTTTGGAGTCAGCTACATTTTTGGAGAAATAGTGATGGAGAGGAAACCTCTTCCAAGTGTGGAACTCAGATCCCCAGGAAACTAGACATAAAGGTGAAAGTTCAAATGGCCTGAAGTCCATTTCTGCTTTATGATTTTGCAATAATATATAGGGTCTTTATTAATCATAGTCACTTATTTTTAGGACTAAATTACTGGCTCTTATTTTCTTTAAAATGGTATAAAAAGGAGCCATATTTCATCTTGATTGATGGAGAAGTTGTGCCTTGGAAATGTTAAAGTCATCTGGCCCTGTAGTTTTGGAAATGCATTGCTCTCAAGTTCACGTGGAGGACTTAGTTAAAATGCTGAGCCCTACTACTCAACATTGCAATTCAGCATATTTTGGGCTGAGCCCTTAGGATCTGTAGTTTTAACAAGCATCCCACAGGAATCTCATGTGGCCTGACAATGAAGAGTGTTTGGAGTGATAATTAGTCCACCTTCTAAACACGCAGGGTTGGGGTGATGAGGCTGGGGCTAGTGCAGCGGCTCAGCCAGAATCTCTCAGACACTGGGGTTTAGCAGTATGAATTCTGATCCCAACATCGATGGTGGAAGTCAAGCCGTGTGGGATTGCTATGGAGTCCATACTCCATGGTAGATGCTACTTGACTGAAAACATCTGCTGAACATACTTTTGAAAACAAATTTTGCATTCATATTCTTTACAAATTCAAGTGCCCCCTGTTGGAGATATTTATGCTGTTATTGGACACCAGATACCCTTTTGTTGGTGTTTACATTTGCTGTGAGCTTAGCACAGAGGCTAAGGTTTGGGGCTTTAGAGCCAGGTTTCCTGGGATCAGATCCTGCCTGTACCACTTAATACTCTGCAATTTAGGAAACTTTTCTAACTTTCCAGGGCCTTTGTCTTCTTATTTATGAAATAACTCTATTAAGAAGACTTATGTCGGGGTCAACGCTGTGGCTCACTTGGTTAATTCTCTGCCTGTGGTGCCGGAATCCCATATAGGCCACCGGGTTCTAGTCCCGGTTGCCCCTCTTCCAGTCCAGCTCTCTGCTGTGGCCCAGGAAGGCAATGGAGGATGGCCCAACTGCTTGGGCCCTGCACCCCATGGGAGACCAGGAGGAAGCACCTGGCTCCTGGCTTCGGATCTACACAGCTCTGGCCGTAGCGGCCATTTGGGGGGTGAACCAACGGAAGGAAGACCTTTCTCTCTGTCTTTCCCTCTCACTGTGTGTAACTCCACCTGTCAAATAAATAAAATTAAAAAGAGAAAACTTATGTCTCCCAAAACCAATGAGAATTAAAATATGTGATCTACATAAATCACTTGAATAGTGACAAGATCTCACAAAACAAAATAATTACTAACTGTGATCCCCTAAATGACTATGTAACTCATCCATGGATACATTGGTCACCAATGTCTTTATACTTGAATATAATACCTGGACACTGTGAATAACACAGTGTTATTTGAAATGAGTTGGGAGAGGATTGTGAGCATAGTGATAGCTTGAAACAGGAACATTAACAAGAAACAAGGCAATATTTCTGGAAGGTGTGTGGAATAAGGAAGTAGAAATTTATTTTCTGAATAATATTCTTTTCCTTCTTGATATTAATATAGTCTTTTCTAGGTAATAAAAGTGATCGGTCCATGAAGAAGTCTTTTGCCCTGTAGGGGATTTTTTAGGAAAACTTGCCAATGAATGATGAATGTTAGGAAATTTTTTGGCCCCTGGGTATCCTTGCGTTCATATAGGTTGTCTACCCGATTCACTCAGAGCATCGTGTTGATTAGATTGAGGTAGAACTTGAATTATCTTGCCTCCTTTTTTAAATGTTTCTGAAGCATGAGGTGAACAGCTGCTTTAGAAAACACTCTTCCAGCTACTTCCATCACCGCGTGCCTCGAAGGTCTGAAAATTCATGAGTGCTCTCAAATGGGGTCGTTTGTCATTTAGATCCTTTCAATTTGCTTTCATGCCACTGACGCCTGTTATTAGTGTTTAGTGAATCTGTCATTTGTTCTTTGACAGGTCTTGAAACTGATTTGTAATATGTATTTCTTTTTCTCTTGCTCCTACTTAATTTGTCAATTAAGGATGGAATGTATTCTCTTTCCTTCATCTCATGATTATTTTCAATGACATTTAGAAAATTGGGAAACTGGATAGGTTTCCTCTGAATTTGAATACCAGCTTTTGCTTTATTTGCTAGGTATCAAGTCTTATGCCATGTCCACTGACTTTGGGCCTTGGAATCAGTATTTATAAATCAACCCTGTGTTTAAAAGCCGTATGGGATATATGTGAACATTCTGATTCATGCCTCTGAACCCAAAAGACCCTGGTTTCCTAGTTCTGGGTTGTTCCTCAAAACCTGAAGTTTTAGTAAAACCCAGGTGATGTTTATGGATGACGTTTATGCATGATGTTTAAAGAAGCTACTAGACTGAAGTTAACCCCATGGCAGGAAACCAGTTGTCCCAACTGCTCCCCAAGGGAGCTCCTGGAGCTTTTCCTGGAGATGGGCTCTCTTTCTAGTACAAGACAGATGGCTCTGGCTCAGGTCTCACCCTGGGCTGCAGCTCGGGGTCACTCAAAGAACACCCCCTTTGTTGTTCTGACCTTGGCTTTTACCATCTGGGTAGCTCTTGGGAAAGCCTCTTAGGTTCTGCGAGCCTCGGTGCACTTTCTATAAATAACCGTATAAATGACTGTCAGGGACTCTTGGGAGGATTAAGAGAAATAAGAGATGTCTGGGAAGATGATGCCATCGTGCCTGACACATCTTCAGAAATCAATACGTGTTAGTTCTTCTGCCCTCTCTCTGCTGCATTTCTGCCACTTGTCTGTCTTGAGTCCCTGAGTCTTTGTGACCTCGGCCTCTGCAATGCTTACTTGCGTTTAAGCCATTTCTCTGCCTTGTTCCCTTGCTCAGGGTGACCTTGGCTCTTGAGTTCTGAATCTTTCCTGTGTCTTTTCCTGGTCACCCCAGTGAGCTAATAGATTTGACCTATTTGGCTTCCTTAAGTACTAACTCAAGTTCTGCATTTAGTGATTTGGTGTTCTTCGTATGTGTCGGTTACAAAATTTTGATGTAGAAGTGTTGATCCACAAAAGTCAGAGTCATGACAACATTCTTTGCTAAGAATCCTTCAGTTACTCTGTGAACGGTATTCCACCTTGGCGTAAGCGGTTCTCCCATCTACTACATGGAAAATTGCAATATGTATTCAAGTAGGGGGTTCAAACATGATTTGAACTATAACTTCATATTTCCTTGATGAGAGTTGAATGAAATGAGGGACACTCTATTGGTGGCAAATTCAAATCATTGCATTTCACCCAAGGCACTGCTACCCCCACATAATAATGTCAACATTTGTAACTCCACTCACTCTACATGTTAAGTAGCTTCTAAACAGAAGCTAGTTCATCAGTTTAAAGAGAAAACTTACATTTCAAGTTGTATGGGTGTAATAAATCTGTCTTTGGTATAGTTGAGAGGTTCCATCAAAAGTTACTATAGGGGCTACTGCTGTGGTGAAGTGGGTGAAAACCCCAGCATGCAGTGCCCACCCACATCCCATATGGGTACCTGTTTGAGTCCCAGCTGCTCCACTTCCAATCCAGCTCTCTGCTGTGGCCTGGGAAAGCAGTAGAAGATGGCCCAAGTCTTTGGGCCCCTGCACCCACATGGGAGACCCAGAAGAAGCTCCTGGCTCCTGGCTTCAGATCAGCTCAGCTCCGGCCGTGGTGGTCATTTGGGGAGTGAACCAGCAGATAAAAGACTTTGCTCTCTCTCTCTGTTGCTCTACCTCTCTCTATAACTCTATCTTTCAAATAAATAAAATAAATCTTTTTAAAAAAGTTATTATAAAGGTGATACACTAATCTCAAAACTTTAAAATGCTAGTACATTTTCCAGAAAATGCCAAAAAGGATTACATGACAGAGTCCCCTGTGCTCAGAAGCCGCAAATTATATTTAGCTAAACATTTGCAATTTATTGAGGCATGGAGAATTTCATATTTCAAATATTGTAAATAAATCTCTTTGGGATGCCTGTTGAATCTGTGGTACATAATAGGCCATTTATAAATATGCATGTGCATATCCACGTGCCCCAGTACCTTGATAGCTGTTAAATAAACATTTGATCTTTAACAGCAATGCTTTTGTTCACTCATCCAGGCAAACATAGCACACTGATTGTGTGCCAAGACATAAAATAGGGTCTACTGGGAAGGCAAGGAGAAAAAGGCTTTTCACGACATGAGTGCCCCACACGCTGGTGGGAGAGCTGCCAGTTGGTTCACTTGTGCAAGACTAGGTGGGCAGAACCCTTTGCAATCTGATGTGTGTATACCCTGTGATCCTGCTTACCCAGTCCCACGGGAAAACGTGTGTGTATCAGTGTCTCTGTGTGTGTGTGTGTGTGAATATGCGTGTGGAAAGAAATGTGTGGGCTGACTTTAATCACAGAGCAGCTTATAATAATAATAGGTGACAATCAACTTGAATACCCCTGAGTCGAATAGTGGTTCACGACCCAGGACACAGAAACACGCAAGTCTACCATCCATAGTAACTAATTCCATACTATGAAGCAGACTTGGAAAGTAAAATAAGTGTTATGTTCCAATATGTGTGTTAAGATCTGACTTTTATTGAAAAAGCAAAGGACCACAGTAAAAATGATCCCAGTGCACCAAGATAGGCAGAAAACTATGAAAATTATTGAAGGCAATTACCTTCAGAGGATGCAATAATGAGATTTTCACTTCTCATATGGTGTACTTGTAAAGCTTATAGTACTTCTTTAATACAGAAAACACAGAATTTATACATTTTTATTTTATTTTTTCCAAGATATCTCATTCCTGGCTTACAGTCTAACGTGGGAAGAAATATGTAATAGGTTTCATGGAGTTAAGTCAGTAGTTCAAGTCAAAAGCTCATCAGAGGTGGTAGAACCGGAAGCCAGACTCCAAATCACAGTAACTGCACTTATTCTTGCCAAAGCATGTGTCGTTTCTGGCTTCCGGGTGACTGAAAGTTGGATTGACATCGCAGACGTAAAAACCGTGCAAAAAAAGACTGTAGAAATGCATGAGTTTCAAGTCAACAGAAGCTAGACTAGAAGAGAAAGAGCTGGTCACTTTTAAAATTTATTATTTAAATTATTCATTCATAACTAAAAATTTATTTATATTCATGCCACAAAGTGATTGATTAGAAATCAACTAAAGGCCCTTACTCTTGAAAAGATGCTCAAATTGCTTGTATAACTGTAAAAATTATTTTTGACTTAACATAATGGGTTGGAATTATCACAGTATCCAAAAAGGAACATTATAAACTTCCAAAGATGACAGGGGATACTTGCTTTAATGCATTAAAATATGTAATCTTTCATTGTCAACAATGTTGCAAATGCATTTAACTGTCAGAGAGCTTAAGTATATCCAAATGCTGGGTTTCGTTTTGAACTTGATTGAATGAGAATGAAAGGGATGGTTGTGTTTATCTGAAAGGGATGCTTTTACTCTGACTTTCAACAACTTTGCATAAAAGCTGGAAAATTAATCTTTCTCAGGGTTCAGCTGTGGTGAGGTTGTGCCTGGAGGGCTGCACTTCTGTCTTTGCAACCCACTCTGCTGTCTCTCAAAGCTTCCCACACTTCTGTAACTTCCAAAGCGAATTCTGGAAAGTCACACACTGTCACTTCCTTCTTGCTCACCTTCTGAGTAGCCATCACCATCTGGTATCTTTTTATCTGCTGCTCGGAGCTCTCTGACAGCTAGGAAACTATTTCTAGGACCATACGTGATGATCTAGTAATTTGCCCATTTTCTTAAGCAGGCGGGTTGAAACTATTGCTGTTGTAAATGGTGGCTGTAATAAATAATAGGATTTATTCAACCACATCCTCTTTATATCCTGCAGAGTAAAGCAGAAGTATCTTAATGGCAGGGAATAAGGGGGTCATTTTGTTGGCAGAGTCTTGATTTTATTACTTTGCACTCTCCTTAAGTTCCCTAAGCCTCGTCTAGCTGAAAAAGAACCTTTTTGGTTCAGAGCTTGTAAAATCTCAGCATGCCATCTTGCTCCAAGGTGAAGGATGGACACGCCTGCGGCTTGGAGTCTGTGGAGGTGGGCAGGACCCAGCCCAGCCTGGCTCCTGTCGCTCCCCCTCTTTGTGGAGGAAGGACACTAGACCCTGGGCTGTTCTTTTGTCTGCTCTGCCCTTCCCGGGTTTGCTGCTGGTCCTTCCCGGGTTGGCTGCCGACCCCTCCACCTCCGTGGAGGGGCGGCTACCCCTGCCACTTTCCCCACTTCCGCGGGGGAGCGGCACACCGCCGGCCAGCTCTCTCGGGGGCTGCTCAGATGTTATCCTGATGTTCCCGGTGCATGTTGTCTCTCTCCTCCTTTATAGTCCTCTTCCACCAATCCCAACTCTGCTGCCCACACGCCGAGCACGCTGCTCTCCTCCAATCAGGAGCAAGATCAGCTCCTGCAGCTTATCAAATTGGTGAGAGGCAGCTGCGTAGAGGTTGTTTGGTGTCTCTCTCAGTGCCATGTTGTAGGAGAGCAGATGCATAGAATAAGTCTTAATTCCAGTAACTTAGTCTAGTCCGAGTTGCTCCCCACAGCTCCCTCTTGGTGGGTGACAGAGATGTTCAGTGGAACTGCAGCTTTCTCCAGGGCTCCTGCATCTCTCTGCTCCTGTTCTCTGGCCCTGCCTCGGGAGAGGCTCCGAGAAAGGCATGCCAAGGCAAGCCCATGCACATATGTCTGCATGTACACGTGTGTGTGTGTGTTTGCACGTGTGTGTTTGCAAACACACACACACACACCTTCCTGGTATCTTTCCCTGCGGCAAGGCCTCAGCATGGTTGCAGGTGGATGGATGGATAGTTTGGAATGTTAGTCCTTTGTCTTGACTGCATTAGCTTTGGGGATGAAATGGGAATGGAGTCACATGTATTTATGAATGAGGCAATTCTGTGTTAGGTGTTTCACGTTCTCTGCCTCATAACATGAGCCCATGAGGCACTTAGATAATCCCCATCATCTCTGTGAGTGACAGACTCCTGGGGGTGCAGTGACCTGTTCAGTCTGCAGAAAAGCTCACAGACTCCGGGCTTTCCAGGTACAAAGTCCACGTGTTCTCTGTGCCTCAGCACTGCCCCCGGTGGTACTGTGCTCAGGAGGGTACACAGGGCGAGTATGCTGATGACAGGATAATCCCCTAGGGGGAAAGTGCCCGTGCCTCTGCAAGCAGTGGTGGAATTCTCTTTGTTACAGTGTATTTTCTTAAAAGAGCAAGCATGAGGGGATGGCTGTCGCTCCCCCTCTTCACGGAGGAACGACACAGGACCCTGCGTTGTTCTTTTGTCTGCTCGGCCCTTCCCGGGTTTGCTGCTGGTTCTTCCCGGGTTGGCTGCCGTCCCTCCACCTCCGTGGAGGGGCGGGCCCCCTGCCACCTTCCCCACTTCAGCAGGGGAGCGGCACACCGCCAGCCGGCTCTCTCAGGGGCTGCACAGGTGTTATTCGTATAGATGTTCCTCGGTGCATGTTGTCTCTCTCCTCCTTTATAGTCCTCTTCCGCCAATCCCAACTCTGCTACCCACACGCCGAGTACGCTGCTCTCCTCCAATCAGGAGCAGGTCCTACAGTTTATTGGTTGAACTGGAGGCAGCTGTGTAGAAGCTGTTTACTCCTCTCCCAGCGCCATATTGTGGGAGAGCAGATGCATAGAATAAGTCTTAATTCCAGTAACTTAGTCTAGTCCAAGTTGCTCCCCACAGATGGCATGCGCTGGTGAGTCCCAGATGTGCCTGTGACACAGAAGAGATTCATGGCAGGCTGGTGTCCTGGCACGGCGGGTTAAATCACCCCCTGAAACGTCGACATCCCAAGGGAGCTCCTGTTTGTGTCTCAGCTGCTCCACTTTAAATCTAGTTCCCTACTAATGCGATTGAGAAAGCAATGGAAGGTGGCCCAAGTCCTTGGGCCCCTGCCACCCATGTGGGAGACCTGGATGGAGTTTTAGGCTCCTCCTTCTGCCTGGCTCAGCCCGAGTCATTGCAGCCATTTGGAGGAGTAAACCAGTAGATGGAAGATCTCTTTCTCTCACTCTATTTCTGTAACTCTTTGTGATAAATAAAGTCCTTTAGAAAAACACAAAGAGCATGTATGAGGGAATTTCAGCAAATACATGAAAAAATGGAATTAAAAATGAATTTATTTTCATGCAGCATTTTTTGAAACCCGTGTGTGATAACTTTTCATAATATGCATTTCCCACCACCGTTTGAAGACATCCCCAAATTTAAGATTTCAAAATTTTTTGCAACAAGATAAACCTCTTTCAATTCAAATTTTCCACAAACTTTCTGAAGAGTCCTTGTATACTTTCTTATAAAAGGCACAAAGTTATGTTTATGTTCAATGAGCCAGTAGTTCTCCTGGTAACTTTACCAGGGAGACTTTGCCATCTGCCTTTGACCAGGGGGCTGAGGTTTGGGATGGGGTATTTGACTTGTTGAGTGTTACACAGCCCAGGTAACAGCATGAGGCACAAGTAGAAATCTGGAGGAGCAAGTTCTTATCTTAACGCACGCACTGTTAGGAAAATGTCTCCCAGATCTCAGCTTGTGTTAGAGAGCTGAAGCTAAAGGCAATAGCTCTGACCCAGCCAGCACTTGAATCTTTAGCCTAATTTTGCTCCTGGTTCTATTTGGAGCTTTGCAGTTGCCTGTATATATGGTTCTAATCCTTTGATTTGGCAAACAGTGGGTCTTCTGGAAATTGGATGGTATGCCGATTCTAAAAATTCCTCTGGAGAATGTTTTGCTTATTTAACATTTTTGTCATCAAATTGCAATACCGTTCTGAAATGTATTTGAAAAAAATACTAACTCGAGTATTTTCTGAATATTCATTTTCTCTGGGATAATGATGCTTTCTACATGAAGAATAAAACGAAGTATGTGTGTGTTATACAGAGAGTGGGTACAGATGGTCGGTCTAGTTTTGGGCATTTGTAACAGTGTTACTCGGTGTCTGGAGTAGCACAGGGCTCCTCTCTGCTCAAGTAGTCCTGCTGGATTCTTCTGGATCCCCTGTAGCATGGCACTGTGATGTGTTTAGGTTAACTGACCTGTGTCTCAGCCCTCCTTCGACAGCTGTTTCGGAGCACGTGCGGATTTCCTGGTTTGTGTTTTTCATTTATGTTAGTTGATGAAAGCAATTGGAATTGGAGGTCACATGCAAGCAGCCAGTGAGGACAGATAAGCCAGCTTTGTACTGTCATCCTTTCTGGATGATCAAGACCCTTTCACCATTTTTGATATGCAGTTGACCTCAGGAAGGGAAGACTGATTGTAAGCTTTGTTGGTGAACATCTTTGTTTTTAAGGATTATTTGACATCCAACCAAGAGTGTGTGTGTGTGTGTGTGTGTGTGTGTGTTCAGAAAATGGAAAGAAGGAAGGGAATTGGCTAGAGAAATAGGGGTAATACGAGGACAAAGATGGCAAGGCAGAAGGCAGCAGCTCCCATGTTGTCCTGTTACTAATATTTTGCAAGCCAGGAGTCTGGATCTTTCTGGAAAGCTGCTCCTGTCACTATTTGAAGAGAGCACTGACATGAACGTCAAGCTAGACAAAGCCAAGGCTCAGGCAGTCAAACTGCCAGAGAAGCTCATTAGATGGGAGGTGGACAGAGATCCCTGTCTGCATTATTCTCCAACCTTGAAGGAAATGTGACCAAACACCATTCTCGACTTCACCTATCGTGAGACTTGACTTCTAAGCTGTAAGTTGCATCATGATCGGGTTTTAAGCAACAACCACTTGTCCCTGAATTATAGTATAATCTTTTTTAAAGATTTATTTATTTATTTGAAAGGCAGAATTACAGAGAGGCAGAGGAAGAAAGACAGAGACGGGTCTTCCATCTGCTGGTTCACTCCCCAAATAGCTGCAACGGCTGGAGCTGTGCCGACCCAAAGCCAGGAGCCAGGAGTTTCTTCTGGTTCTCCCGCATGGGTGCAGGGGCCCAAGCACTCGGGCCATCTTCCATTGCTTTCCCAGGCTATAGCAGAGAGCTGGATCAGAAGTGTAGCAGCTTGGACTCGAACTGGCGCCCATATGGGATGCCAGCACTGCAGGTGGCAGCTCCACCCACTATGCCACAGCGCCAGACCCAGTATAATCTTTACTGTCCTTTATTTTCTGTGTTTTATTGCTGGGAAAATGGAGGAGGTTGTCCAGGCACAGATGCAGAGACCCTGGGATTTTGTGAAGGTTATTATGTAGGACTCTAGTTATTCTGCACAAGAAAAGTATTCCTTGTCCCTCATTTGTGGTTCTTATAGACCGGATTCATGCCTTTCCTATTGCACCCACCATTGAAGAAAAACACTCAAAAGAGAAAACTTAACCTTGAGTTATATCAGTGTTGCTACCGAGTGCCAGGACCTTTTTCATGCTCTGTTTTATTGAAAGGTCAGATATTGAGAGAAGAGTAGTGAAGATGGTCTTGTTTATGTGGATGCTAGCAAATGGGTGAACCAAATTTAGCTGATGTCATTCCTAGAACAGTAGTTGATGGCAGATTGAGAAACAGCCAGGAAGCACAGAGCACTGTAGGGAGGAGAGAACAGACCTCTACTTGAGGCAGGTCAGTGTAATTGTACTGGATGAAAACATCACAATAGGGATTTTGATAGCTTTCTATGGATGTAAAGTATTTTCTCTTGTAAAATATCTACTCAGTCCACCCTCAAACATGACTTCAGATGCAGGGAAAACCAGGGGATAAAGGAGGACCTAGGGAGCCGAACACCCAAGGATGAATGTGAAGAGACCCTTTCTAGGCATGTAAGACTTTTCTTTGCTGTGTAAGCCAGGTGGTGCAGTTGACTGTTTGTATGATACAGGCTCCCTGAGCTGTTTTCCATACATTAACAAATGAAGTGATCAGGGGCATGGACCACAAGAACGATCTACCATTTCTTCAACCCACTAAGTAAAGTGAATCGTTTAATGAGGAGTCTATTTTGTGATTACAGCTAACCTTTATTCTTCTTCATATTATTTTTATCTGCTACACCTTTCTTGCTGTACTATTTGGAGATGGCAGAGGAGTGCTAGGATCAATAATGTAATGGAGCTTTGAATGATCAAAGCTTTAGTTGATTGACCTTTTTTTTTTTCCTTATGGAGCATTGTAAAGTCTAATGCAGTATTATCATAGAAATTTTGTGTAGCTCCACAAAGGTATGTAAGTCCAAAGTCTTCAAGTGAAGGTTGTCTAATTTTCCTTAATCCATGCCTTTTTGATTCCTTTTCTTTCCTTTTAGGTGCTCTATAAGCTTTTAACCAGAAGTTAACCTCAGAAAAGAAAGTCATTTTAAATTGGCAATTGGATTTCTTATGGGTAGTTTAAATTTAAAAATGAACAACTAAACTAAATAAATGTCATGAGATTTCCATGGATATCAGCCCATCTCATATTTGTTTTTCATGATCAAATACTTAAATATTGGATATCCAGCCGTTATCAACAAGTTATTTTATGTAGTGCACCATTTTGGGGTAGATTACCTGAAAGATGGTTTTCTACATAGAAAAATTTTTGATGAATCTGTTGCCTGTGATGTCCCATGTCACACACTGCTTGAAATCTCACACTGGATGAGGCCTTTAAGCATATCTTCAGTTCTGATGGCTTCTGCTTTATTGCTCCCCTTCAGAATTTGTGACATTAAACACATAGAATCAACATATGTGCACTTCTTAAATATTTCCAGATCCTTGACAGTACACAAAGCTACAGAAACTTGGTATATTTAAAAATAAACCCACCATCATATTTAAAATTTATCTAATAGTGTACATTACCAACAAGTAACTTCTCTGATCTGTGAAACGTACCATAAGGTCGTTTTACTTACAGTGGTGATGTTTATATGAGGAAGTATCTATGACCATGAGATACAACAGCCCATCCATATAGAATGTGGAAATTGATATATCAGTTAGTTGTGTGTGATCTATGAAGTTGATTTATTATCATTAATCTCATGTGTGAATGAACCAAACCAAGCAATGGTATTACATAGGAGGATAATGAAGTCATATTACCCAATTATCTTTATCAATACCTCTCTGCTGACACTTACAAATAAAGTTACTCAGGAGTAGATTAACATTTAGAAAGATTTTAATTTCCTTTCCTACATAACTTGAAAGTCAAATTATAAAAATGAATATGCTGATAATGAAAATACCCAAAAATAGAATGTCATAATGGAAAAATTATTTAAGTAAATACCTCCTTTGTGCTCGATCCTCTTACAAATATCAGCCAATACTTTTTCTTCTGAGAATGTTGAAATTAATTTGATTTTTACCTGCGTCTTTCACAGATGATTAAGTATTTTGCAAAGTCTTATTGTAATATGTCAAGTAATATTTCTAGTATCTTATGAAACTAAAACAAAAGGGAAATTCATCGAATAAACCCTTATTTTTCCATGAAGACAGCATTATGTGAATGTAATAGGATAGATGACTTTAGCACAGTATTTTGCATCCTTAGATACTAGATGATAGGAAGAAAGGTAGTTTCTTCCATTTAAGGTTTATTTATTTATTAGAAAGAAGAGTGACACAGAGGGAGGGAGAGGCAGAGAGATGGAGATATTCCATCTGCTGCTCACTCCCCAGATGGCTGAAGCCTGGAGCCAGGAATTCCTTCTGGGTCTCCCACAGGGGTGGCAGGGATGCAAGTACTCGGGTCTTCCCTGTATGAGATGCAGAGCACCTGGGACTAAAACTAGCCCTCCACTGGGGGACGCCAGCATCGCAAGCAGTGGCTTAACCTGCTGTATCACAATGCAGCCTCCCCACCCCCACAAAGGTAGTTTTCAAGTATTTCAGAAAAGCTACAAGTATTACTACACACTCTGAGATTCTGGGAGGAAAATGTTTCTCTAATATGTAAAAGCTTTTAGAGCGTCAGTATCGGTTATATAATAAAACCTCCCAACAAATAAGATAATACGCATAGAATGAGAGATTCCAACCTGGGTCCCCTACCACTTGAATTTGAGTTTAAGATAGGCAGGTAAAATACTGTAATAAAAAGATAAACAGATGCGAATAGCTCAAAACTCAGATAGTAGAATCCTAAAGGCCTAACAAGACCTATAACAAACTTTAAAAAAGATGTATTTTTTTATTTGTTTGAAAGGTAGATTACAAGAGTTGACAGGAAACGGGAATCAGGAGTGGAATGGGGGCTTGAATCCAGACCCTCCCATATGCGGTGCAGGCATCTTATCCAGTGTCTTAGCTGCCAGGCCAAACATCTACCCCAAACATTTATTATGTCTATGTGTTGGGAGCCTTTTAACTCTTATTCTAATTATTTTGTAATATGTTATCAGTTGCCTTCTATAGTTACTCTGCCCTGCTACAGGATATTAGAACTACTTCCTAATTCCTCTACTTGTGTTTTGGCTTCTGTTATCTGACCTCTCTCCATTTCTCCTCTCCCCTACCCTCTCTAAATTTAGTGACCACGATTCCACTCTCTTTTATGAGATAAAGTATTTAGGCTTTCACAAATGTGTCAATACATGGTATATATCTTTCTATGCCTGGCGTATTTCACTAAACATGACATACTCTAGTTTCATTCACATTGCTTAAATGACAGATTTCATTTTTATTATGCTTGAATAATATTACACTACATATGTAGTATAACATACATATTGTTCCATAAGTGGATAGAGAAAATGATGTGTGTACATACACACAAATGTGTTCATATATGTGAAGTGTATATATATCTAAGTACATATGTGCACCTGTAGATATATATCACGTACACTTCATTTGCTTTACGCATTTGTCTGCTGATAGACACCGAGACTGAACCTGGAAACAGTGCTGCAGTAAACACTTGAAGGCAGGGGTCCCTCGGAACTATATCCAGGAGTGGATTGGCTGCATTGTATGATAGCTCCGTCCTTAGTGTTCTGAGGAACATCCATACTCTTTTCCATAATGGCTGCTCTAATTCACGTTCTCACCAATGATGACTTTTTAAGAGGCTATATTTCTTAGTTATAAGGTCAAGTGACCAAATAGTTTCCATAAAGGTGGATTTATGAGTCAGCATCCACTGTGACTTAGCTATGACCCTACCATCTGCTTTGAATTAGGATGATCTTTGTATGAGCTGATTCTGAGTGCTACAGATCTCCATCACAGACTGCTTAAAACTCTGGACATGAGTAGCTCCACCCACTGCAACTGTTGTATCCAACCAGACCCTCAGAAGCTGCCAGTGCTACACCTGGGATGGAAACAGTCAGACACTGGGTGTGACTAGGAGGAGATTTTTGAAGGTACAAAGAATGCACTTGGCTCACCCCTTACACCAAGCTTGGGGGATGCTAACAGTGATGCTAACGTGGGATATGCCTGTGAAGAATGGGTTTCCTTTAGTCATGCAAAATGGGGCAAGGCTCATTTCCCGGGGCATCTACAAGACATTCTGCAAAGACACGGAGGCCTGCTGGAAGCAAGAAGAAAGGGAAAGCAGCTCTCAATATTCGATCTACTACACGACGCCCTGAAGGGAGGTGGCGCACCTGCCTTATAGTAGAAATGAATTTCAGCAGACCCTGCGTTTGGATGTGAAGTTCTTTGCTGAATAAATTTGTGTTGAATCCCTGGGAAAGGAATGGAGCATAATTTAATACTTACCCAATTGTTTTAATACATTTTAAACATTTTTAGGTAAAACTACAAGTAAATTTTAAGGCCATGAAAGGAAACAGAACCTACTGGTCAGCAAGGCTGTGGTTCATTTGTATGATGCGATTTCTCACTGACACTGGGCTCCACAAGAAAGATTGTTTTTTTATAGATTTTCCTGCTTACTGTAAGCATATAAATATATATATTTTATTTTTATTTTATTATTATTATTTTTGACAGATAGAGTTAGACAGTGAGAGAGACCGAGAGAAAGGTCTTCCTTCCGTTGGTTCACCCCCAAATGGCTGCTACACCCGGAGCTACGCCAATCTGAAGCCAGGAGCCAGGTGCCTCCTCCTGGTCTCCCATGGGGTGCAGGGCCCAAGCACTTGGGCCATCCTCCACTGCCCTCCTGGGCCACAGCAGAGAGCTGGCCTGGAAGAGGGGCAACTGGGACAGAATCCAGCGCCCCGACCCGGACTAGAACCCAGTGTGCCTGCGCCGCAAAGCAGAGGATTAGCCTAGTGAGCCGCGGCGCTGGCCGGTGTAAGCATATATATATATATATATATATATATATATATATTTTTTTTTTTTTTTTTTTAAGAGATACACGGATGGACAGGGAAGCTCAAGCATCTTCCTGGGCCTCGTAATGTTGATATTCCCTATGATTCATTAAGAGGTGATTCATCACTGGTAACTTCTGTATAAAATTCTCTTTTTTGATGTTTAGAAGCCAAAACAGCTCATTTCGTATTTTGTTCTAACTACGTCAACGTCGGCGAGGGCATCATGAATCAACGGGCTTTTTGTAGCTGTAGATGTTTTTGCACATTTTTGTTGTGAAACTTCCACCATCACAGATCTTTAGGAAAAGAGCAACAGAGCCACGCGATTTGTACAGCTCTTCAAGGAAGTTCTGACGGGAGCCTGAAACTCTCACTCCAGCCTGGAGAGTGCCTGGTCTATTTACAGTTACGCCCTGAGGTCAGCAGCTCCCTTGCTTCTGCGGCTGCTGTCAGCTGTGGGCAAAAATGAATCTATACCAGGTTTTGTAGGGGGGCAGGGTGTAAACGTGGCAGAATCAGTTGTGCGTGAAGTCCAGTAATTTCCAAACGGAGTGGCACGATGCCGCCAGCTGACCTTTTTTCCGTACCACCCTCTGTGCTCACCTGCTAGGAGTGGAATTGTCTATGACAGGAGCGTTAGAGATCTTGAAACAACGTTTTTATTTAAGAGATGAGTCTAATAGTTTTTATTGCAGGTAATTTATGAATTTTAAAATTACTTAATTTTTAATTGCTAACTAACACTTCCATGAAAATGTAGATAAAAAGTGTTAATGTACCAGGAACCCATCTACATCAACACGTTGATAATCACATCAGAGATTGTGGCACGTCCACTTGCCCAGGGTGCTGACGTTTCGTGGAAGACACAGCAGGCAATACTGCAGGTGCTGCTCACTGTACTCTCAGCAGTGCCCATCAGGAGGGAAGATGCACTGATCTAAGTTAGAGCAGACTGGTAAATTGTGCATACGGCTTTCCAAAAATTAGCGCATGCTTCTTGTTTCATTCTCCAGGTTCAACTCACCCTAGATACACAGTCCAGAGTGCTGGATTTCATGATAATTAGCTCACTTCAGGGTTCAGAGTTTACAACATACATGCACATTTACAGGCTTGGAAGATTTTGTAGAGTTTAACCACGACAGCCATCACCCCATGTACCTGACCCACACTTCCATGCCTGTCATTAGCAGCTCCATAAAGAAGCCTGAACGCCAGTGTCTGCCGTGGGTCACACCTGCCAACAGCGTCCATAAAGGGATTCGGTCTTGGGAGAGCAGAGACTGCGTGCCCTCCAAGAGATCGCTTGCTGTAGCATTCTGCTGAGTGCATCCATCATTACTGGGTTTTTTCTCCCACTTAAAAAAAGTTCCATCACCTCAAAACGTACAAATGATACAACCCCACATTCCTTAAGCAATACGGAACTGCGTAACTTTTAAAGATTCATTAAGTGATTATGAGTTAGATTATTGTATAGAACCTTACTTACCTGAATAGACGTACATGGGCTGAAGGGTGGAAGGGTTTATAGAAAAGTCCATCTTTGGGTTCGTCTTGGTGGGTGTGTTCCGCCCTGATGATCCTTCCACACTGTCCGGTGGGTGCGTGTGAGGTCACTTCACAAAGCTCATGGGAATCTATTTTATGGCAAAATTGCATGCATCTCACATTTTTATCAAAATGGACTTAGGTTTTGATTATATTTTCCTCCAGACTTTTTGAAGTGTCTTCATAACTTTGTTCTGTCTCAAGATAACCTGCTTTCTAAAGGGTGTGTGTCCTTAGGATGTTAGTTAAATTCTTTCTGGAAAAGAAAGGAGAGAGGGGAGGGGAGGGGAAAGGAAGGGGAAAGCGAGGGAGGGAGGGAGGGAGGGAGGGAGGGAGGGAGGGAGGGAGGGAGGGAGGGAGGGAGGAAGGGAGGAAGGGAGGAATCGAGGGAGGGAGGAAGGGAGGAAGGGAGGAACGGAGGAAGGGAGGAAGCGAGGGAGGGAGGAAGGGAGGAAGGGAGGAACGGAGGGAGGGAGGAAGGGAGGAAGCGAGGGAGGGAGGAAGGGAGGAAGGGAGGAACGGAGGAAGGGAGGAAGCGAGGGAGGGAGGAAGGGAGGAAGGGAGGAACGGAGGAGGGAGGGAGGGAGGGAGGGAGGGAGGAAGGAGGGAAGGGAGGGAGGAAGGGAGGGAGGGAGGGAGGGAGGGAGGAAGGAACTGACCTGGAATTTGCAGCCTGTCTATCATCTATCTACCCATCTGGCTTCCTAGCTTCTTAACCTGCCAGTGTATCTTTATCTCTGTGCCTGTGGCTTTTCTATTTCAAGTGACATGTCTTCACAAAGTTCATAGAAAATGTGTTTTATATAAAAAGCCATGGTTTTCAAAATTATTTTGCACCAAATTAAACTTCCCTTTCAATTTCTGTCGGTTTTCCTGTGAGCTTTCCGAAGTACCCTTGCAACATATGAGCTACTGCATTTGGAGACAAAAACATCCTCATAGATTGGAAGACGGAATATTTGAGAAATGTGGTTTCAGACATGGCTTTCCCAGACCTAGCCCTTGGCAGTCTGATTTGTAGGCGTGAGGCGGTATCCAGGGATGTGCCTTTACTGAGCCTGTCTGCAGGTCCACGTAGGGGCTTCCTCCCCCATGCTGACAAGCACTTGAGGGGGCGTCTGCATTAGGGATGATTCTGGTTTTCAGAGTCGATCAATTTTCTAGCCATTCAGCCGACATTTCTGGAACTGGTGGTCTGTAAGAAAGGATTTGAAACCTAAGTATTTGATTCTGGCTCTTCGAAACCCAGGTTTATCCCGAAGGGCATTATTAGCCTGCTATGAACCCAATAGCCATCCCTGCTTGCTTTCTTATTGACTATGGCTTAACCTACTCAGAAATAACTATTATTTGGGTCTAAGAAGGCCCCAGGCTGTTACATATTTAGCACTTCTTTCTCCAGCTCAAAGCCACCAGCTTGGTGAGCTGCATCAGACGTTTGGACACAGCGGTGTTTCTATCTGCCTGTTGATTTGGCTGCGAATCGTATTTCTGCGAATCCGTTCACTGTTGCGTGCTGAATTGTTTCTCTGCCCGGCAGAAACTTTAAGCTACCTGCTCCTATTGTATGTATTATCTATAGTCCTCAGCTGAAATTATCAAAACACTGTTCTGTGAACCTTCATTTATTTTAAACAATGTTGTTCACTTTTAGTCATTTGCATTTTCAGGATTTCCCTGAGATTTAAAAAAAAAGATTTTTAATTTTATTTTGAAAGTCAAAGTTATAGAGAGACAGGGAGGGAGGGAGAAAGGGGGAGAGAGAGAGAGAGAGAAGAGGGAGGGAGGAAAGGAAGGATGGAGGGAAGGAAGGAGGGAGGGAGGGAGGTCTTCCATCCACGGATTCACTCCCCAGGACTGAGCCAGGCTGACGCCAAGGAGGCAGTAGCTTCTTCCAGTCCCCCACATGGGTGCAGGAGCCCAAACACTTGGGCCATTTTCCACTGCTTTCCCAGGCCGGTAGCAGGATGGGAAGTGTAGCAGCAGCAGACACAAACTGGCGCCCATATGAGATGCCAGCATCTCAGGTGGCAGCTTTACCCACTATGCCACAGCTCTGGCTCCTACATGAGATTTTTAGATGAGATTTCACCCAATCATATATGGGAAGGTGGTTTACAAATTCCTATAGATAACTGATCCATTCAAAGGATTCACTTCTCCTCCCACTCTGATCTGTGCCTCTGTTTCTGTAATCTGTGGGTCTCTGTATATATTGTCATCTCCTGAAATAGAAACCAAGCAACAGAAGCAGTGGCCATTTAAAGTCAGTGGCACTTTTTGATTGACAGTAGCCACACGTGCTGACAACACAGCTATCATTTCAAACCCATTGGTCGGTTTTCCTCCTGATGCTGCTTGTGCCTGTCCATGTGTGAGTGAGGCTTGAGTTTGGTGTGAAGGTTCACACTCATCACTTCCCATTTTAAGCAATTTCTGTTCACTCCACCTTCTACATATCTCTTGAATTCAGACTCACTTTTTGATGCCAACTGCCATTGCCTTACAAAGCTGTGAAAAACAACCCATGGTAGGGACTTGGAGGCCTGAACTCACACTGTGGTTTACCCCGGGTCACCTGTTTCAATTTTTCCTCTACACTTGAGTGATTCGCAAAAATGTGTGTTTCCCAACCTCTACCTCTTTGCCCATGAGCTCCTCTGGCCTGCGGTGAACTCTGCTGCTGTCCATGGGTACTTCCCAAGCACAGAGGGCCAAGTGTGGGGCAGGACTTTGTGGAGTAGTGGGTTAGCTGCCTCTTGCAATGCCTGCATCCCACATCAGGTGCCAGTTCAAGTCCTGGTTCCTCTGCTTCTGATTCAGCTTCTTGTATTAATGTCCCTGGAAAACAGTGGATGGTGGCTCAAGTACCTGGGCCCTGGCCACTGATGAGGGAGACCTAGATGGTGTTCCAGGCTCCTGGCTTCAGCCAGATTCAGCACTACCTACTGTGACCATTTGGGGAATGAATCAGCTGTTCAAAGACTCTCTCTCTCTCTCTCTCTCTCTCTCTCTCTCTCTCTCTCTCCCTCCTCCTCTCTCCCCCTCCCTCCCTCCCTCTCTCCCTCTCTCCCTCTCTCTCTCTCATTCTGCCTTTCAAATACAGAAATAATTTTTTTTTAAAAAAAGAGCAAAGTATGAACTCATCTCATTAGTGTTTAAACTCTTCTGTTTGTCCTGTGTGCTTGTTTGTTGTAGGAGTCATCCTGTGGCATTAAAATTAGTCTTTTTCGTGTCTTTTTTTGTCCCTTGAAAAGAATGGCTTCATTTTGCTCATATGAAAATCTTTGTGCCTAGCCAAGAATGCTGCAGGTAATAAATGTTGATTCAAGAAATAAGTATTTACATGTGGTAGAGCAGCACAGTGAAGCAGCTTGACATATTTTCATTGGCCTCCGTTACCTTTCATATGGACCCTGTTTCATTTGCCAAATTATTTAAGTCTGGATGGAAATTATCTCCCTGCCCATGATAAAGATTTTTGTTTTTTATGTCTTTTCTGAAGACTTGGGATCTAAATTCTGTCTGTTAAATCCATGTCATCCGAATAGCTCCCTTTCCGGCTCAGTTGTCCTGGTCTCGGGAGGTGGTGTAAGGATGATATAAGTCAGACTCAACCCCAGTTACTCCTAGGGAGGGCTTCGTGAATGTTTACTCTGTTCCCACGTGAAATTGGTAGTTTTGAGTTTCCTTCATCTGCATTTTACTGAGTCCTGGGGTTTCAGAACATTGTTTGATTTTGATGTTCCTCACCCCCATGTTGTTCTTTCCGATCTTTCCTGCTTGCTCCCTGCCCGGCTCACGTCTCCATCACCTGCCTGTCATAGTCTTCGTTCAGATCTCAGCAGAAACTCCCCTTCTCCAAGGAAGGTTTTCATGATTGTCCAAGACTGAACCCGGTGAGTTTCACCTCCACCCCAAACCCTGCATTCACCCCATGACAGCACTTCCTGCTGTGCAGTATACCAAGAGGTTCTTCACATCATTGTATTTAATATTCAGTGAACTATAAAATTATTGACAACAGAGATGGCCCCATTCACTGCTAGCTCATAGCCAGAAAAATATCTATAGGATCCATATATATGAAATAGTTTTTTAAAAGTTTCTGTATTAGAACTAAAACTAATTTCTTTGAAAATTAAGTTTATGCTGAAATTGCCATACACAGAGTACCACCCAAGAACCTGTGAAACTAAACTTGGAATTGCCATTTGTAATTCAACAGAGATTTTCTGATTGTTAAAGCAAAAATTTAACGTGTGCTAGTGTCTTCTTTCTTTGGAAGATACGTGGTGTGTTGCTTTATTCATGCCAGGAAGCTTCAGCAGTATGACTGTTGGGCTCTGTTTGTGAGCTCCTGGACTCCTCAAAAGTAGCTGACTCCTTAGGTGCTCGGGAATGTGTCAGCACATACCACTGTGGTCCTCCGTGAGGACCTGGCTGTGTTTCAGGGAGAGGCGTGGCTGAGCAGCAGGTGGCCATCTGCTGGGAGAATGGACAGTAGGGCCATCACACGTCAAGCTGATGACGGAAGTAGAAATGAGTCCTTTATGGGTGTGAAGTGGATTCAATCACAGGTGTGGGGAGCAATCCGGACTGGACTGAGTTACTGGAATTAAGACTTATTCTATGCATCTGCTCTCCCACAATATGGCGCTGGGAGAGAAGTAAACAGCTTCCGCACAGCTGCCTCCAGTTCAACTAATAAACTGTAGGACTTGCTCCTGATTGGAGGAGAGCAGCGTACTCGGCGTGTGGGCAGCCGAGTTAGGATTGGCAGAGGAGGACTATAAAGGAGGAGAGAGACGGCATGCACCAGGAACACCTAAGGGGAACACCTAAGGGGAACACCTGTGCAGCCCCCGAGAGAGCTGGCCGGCGGTGTGCCGCTCCCCTGCGGAAGTGGGGAAAGTGGCCAGGGGGAACCGCCCTTCCACGGAGGTGGAAGGGACGGCAGCCAACCCGGGAAGAACCAGCAGCAAACCCGGGGAGGGCCGAGCAGACGAAAGAACAGCGCAGGGTCCTGTGTCGTTCCTCCATGAAGAGGGGGAGCGACAACAGGTAATTAAGGATGACAGAAGAGAAGCACCCCCAAGGTGAAGTTGTGTCTAACGTAGCACTTGGCCTCGTTCTGTGTGACGATACTCTGACTATCAGCTCCCTGTTCTGCAAGGGCATTTTGATTTTCCCTGAATATACCGAGTCTTGTGCAGTCAACCAGTAGACATCCTAGTTGGGGTGCAGGCTGATCTAACCAGCACCTGGAATACTGTGAGTATTGTTCCCCTTGCCCACTCTTCTTGAAGAGCTCTGATTTCCACTCAGACATGGAACCTGTAAGGTACCTGGAGGATTTTATTTTTTGGTGACCTTCCTGTTAGCTACTCAGTGATTAGATGGTGAGTTTCTCTACTTTTTGAATTAGTGAACCTGTACACATTTCACCAATTCATCGAATTCTTGCATTGCAGGCTATGAAATGTGTTTCTGTTCTAATAACCTTCCTACTTGTATTCCTTCCATCAGTGATATTTAGCAGGTGTGCCCAGGAAATTGACAGAACCTAGGCCCTGCTGTCCTGTGACAGGCCTTGCTCCAGGGTTTAATGAGCTCCCACTCCTGTACAGTCCTTCGCCAGGGCACAGTGCTGTTTTCATTTCGTCAGGCACTTTGCTTTTAATGTTCGGTGCATTGTCAAACCCACCTTCTTGGGAGTAAGTGATGCTCCCAGCTGTCCTGAGGGAACACAGTAAATATCGGTAGGTAAATAGAAGCTTTGGGACCTTCTGCCATGTCAGCTTTTTCTCTGTCACCATTATGGTGATGGAAAACTTGCAAGGCCTGCTGGTCCACTCCATCTTCCTGCCTGTATCCCTTGCAGTGGGGAGAATGTAGTTAATGGATATATACACGGTCGGTGCTGCGGCTCACTAGGCTAATCCTCCGCCTAGCGGCGCTGGCACATGGGGTTCTAGTCCCGGTTGGGGCGCCGGATTCTGTCCCGGTTGCCCCTCTTCCAGGCCAGCTCTCTGCTGTGGCCCGGGAGTGCAGTGGAGGATGGCCCAAGTGCTTGGGCCCTGCACCCCATGGGAGACCAGGAGAAGCACCTGGCTCCTGCCTTCGGATCAGCGCGGTGCGCCGGCCGCAGCGGCTGTTGGGGGGTGAACCAACGGCAAAGGAAGACCTTTTTCTCTGTCTCTCTCTCTCACTGTCCACTCTGCCTGTCAAAAAAAATTAAAACAAAAATGGATATATACATGAGTTTTCATTGTCTGGGGATACCATGAGAATAGGTAAAGATAAAGTTCCAATATTCAGATTACTCAGAGCCCAATAGTCATTAATAACACCATTGATTTCTATGCATCCTGTTCATTCATAGGTGTCTTGTGCTTACAAAGAAGCACTGGGCCTGGTAGGGCTCTCAGCCAGTCCTTCCAGAGGAGGGATTCTTTTCAAATATCTGAATGATCAGTGGGAGTTATGCTAGGAAGGAGGGAAGAGTAGGACCTTCCAAGCAAGGAATGTCCCCCAAATATTTTGATGTAAAGGGTTCGGTGGAATTGAAGGGGCAAAAGTGAGGTGAGTTAAAAGGCTGACAAGGGTGTGCTTGTGGGTGCTTTTGGAAAGAGAGGGGAAACCACAGGGCACAAACCCTCATTAATCTCTTTAAAGTTAAAACCAGAGCAGGAAGAATCCTCTGAGAATTTCCAGTATGAGTGTGTCTGCAGGTGGTGTGTGTTTCTGAGTGTGTCTGTAGGTGGTGTGTGTCTTTCTGAGTGAGTCTGTGTGGTACCTCTGTTGCGTGTGGCACGTGTGTTTTTACATGTAGCTGCATTTCTGGTGTCTGTGTTTGGATGAATGACATAATCAGATTTTAATAATCCTTTCACCAAGTACCTGAGCACCCAGTAAATTCTGGGTACTGTCCTAGGTGCTGAGACCTGTGTCTAAGATACAGAAGACCCTTGAAATAATGAGAACATTCTTGTGGGAAAAAAACAGAAAGTCAGATCACGCAATGATGTCATTGTAACTCCATGTGCTACGAGGGAAAACCAAAGTGAGGGCGGGAGCTGTGGGAAAATGGGAAGAGCATTCCAGACCACAAGGAAAAGTCCAGGGCTTGAGGAAGGTATGAGCCTAGTGTGTACCAGGAACAGCAGGAGACTGTGTGAGAAGCGAGCTGAGACGAGACGGCTCTGCGTGCAGTGCCGTGATAGGATGTGAGCAGAGGGGCAGAGGGGCGTGGGCAGGGCGGCGGGCTTGGCCGAGGATGCCTTCCTTGGCGTCTTCATTAGTTTCTCACCACCGTGAAGAACAGCTCAGAGATGGTGGGTGAGCAGCAGAGCACGCAGGGGCCAAGACACAGAGCAACAGGCTGCTGCAGCCAACCTGAGACAGAGGGTACTGGCTTGTGGTGGGCATCAGACTCTAGTTATATTCCGAAGGTCTGATAATTTTTTTAAAAAAAATTTGGAAGTACAGTGACAATGTATTTATTTTGGTGCTCAACAGTTTGAAATCCACTCATCGTTTTTTGATAATATGCATTTTCTGAGGGCTTTTTGAAGATTTCTCAGAGCTGGCAAGACTCGCTGCTGATGGATTAAGCATAGAATCTTAGGTGGGGAGAAGCACTAGCCTTGTGTTGGGCCTGCTCAGCCGGGTGAGTGGTGCTGCGACTTGCTGAGGTGGGGAAGATGGGGGCGATGCACGGCTTTGCGGAGAAATGAGGTCACCCCTCACAGTGTATCTGGAACACTCTATAACGTCAGAGCAGGAGCAGGCATCCCAGCAGAGACGCGGTAGAGAGGCTGGGTATGAGCACAGTCTGTGCTTTGAAAATAACTCTGTCGTCTCGATGAAGAACACATCGCCGCAGAAGCACTCTTGCCTCCCACCCCACACTGTTGATAACTCACCGTGTCAAAGACGATGATTCCGTGTATAGACTTGAAGCGAGAGGTGGTAGAAGTTGGTGATGCAGGAACCGTGACGAGCTCCAAATGGAACTTGGGTTTCCTAGCAGAGCTGGGTGGGGAAGATTTTAATTCTTCTCAATGTGTGAATTATCTGCCAAATGAATCAGGTACTGCTCTTCCGCAACAGGAGAGGAATGAGCTGTCTTCCTCTCCATCCAATTACTGATCTCCCCCGCAGAGCAGCATAGACAGAAGGCTGCAGGCTACACACCTACAGGGAGCAGTGTTTGGTGCTCCTCGGAGTGAGATGACTATCCCACATGCTCTCCCCCTCCGATGCGCGTTCTGACACTGAAGCCACTGGCCGTGTAGTATTTAAATTTAAATTAATGGAGGCCAAAGTGAAATGCAAAGCTCCAGATGTTCGGGGCACTGACTGTGTTTTGAGTGCTGAATTGTCAGAGGAGGCTGATGACCACCATGCTGGACAGAGTAGACACAGAATATTTCTGTCCTCACAGAAAGTTCTTTTGGGCAGTTCTGATAAATAAAGAGAAATGGACCAGAGATAACTGACCCCCTTAGTTCAGTCTATATCTGCTAAGACCAACTCCTCTGTTTGTAGGGAATCCAGTGGGAACTGAGATTTCACTAAGAGGTCACACAGAGGGCTCTTCTGTAAGGTGCGGCCGTGTGTTTCTTCAACTCTCTTATACAAGGGGAACCTCAAATAGCTCACAGAAATGCAATGAAAAGGTACATTTATTTGGGTGCAAAGTGTTTTGAAATCTCTGCATAGCATTTTCACACTACGCATTTTCTATGAATATTTTGAAAACCTTGTATGTATGGATCTCAAAAAAGTTTTACAGCAAAAGAAACTAATCTTTATTCCATTTTTGGTGAACAAATTGAAGTTCTTTTGCATGGGATTTACTTGTAGAATACTAAACACACACATTTATGCCATCTTATAATGAAATAACAAATCATTGCACTTCCTACACTGAGTTTGGGAACATAGCTTCTGCATTAATTCCAAGAAATACAATGAAAAGTAGAGCCGATCAAAACCCATCCATTCTATTCAGGTTCCCAGAAATGTACTTTCTATTCCTTTTGTCCCAGTTTGATGAAGCTTTGCCACTACAGCAAATTATGGAAGTTGTAAACAAAGAACTGCATCATTATGAGCAGAACCTAATGCAATATCAGTCTTTAATGGTCTTTTATAAACCTGCGGTATGAATAGCAGTGCCTTATAGAAAAGCAGCACAATTGATCTAAAGAAAGCTCTTTTATTCTGTACTAACTCATACAAGAATAATGGACACCCCAGCAAACAATGCATTGTATTGAAAAAGAAAAAAAATTGAAGCAAGACTGCCAAATTATTTATCTTTCATTAAAGGAGAAAATCACACATAATTATCTCTGGTAAATGAGCATGTTTATGGAAGTTGGCAGTGGGCTCAGAAATAAGAATTATAAAGATTATTATGCCCCTAGTCCAGTTAAATAGATCTGTGCGTTTCAGTATGATATTCAGGAAGGAGACTGCACAGTAAGGGAAGGCACATGTGCCCTGGGTCCTGTGTGGCCGTCAGTAGGACGGCGCAGCTCAGGTCTCTGGCACTGAGTAGTGGGGCTCACCCTCGCCCATGGTGTTTTTCCACCTCTGTGAACTACTGAGTAATTACGATGTGCAGCACACGTAAGCAAATACAATAGAAGACAGTGCAGCTGTAGAAGCTTGGGATCTCGTGCTGACAGCAGAAGACAGTGTGCAACACTTTGTGGTCACCACCCAGGGAAAACCTGAAAGATACCAAACCAGAGTTTGCATTTCAGAAGAATTTCATTGGTAGCTGCAGAATGAAGAATCATGGAGGTCGTAGACAGGTGTCACCTCATAGCTCTTCTGGAAAGGAGCAGAAATCTCAGAGCGCGAACGCTGAGGGCCTTCCTGTTGCATCTGGGTCGCCTCGGGATCTCATGACCAGCCTGTGCATGTGCAGGGAGCAAGGACTTGCCCGATCCAATGAAGTCGCTTGCTTTCTCCTTTTTTTTTTTTTTATTTCAGAGAAATCGTTGTGTTTTTCCTTTGGTAGTGGCTGCTGTTGTTGTTGACAAACTGCTCAGTCTGCACATACTCCTATCAGAACTTCTTTTAAATATAGTTACAGGATTTATTTGAAAAGCAGAGAGAAGAAAAAGAGATGGGCAGATCGACAGACAGGCATCTCCTTGTCCGGTTCATTCTCCATTTGCTGTAACTGAAGCTGGCAGTGGGGAATACAGGGAACTCGATCCAGGCCCCCCTCCTGGAATGGCAGGGACCCAGGCCCCCCTCCTGGGATGGCAGGGACCCAGGCCCCCCCTCCTGGGATGGCAGGGGCCCAGCTACCTGAGCCAAGGCCACTGCCTCCCAGGATCTGCATTAGCAGGACGTTGGAATCAGGAGTGGAGCAGGGACTTGAACCCAGGCCCCCAGCACAGGACGCCGGCCTCCCAGGGGGCATCTGAATTACTGTGCCAAGTGCCAGGTCCCTTGGCAGAGCTTCTTTTTTTTTTTTAAACTTTTATTTAATGAATATAAATTTCCAAAGTACGACTTATGGATTACAATGGCTTCCCCCCCATACCGTCCTTCCCACCCACAACCCTCCCCTTTCCCACTCCCTCTCCCCTTCCATTCACATCAAGATTCATTTTCGATTATCTTAATATACAGAAGATCAGCTTAGTATACATTAAGTATGGATTTCAACAGTTTGCTCCCACACAGAAACATAAAGTGAAAAATAATAGATGATTTTTTTTGAAATGATGATGAAATCAGAGCAGACCTGTCGCTCCCCCTCTTCGTGGAGGAACGACACAGGACCCTGCGCTGTTCTTTCGTCTGCTCGGCCCTCCCCGGGTTTGCTGCTGGTTCTTCCCGGGTTGGCTACTGTCCCTTCCACCTCCGTGGAAGGGCAGTTCCCCCTGGCCACATTCCCCACTTCCGCAGGGGAGCAGCACACCGCCGGCCGGCTCTCTCGGGGGCTGCACAGGTGTTCCCTTAGATGTTCCCCTTAGATGTTCCTGGTGCATGCCGTCTCTCTCCTCCTTTATAGTCCTCCTCTGCCAATCCTAACTCGGCTGCCCACACGCCGAGTACGCTGCTCTCCTCCAATCAGGAGCAAGTCCTACAGTTTATTGGCTGAACTGGAGGCAGCTGTGTAGAAGCTGTTTTCTTCTCTCCCAGCGCCATATTGTGGGAGAGCAGATGCACAAAATAAGTCTTAATTCCAGTAACTTAGTCTAGTCCGAGTCGCTCCCAGTTGCTCCCCACAAGACCTATTGTCATGTTTAATCCCAGTGAGAGTCAAGTTGGGAATTGATAATTTCTTTTTTTTTTTTTTTTTTTTTACAGAGGATCAGTTTAGTATGCATTAAGTAAGGATTTCAACAGTTTGCACCCCCATAGAAACACAAAGTGAAATATATTGTTTGAGTACTCGTTATAGCATTAAATCTCAATGTACAGCACATTAAGGATAGAGATCCTACATGAGGAGTAAGTGCACAGTGACTCCTGTTGTTGACTTTACCAATTGACACTCCTGTCTATGGCATCAGTAATCTCCCTATGCTCCAGTCATGAGTTTCCAAGGCTATGGAAGCCCTCTGAGTTCTCCGACTCTTATCTTGTTTAGACAAGGTCATAGTCAAAGTGGAGGTTCTCTCCTCCCTTCAGAGAAAGGTACCTCCTTCTTTGATGACCTGTTCTTTCCACTGGGATCTCACTCGCAGAGATCTTTTGCCAGAGTGTCTTGGCTTTCCATGCATGAAATACTCTCATGAGCTTTTCAACCAGCTCTGAATGCCTTTAGGGCTGATTCTGAGGCCAGAGTGCTATTTAGGACATCTGCCATTCTATGAGTCTGCTGAGTATCTCACTTCCCATGTTGGATCACTCTCCTCTTTATTTACTCCATCGGTTAGCGTTAGCAGGTACTAGACTTGTCTATGTGCTCCCTTTGACTCCCAGTCCCTCCACCATGACCAACTGTGAACTGAAATTGATCACCTGGAACAGTGAGATGGCATTGGTACATGCCACCTTGATGGGATTGAATTGGAATCCCCTGGTATGCTTCCAACTCCACCACTTGGGGCAAGTCAGCCTGAGCATGTCCCAAATTATACATCTCTTCCCTCTCCCATTCCCACTCCCATGTTCAACAAGGATCACATTTCAGTTAATTTTAAACACTTAAGAATAACTGTGCATCAATTACAGAACTAAACCAGTCATATTAAGTAGAACAGATAAAAAAACTACTAAGAGGGATAATGTATTAAGTTGTTCATTAACAGTCAGGACTATGCTGATCAAGCCACCGTTTCCCATAGTGTCCACCTCACTCCAACAGGTTTCCCTCTTGGTGTTCAGTCAGTTGTCACCGATCAGGGAGAACATATGGTATTTGTCCCTTTGGGACTGGCTTATTTCACTCAGCATGATGTGTTCCAGATTCCTCCATTTTGTTGCAAATGACTGGATTTCGTTGTTTCTTACTGCGGTATAGTATTCTAAAGAGTACATATCCCATAATTTCTTTATCCAGTCTATCGTTGATGGGCATTTAGGTTGGTTCCAGGTCTTAGCTATTGTGAATTGAGCTGCAATAAACATTAGGGTGCAGACCTCTTTTTTGTTTGCCAATTTAAATTCCTTTGGGTAAATTCCAAGGAGTGGGATGGCTGGGTCGAACGGTAGGGTTATCTTCAGGTTTCTGAGGAATCTCCAGACTGACTTCCATAGTGGCTTGACCAGTTTGCATTCCCACCAACAATGGGTTAGTGTCCCTTTTTCCCCACATCCTTGCCAGCATCTGTTGTTGGTAGATTTCTGCATGTGAGCCATTCTAACCGGGGTGAGGTGAAACCTCATTGTGGTTTTGATTTGCATTTCCCTGATTGCTAATGACCTTGAACATTTTTTCATGTGCCTGTTGGCCATTTGGATTTCCTCTTTTGAAAAATGTCTATTGAGGTCCTTGGCCCATCTCTTAAGTGGGTTGTTGGTTTTGTTTTTGTGGAGTTTCTTGATCTCTTTGTAGATTCTGGTTATTAACCCTTTATCTGTTGCATAGTTTGCAAATATTTTTTCCCATTCTGTCGGTTGTCTCTTCACTCTCCTGACTGTTTCTTTTGCAGTACAGAAACTTCTCAATTTGATGCAATCCCAATAGTTGATTTTGGCTTTGACTGCCTGTGCCTCCCGGGTCTTTTCCAGAAATTCTTTGCCTGTGCCAATATCTTGAAGGGTTTCTCCAATGTTCTCTAGTAACTTGTTGGTGTCAGGTCGTAGATTTAAGTCTTTAATCCACGTTGAGTGGATTTTTGTGTAAGGTGTAAGGTAGGGGTCTTGCTTCATGCTTCTGCACGTGGAAATCCAGTTTTCCCAGCACCATTTATTGAATAGACTGTCCTTGCTCCAGGAATTAGTTTTAGATCCTTGATCAAATATAAGTTGGCTGTAGATGTTTGGGTTGATTTCTGGTGTTTCAATTCTGTTCCATTGGTCTATCCATCTGTTTCTGTACCAGTACCATGCTGTTTTGATAACAACTGCCCTGTAGTATGTCCTGAAATCTGGTATTGTGATGCCTCCGGCTTTGTTTTTGTTGTACAAGATTGCTTTAGCTATTCGAGGTCTCTTGTGCCTCCATATAAATTTCAGCACCATTTTTTCCAGATCTGAGAAGAAGGTCTTCGGTATCTTGATTGGTATTGCATTGAATCTGTAAATTGCTTTTGGGAGAATGGACATTTTGATGATATTGATTCTTCCAATCCATGAGCATGGAAGATTTTTCCATTTCTTGGTATCCTCTTCTATTTCTTTCTTTAAGGTTTCGTAATTTTCATCGTAGAGATCTTTAACGTCTTTGGTTAAGTTTATTCCAAGGTATTTGATTGTTTTTGTAGCTATTGTGAATGGGATTGATCTTAGAAGTTCTTCCTCAGCCATGGCATTGTCTGTGTATACAAAGGCTGTTGATTTTTGTGCATTGATTTTCTACCCTGCTACTTTGCCAAACTCTTCTATGAGTTCCAATAGTCTCTTAGTAGAGTTCTTTGGGTCCCCTAAATACAGAATCATGTCATCTGCAAAGAGGGATAGTTTGAGTTCTTCCTTCCCAATTTGTATCCCTTTAATTTCTTTTTTTTTGCCTAATAGCTCTGGCTAGAACCTCCAGAACTATATTGAATAGCAGTGGTGAGAGTGGGCATCCCTGTCTGGTACCAGATCTCAGTGGAAATGCTTCCAACTTTTCCCCATTCAATAGGATGTTGGCTGTGGGTTTTTCATAGATTGTTTTGATTGTATTGAGGAATGTTCCTTCCAAACCCAGTTTGCTTAGAGTTTTCATCATGAACGGGTGTTGTATTTTATCAAATGCTTTCTCGGCATCTATTGAGATAATCATATGGTTTTTCTTCTGCAGTCTGTTAATGTGGTGTATCACATTTTTGTCTTGCGCACATTAAACCATCCCTGCATACCAGGGATAAATCCCACTTGGTCTGGGTGGATGATCTTTCTGATGTGTTGTTGCATTCTATTGGCGAGAATTTTATTGAGGATGTTTGCATCTATGTTCATCAGGGATATTGGTCTGTAATTCTCTTTCAGTGCTGCATGCTCCTGAATGAACAATTGGGTCATAGAAGAAATCAAAAGGGAAATCAAAAACTTTCTGGAAGTAAATGAGGATAACAGCACAACATACCAAAACTTATGGGACGCAGCAAAAGCAGTGTTAAGAGGAAAGTTTATATCAATAGGTGCCTACATCAAGAAATTGGAAAGGCACCAAATAGATGAGCTTTCAATTCACCTCAAGGATCTAGAAAACCTACAGCAAACAAGACCCAAATCTAGTAGGAGAAGAGAAATAATTAAAATCAGAGAAGAAATCAACAGGATTGAATCAAGAAAAACATTACAAAAAATCAGCCAAACGAAGAACTGGTTTTTTGAAAAAATAAACAAAATTGACACCCCATTGGCCCAACTAACTAAAAAAAGAAGAGAAAAGACCCAAATCAATAAAATCAGAGATGAAAAAGGAAATGTAACAACAGACACCACAGAAATAAAAAGAATCATCAGAAATTACTACAAGGACTTGTATGCCAGCAAACAGAGAAACCTATCAGAAATGGATAGATTCCTGGACACATGCAACCTGCCTAAATTGAACCAGGAAGACATCAAAAACCTAAACAGACCCATAACTGAGACAGAAATTGAAACAGTAATAAAGGCCCTCCCAACAAAGAAAAGCCCAGGACCAGATGGATTCACTGCTGAATTCTACCAGACGTTTAAAGAAGAACTAACTCCAATTCTTCTCAAACTATTCAGAACAATCGAAGAAGAGGGAATCCTCCCAAATTCTTTCTATGAAGCCAGCATCACCTTAATTCCTTGGCAGAGCTTCTGAGTGGCTAATTCTTGGTATTTTCATTGAAAGATCTTGTCACCTTAGAGGAAAACAAAAATAAGTCCTTTGCTTAGCTGATCTGGAAGAAACGTAAGTTAAAAGTGGAAGCTTTTTGCTATTCTAGTGTTAACTGGTGGAAAGAATTTTTAGGCTCAGAGTTAAAAATTCACTTTTAGAACCCACCTGGCCACCTGGGATCACTGAAGTCTTGTGGGTGATTTCTGGGTGCCGCGGGGCTTCATGCAATGTTCAGAGGTCCTTGTGTTAATTAGTGATAAGGCACCTCCCCTGCCACCTCCTTGCTTGCTTTTTATGTTCTCACATGGAAGTCAGAGTTCCCTTTCTACAGAAAAGTCTTCTTTTAAAGAAAGAGGTGCACATTATTTTAACAATCTTTTGATTTGGATTCAGGGTTTGTGTTGTTTGTTTTTGGCTGGGAGATCTATTGCATCTTTTTTTGTTTGTTTGTTTCTTTGTTTTTTACTGTGGTCGAACTCACAGACGATCTCCTGTGTGCCGTGAGCAGCTCACAGAGATGTTCCAAGGTCACAGCCATAGTGTGTCCCGGGAGAGGAGCTGCCAAGCCCTGTAGGTGTGCGTTGGGCTCCCACTGGGTTTTCCCTGTCCGAGTGCTTAGATTTATGGGCTCTCTCTCACCGTATCTGCACAGGTAGTAACCTGGACATAAAACTCCCAGCTTCCCCCCCGGAATTGTATCATGGCGCAGCTGGGAAAAGCCTTGACAAAGAATTGAGTCTCTCCCTTTACGACTTCGAGATGAACACATGGTGATTGACACAGAGGTGGGACTCTCGGGCGTGGAAGATGAGCCCGCGTTTTGGGGCTCTGCGTTACCCGTCCGGTTCTCTTTCCCGGTACCCCGATGCTGGCTTTCCTTGCAGTCAGCCCTCAGACGTGTGCTCTCCGCTCCCAGGGGATTTGCCAGCGCTGCCCCCTTGCTGGTCTCTGGAGCCGTGGTCCTTTCTCTGTGTTCCGTGGTTCCGTCCCTTGGCCTCTGTTTAAGCTGTGCATGTCCACCCACGGTCTTGAATGCTCCCTTCTCTTCCGTGGGCCACTGATGTCCATCTTTCTGACATCATAGTTTTTCTTTTCTGTTGTTTGTATCCCTGAGACGTTGTTTGAAATGCGTTCTCAAGATAAACTCCCCGTGCTGTGACTCCTTTTACTGGAACCTTGGAAATGGACAGCCTCTCTCAACTTTGAACTTGTTACTGCAAAGAGTTACAACAGGTGCTTTAGCTTCCCACAGGGTGCATCCTGCAGCATTTTTAGCAGAGAACAAAGCAAGTTTTTAGGGCTTCTTAATTTACTCTTTTCTCTTTCTACTTTTTCTTCTATTACGCTGATAGGTAATTCTCTTCCAGGATTATTGTGAACATTTGATATTGGTAATAACACTAAGAATTAACTCAATTGTGATGAGAATTGAGGGGGGGTTTGATAAAAATGCTAATACACCTGGGAAAAACAGCCAGCGGGTCAAGGCTCAAGTCCTTGGGTCCCAGCATCCATGTGGGAGACCTGGATGGAGTCCCTGGCTCCTGGTTTCAGCCTGGCCCAGCCCTGGCTCTTGCAGTCATTTGGGGAATGAAACAGCAAATGAAAGATTCTCTCAGTCTCTTTCTCTCTCTGTGCCTTTCACATAAGTGAATAAATCATTAAAAAAAATTTAAAAGTTGTGCTTCCAGGATAAAAACGGTTCAAAGTAGGATCTCTGATGTAATTAAAGCATCATTATTAACGGTTAGGTAGATTAAGTCAGTTAGTTTGAGCCACCATCAGTCACCCTGAATTGATGTTACCTTCCCGGAAGGTCGCGGCTCCCTCCAGGACTGGAGATTCTGCCTCCTAGGAGCAGGAGTCAGGAGGCTCAGGTGCCCTGACCCTGACCGTGGTCCTTGAAGTCAGAGGCAGCGCGCTCCGTCGCCTTGCTCCCCATAGTCCTGCGCCAGGGACAGCGCGGCTCCCTCCGCCTCCTGTGCCAGAAGGGATGTGACCACATCTATTCTGAGTACTTCCAGACAGCGGGGAGGCCATGGTGGAGCCACCTGTTTGCGTGTCGAATCAGATTTATGAAAAGGAATCTGTGCGTAAGGGTGATTTAATGATGACAGGGGTGCAGAGCAAGGTTAGGCATCTTCCCACGTGGAGGAGCAGTGCTGCTGTTTAGGACGCTGCGTCTCATTGGCTCCTATCTGTAACTCTAAACTGGGAGGACCCAAGGATTCAAAGCATTCCCAAATGTTTTGCTCCAGAGTACAGATCACTGGAAAGGCCCCTGGGTTTTAACCGGCACCCTAGGGGACAGGCCAGGAGGAAAGCCCCAAGTCCGCTGAGTCTGAGCCTGTCATAAATGGATTTGTCTGAAGCTTCCTTGGGTGTCCTCCCATTCAGCAGAGAGGAAAAGGATCATAAAGGAAGGTGCACATTTCTGTATGCCTGGCTATTTGTATTTAAAAATCCCTGAATGTGTCTGTGGGCGTGGCGGGCAAGAGGCCTGCTGGGTGACTGAGCTGGGGGAGGGAATGCTGCCTCTGGATAGAAATCTGGGCCTGGGGACACAAAGGGACAAGACAGAGGAGCTTTAGTCGGAAAATCCTGGCGAAGGGACTCGAGCCAGGGAGGGGCCGGTTGGCCTTGGGTTTTGTTTTGGAGGAGTTATGAGGCTCCTGGAACTCGAGTTGAAAGCTGGGATCGGGCACAGAGTGTGCTGGGTGACTGGCCTGAGTTCTCCTTGCCTGGGTTCAAGTCAGCACTGGATCAGCAGTGGGGGGTGCAGGGGCTCACTGGCTCTGAATGGACAACAACCCTTGTCAGGTGCAACATCACTACACAAGGTCTAGGGCTGTCTGTGTGAATTTAAGTGGCATTCCACTTCAGCCTGGTTTCTTGAGCAAGCGAGACCACTTCCTGCAGCCCGTGAGGTATTTGTCTCTAAACAGCGCGGCTCCCAGGCTGGTCTCAGTCAGGCGATCCACAGACCTTCACTGTTTTATTTCTCTGATGATCCAATCCATATGGTAGCTGGGAGAGGGGAAGTTCTCCACTAGCCACAGCTGTGGCTTAGAAGAGACGTCAGGAGCGGCTGCTCCCAGCTCCAGCCACGGAGAGGGTCTTCCCAGCATCCCCAAGGGCAGGGCCTCCTACCGTGGGCTTGACGGTCTCAGGGGCTGGGCTGCGGCCAGGAATCTGAGCGACGGCTCACCAAGGGGTACAGAGAGGAAGGACCCGTTCCTTTGCAGCTAATAAAGATGAGACGTGGAGAAAGCAGTCATTGGTAGCAACACGAAAGGGTGCAATACGTGTAATATCGACCAGAGGTGAATGGCCTCTCTGAAACCATTCCTTCGCATTTAAATAATTTCCCATGTGTCAGTTTCCAGTTCTGTTGGTCATTTCGTACTTTATCCCAGAAAGGATGTCAAATAGCGTGGAAGCACTTGAAAGCCACTCGCCACCAGCAGTGGGAAGCCAATCGCAGAGATGGAGACAGAGGAAGGAAGCAGAAAACAAGACAGTGTGGCATCTACTGGGCTGTTTGTTACACTGGATGGTGCAAGGTGTCCTGCGCTTAACAGATCTTCCCAGATAGACGAATCAATTAATTCACAGGCTTTTATTGGGATTCCGCTCCCTGGCGAGGTTCCTCAGTCCCAACAGAGCTGAGGCCAGGGAAAATCACATGTCAGAAGTTGGGAGGGCTCCTTTTACAGATTCGGGGCATGGGGGTTTGACGAGGCCAAGGCAACTTCAGCTGGCTGACAAGGTCAGAGTAGAAGGTCTGTCTCAGCAAGGCAGGAGAAGGACAGCTGCGGTCCTCTTGGTGGTTTTAGGTCTGATGGGAACTACAAGCTGGAGCTTCCTGGTGGTCCTGCTAATGATCGCTGTATTCCTAATTTTACGGAAGAGCACTTAGTCTCATAACCTCCAAAATGTCCATTGCCTTGTAGAATTTTAATCAAGCAGAATGTTAGTGTAGAAGAAAGGGTTAATGCCTTATGTGAGGTTGAGCTGTTTGTAGAAAAGAATTAAAAGGCAACAGGCTCTCTGGTACATACTTCCCACTAGAATAAAGATAGATGTTAATAAAGCTTTAATTCACTATATGCTACAAATACTACCATGGTTAGGATGTCAAAACTGTAGAATAGATCTAAGTAAACCTTTAAATAAGTGCAACAAAGAAATTAAAGAATCACAGAAAAAATTGCAAAGAGGGGATACATTTTAAAAAGGGTCTGCTTTGAACTTGGGGCTTCTAGTAAAGATTAGATTAGGAAGGTACTATTCTAGCGTATGCAGCCAATTTCTGTATAGTTCAGCAGCACTCGAGCCTTGGCTTGTGTGGGCAGCCTGTTATCTTGCATCTGTCTGTGATTGTAACCCATGCTCTGAGTATGCCCTTGAAAATCAAAAAAATTGTAATTAGAAAAAATGGACAACAGGCTTTTCATTGTAAGAAGAAAAAATCCTTATGTGGCTTATTGGTCCTCTCCTCCAATTAATGTTGTATAATTATTCGGAATTTCTCTTTAGACAAACTCCTCTACCTGCAAAAGTTGAGTGGCCTTTCTCCCAGTCTTGGCTGGGATCAGCTTTAAGCCATATCCATCGAACTGTCCTTACAAGGGTCCAGAAACACCCCTCCCCCTTTCCTCTCCTCTATGAAATCCTTTCATTACCTGGTTAATGCCACTCTTAGGATCACTGGTTGCTATTCTCACCCTGACTTATATACTACAGTGTCTGTCTAAGTGTTTACAGCAGGTGATAATGGAATGAACCAAGGCCTTCAGCAACCAGGCAGTCAACCAGATGCTTCTCCATCCATACATGCCTGACCCTGCGGAGCCCCAAGATACCCCCAGCGGGGCCCCTGTAGATGACGTCCCCAGTCAGCAGGAAGTAGCCAGAGAGACTCATCGTCGCCCCCTTTCCTATCATCAAAAGGTCGGGATGGTAGCTTTGGGATCCACAAGGAGGGAAGGCCTATATTTCTGGGAATGGAGAGTCCCTACCTGTACTTCCCGGGAAGAAAAGTCCTTGTCAAAGTCCCCACGGGTGCCTAAAGGTCAACCAATGAGGATCAGACCCACCTCAACCTTTAACCCCCATGTGTTGCCCTGAATCTATGAAAGGAGCTCTCCCAATCTCTGACACGCATCTTCCAGGCCTCCGCTCTGTTGGGACCGGGGAACCTCGCCCGGGAGTGGAACCCCAATAAAAGCCTGTGAATTAATTTATTCTTCTGCCTGGGAAGATTTGTGATGCGCTGGACACCTTGCAGATGGTGTAATTGTACAAAGAAAATGTATTTTCTTTAAAGTAGCTTAATTGATTTAACTACACGTTCTCTAGTTTTCTATTTTAATTTTATAAAAGTTTTTTTTTTTTCTACAAACAGATACACATTTTCATCAATTTCAGATCTTCCTCAAGTTGTTTGTGCCGGTACAATGGTCCTGGATATTTTATACTGATTTATGATTTCCTCTCAAAGGTGACTTCCTGAAGGTGAAGTTAAATGGATTCAGATGATTCGGAAGTAATCGATGTGTCTTTAGAATACAGGGCTTATCACCACTAATATGTGTCCAGTGCCACACACTATGTAAGAATCTGGAATGTATCAGTGGGCATGGAGAAACTGGTAAGAATGCTTGCCTAGGGCTGCTGTCGTGGCCAGTGGGTTAAGCCACCACTGGAGATGCACACGTCCCATGTCACAGTGTGTGTTTCAGTCCCGGCTGCTCCACTTCTTGTCCGGCTTCCTTCGGAGGTGCCGGGGAAGGCAGTGAATGATAGCCCACGACCCTCAGCCCATGTTGGGAAGCTGGGTGCGATTCCTGGCTCCTGTCTTCAGCCTGGCATGGATCTCTCTATCGCAGGCATTTGGGGAATGAACCAGCAGATGGGAGATATCCATACCCCTTCTCCCCTTCTCTCTCTCTCTCCTTCTCTCTCTCTCTCTTTCTCTCTCTCTCTCTCTCTCCCTCTCTCCCTCACTCCATCCATCCATCTGCCTTTCAAAGAAACAAAGAAGGAAATGAAAGGAAGGAAGGGGGAATTTTTTAAAGAATTCTTGCCCTCCCAGCTTATATGGCTGCAGCTTTTAATGAGCTGTGCACTACAATTACTGAGGGAACTTAAAAAGGATCTAACTGCCTATTTCCCACCCTTAGATATTCTGATGCATGGCTCTGGGTTGTGAACTGGCTTGTTCAAATCTCCCCAAGTATTTTAAAGATGGAGTCAAAACTGTGAACCACAAACACATAAAATGGGCCATATTTTCAACTTAAGGCAATTTTTCATTGAATTCTTTGTCATAATCAATCTCATTTTTATTTTTAGTCTATAAAAAAAACAAAGAAATCAAGAAATATTTTTGTGAGAGCTGTGGCCTTAGGAAGCTGGATATAAAATGCTGAATGAATATGTGTTGATAAATCCAGAACTCGGTGGTGGAGGGAGTTGAGTTTGCATCACGGTCAAGGGCGTGCTCCTGGGGCACAGGTGCACTGTGGCACCAGAATTCCTCTCTCAGACAAACCACCCCACCACGTGGCAACAGAGGTTTGTTATGAGACTAAACAATTCTGTCTGAAAAAATCTATATGTACATATATTTGCATCTGCTATTGGTTGCAAAGTCTGCCCTCAATGGGAAGTGTAAAGAAGGCAGGTGGGGGCTGTCAGTGTTTGTGTTGTGAATGGGTGTGGATATAGAGCAGGCATCTCAGCAGGCTGAATTCAAACCATGCCTAGCAGCCAAACCCAGGAAATTATGAGTCACGTGTATCTTCAAGTTGTGGATTTATGCTTGTGATGTCAGCATTGAAGGTTTTCTTGCCTTTTTTTTTTTAATGATTTTGGGGGGGTGGGGTGGGAGGGAGAATTCACTGGGAGCAGCTGAGCTGTTCTCCGGGCTCCCTAGCTTGTTACTCCTTTGTCAGTGTCTTTGAACATGTGGACTGCTGTTCTAAAGCAGCCTGGCTGGGTTTGCACTGAAGCCCAACTCCCATGCTTATTTATTTATCTGCTAATTTGGAATGAAGGAGCCAGAGGGCTGAACTTTAACATGCGTACGGAGTACGGAGCACCTGGCTGCCAATGGCTGTGTATCTGAGATTTTGCTTTCCTGGCAAAGGAGCAAGTCAGCCTCCCACAGTTTCACGCTTGCTGGCAGAAGCCAGGAGGCACGTGGCCCAGAGACATATGGGCCTGGGGCCTGTGCTCAGGGCAGAGCAGGCAGTGCAAGGCTAGGACCCAGCGATTCCCCTTGCTCCCCACGTCCACGGGCAGTGCAGTGCCCCTGTGAACGCTGCGCGTGTCGTGGGTTTGCAAACTCTGATCTTGAAAGAAGTTGCAAACACGTGTTCCCTGCTTTCTCTGGAGTGAAACCATCCCCATCTTCTAAGACTTTGCTGTACAAAAATGCTTGGAGACAAAAGTTTCTGAAGAATTGTGGAAGGCTGAGATTCCCCTTGAGAACTGTCTCTGGCCACTAAGGTTCTTGCTGGAATAAACACTCCATTCAGGTCCCCTGGGGGTGGGACTTCAGAACCTTCATCACTAACAAGTCCCCAGGGATGCCAGTGACCAAGTAACAGCGAAGCGTTGGCCCGTCCAGTGCTCGCTCTAACTTGGCATCTTGTCTTGATGTTGTTCCTTGGCAGAATTACTGTATGTGGGGCTGTGAGGATGTTTCCCGGGGAGGGGCGGGGAGGGTTCCTTAAGTGTGATTCTTAAGTCTAAGGTTGCTGACTCCGGGCGCTGTTTCATGGCCACAGACCACGTGTCTTTGCCACCAGAAGGCAAGTGTTCTAGGGTTTCCAGGAGGGAATTGTGTGTAGGCTGTAAGAGGGTGGGGTCTGGAGCCAGCCAGACTGGATTGAAGGCTCACATCTGCCATTGACCCTCATTTGCTGTGTGTGAAGTGAAGATGATCAGAATGGGGAAGTGTGAGGGCTGGGAAGAATGGCTGTTCCTCCTAACAGCTGTGCAGATTTTATGACTGATATTTTGGGGCCCACTGACACCCTCTCTTCAGTTTGTTATCTTCCTTGAAATCAAATTATAAAGCAGACTGGCAAAAAAAGACTTGTTTTTTCATAGAACTCAAAAATTAAGATTATTACATTAAAAATGTGTCATCAAATAAATTACAGTTCTCACCAGTGTCACACTATATTATTAGAATCTCAGTAGCAAAAGAACCGCAGTAGTTATAAATTATTCACTGAGAACACCATTATGCTGTAGGTAACTTGAAGTAAGAATATATAGATTATGTGAAATAATACATATTGAGTATATAACTACTGTACTTTAAGAACCATACCTTAACTACTGTACTTTAAGAACCACACCTTAACTACTGTACTTTAAGAACCATACCTTGAACAAAATAAAACACCTTGAAGTATCATAAATACACATATACATAAAACATATGATTGTTGTAGCTTATAGGGTGGATCTAAAATCACGGCCGGCGCCGCGGCTCACTAGGCTAATCCTCCGCCTTGAGGCGCTGGCACACTGGGTTCTAGTCCCGGTTGGGGCGCCGGATTCTGTCCCAGTTGCCCCTCTTCCAGGCCAGCTCTCTGCTGTGGCCAGGGAGTGCAGTGGAGGATGACCCAAGTGCTTGGGCCCTGCACCCCATGGGAGACTAGGAGAAGCACCTGGCTCCTGCCTTCGGATCAGCGCGGTGCGCCAGCTGCGGAGGCCATTGGAGGGTGAACCAACGGCAAAGGAAGACCTTTCTCTCTGTCTCTCTCTCTGTGTCTACTCTGCCTGTCAAAAAAATAAATTAAAAAAAAAATTAAAAAAATAAAATAAAATCACTATGCTATTGTGGTATTGTGTTGAATACACATTTAATACTCTCATTGGATTCTTCATCCTGGAAGAGTTTCTGTACAGTTCACTTCAATTTACTAAATATAAATGAAGGTCTTCTATTTGAAATCTGCCTTACCACACAGCAGAGACAAGTGAGATCTCAGTTTTAAGGTCCCACCATCTAAAGAACAAGGAATGTGCACATCGCCATATGACTACTTAATTACAGATACACATAAGAACTCCTGGGTGCTGAACAGGGAGTAATACTTCCTGGCTTTCTAAAATATGAATGTATAAGACTTTCAAATAATTGTGGCTGCTTGTCCTCTTACAAACATTCAAGGAAGCATCCCTTTGCTTTTTATCCTCTGTTCTATAATGATTTGTGAGACACAGAATCAGACATTGATTCCTAATCCATAAACTTCCTTGCTGTCTGTTGGGTATCCATGGGATTGCTAGGCCTGAAAACTTAGGGTCAAAGATCTCAACAAATCTACAATGCATAGGAAGGAAGGCCATGGACCATACAGAGTTTGATGTGTTGGTGAAGGAGGTGTTGGCTGGCTACCATGAACAGCCACCTACGGCTTTACACTGTCACGATGTCCTCGTAGACCATGACAAGATGTCAGTTATTACTTCATTACATTTATTTGGGGGTGTCTGAGATTGAAGGTATCTCACATTTATTATCCATTTGTATTTTAATTTAGTGACTGCCTAATTATCTGCGTTGTCTCTATGTGTTTCTGTTTAATGTGTCATTTTTAAATGGATTTTCAAGTTTTTCATCTTTTTCTTAAAGATTTATTTATTTATTTGAAAGGCAGAGTTATTTATATATAGAGAGAGATCTTCCATCAGGGGGTTCACTCCCCAAATGACCATAACCAGTGGAGCTGGGCTGTCCCAAAACCGGAGAGAGGAGCTTCCTGTGAGTCTTCCACATGGGCAGCAGGGGCCCCAGCACTTCTTAAAAAAGAAAACAAAAGCAAATAGACCAGCTGATTGAAGCTGCAGTCCCACCCTCTAGTGTTGGCATTTTTATGTTTTTGTTTCACAAATTTTAGTAAGTACCCATTAGTATGTCCTTGTATCTGCATCTGTATCTCTACCTGTGTATGAGTGTACTTGGATTTACACGGGCATATCTATAACCATCCGAGTGGTAATTTTCAGTTTCTCTTGGTGGACCTCCTGCCCTTTCTATTTAATGTGATGTCTTGGAGTTTTTCTTGTATCGCTACACTTAGAGCGTTTATTCCAGTTTTTCAGTATTACTAATAAGCATCAGTGATTTGCATATATAACACTGAATGTGGTTTTCTTTTCTTCTTTCTTTCTTTCTTTCTTTCTTTCTTTCTTTTTTTGACAGGCAGAGTTAGAAAGAAAGGTCTTCCTTTTCCATTGGTTCACCCCCCAAATGGCCGCTACGGCTGGTGTCCTACACCAATCTGAAGCCGGGAGCCAGGTGCTTCCTCCTGGTCTCCCATGCAGGTGCAGGGCCCAAGCACTTGGGCCATCCTCCACTGCCCTTCCGGGCCACAGCAGAGAGCTGGCCTGGAAGAGGAGCAACCCGGGACAGAATCCGGCGCCCCAACCAAAACTAGAACCCGGAGTGCCGGTGCCACAGGCGGAGGATTAGCCTAGTGAACCGCGGCGCCAGCCCTGAGTGTGGTTTTCAATATCATGGGGAATATATTTTTAGAAGTGAAATTATGGGTTCACAGGTTGTGCATTTCATATTTTATTATGCACACTAAAATGTTTTCCACACAGGCACTATCAAACATTTGAAGATTTTCATTTCCACTCAGGATTACCAACACTGGCTAGATTATACGTCCTACAATTTTCCAAACTGAGTTAAAACTTGATGTCAAAATTTCTGAGGTATATTTGTTGGATTATGAATAAATCAGTCTCCTTTCCAAATTGGATTGATGTTTTTAAGCCATGTGTCCTAGCTGGTGCACACTGTGCCTGTGTGTACATGAATCACCCTACATCCTTAACCCATTTTAAAACTTGAATATTTTGCCGGCGCCGTGGCTCAATAGGCTAATCCTCCACCTTGCGGCGCCGGCACACTGGGTTCTAGTCCCGGTTGGGGCGCCGGATTCTGTCCCGGTTGCCCCTCTTCCAGGCCAGCTCTCTGCTATGGCCAGGGAGTGTAGTGGAGGATGGCCCAGGTGCTTGGGCCCTGCACCCCATGGGAGACCAGGAAAAGCACCTGGATCCTGGCTCCTGCCATCGGATCAGCGCGGTGCGCCGGCTGCAGCGGCGGCCATTGGAGGGTGAACCAACGGCAAAAAGGAAGACGTTTCTCTCTGTCTCTCTCTCTCACTGTCCACTCTGCCTGTCAAAAATTAAAAAAAAAAAAAAAAAAAAAAAAAAAAACTTGAATATTTTTTAGTCTCAATTTCACACCTTATTTACCCATGCTAATGGTCATCCATTTTGACAGCCTGGGATCCTACAGCAATCCATAGCTGGTTTTGTTAGTTCAGTTATGCCAGGATTGTCTTTCACAGAAGGGGACGTCAGAGGGAGAGCTTTGGTGAGAAACTGACCGCAAGGCTGTGCCAGTTACTGGCTAAAGATTCTACACTCAGAGCTTCTACTCAGTGCACACACTTAGCACCACATTCATTCAGTTGAGTGCGCCTTTGAAAAATAACAGGAAATTCATTCTCTTTTTACAGCCCAACAGGGAAGGAGGGGTGTGTGTGGCAGGTGTTGTGGCACCACAGGGTAAGCCACCAATTGTCACACCTGTTTCCCGCATCAGAGTGCCTGTTCGAGTCCTGTGGACTCTGCTTCCCATCCTGCTTCCTGCTAATGTCATTTGGTAGATAGTGGATGACAACCCAAGTTTCTCTCTCTCTCTCTCTCTCTCTCTCTCTCTCTCTCTCTCATTCCTGTGTGTGTGCATCTTGCTCAGCCTTTGAAGTAGATGAAAATCAATAAAGTTTAAACATGATGAAAGGCCTTTTTTTAAAAGCCCAGTAGGATACTCTTTTTTGCCTTGAGTTAATTATTTTTCCATTCTGTTTATGCAGGTTCCATGTGAAAATATACAAACTCAGCAAAATACATCAAAGATGCTTAGAAAGAATGTGTGCGCTGATGACCTCTTGACACTTGAGTGCCTCATTTTGGTGTGACCTAGCTTGGTAACCCTGGATTCCAAAATAAATTTCCACATCTTTCAAGTTTGTTTAAAGTGCTGAATTCTAAGCTATTTACAATTTTCAGTAAAAAAGATTAAGCCTGCTATAAATGGTTCATTAGATGTATTTCCTGTGAAAATATTGAACACTATAAACTGCTTTCCAGATGATGAAAATATGTAATTATGAATGTTACCCATATTGATAATCATATAAAATTAGATGTAGATTAAGCTTATGAATCATTTTATTTTAGAATATTTGGTAGGTGTGAGTGTTGAGCTGAGAATTTTGATAGCAGTTATCTTAATTTGAAAATGACCTTTACGGCCGGTGCCGCAGCTCAATAGGCTAATCCTCCACCTAGTGACGCTGGCACGCCGGGTTCTAGTCCCGGTCGGGGCGCCGGATTCTTTCCCGGTTGCCCCTCTTCCAGGCCAGCTCTCTGCTGTGGCCAGGGAGTGCAGTGGAGGATGGCCCAAGTGCTTGGGCCCTGCACCCCATGGGAGACCAGGAGAAGCACCTGGCTCCTGCCTTCGGATCAGCGCGGTGCGCCGGCCGTGGCAACCATTGGAGGGTGAACCAACGGCAAAAGGAAGACCTTTCTCTCTGTCTCTCTCTCTCACTGTCCACTCTGCCTGTCAAAAAAAAAAAAAAAAAAAAAAAAAAAGAAAGCGAAAAAAAAGAAAAAAGAAAGAAAGAAAGAAAAAAGAAAATGACCTTTACAAAATACAGGTAGAGGTTGGAATGTTTTCTTGCGGGAGGCTTGGCTGGACTCTCATGATTGGCGCAGCAGAAGTTTTAGGAAAAGATCTCTGTTGGTTGATGCAATTTTCTTTTAAAAGATACTGAATATGCACAATGATTTAAGTTCTCAAAAGAAATTAATAAAACCTATTTTATGACTATATGGAGATATTTCTATTAGACTCAGTAAATTTATCTTATAAACTAGGTTTGAAGTAGTTCATAGGATCAACTGGTTTATAGAATGGAACTAGGTCATAGGACCACCTGATTCCCTGGAATAGGGTTCTCGCGAGGGTGCCCATGTTTTAGAAGACAGGTCCAATACTAAGTCATATTTTTTCAGCACGTATTTCATAGCAGCAGGATTGGTGTGTGCATTTTACTTCCAACATGAATGCAGACATAAGAGATGTTTTAACGCAAGTGCAAAGTGAGAAAAGGGACCGATATTTTTCTTATTATATCTTATAGTTTAAAATTCATTCTTTCTTCTGCAAAACAAAATAGGCCTCCTTGGATTTAATTTATGCAGAAAGCATTGACCCTAGGTTGTATCAATCAGTGGAGACAATTGATTGGGATCTGAATTTCTAATTTGAATTGCTGAGGATGGCTCTAATGAAAACAAGGCTGGAAAAGATCACTCTTCAGCTGTCGTTGTGTTGAGTCAGGAAATTGCTTCCATTGTTGTCCATCTTTGTTTGCTGATGCAGTATGAGAGAGCTCATTGCATCTGGAGGAACACGAAGTTTTAGTGTGACTGTAAGAGAGCAAACTGTCCCTGGTGTGTGTTCTTTGTGTGTGATTCAATTAGGAAGCAGAGCACCACGGAGGGGCAAGGCTTCAAGCCTGGTCCTGACACCAGCACTTCTCAAACTTTAATAGACTTAGCATCACCTGGGGAGTGGGGTGGAGGGTTAAGGCTGATAATCTTTGTTTCCAACAGCTTCCCTGCTGTGTCCACGCTGCTGGGTTGTGGACCCTGCTTTGAGCAGGGAGGCACTCAAAGCTCATTTTACTCTGGAATCAGACTTTACATCCTAACCCTTGCCCAACAGTCAACCTCAATAAATTAGACTACGCTTCTGCGGGTCACGATGAAGTCATTTTATAGGGTTGTTGTGAAGATCACCTGGCTAAGTACACAAAAACCCCTTCTGATAGATCCTGGCACATAGAAAAATCTTTTGAAGCCATTATTTTAGTATTTGTTTATTCCTAGTTGAGCAGTGATGTATTGTGATAAGGATACAGAAATCATCACCAGAAAATTCAGTTTGTTTAAATGCACAGACCAGAAATGCCCCGAGAGATGCCCCTTGTGTTAGTCTCACAGTTCAGATGAGTTAAGTGGCAGAGGAAACAGATTTGTTAGTCTGCTGGTACACATTCTGGTGCCTTGTGCCATCGCTCTATTGCTCCTGCAACTGATATTTTATCTACAAATGTCTCCAACGTTTTTGAGAAATTCACAGTTTAAGGCTAACATGTCATACAGTGATATTAAAACAAACAGTTCTGAAAGGCAAATTGTACACTTTGGCACTTTCAGAGTGGCACAAAAGCATTGACTTGGGCCCCTCTCTCAGCGCTTTCACCATTTGTCACAATGGTGACTTAGCTGTACCCTCAAAAGTCTGTGCTACACTTTTTCAATTGAATCATCTCTTGGTAAAATGGGTAACTGAAAAAATATATTTATATGTATCTGCATATGTAGGATGGTTGGGATATACATGTATATATCCCACGTGTGTGTATATATATATGTATGTATGTATATGTATATATATGTAGGATGGTAGGGAGTCAACTTTAACCCACTGCAGCCCGTGTGCTCATGGTCACTGCTGACAAGGCTTTTGCTGGACAGGAGTGAAGTGTGTATGGAGACAGGAAGTGAATGAGGAAGATCATCATCTGCAGCCGGAGGATGACGCTCTGGATTCTGGGCTGCATCGTGTCATTGCTAGAAAAATACAAAGAAGGACCATAAAGAATTAAAGACCTTTTGCCCCTTATCTCTCTTTTAAAAATTTTATTTAAATTATACAAGTTTTGTATATTTCATATATACAGATTTAGGAACATAGTGGACTCCACTCCCTACCACCTGCATTCTAACACCCCCCACCTTGGATTCCCAGTCTTAATTTTTACAGTGATCTGTTATCAGTATACTTAATGATCATATAGTTAACCCTGCTCTAAAGGAACACAGCAAATAGTATGAAGAGAAAGAAAACAAAACAAAATAAAAAAACTGAATAAAAGATTGTTTCTCAATGGAAAAGACAAGGGCTGTGAACAATCATCCATTCTCAAAGTGTCTGTTTTCTTCCAATACATTACACTTCAGGTATTCTATTAGTTGCATCAGATCAGGGAGAACATATGGTATTTGTCTTTTTCAGATTGGATTATTTCATTAAGTATAATGATTTCCAGTTGTGACCATCTTGCTGTAAAAGGGGTTTTGTTTGTTTGTTTTTTACAACTGAGTAGTACTCCATAGTGTGCATATACTATTTCTTTATCCAGTCAGTAGTTGATGGACATATGGGTTGATTCCATATCTTAGCTATTGTGAGTTGTGCTGCAATGAACATGGGGATACAACCAACTCTTTGATATACTGATTTCTTTTGATTTGGGTAAATTCCCAGGAGTGGCTGGATCAGGTGGGAAATCTGTATTCAGATTTCTGAGAAATCCCCATACTGTTGTCTTCCACAGTGGCTGCACCAGTTTGCATTCCCACCAGCAGTGGATCGCGGTATCTTTTTCCCCACATCCTTGCCAGCATTTGTCCGTTGTTGATGTTTGTATACGAGCCATTCTAATTGGAGTGAAGTGAAATCTCATAGTGGTTACGATTTGCATTTCCCTGACAGCTAGTGATCCTTTGCATTTTTCCAAGTGTCTGTTGGCCATTTGAACTTCCTCTCTTGAAAAATGCCTGTGTAAGTCCTTTGTCCATTTCTTTACTGGGTTGTTTGTTCTGTTGTTGCTGACTTTCTTGAGCTCTTTGTCAATTCTGGATGTTAACCCTTTATCAGCTGAGCAGTTTGCATAATTTCTCCCAGTCTGCCGGTCGCCTCTTCACTTTGCTGTTTCTTTTGCAGTGCAGAAGCTGTTCAGCTTGATGTGATCCCATTTGTCCATTTTGGTTTTGATTGCCTGTGCTTCTGGGGTCTTTTCCAAGAAGTCTTTGCCTATGCCAGTGTCTTGTAGAGTTTTCCCCGAGTTCTCTAATGCTTTGAAGATATTGGGTCATACATTTAGTTCTTGAACCCATTTTGACTGGATTTTTGTGTAGGGTGTAGGCAGAGGTCTAGCTGATAATGAAAACTGGTGTTTGATTTCCTAAGGATGTAGCTGCAGCTCTCTTTCTACCCCAGGCACTACAGAACGTTGGTAAAAATTAAAACGGGAGTAAAAATAATTGTCACGAGTGAGGAGCTGACAGTGTTTGGCACTGGAGGAGCCATGGGTGAGGATAAAACAAAGGCTGGTATCCAAGGAGCTCCCGGGCAGGGACAGAGCGCAAGCCTGTGCCCGCGGGGCTGGAATCCCAGGCACAATGGGGTGCACGCTATAACTAAAGCACGGGGGGTATCAGGAGAAGGGAGGGATCCCTTGCATGGATGCTCCTTGAAGAGGAGAATGAAACTTAAATATGCAGGAGGAAGGGGCTTGTTAGATAGGAGTATGAGAGGATCCCAGCTGGGCTAACAGTGACATGCAGTTGTGGCCTCCTTATACGCTGGTTATCTTAAGATGGAAGACAAGAGATTTTAGGGTCGGACCGTGAGGGACATCACTTGTGGTAAAGAACTTGGACTTTTCTTCTAATGGAAAGAGGAAGACCAGGATAGATTTCTCGTCAGAACTGTGCTTCCTAAGCCCGCCTTGATGAACTGGTGGGTCTGGGACGGAGATTAGTGAAAGCACAGGAGGGAGCCAGGATGTCTGTGGCTGGAGGCCTCTTCGTGCTTGATGATGTGTCGGAAGGCTGAGATTCAACACCCCGTAGCAGCTTCATAAATCTACTTGCAACCTCAGTGTCACATCGATTCACTGTGATTGCATCTCGTCCCCACTCGTGCCAGCACAGTGGCCACTGATGCTGCTCTTTGCTGTGTTTTGAGTCCAAAAAGTGTGACGTTGGCTCGCAGCTAAAGAAGTCGAAGGAATGTGGGCTTGGATACAGCACATTGTGTTTACGTGGTAACAACTGGAGTGGAAATTGTATCAACCAGGCAGCCCTGATGAGAGCCAGCAGGAATACTGAAAGTAAAGGAAACAGTGAAAAGATACAAGATTGAAGAGACCACTAGCACATCTGAAGGCAAACTATTTTGCTTGTGTTGCATCTTGGGCCTGTTAGTTACTTAAATCACAGAACCCTTCTGTTTTTTTGTTTTATGCCCAAAAAAGTTTGTTATAAATATAGGATCCGAGTGACTACAGTGAAACATTTATGCTTGGGCCAAAACCATTCCAGGGATATTTTGCAATTACTCATCAAAGCAGCTCTATTACACAGTTGTTATTAGCCTCACACCTGGAGATGAGGAAGCCAACCCAGAGAAATAAAGTGATTTTTCTAAGTTCCGTTGTGACGTGGTGAGGCGAGAGCCAGAACTGAGATCTGCTGGGTCTAATGCCACACCTCAGCTGTGTGCTGGTGTTGCCTAGAGTTTCATGAACGTATTTTATGTAGCAGAGCTGTTGCCAACAGTGACCCCAAAGTCAGAATACCCACGTTTATGCCCGAGTTCTGCTCTCTAACTCGCCTGCTGCGAACCTTGCCGAATCTCTGGTTTTGGATTTTATTGTAAAAAGGTGGTTGCTATTTGCCTTTGCTTGTTGCTGGAGTAACAGTAAAACTCAGTGCGAACTCACAATCTTCAAGCATTATGTAAATCATGCTGCAGATTCTGTTAAGTTTCACGTCCAAGTTCAGTGAATGTTTTATCAGCCATTTGTGAAGCTCATAGTTTGCTCCTGCTATGTTCTTGTTGGTTCTTGGGCTTCACTTGAGCCTGGATGTCTCTGTGTGTCTACATACACCTGATGCTTGTTTCGGGGCAGAAAGCCAACAGTAACTGATGCCTCTGCAGGGGTGGGGGCAGCGGGGGCTGGCAGGCATTTGAGTCTGAAGTCCCACAGACCTGGTTTGAGTTTTCACCTCAGACACCTGTGTGTATTTCGACAAATTATTTGACTTGAAGTATTTTCCTCCTTGCATATGAGGATTAAAACCTGCATTTAAATTTGTGTGAGGATCTTAGGGGTGTACAGTCAGCACCTGCTCACAGCCAGGGCCCTGTGAAGGAATGGAGGCTATTGTAGTCATTACAACCAGTTCTCTATGTAATGAAAGCTGCACACTAACAGGAGGAAGAAGACAGCCTTGTGCAAGGATATTTAATTTTCCTGTTGCAAATTTAGCAGTAATAATAGTAAAGTCGTCGGTCATCAGGGCCCAAAGTCACAGAGTCCACGCTCTAAGGTCATGTCTTTGACCCTGACTGTTGTACTCTGCTGGGGAACACAGAACTAAGCCCTGGCAGCAAAGTGTGCAGTGTGCTCCTGTGACTGCTGTCCGTGTCCCACAGCAATCTTCTATTCGGGTACACAAAGAATGAGATGTTTGGGATCATTTTATGTCAAATTCACATTGCACATTTGCATATGAATTTATAATCTAAAGCAGAGGTCATGCCCTCTAAAAGTAACGTGAAAGAAAATAGTTGACGGTACAGCTACACCCAAAGATAATCCTCCTCTGGCAGCTGTCCATCCAGGTTGTGAGAGTCATCATAGTGGGAGAGTCTGAGGTCAGACCCCCAGTTTCATCACAGCTTTTCTCTACCAGCTGTGTGGTGTTGGGAACTCTGTCTTTAGTTTTAGCTGCTTCATTTGATGCAAATAAAAAAGGACTAAGTGTTGACCATGAAGGTGTACAGATTAACAGATCATTTATGGACAGCATGAGTCATGGTGCCTGGCACACTGCATTGAGCCCCCAGAGATGCTCACCGTTCTTTGGCCACCATCCGTCGTGGTGTAGCCTGCAGGAAGTGCCCTAACAGGGTTGAGCCTGCTGTCTTACAGTTCAAGGCCATTGGTTCATTTGTGTTTGTGTTCTTTGGACCATCTTTCCAAAACAGAGAAACATTTATTCTGGTCATTTGAAATGTCTGGTTCTTTGACTACATACTAGTGACAATTTTTTCTCTGTCTGTAATGCTTCAGCCTGTTTTCAGTACCAAACTTAGACTATTTAACTAATGGAAACCAATTTACAAAAACCAGAATCAACTTGGATTCTGAAATGGATTCATAATTTTCCACCTCTGGTTCTTTGCTTCCCAGAGCCCATCCTTCCATGGGCAAATTTTGTCATCCTTGAAAATCCAGAGGCATAAATCTGTAAGCTGCTTTCACAATTTTGCCTCATTAAGCCTAATCCTTTTTTGGAATCACACTAAACTATTTGCTTCCATGATTTCTCTCGGGAGTTGTTTCCTTGGGCTAATTCGGCTTTATACAGAGGGGTATTTCTTTTTTATCCGGGCTGAGTTTCTTGCGTTTTAATGTTGCTGTGTGTTCCTAACGCGATGCAACATGTTCGTACCCTGTGTACCATACGTTCATTTGATTACGAGCCATGTGTGTGACTGAAGAGCATGTGTGCCTTTCTGTGTTGCCTGGCGATGTAGATATTTCATCAGGGTACTAGGAAGACATGTGAATCGGGCCTCAAAGGCTCATTTGTAAGTTTACTCTTTGGAAGATGGACTGGAACTGCCATAACTATGATTTAAGAAATAGTGGTGAGAATAGTGTTTAATGAAATCAAAGCCATCTGTGTGGGCTGCATGCTGTGTGTCAGGCGCCGTATCCTATCGGGGACACAGTCTCTGGCCTCACGAGCTCTATGTATTGATTATAAATAATGACAGTGGTCGCAATAACTCCCATTTCCTGAGAACATGTGCTAAGTACTGTGTGTTACACATTCTTCATCTGCTGTACCCCTCAAGTGTACAGGGAAGCAGATATTAGATATCGATGTTATATCATTTTATAAATTAGAGTCCAAGGCTTGCAGGTGCTTAGTCTCATGCTCCAAATCAGAAAGCCAGCAAGTGGCAGCGTGGTTACTGGAAGCCAGGCCAGACAGACTGCAGCATTCCTGTTCTGTCTGTTCATCTCGTGGTCTCACCTCCAAGCCCCAGTACTGGCCAGCAGGATACATGTGGGCTGAGCAGAGCCCCTGCTCACGACTTCTTCACTGGGGTCCCCCCACTCCAAGGAGTTAGTAGGGGCTTCTTCTTCCAAACCCAGACCTAACAGCAAGCCCTGCTGGCCTTGGGAGCAGCAGTGATGTTCAGCACAATTGCTGGTCAGAGGGAGTGCCAGGTGATAAGCTCACATCTCAGGTGAGTGCCCCCATAGACAGGTGGCTGAGGAGCCCCCGGGCCCCACACTATAATGGCTCCCCCTCTTACTGCATGTTCCATGCTAAGTTCATACTGCAGGAAGGAGATGATAAATGGGAAGGGATTGGGGGCCGGTGCTGTGGTGTAGTGGGTAAAGCCACTACCCGCAGCACCGGCATTCCGAATGGGCACTGGATCAAATCTTGGCTGCTCCACTTCTGAACCAGCTCCCTGCTACTGTTTCTGAGAAAGCAGTAGAAGATGGCCCCTGCACCCATGTGGGAGATCCCGAAGAAGCTACAGGCTCCTGGCTTCAAATCAGCCCAGCTCCAACCATTGCAGTCATTTGGGGAGTGAACCAGTGGATGGAAGACCTCTCTCTCTCTCTCTCTCTCTCTCTCTCACTCTCTCCTTCTCTTGCTGTAACTGTGCCTTTTAAATAAATAAACAAATCTCCTAAAAATGGGAAGAGAATTCAGGGAAGAAACAGCTAACTGCTGAAAGAAAGAAATGGACAGAAATGGTCCAAGAATATGTAGAAATCTCTCAGAGGAACAGCAACCATCTTAAATTAGGAAATTAGGTTACAACAAAAATCATCTAGAATAAAAAGGAGAATTTGTGTTATTCATTAGGAAGACATTTCTACTGAAAGTGAAATATGTATGTTTTTAAAATGTTGCTTCAAGGTCTAGGAATTCAAAGAGGACAGGTACCAGAGCTGTGAAGGAATGAGCTAAGCCGCCACTGGCTCATCAGTATCCCATAGGGTACCATTGCAAGCCCAGGCTACTCTGCTTCCAAGCCAGTTCCTTCCTGTTGGGAAAACAAGGGAAGGTGGCCCACGTCCTTGGGTTTCTGACACCCTCATTGGGCATGCAGATGGTTTTCCGAGCTCTTGGCTTCTGCCTGGCCCATATCCAGCCATTGAGTCTGGGGAATGAACCAACGAATGAAAGGTCTCCGTCTCTCTCTGTCTCTCCCTCTCTCTCTGTAACTCTGACTTGCAGATGAATAAGATATCATGCATGGATTTTCAGGGGTTACTTTTTTTTATGCACACATACATGATGGTGTGGGGAACGTTCTTTTGTGATTGAGAGGTAATTTTAATATCCATGCTGGAAGCCTCACAGCCTGCAAAGGACGGAAGAGTTCATGAGTAGATTGAAAGAGTTGGAAAAGCAAACCTTGATGTCTGCACACATTGTATTTTTGAACTTGTTTGAAAGGCTGACAGGGAAGGGAGGGAAGGAGGGAGGGAAAGGAGAGGAGAGAGAGAGAGAAAGAGAGAGAGAGAGAGAAAGAGAGAGAGAGAGAATTCCTATCAGCTTGGTCACTCCTCAGAAGTATACAACAGCTAGGGCTGGGACAGGCTGAATCCAGGAGCCCGCAACTTCATCCGTGTCTCCCACGTGTGTGCTTGGCCGTCGTCCGTTGCCTTCCCAAGGTGCACAGTAGCAGGAAGCTAGAATCGGAATTGGAAGAGTCAAGACTCAGGCCAGGCGCTCTGACACGGCTGCAGACGTCCCAAGAGGCAGCCTAACTGTTGGGCCAGATGCCCGTAGCATGCGTGCATACAATTCAAGTGGCAGAACGAATCTGAGTGGGGGGCAGGTGTGTGTGTGTGTGTGTGTGTGTGTGTGTTAGCTAATCCGAGGAAACGTTTATTTATCTCTACATTCCACAAACCCATGACTGTCATTAGGAATTGTCTGGATAATTAGCTGCAAAAAGTTGCATCATGATTAAAACATGAAATACAGAGGATGTTTATCAGAAAATTATCCAGATCTCTTTGAACTTAGAATTCCAGGACAGGGGAGTGCTTCGCAGCTCCCACCTGGGGGAAGCTCGGCTCTCTAATCATAATAAAAGTCTTCCTTCCTATGTTTGTGAAATACATGGATGTGGTTTCCACAAAGTAAGACGCTCCAGAAGCTGTACAAAGGGCAGAAATAAATGGTGTGCCTGTATATTTTAAATGATTTCAACTTTCTAAAAAAATTCAGATATGTTAGTAATGGCTGTAGACATTGCTTTTGTGTTATAATGCTTGGCATTAATCAAATATGAATAAACGATTGGAAAGGAAAGGTAAACAAGAGACCTTTAAACAAGCAGTTTGTTGAAGTTAAACATTTAAATTGAATAAATGTAAATTTGTTGCCAGAAAACTTAAGAGTCACAGGCTAATGAAACTGGGACAGTCTTGGAGATTATCGTAAGATGCTTCTTTCAATAAATGACATCTGAACAAGAGAAAGTAGGACTCACCCATAAAATGGAATTTGGCAAAACTCTGACGAGCTGCTAACCTGTTCAATGCAGCTGATTGTGTTTTCTACTATATCTTTTCTTTTATTTCCATGGTTATTCAATATAATCATCCTTTTAAAAAAGGCGTCTGTACTCATACAAAAGAAAATTCGGGGTCAGTAATTTTCTTACAAACTCAGTAGGGAAGTGCTGATGCGCATCTGCTTTGCTTTGCGGATTTTCCTGGTGTGTTTCAGAGCCTCGTGGTTTACGGGGTGAGGAGAATAACGGGTGCAGCGTGGGGGGGGTCTGCTCACGTACTCTGTGGGTGTTCTGTTCTCTGCACAGCAGGGATGAACTAGGCTGGGTCCCAGAGACCTTCTGATGGCAACCAGCCTCTGGAAGTGTCTTCTGAAAACCAGCAGGTGTAAAATCTGAGCTAGTCGTAAAATCTGAGCAATTCACAGTGATTCTGACTCACCAGGAAAATGAAGAGGGACTCCCTGTAAGTACAGTGACAGACTCACCTGCCCCTTGTCTGGGTAAGAGGAGCCTAAGGCAGTGGTGCGGTCAGGGAAGCACTTGTAGTATTTTATTAAAATAAAATCCTACGCTATGACATTTTATTGTTACAGAGTTAAAGACTATCAAACCACCTGCATCTCTGCCTCTCTCCTGTACTCGTGGAGCTCCTCCCTGCGGAGCGTAGTGGACAGTTTCAGTTTCACACCCTTTCATCCACTGTAACACCTCCCTTCCCCTGCACACTGTAGTTTAGATTTTTAAGATTCTTATTTATTTGAGAAGTACAGTTTCAGGCAGAGAGAAGGAGAGAGGGAGAGAGAGAGGGAGGGAGGGAGAGAGGGAGAGAGAGAGAGAGGTCTTCCATCTGCAAGTTCACTCTCTAAATGGCTGCTACAGCCGGAGCAGGGCAGATGTGAAGCCTGGAGCCAGGAGCTTCTTTCAGGTGTCCCACATGGGTGCAGGGGTCTAAGGACTTGGGCCATCTTCTTCTGCTTTCTCAGGTGCATTAACAGAGAGCTGGATCACAAGAGGAGCAGCTGGGACACGAACCAGCGCCATTATGGGATGCTGGCACGCAGTGGAGGCTTATTCCACTGCACTGCAGTGCCGGCTTCTGTAATTTAGTTTTTATGCATCAAATACACACACACATGTCGCTCCCCCTCTTTGTGGAGGAGCGACACTGAACCCTGCGCTGTTCTTTTGTCTGCTTGGCCCTTCCCGGGTTTGCTGCTGGTTCTTCCCAGGTTGGCTACCGACCCTTCCACCTCCGTGGAAGGGCGGTTCCCCCTGCCACATTCCCCACTTCCGCGGGGGAGCGGCACACCGCCGGCCGGCTCTCTTGGGGGCTGCACAGGTGTTCTTTCAGATGTTCCCCTTAGATGTTCCCCTTAGATGTTCCTCTTAGATGTTCCTGGTGCATGTTGTCTCTCTCCTCCTTTATAGTCCTCTTCCACCAATCCCAACTCTGCTACCCACACGCCGAGTACACTGCTCTCCTCCAATCAGGCGCAGGTCCTACAGTTTATTGGTTGAACTGGAGGCAGCTGTGTAGAAGCTGTTTCCTCCTCTCCCAGCGCCATATTGTGGGAGAGCAGATGCATAGAATAAGTCTTAATTCCAGTAACTCAGTCCAGTCCGGGTTGCTCCCCACACACACACACACCCCACACAAGCATACACACACCTTTTTCCTGCCTCTCTGTTTCAGGGCTGCAAACAACAGAGAGGCAGAGTTCTGGTGAGTTGTCCTTTGGGTTTATTGGATCAGATACAACCATGGAAACAAAGGTGGCCTGAGCTTTTCCTTGTGCAGCCTGTGACATGCTGGCAGGATGCTTCTCAGGAGTCAGCCATGTCCTGACACCTCCTCTCCTTGGTGTTTTTTTTGTTTTGTTTTGTTTTGTTTTGTTTTGTTTTGTTTGTTTGACAGGCAGAGTTAGACAGTGAGAGAGAGAGAGAGAGAGAGAGAGAAAGGTCTTCCTTCTGTTGGTTCACCCCGCAAATGGCCACCACAGCCAGTGCACCACGCTGATCCGATGGCAGGAGCCAGGTGCTTCTCCTGGTCTCCCATGGGGTGCAGGGCCCAAGCACTTGGGCCATCCTCCACTGCACTCCCTGGCCACAGCAGAGAGCTGGCCTGGAAGAGGGGCAACCGGGACAGAATCCGGCACCCCGACTGGGACTAGAACCCGGTGTGCCGGCGCCTCAGGCGGAGGATTAACCTAGTGAGCCACAGCGCTAGCGGACACCTCCTCTCCTTAGCTCAGGTCTCATGGGGAAATGTGACCCACAGATAGCCTGCCGCACTCCTGCACGTGTTTTTCAGCTGTGAATCACCCATCGGTGTTCAGAGAAGTGCATCCAGATCTATTACTTATTTTGAAATTAACCAGTTGGATGGTCTCAGGTCAGATGTTTATTTCTTACTCATAAAATAGCTAGAGAAGGGGGTTAGGGAGCTGAGAACAATACCTGTGTTCCTCAAACTTAAAAAAATCAATCCTTATTAATGAAAATCAGGAAAAAAAAAGAGCAGGCAGTGACTCTTATCTGCATGAAAGTCCTGATCAATGAGAGAGAAAAGGAGAAGTCTTTAATGAACTTGACGGCTCAATCAGCGTCCGGTTGGCTCCCTATGCTAAATGTATTGACTGATTGGGAAACAGGGTTAAGTGACAATAGCATGAAAACTCTGCTTAGCAGGAAGCCCACACTCTATATGGAGAAATCAAAAGAAGCCAGAGGGCAGGTTTCCCTGTGCACTTGCCCGTGGAGAAGGTCTTTGCTTGGCCTGCATCTGCCACGTCTCCCGTCTCCAGCCAGCCACTCTTGGTACAGCCAGATCTGCTTTCTTTGCCTTCCATTGACCAAACGAATTCCATTCCATGGGCCTCTTTCGGGGCTCAGCATCAAGACCCTAGTGAACAGGAGTGCTCACTTCAGTGATGAGTCAGACCAGGACTTGCCCTCCTGGGCAGGGCTGGTGACAGTCAGGGACACTGGCCAGGGGTGCTTCTGCACACTTCTGCTCCCTAATCTGGGGCTGGCATTGGGGTTGAGATGTTTGAATTGCAGCGCTGGCTCTTGAACGTATTCGGCCTGTGAACGTGGGTTGAACTGCACAATTATATCCTGTGTCTTTGTCTGTGTGCCCACAGGGTGGAAAGCCACACATGCAGGTACAGACGGGACCCCATGTTACCAAGGACTTTGTTCTCACCTGGAAGCCATGATGAACCACATTTCACTTGGTCATTAGTAAGTGTAGGGTGTTTCAGTGCTGTGGGGGAATTGGTTTGGAATAGGCCAGGAATACACCGTTATTTTCACATTTAAAATAATAGAATATGAACTCCTGTTATTCAAAACTGTGATGTCCCAGCCATTTCTAGGATTGGGCTAGATTCTAATAATATGGATGCCTGTGTTAGCAACTGAATTAAATGATAACCATGCATAATTCACCATTATAACATAGCTAATTAGGGTTTATGCTATGAATTAAAGAATTATTCAACATTAATAAATATAATGCTTAGAGACTGAGTCAATTGAAAACTGGTAATTTTATCACTAGCCCCATTACTGATTCTTATTTTCTCTATTTTTTCAGTTGATTTTATGAGTCATGTTTTTAGTATTATAGCCAAAGTATTTCAGAGAAAGCAATAGCTTTGCTATTCCTTTATGCTGTTTTTATTACTTATATCTGAGATTTATCAACTTATATTAACTTTCTTCCAGAAAAGGACTGAACAGTAGTTGTGAAGTTAGACAGCAATACTCTGTTCCTAACTTAAAAAATGCAGGTCTTCTCTTTAAAGTTATTTTTTATTTAAAAGGTGCAGATCACAGAGGGACAGAGAAAGAATCTTTCTTATGTAGGTTCACTCCTCAGATGACATCAGGACTGGGCAGCTCTGAAGCCAGGAGCCAGGAGCCAGGAACTCCATCTGGGTTTCCTACATGGGAGGCAGTAAAGCTTTAGTTTTAAAGATTTAATCCACATATGTATTATAAGAAATTGATTTCTTTATTGGGGTAGGGTAGGTCATGTTGAACAAGACAGGAAACCAATAATATAAAGAAATGATGTAATTTCACTACTTAAGTATTTGTAAATAAACAACTTGTAAATGAAAAAATACCTAGACAGAGTTGCAGGGTGCATTGTGAAAAACAGGTACACGGCAAATTAAGAAAAAGATGAAATATTCTGTAGAGAAAAGTGTGTAATTTATATTTGTGGCTCCTTAACAGAATAAAAAGGTTTAAATGTTAGTATGTATAGTAAAGATCCAACCTCATAGTTAACATCAATCAAAGTAGAGAATTTTTTCACCTCTCATATCGGCAACTATTTAAAGTTTTCGATGCTGTTCTGCATTGGCAAATATATTGGGATAACAGGATATGTTCAGTATTTCACTCAAAAAGCAAAGACACAAGTCCACCAAGTGCACTCCAGTATTATTTGTAATAGCAAAACAGCTAGAATATACTACATGTGCATTAGTCAGGAGGTAGCTAAAAAGTGTGTCTATACGGAGCTGTTAAGCTGTGTGTTTTGTTATCAGGAATATGGGACAAGCTCTACATAGACTGCTAGGTGTGGCTGACCAGTGGACAGAGGTGGATAATGTGTTGACCATGGAGGAACTGCATGGAGAATGGGGGTAGAAACAAAGAGGAGGTCATCAGTAGTTCACGTCAGAGCTGCTTGTATGCCTTCTCCCACCCTGTACAGTCAGGAGGGTTTTGTCAGTGATGGGATTCAGGATCTTTTCTGTTTCGCTCTCTGTAATATTCTTTGTTAGGCAGAATAAAAGTATTAAGAAAGTAAAAGTCAGCTTCTTTAAATATTTTTCCTGAACAGATTTTTGTATAAGCACTTTTTCCCTTAACTGTGCTCTAGGGTGACTTTCTAGATGTTTTAATATCAGAATTGTAAATTAAGCCATGTATTGGACAGCCGTAGCTTGAAGTGATATTACACTTGAAGTAGGATTTTATTTCTCCCCTCACCCTTCCAGATACCACGTACTCATGAATATTGTGTCACCATTCCCCATCCCCAAAGCACTGTGCACTTTGCTGGTCACTCTCGTTTAATGAAAAGCACCACGAGGTACACCTCCGATCGCGTCTGCCCCGTGTCAGCCTTGACCTTGGCTGGTGGCAGCTGAGAGGGGACAGCTCGTGGGTCCTCCCTCCCTCCTCTGGTGCTGGAGCAAGGCAGAACCATTAAGGGAGGGAAGCAAATCCTCGTCCCCAGGCTGAGCAGGAGGGCAAGGCCTTATCTCTTTGGGAGCCTGCGTGCTAGCGTCGTGTGAGGTTCTCAAGCCCACCCCATTCCTGCGGCTCAGGTCCTAGAACCTCACGCCTCGTTCCTCCAAGGGACAGCAGGCCTCAGCTTCAGGGCCAGGCGGTCCCACCTGGTCCTGCTCACCTCTTAAAGATGAGGACAGGGACTTCAGATGGTGCACAGAGCCCCTTAGCCTGGCTTTGGCGCAGGGTGAGAGAGAGCAGGTGCTGGTTCCTATTGTGTCCAATCCCAGTCCCATAAACAAAGATTACAACTCAGTTTTATTTTCCACTACATTTTCTCTACACATACCTAATCTACCCTCCCAAGCTGGCTACCTTTGTAAACTTCAGCAGGTCTTTGATGCTAAAGGTCTTCTAACTTACCCAGAATCTCTTTTGTTAGAGTTAAAATTTCTTGAGGATATTACCAAGTTGAAAAGGCTAATATTTATGCTGGGACTTTAAGGGGAGAAACGATAAGATAAAACATGGAAAAGATAAACTAGAGTGAGGTCCTGAAAAGCATCGTAGTCCATACAAACGAGCTTGGAATTTGCCCTCTCAGGAAGGAGAAGTTTCTGAAAATTACCTGGGGTCAGAGGGACAAGTCTTATCTCTCTCATTCACCCGGGCATCCTGGGGAAAGGCTGGGAGTGGGATGGAGCAGGAGGGGTGGCGATTCACAGCAGCAGACTCACCCAGAGGGGAGACTTTCTGAATCCAGCAAGGCCCCCAACACACCGCAGGTCCTCAGCAGGGCCTTAAAAGTTAACGAGGAAACCCAAGTCTGGGAGCCACAGACTTTGTCAGAAGGATTTAGGTACGACACAGGCGTTTTCCCTCAGTCGCGAGGCTGTCTGCTGAGTGCTTGGTTAGCTTGCACTTAGGGGCTACAGGGGGCTTTTATGAGCCTGTCTTTCCTCATAGGCAGGGCAGCACGAAGCTCATTCAACAGAGACAGGCAGGAAACAAGAGCAACTGGCAGGTACATCGCTCATCTCTTGCTGACCCAGGACAAACTCTTGAGTGAAATCGTGGGTACAATTGCCTGTGCTATTCATACAATTTTGTTCTATTTTTGTAGAAAGAGTAAAATTAATTGTGTAAAAGTTAATTATGTGATACAGTTCCAGCATAATCTCAAGAGAACATTTCAAAAGAGAAGTGGTAGATTACATCATGAATTGTAAACATACAATGAATACATTACTTTTCTACTGCCACCATTAACTATTACTACAAACTTGGTGGTTTAGAATAAGAAATCCTGGTGGGTGTATAGCCTGGTGATTGTGACACCTGTGTCCTGCATCGAAGGACCAGAATTGGATTCCTGACTGTGGCTCCTGGCTCAAGCTTCCAACACAGAGCCTGGCAGGCACCAAGTGATAAGTGAGGGTTCAAGTGACAGGGTCCCTGCTTCCTGGCTTCTAACCCTGGCTCATCCCTAGCTGTTGTGGGCACCTGTGAGGACCACCATGTAGGAGTGTTCTTGCTGGCTGTCCGTCTCTATTTCTGTCTCCCTGTCAGATAATTAATAATTGTTTTAACAACATCTACTAACAGGAATATAAAGTAGACGTTTACATGATGCTTAAGAAAGAAAATGCAATAGGATCTGTGAAATGATAGCATTTGAAGGAGACAAAAAATGAGTCAAGTTGCCAGTTTGGAAAGCCAAAAATAGTGTGATGCTTTATTTTAATAATGAGAACATTTCCATTTCCATGAATATTTGAGAGATGTTATTCCATCTGTATGGATAGGATACTTGGCTGTGCAGTTCCAGTGTAGTGTTATGGATCAAGGTCTACGTGCAAAGGGGAATTTGGAAGGCACCAGCCTGTGTGATAGTGAAAGCAGTGAGCATCAGTCAGGGTTTCTCTTGGCACCATTGGCGTTTCGGATAGCACAAGTGTTTGTTCTGGGGAGCTGTCCTGTAGCACTTTCTAGTTGTGACAAATAAAATGCTCTCCCCAGAGAGCAAAAATCTCCCCCTGAGAACCCAATACACACATGATACAATCAAAGGGAAGAGTCGGGCTGGAAATGGATCAGGATGGATAGGAATCTCCTGAGTTGCACTGATGGTTCCTGGATATCCAGAAACAGAATCATCTGGGAAGTACTGGGAGGAGATGCACTCAACACAGGGGAGGCCAGGGGAGCAGGCTCAGGTCCGGAGGGGAGACCTGGTTACGGAAGAGGCAGTTCAGGCAAGCAGTTGGAGGCATCCGTGGAAATGAGTTTGGGTTTTCTGTTGCTGCTCTAACAAAGGACTTCAAATGTGGCAGCTTAAAAGGGCACAACTTTGTTTTTTCTTGCAGTTGTAAAGATCAGAAATTCTGTACGGGTCCCACAGAACTGAGATCCGGAGTCAGCAGGGTTGTGTGTCTCTCTGGAGATTGGAGGGAAGAATTCATCTCCTGGCCCTTTGCTAGCTTCTAGAGGCTGCCCAGGCCTTGGTTTGTGGCCCCTTTCCCATTTCTCCAAAACCGGCCACTTCACATCAGCCTGATGCTTCTGAGTCATTGACTCTGTTTCTGGCTGCAGCCGGGATTACAATGGTAATCCCTTGTAATCTCCGACTATGAGGAGTCACATGACCAGACTGGGCTCTTCCGGAAAATGCAGGATAACCAGTCCGTCTCGTATCTCTTCATGTGATTCCACCTGCAGAGCCCCTCTGCTACCTGCTGTAGTATCTTCACAACTCTGGGATTAGGACATGGACATTGTGGGTGGATTATGGTAACCACCATAATGAATAAAGGAAACACATTTAGATGCAGCAACAGAAACATCACAGCTCAGCTCACTGAGAGATTCTCAGAGAAATAGTGGAGGCAAGAAAGATCACAGTGGGTTTAAGAAAGTATAGCAACCAAGGCACAGGAACCAGAGTTTAAGTTTACAGAGAAATGCATGTAAGATCTAGAGAATGTGCTACCTTGCTTTGTTCGTTTGCCACACTTGAACGTATACGCTAGTGACCTTTGTCCTTCTCTCTTTCTCTTGTTCCCTCCCTGTGGGGAGCAACTCGGACTAGACTAAGTTACTGGAATTAAGACTTATCCTATGCATCTGCTCTCCCACAATATGGCGCTGGGAGGGGAGTAAACAGCTTCTACGCAGCTGCCTCCAGTTCGACCAGTAACCTGCAGGAGCTGATCCTGCTCCTGATTGGAGGAGAGCAGCGCACTCGGCGTGTGGGTAGCAGAGTTGGGATTGGTGGAAGAGGACTATAAAGGAGGAGAGAGACAACATGCACCAGGAATACCTGAGGAACATCTGAGCAGCCCCCGAGAGAGCCGGCTGGCGATGTGCTGCTCCCCTGCGGAAGTGGGGAAAGTGGCAGGGGGAACCGCCCTTCCACGGAGGTGGAGGGACAGCAGCCAACCCAGGAAGAACCAGCAGCAAACCCGGGGAGGGCCGAGCAGACAAAAGAACAGCGCAGGGTCCTGTGTCGTTCCTCTGCGAAGAGGGGGAGCGACACCTCCCTTTTGCTTTTTTCCTTTACAAAGATGCAGACAGCTTGGATGCAGGTAGTTGCAAGGCTCTTGGGAATGTCTATCCTCAAGTCCAACCTCTCCCCTGCCTTTGTAGAACAAACTGCTCTCCTGAGTTTCATACCCAAACGTACATCGTCTTTGGTGTGGTTGTAAAGGTTTTCAAGGTGTCCCATTCCCCCTGTGCCCTTCTGCAGTTTTCATTCTGTGAGCAAAATGGCAGCTCCAGAGTTCTGTCTGTAGTATGAGTTTGCAGGCCACGGAACCCCACACTCTCCATTTGAGATCTACTGTCAACAGACTGTGCCGGGCTTGTCGGACACAAAACTCAAGTGAGCAAACTTTTTTTGAGAAATGTGGGGTGCCGGTGATTATCTCAGTAATGCACATAGAGATCAAAAGTGAGACTTTTATTTCTGTGATTTTTTTTTCACATGATTAGGTCATTTTCTCCATATGGATTGTGGTAAAGCACTGAATCGACAGTTCTCACAGGGGTTCCTGGAGGGCAGCATTTCAGTGCAGGGTTTCCGGATCCCATTCTGTGGCACAACATGGTCTTGGGTCTGTGTCTCATATTCAGCGGTACAGGAGGAGTGAGAGTGCCAATTTTGGGCAGAAAAAAAAAGGCAGTGACAAAGACATTTCTCACAATGTAAATTGGTAAATTCCTTATCTTGGATATCAATTTTTATAAGAGGACAGCACAGGAGATGAAGCGTATTTGCACATAAAAAGTCAGATCTACCTGAGGATGGTGCTTGAGAGAGAGGAGTTAATATGCTGAGAATATCACCTCCGAGAGCCTCCCCCAGCAGGTGTCCCTCTGGGCATCGTGGGCCAGAGAAGAAAGACACATCTGAGGTAAACTGTGAGCCACCAGGCAGCCGAGCTGTTAAAAAACACGCCCCCACACCCCCGGCGACTAAGGGCAAGGTCTCCTTCTGCTACTCTGTGGAGAGAATGCAAGGAGGGCAATGCAGCACTCTCCAGAGTGCACAGCCTTGTGGCCCTGTGCTCAGGAAAAGTGCTCCCTTGTGACACAGGAGAACCGAGGGAGGGAGAAGGTCGGTGCCTTAGCCTCGGGCACAGCCACTGCACTGTGGGTGGAGCTGGGGCTTCCCAGGGAGAGGCTCCTGGGATAGGGCCCTCAAAGCTCACCGCAGGATGGGCAGAGCCCCTGGGGCGGGCAGGCGGGCAGGCGGGCAGGCGGAAGGGGTGGTAGCTGTTTCTGGAAAGGAGACGGGCAGCTGTGTCCCCAGGTGACTTCGCTACTTCGCACCTGTTTCCTCTGATGGTGGTGAAAGGAGTAAGGAGAGTGGGCGGCTGGTGTAGGCACCCACACCCTCCACTCCCCGTGGCTGCCTTCTCCTCCCCGAGGTGGGGGCGTGGACAAGCACGCCCCGCATTGTATCATCAGCCTTCCTTGACTTGTGGATTTGTCCTCCAACACAATTAGATTTATGCTGCTGGGTGAGCTGAATTCCTTCTTCCAAGTAGGGATAAAGAACTTAGGCTCCTTCCTTTAATCAGCATCTATGGGGAACTTTGCAAGTGTCTGGCACCGTGCAAGATGGATTTATGGAAAAACCAGAGACAGGAGGCGTTGGCATTTTAGCTGTGGCCCTCTGGAACTTCTCAGTTGCTGTGAATTTTCCTAAGAAGGGGCCAGGGTAAGAGCCTGGCTCTCCCCCATTTCCCATCACCTACAGGGTTCTAACGAGCGTCCAGTTATGAAGTGAGGGGACAAGGGCCGTGTGGGGAGAGGTCATATGTGATGTTGTAGTGGGTCATTCTCTCGCTTAACCTGGGCACCTCATGCCTTTTTATCTAAATCTAGAGGGTACTTTGGAAACTTTTTGAAGGCCGATTTTTCTTCCTTTTTTATATTGATTTGTTTATAGCACTGCCAAGAGCGTTGATTTATCCTCTCACCTATGGTCGGAGCAGCCCAGTTCTGTGTTGAACATGGGCCATTTCAGGTCATCCATCATAACAGTGCCAATGTTCTATAAGCCCTTTCCTGACTGTGTTTTCTTAACTCGAAAGCAACCACTTTGAGGCGCGACCCCTGCACCTGGTGTGTCAAGATTGAATAACTAATTGAATACACAGTGATTGCACTCCTCCACCTGAGACAGCATTGATAATCAAACTGGGGCCTGCTCACACAGCAAGGCCTATAAATTACCTTAGTAGTTCATCAGTCTGAGCTCTGACAGGGTGGGTGGGGGTGCAGTAGGCAGAGAGAAAAGAAAAAAAAGAAAACCTGTTAGCAAAATTAGACCCCTCCACGTTTGTATCCTACCAGTGAACATCATAGGCACAGTGAATCTGTGTTAGGAAGTGGAATAAACATAGCCTTCTATTAAAAGCCCTAGCGCGTAGAAGGAAAACAAAGTACTCATTTGAACACATTTTATTTAACAATGAAGCTCTAAATCTCCATTTCATTTTCACTGTCATAGGAACTACTTATTTTTAAGTACAATAGGTATTGAACAAAATACGTGCTGTGAACATGATAAGGATGGGGTAATCTAACAAGTAGGAGGCTCAAAGTCCATTCCCAGAGACACAGGCTCTGGCAAGATGAGTGTGCAGGCGGTTTAGTTAGGGGACATCTCGTGGAGGGTATGAGGCTGGGTCATGACGAGGAACAAGTTGGGTTCTTCCACAGCGATTTCAAAGCCTGCACTGCTACCCTTGGATTGTCTAAAGTTGGGGTGGGAGCCTGAACCCTTGGTCAAACATGGGATGCAGGCTGCTCCAAGGACGGAAGCAACGTTGGCCTAGGAAGCTGTTTCCAATCGTGGAGAGGGCTGGGGTGCAGAGGGCTTAGTTGACAGCATCCCCACCACTGCGGTTCATGGTGTCAGGTAAGGGACACCTATCACAACCCAGAACAGACATGCATACGGCTCAGCAACAAAAAAAGAAAAGGTTAGTAGTTAATTGTTGTTTTTATCCAAGAGTAAATGCTTGTGAAAATCCTTCCCCACTCCACTGGATTCCTGATTGTTTGGCTTCTTTAGAGGCACTTGGTGAGGCAAGGTGTGGCAAATCCACTAAGCAATGAATTTTGCCTGAGGAAGGTAACTACCAGGCAGGGAGGACTTCAGTGAAAATTTTAAGGACAAAGGGCACAGCCTCAGAAAATGGGCAGCCCTAGGAGTCATCACTTTCTCCAGGTTTTGCTGCTGGTGTTCAGGGAATACTCTAGAAAGAGGAGACTGTGGTGAGTTGCTATAGATGACGAAGGCTGGCTTGCAGATTGAAATGTGCCCTTGTTCCCCCCCAAATGCATCTGCAGAAGCCCAAACCTCCAAGGTAACTGCATGTGGAGAGAGCGCCCATGTGACGGCAATCAAGGGTAGATGGAGTCATTAAGGTTAAAGGAGCTGCCGTGGGCCTGGTGCTCTTACAGGGAGAGGAGGGGACGCCGAGTGTTCTCTTTCCGTTGCTGTCTCTCTAGCCACACCAAGTGTGAAGACACAGAAGACTGCCACCACGAGAGGTGCTGCCCCAGAAACTGAGTCAGCTGGCTCCCTGGCGTTGGATTTCCAGCTCCCAGAACTGTAAGCAAGTCCATTTCTGTCACAGGAGCGATCCGTTGTGGTTTGGGATGCAGCCCGAGAAGGTCAACGGTGCAGGTTCCTTGGTTAGCGCGTGTAGGGGCCGTCAGCCCAATGCCCAGGCTCTATTTAAACTGGGCTTGGTTAAGTTAAAAAAAGTTAGTAAATACAGGACAAGTGACTGGAATTTGAATCACTAACATAGATTCTTCCACACGGAAGCAACTGGTGCTTATGTTTGGTTATGGGAAACGAAACTTTCCCAGAATCCTGAGTTGGTGGGGGCTGGTGGGCAGTTGGGACTTCAGCTGTGGAGAGCAGCCTGCACCTAGGCACTCGCGCCGTCCTGGACTGGGTGGCAGCCACCCTGTGCGCTGTGGGGTGTGGAGCAGCATCCTGGACGGTGCTCACAGGACGACAGTAGCAGCCCCCACCCGCCGTGAGGACGACTGGACGTGTCTCCAACGTGGCCATGTCCCCCAGTTGGTGGGGTGAATTGCTCCCTACCGGTTTCTGTCAGTAATCGGGAATGTTAGCACCTGTGCTGTCGAGGTGAGCCTAGAGAGGAATTGCATCTTGGTAATGGCATTCACTAAAAACAATGATGATTTCATTTTTGCCTTTTTTTTTTTTTTTTTTGGTGGTGGACAATGGTTTCCTTTGTTCCTCTATGAACCTGTCCCTCACTGTGTAGTTGCCTCTAAGTCAAAGTCAAGGTAGTTAGCTATGCAGAGAAACAGCGTAATTCATAAAAATGGAAATTGAGTGTCCAAAAACCAAAAAGTACAATGGAAGAAATAGCTGACTGTTCAATGTAAACTTCAGGATATTTTTGAAGTATTTCTGCGGTGGTTCATCACTTGGAATACCTAATAGTTAGATTCTTAATGGGAAAGATGATGATCCAGTTTTTCTTGGGCTCTTGGTAAGAACTCAGCCATTCCATTCTGGATTTTTAATAGAAGTTGAATGCTATGCATGTATTAGTAGTCATTTTGTTATTTGCTAAATATGTGAATTGAAGAAAATGCAATTCAACGTTACCTGTCTCTAAGCCGGGTGACATTATCGTATTGCATGAGATGCTAATACAATATAATGTTAGATGGTAAAATGAATGTTTCTGATTGTGCTAATATTTTTTCCTTTCAGAGACATTTACATTTTTAATACTAGCTGAGATTTATTAAGCAGAAACATCGCATTGCCTTTCAGATGCTTAGAATACAATCCTTGTGCCAGATTTATCTGTTCCCACAGCTGTGTGTTTGTAAATGTCAGAGCAAGACATGTTGTGTTAGATGGGAATCTATTATCATTCATGAAAATAAGTTGCATTTGAATAGTTATGAGAAAGGGACAGAAAGCAACTAAAGAAAATTCATGATTAAATTCTTCTAGAACCTAAAGAAATAATAGACTTTATATTGCCTAGTCTCTATGAAAACTTTGCTTTCAAATTCTTTATCTTTCTTGGCCTAGTGCCAGCTTTACAAACTCCAAGTTTTCAAGAGCTTTCCTTTTACCAAATGGAAATGTTAAATGTCTTTGTTGCAGGGAATTGTATGGAGGGAGCTTTTAACCTAGAAGTCAAGACGCTGGATGGGATACCTGTATCCCACATGGGGATACTTGGGTTGGGTTTCTGGCTCCTGACTCCAGCTTCTTCATAATGCAGATTCTAGGGAGCTGTGATGATGGCTCAGGTCATAGTTTCCCTGCCGTCCATGTGGAAGACCTGAATCGAGTTCCAGGCCCAGCCCTGGCTGTTGCATGCGTTTGGGAAATGCCAGCAGGTGGGAGGTCACGCTTTCTTCTCTCTGCTTTTCAAATGAATAAATAAATATTTTTTAATTTAAAGTGTTTGCAGAAAATGGATATACTGTGGTGCAAAAGTTGTTGAAATCCTTGCATGCAAGTTGTCTTCAAAATGTTCAGGAAAATGAGTCATGAAGAAAAGTGAGCGTGGATTTCCCATTCTGTGGTCAAGATCATGCCTTCCCTTCCGTGAATGGCTTCAGTCCCCAGCTCCTGCATTTCAGGATTGTTCTTTTTTTTTTTTTTTTTTTTTTTTTTTTTATGCAGGCATAAAATGGCTGCAACATGGCCGTCTCTCAGGTACTTCTGTGCAGTGAGGCCATCCTTGTTGTCTTGTGATCTTTTTGTCTTTGGACAAAGGCATTCTCTGGCTTTGATCTAGGCCATCTTGTAAAATGTTTCTATAGGGAACACTCTTAGAAGACTGAGTTAGTACTCCCAGAGTCAAGGGCGATTTGCTTACTATTCGGTATAAAAAGGATGACTGTCTGAGATAAAGACCTTTTGAGGTGTGTCTCCCAGCGTTCATGAAAGTGCTGCTCTGTCCTTGGGCTTGGCAAACGAGTGACAGTGCTGGTTTTCTGGCTGTGAAATAATAACTTATTTCTGTGAATAATAAGTAATTCTTTGTCTCTGACCCAGAAATCTTGTGCTGCTCTCTATGAAACCAGGACAGCCAAACTTGATAGTATTTATGATGAATAATGAGTAAGGGTTGATGGTACCGCAGTTGTGTTTGTTTCTCAGGATCACTATTTGTTTTCCTAACAGCCGATTGGCATAGTAGCTGCTGGTGCAGGTCTTTGGATTCACTTGATTTCTCAGGTTGTAGATTTATTGCTCTGTCTTTGGATAGAGCAATCATCTTTGCAGACTAAATGTTGGCTTAGTTGATGTCTGAGGCAGAAATACCATCTCTTTTTGGTCAGATTAGATGGCTATGTGTTTGCAGTGTGTTTCTAATGCTATATCCTCCTCCTGCCCCTCCCTCCCCCATTCTCCCTCAGCATCATCATGTGATACACTTAATAGCCAATATGTTTAGTGACTTACTTACGCTGAGCAAGGCTTTAAATAATTGGCTTATGCTAAGTTGTTTGGTTCTCGTTAAAACTCTTTGATGTGTAGCCATTATTAACTCTAGAGAAAAGCAGGCAGATTGTTACTTGTAGTTACACAATTAGTGAAGCTATGTACAGGTGAGGAGACTTCAGAGCTTGTAGTTTTAACCATGATGTTGTGCCAGGTGTCTGATCTTAACTGATCAACTAATAAAGAGAATATGAGCTGAATTCTGTTTTGCTTCTCTGCCAATCCTCAGTAGAAGCAAGCACTATTAACACTTGTGTGTACACCCTTAGGTTTTTATCAGAATCAACACATTGAAGGAATCGTAGGCATTTTCTTCAATAAATAGGATCATGAGTTTTATATAATTTAGCAATTTAGATTGGGAATATGTATTCATGTCCAGGAGCATATATCTGCCTAATATTTAAGTGTTGAAGAGTGACCCAAAAGTCAATGTACCGTAACTTACCGAGTCATTCATCAATTGATTCAAATTCTGCTACTAAACCATAAAGGCCCACATGAAGTAAGGCCTCTTCATGGCTTAGAATTGTTCTGTGAATGAGACATGTGCATCTGTTGGATCTAGCTGAAGGGATTCGTAGACTGTATTTGGCTGCCCTTTGCCAGATGTTTTTCTTTGCCACAGATAGATGAAAACAAGAAATATGAATGCCCATTGACTGGGAAAATGTACACAGGCTTTTTCTTGATGTGTCACCTGCTGAGACTGGAAAGGTCATTCTCAGCCTGGTGTCCTAGGTACCAATCACCATCTTAAAAGTGCGCATCGGAGGGGCTGCTTGCTGGCTGCACTTCAGAAGCAGGTGTGCGTGGGTTGATCGTGTTGCCCCTGTCGGGTTCTTCACCTGGGAACTTCTCTCTTGCCTCCAGTCTACCTTCACAAACGCCTCCTGTGAGTACTGTCCTTGGCCACTTGGATCTTCTGTTTGCAAAGGGTTAACCGGCATGACAGACAACAAAGGTCCTCCTGGGGGACCTTGAGCAAGGGATCTCAACCTCTCCATCGTTTCTTCTGTTCCTGGCTACCATACCTTGGTGCCATTTTAGGGAGGAACTTACTTGGGGCTTCTCAGAGCTCCTTAATATTCTTGGCTAAAAGGTTTTCTAATAAATGAAGTAGTGTTAACCTAGAAATTCGAATGAGAATTAAGCGCCAGGGATAATGAACCCGGAGAACTTCTAGGGAGCTTATTTTCATATGAAAATATTAGATCACAGATGAAGGTCTTCTATCAGCCCAGAGGTTGCATAGAGGGTTGTGAGGATTTGATAGCGAGGCTTGGTGCTCCCAAGCTTAGCAGTCTCAGCCAAAGACGTATGTGTTCAAGAGGAGCCGTAACACAGAGCTTAGTGTTTCCTATGGCAGTTTGGTGGATGATGTAAATGAATCCTGAAGCAAACTTTCTGCTAATTTCAGAAAATAGAGAGCATGTCTTAAGCAATCTATTCAAAGACCTTTTTTTCTTTAAGCTGATAGCAGGGGGTGGCAGGCAGATTTGTTTCAAAACAAGCTGAACATTTCCTTAGTATTTGTGCTTAAGCTCCAACAATAATAGAAAATTAAATTTCCATAGTGGCACCAGCGTCTTCAACAGGAGGGTTCCTCTCCCTCACCAGAGAGGATTCAAGCATGAGAAAAACATGGAGTTGAAAGGTAATGAGATCTTTGGTTTGAACAGAACGTTGTACAGCCCACTAAGACTTCCATGATACTCTGTCATTTGAGAATGCTAACTGTGTTCTATTCAGAGCAGTTCAGGTTGTCTGCTCTACTGTTCTCCAGTGTGATTCTGCCCTTGCCCGTCTGTTACGTGAATATAGTGGTACTGTTTGGGAACAGCAACTGACAAACTAATGGAAAATATAATTGCAGTCTTTCACAGCAGACTTTGAAATCTTTGTAAAGGATGGGGGTTCACTACATGCAATTTAGCTCTGTCAGTACCCTGAGATTGAAGAACTTAACCTAGTGGGTACTGTATAACAACATTCTTGGTTCCATTAGCAACTGTGTTATAAGAGAATGACCGTGGTCCAGTTTTTCCGCCAATTTAGACAGTTGCAGGTTTCTGCACTGTTGGTGGGTTTGTGTCAATGCAGGCAGTGTGTTGGTCAAGGGGCAGAGAGGGACTTGGATTCTTGGATTGATTTCTTTCTAATGTGTTATCTTTCAGATGTCAATTCTACTCTTTTTCTTGAAGAAACAGTCACCAGTAGGCAAGTCTTACAGGTGCTTAGACAGAAATTTGAGGGGGGGTCAAGTTGCCTGCTTGGAGATTTTAAGATTATCCGAGCAATAGATGTCAAGGTGTAAATGTCACCATGTCGCCACTCGCGTTAGTGCTGAAGCAGTGCCCAACCTCAACTTTAACAGTGATTGTGAAATTTTCCTCATTTCTACAAATCATGGCAGTTTCTCATGTGGCTGGGTAGAGCATTCCAGCTACACACGTTCGCAAATTCTGGATTCTGTGTTCAGTTTTCCTGTACATGAATGGTCCACTGAATGGCGAGTGTTTGGTTGTGTTAATCTCCCAGGTAAGATACTGAAATCAAGTGGGAATATCATTGTCCACCTTCTGTATTAAGAAGAAACTGCTGGCTACATTAAAACAGAGGTTTGTAGACAGCAGTATAGATACAGATGTAGATTGAGATAAGCAATGTCTATTTTGCTAAATGTTTTGATGAATCATTATCCCTATACATGGACAAAAAAAAATGTGTTCTTAAAATTAGGTCAAGGCAGCCCTCTGAAAAGTGCTCACCCTGTCCTATGTCTCTTCTGTAATCTCACTGTGCAATCCTTGGGTTGTACCCCAGTGGCAGGGGCAAGAGGATCATGGCAGGAAAAAATCTAAGCAAAGCCCTATTCCATACACAGGGTGGGGGTGCCCTCTTAAAAGCCCACAAATTCAGCTCTCCGCAAGCTTCAGCCAGCACCTGGACACTCCACGTGGAGCAACAACGCATCCTATGGAAGAGCCAGCAATGGGGTGGGGCACTGGCTGGAGAATGTAGGAGACATTGGAAGGTTTGTCTGTTTAGTTGAAAGATTAAACAGCTTTAAAAGGAGCAGGACTGAGCCTCCATTATAACGGGTTGAGATCATGACTGGACAACAACTGAGAGCTAGAATGTCAAAAATTGGTTAAGTAAACCCATTGTCAATGGGTTTGATAGACTGGCACAAGTTCGACAATATCAGGTGTTTTTTTTTTTTTTTCCAGCTTTACTTGAAGTTGATTTTGAGAATAAACTAGTTAAAAATTGAAAGGTGGTGAGGAGGAGGAGGACTGAGAAATGCATTTAATATTACTTTTTCTCTGGTCTCTACTGCAGCTAGAAAAATATGAGTTCTTAGAGCTGAGAATGTTGGTACTGGTTAAAGTTTCTGCGGTATGTGTTACTTTCATTGTCCTTTAAACTGCTTTGTTTCTGTTTTTGTTAATAGTAGCACACTTGGGATGCTTGAATCTCATATCAGAGTGCCTGGGTTCCTGTCCTTCGTTTTCTGGCCCAACTTCATGCTGATCTACACCCTGAGAGGTAGTGAATGATGACTTACATGTTTGGGTACCTGCCACACATGTGAGACACTCAGATTGAGTTATTGGCTCCTGGCTTCGGTCATGCCCATATGTGGGTGTTGCAGGCATTTGGGCAGTAAACGAGGACATAGGATCGCTCTTTGTCTCTCTCTCTCTACCTTTCAAACATATATTTAAAAATTAATTAAAAATGAATTGCCACACAGAAGCTTACAGATACTTTAAAAGCACATTCACTTATTTTTTTGTTAGCTTTTTTTTTTTTTTGAGGCAGAGGAGAGAGACAGCTTCTACATGCTTGCTCATTCCCCAAATGGCCATGGTAGCTGGGAATGAGCCAGGGTCTAGCCAGAACAAAATCAGGAGCTGGAAAATCAACCCAAGTCTTACACCTGGGTAGCAGGAGTGCAGTGACTTGGACCCTCCCATGGTATCCATTATCAGGAAATGGAGCCAGGAACTGAACCCAGGCACTCTGGTGTGGGACATAGATGTTTTAATCAGCACCTTAACTGCTAGGCAAAGCGCCAACCATTGCTTTTTCTTGTATCATGAATTTTAGATTGTGTTCTTTAATTCTCTATACACCTAGGGAATCTGAATTTTCCACTTTGAGTCTGTTTGCATCTAACTCGCCCTCAGGTCTCCTTAACTAGTACTGTCTTTAGCGTTGGAGACTGACCAGAATGCTAAGGATATTTATGACCTGCATATGGTGGATGACATTGATAAAGTTGACACTGAGAACCATTTCCTGGTAGTTTTGGTGGCAGTGTTTCCTCTACCCTAGGTATAGAGAGGATGGCGTGATTGCCTGAGGATTTCACGTTTGCAGAGACTCGTGCATTTGGCTGGAGGGGCGCTGGGATCTCGGGGTGTGCTCATCCTAGTCCACATTAACTCACAGTGCAGGGAGGTTCATGGTGCTGATCTCAAGTGCATCAGGAATTCAGAGGAGCTGAGATTTGTTCTGTTACTTCTACTCAGCTAAGAATTTGGGCAGCTGAGCTGTGGCTGTCGGAGCCTGGCGAGTGAGGGGAGTCTGTCGGCTGCAGTCATGTTGAGACCTTGCAGGCACTGCCATGAGGCGAATGGTGGAGCCAGGTCACGTGGTTTTATCATTAGAGTAGCTGGAGCTGGTAGATGAGCGAGATATTAGTTAAACAACAAAGTAGGTTGTGATTTGGAATTGAGTGTAAGGGACAGATTAGGTATAGAGCTATTTTTAGGACAACTTAGATTTCTTGAAGTTGAGCTCTAGTGTTTGTTCCAAAATAGATAATTTTTTCATGGTTCTATGTTCAAGTTACTACATTAGGGTTTTATTGCAGATGCTGTTGAGTTGTACAAATCCAGTGCTTTTCCCATCTGGGCTAAACTTCATTTCCCAACCTCTGCTGCTGTGAAATGAGCCCCCACGGCTCAGCTCTGTCACTGGGTTAGCCAGGATATCGAGAACAAAATGCAAGGGTTATTACAACAGTTGTAGTCTTTTATCTTAGTAATTTATAAAAATAGTGGGTTTATTTTAGTGTTAGATTTTTAAGAATAATTTTTAAAATACTTGACAAAAAATTGTATATATTCATGAAGTACATTGTGGTATGTCCCATCAGGACAACCATACAACCATATCTATCTCAAACATTTCTGACTTCATTATGGTAGAAACCTTAAATCCTTTCTTTTAGCTTTTTTTTCTTTTTAAAGAAAAACATATGGATCCAATCATTAACGTCATCCTGATGTGGTACATTGGGACACTGGAACTTGTAATTTCTATCCATAACTTAGTGTTAATAATCAACCTTTCCCTCTCATTCTTTCCCTTCTATTTTCTCTGGTCTTTGGCCACCACCATAATACTCTCAACTTCTGCTTGATCATTATAAAACAAACTTTAGGTAAGTAAATAGAAGGAGGTGGGAAAAGCACTAAATAGGCCTCTTTTGAGTGTGTGTTGTCTGTGCCAAATGCACCCTGGGAAGTTGTGGCCATCCTGTGCCTTCTCTGCATTGATGAAGAAAAGGCAAGTCCCGGGTGAGAGTCCCACCAGAGACAAAGCCACGCACGCACAGCCTGCAGAGTCTCGTCTCCAGCAAAACACCTCCCACCTGCGGCAAGTGCAGGGGACCCCAGCCAGTGCCTTCTCTGCACCACCCACCTGTCTGTGCACAGAGAGCGTCGCAGTCCTCATGGCCAGGGAGTTCTTCCTTCTACTGGCATCGCCTCAAATGTCGAACAGGGTTTTCCTTTCAGAAAAGCAGTTCTATGGGTATGAGAAAAAAGGAGACTACAATTTGTGAGCAAGTAGCACAGGGGTGCCTCTAGTTGCCTTGGACTTGAAGAAGAAGAGTTGCTTCAAGCCAAGCAGTAGTTAGTCTGAGTGTTGTTAACAGGGCTGTTTTTCAGTAGCCTCTTTGCCCATTAAAGTTAATTTGCTCTCCCAGTGTGTTCAAATGTCCTCAACAGATGATTGTGCAATAGGGTGAAATGCATCTGGGTATGAACTCTTGTATTACCTAGAGTTAAAGGACATCCAGCTGAGGGATTTGACTGGTTGAAGGAGGAGATGACAACAGTCATCCATACGTCTGCACTGGTAGAATTCCAAGAACTTCATTCACAGCTGAGGGAGGTCATTGATCTTTGGGGAAAGGGTGGGTGTAGGTGGACAGCAGTTAGGAAGAATATAGAAAATGTCCTCCTTGCCTTGTACATCTTTATAACTCTGGGCATTCTTTGTGTTAAATAAACTCCTCACTACAGTGGATGAAGCCATTCTCTTCTCATGGGTGCAGGATGAAGAATGTGGCTCTGGGGTCTGGGGCAAGAGTCGGATTGCTGAGCTCAGTTGAGTGAACATCCCACCTCTGCCTATGCAGTCAGACACTTAGCCCAAAATCGCCCTGCTTCTCGTGCCTGCTGTCCTCAGCATTTCAACTGAATTTGGCTTACTTGCACCCGCTCTGAGTGCTGAACAGACTTGTGATTGCCTTCAATCAGAATAAATGAGGAGGTTACTGTGGCACAACAAATAAATTGCCGGCTAAGTCCTGTCATAATAATAGTTTTCATTTTTCTAACAGATTGGCTTGGGAGATCTTGCAGAGTTTGCAAATATGGTTTCCCCTGTTTTGCGGGTAGGAAAACAGAGTGCCTGGCAGTGGCCTAGGATTGCAGATCTTGGGGACTGCAGCCGAAAACACAGAAGTCACATTTTGGAAATTTGGACTGCGTTCATTAGAGCAGGATGATGATAACATGAGCAGGATGCACATCTCCCTGCTCTTCAGCAGGGGCGGATCGGCTAGTTCTGCTAAAATACTTGGCAAAGAGTTGAATGTTTCCAGCCTGAGACTCTCTGAAAACATTCAGAAAATGCAGAATGTGAATCCCAAAACTACAATAGCAGAGGGTCGTATGCTAACTGCCATCTCCAAGGAAAGGCTGGAGACAAATGTGCCGCTTTGAATAAACAGTTATTGTTATGCAGTGCAGTTCATCTGTCAAAACACCACAGGGCTCTGCTTGATTAAATATTCTGATACCATTAGCAGAGTGATGTGATTGGCTGGCCTGAGCAGATAGCAGCTCTGTGGGCAGCATGGCGGTCGTGAACAATGACCGTGGAGACGGGACCAGGGAGCTGCGAATGGAGCCAGACATGGCGGGGAGGGGGGCGCAGACCCGTCGGGGATTCCTGGGGGAACATGCTCCTTACACTGTGGTCTGGCAGTCCTTCAGAAATGTGTACCTCCTAGATGATCGTTTGTTAGGCTGCTTTGAAAGGACACTTCTGTTTGAGATGCAAAGACATAGGGGACAGTTAATACATCATTACCAAAAGTATCCCTCAGACAGAGTGAGAGCTTCCTAAAAGGTAATCACGTGGGAGTTACCAGACCCTCCCCATCTCCTCCTGTTGGAGAAATTTAGGGTAAAAGCAAAAAACCACTAAAAGCGTGTTGGATGAAAATCCGTCATCAGTCCTTGTAGAGATTAGGGTCTGTGTTCCTTTAACTTGAATCTGGGCAGGATTGGTGACTGTCGTGACCAAGAAAATATTCCTAAATGATGTCACTTTACAGACACTAGAGAGCAAGACAGAGTCTATGTTTCTTGTCTTTGAACCCATATTTTTGCAACCCATCTGTTAGGAAACCCACATCCTGTTATACAGGGGTACCTGTGTAGGGACCTGGATGTGGGCTCCAGCGAAGTGGGGCCCCAGGAGGTAATGCTCAAGATCACAGCTAGGAGCCAGCAAGCTGTCTTTGCCGGCATCCCTTGGCCGTAGTCCAGTTACCACGGTTTTTCGGCACAGAGCAGAGAGAAACTGTCTCTGCAGAGCCCTGTCCACATGGGAGACCTTAAAGAAAAACTGTCTTTCAAACAGAACCGAGACAAAGATCTTCCATCTGCTGGTTCACTCCTCAAATGCCAGCGATAGCTGGGGTGGAGCCAGGCCAAAACCAGGATCTAAAGAACCAATCAAGGTGTCCCATGTGCGTGGCAGGGACTTAATTTCTTGAACCATCACCTGCCACCTCCCAGGATGCACATTAGCAGGAAGCTGGAATCCCAAGCTGAGTGGGGACTCAAACTTGAGCAGCCCAGTGAAGGGCACTACATCCAACACCAACCCACATTGTAGACTTTGGATCCAAAGAATTGAGTGCGTTCGCACTGAGGAACCAAGCATTGGGACGCTTTGTTATGACAATGATAAATAATTGCAGTGCTCATCCACAGTGAAAGAGACCGCAATAAACTGATACATTGTCTTCCTTCATAGTTTCGATTTCTTGATTTAAGATCTTTTCCTGCATAACGTACTCGACTGCGATTTTTTTTTTTTTTTTAAATCTCTAAGTCAATGGCCTGGAGCCCCTGTTCATTACTTAATTCTTAACATGTTAGCATTCTAATGTTGCTGCAGTTTATGTACAAGTAGACTTGAAGGTCATGGAAAAGTAGAATCAAAGCCTACATGTAGCTGGTGACAAAACGTTTGAAATTGATGCATAGCTTTTTTTGAACATGCATTTTCAGGGAACTTTTTTTTTCAACTTTTATGTAATAAATATAAATGTCTGAAGTACAACTTTTGGATTATAGCGGCTTCCCCCGCCATAACCTCCTTCCCACCCGCAACCATACCACCTCCCACTCCCTCTCCCATCCCATTCTTCATCATGATTCATTTTTAATTATTTTAATATACAGAGGATCAACTTAGTATATACTAAGTAATGATTTCAACAGTTTGTACCCACACAGACACACAAAGTATAAAGTGCTGTTTGAAGACTAGTTTTACTGTTAATTCGCATAGCACAACATACTAAGGACAGAGATCCTACATGGGGAGTAAGTGTACAGTGACTCCTGTTGTTGATCTGACAATTGACGCTCTTGTTTATGGCCTCAGTAATCACCCAGGGCTCTTGCCATGAGCTGCCAAGGCTATGGAAGCCTCTTGAGTTCACCAACTCAGATCTTATTTAGACAAGGCCATATTCAGATAAGATCAGTGAACTTTTTAAAGACCCCTCATGTTCTCCACGTAGTGTCCTGAGGGGAAGAGATGGAACTCACAGCCTGCTTCTTCATGGTCTCAGAGAACAAGGGCAACACAGGCATCTCTCAGGCACCCGAGGCTTTACTTGTGCTGCTGTGTGTGTGTGTGTGTGTGTGTGTTGAGAGTTTGTATAGGATGCAGTATGTCTCACTGGAAAAACTGGCAGCACAGCCACTAGTGCCATGAGTGGAGCGTCGGTGAGTGGAGAGCACTCAGCCCTACACTTGTTACTTGTGCTTTGCCTTCTCCCTCCCCCGCCCCACTTCCAAGATCTCTCCTTTCCTCTGTTCTTTTCTCAGCACCTGCATTTGTGGCCTACACTTGACCTTCCTGTAACTCGCACACCTGCGCACTGAGAGCTTTAGACTGGTCCCCAGGGACCCCATCCACACTGCACCTGAGGGGCCACTTACAGGCCCTGGGTATTCGGCGTTGAGTCATCCCTTCCTTCCTAAAATACTGCATCTACCTCGATGGTGCAGCCAATTTCCTTTTCATTGCCCTATATGAGGATCTTCAGTGGTCGCTGTGCTTGGTTTGGGCATAAGGTCTCTTAAACATTCTGCTCCCCGGAGCTCTTTTCCTACCGACTGTGCTGTGGCTGTGACTTTGCACAAGTGCCATTCAACTTCCTTTTCTAAGCTGTCACTGGAAAACCCCAGCTCCAGTTAAGGCTGATAGGATAAATGCCAGAGGGCTGGATGGGCAGACTCTTTGTCTCTGACGTGCTGGGCAAGCCTCAAGCTGTGACCACACTGAAAGTGAGACCAAAATCATTTGAACTTGAATGAAACAGATCTTGAGAGCCCTACCTGCCACTTTCGTAGAGCACCACTTATTTTGATTGGAAATCTTTTGAGCTTGGAACCTTCTGTCGCTCTACGACACCGCTCCTGACTGCATTTTGCTGAGTGACAGCACGTGGGTCGTCACATGTTTCTTGGCCTTGTTGACCTGCCTGAAGTCATTCCTTCCTGATGTGGAACTGTTGGTTTGTGGGCCACGCTAGAACCCTGTAGTGATCCAAGCCTGCTCCCCTCACATTGCCCTTGATCTCCAGTTGGAATGTGCAGTCTGCTTGCAGTGCAGATCACCCAGCTGTGACTAATTGTGGAGTGTGTTCAGATCTTTAAAAAGTAAGCGTATGTTTATTTTTTTTCCCGATTTGGATAGTTCCAGTTCAAGTGGTGGCAAGCTAAAATACATCTCCCAAGACTGATTTTTTGTTTACTCTTAAGGCTCAGGGTTTGGGATCAATGTTTTTAACCAATTCTAGTTACACTCCAGTGCAATAACAAAGCCCAAGCAAAGGCTAGAAACAACAAAGATTACACTTACTAATTTATTTATTTCATAACTGTTCTTATAAACAATACATTGGGCAAAGTCTCAAATCTGAGTTCTAACTTTGATTTGTAATAACTATATACGGTAACACAGAAAAGTTCAACAGAAAAACGTTTCATACATCATTCCTCTTAATTACACAAAATATTACCAAAAATGTGAAAGGAAAAGTGTGTATATCTCTAATGTGTTAAGGGGACGCACTGTTAATTTCCTGTAGTTAGATTCTCTAACAGGGTGCAGTTTCCAGCATGCAACAGTGCAATGAATAGCTGTGGAGGGGCAGGAATGTGTATAAGGAACAACATATTTTCACGTCATGAAATCTCTCATACCAAACAAAGCATATTGTCCCTGAAATCAACAACCATTTCCTTGTTGGTTGCCATCTCATTAGTTCCCCATTGCAAATAAGTGCAGATGAGAAGAATCTTGGGGGCCAGTGCCGTGGCGCACTAGGTTAATCCTCTGCCTGCAGCGCCAGCATCCCATATGGGCGCCGGGTTCTAGTCCCAGTTGCTCCTCTTCCAGTCCAGCTCTCTGCTGTGGCCAGGGAGTGCAGTGGAGGATGGCCCAAGTGCTTGGCCCCTGCACCCCATGGGAGACCAGGAAGAAGCACCTGGCTCTTGGCTTCAGATCAGCACAGTGCCGGCGGTAGCGGCCATTTGGGGAGTGAACCAATGGAAAGAAGACCTTTCTCTCTGTCTCTCTCTAACTGTAGCTCTACCTGTCAAATAAGTGTAAAAAAAAAACTTAAAGCCAATATTCTTCTTTATAAACTTTGTAAGTTGTCAAATTGATTTCAGAAGGATTGTAATTCAGCACTAACAGAGGAACCCGATATTTGCCCCAGTGATTATTAAATGTTCTAAGAGTCACATAGAAACCATTTTGCAGAGATTTTGCTAACTCTGAGGTCAACTTATTGTTGGTAAGATTTCTATTTTTCCTGTGCTAAAATTATTGCCCCCTCAACTTAATGAGTTCTTATATTTTATTTCCTCTTACAGTACCTTGTTTATTTCCTACCATGATCTGTAGATGTATAGCATGTTTTTATATTACTTTAATACTTACCATCCCCAGCTTCAGTGTGATAAGAAAAATTCATGTTGTCTGTATCTGATATTCTATATAATAACTGGATACATTGGTTACATGTTCATGTTACTGTATAAGCAAACAATGTGTAATGTGGTTGTTCCCTTTAGAACTTCTTTAGTTTGCATTTTATAAAACAAATAGTTGAAGCACAGTGACAACATTTACATGACTTGGACAGATGATAACTGTTTCATGCTTCAGTCATGAGTCAGAACTTAATTTTGAGTAGGATCTAGGTTCAGGTGAGAATGTGTGGGCAGATAAAATTTTGCATGGCCAAGTTAATGTCATGACAGTGTATTGTAAATTTCATGCTTTGGGCAGAAATTATGCTTCAACTGTTGTCTAATATAATTCAGTTTTAAAAATGCCCTCCAATGTGTTAATATAGAGTTAGTTTGATGGCTGTCTATCTGAAAACTATCAGAAAGTGTGTTATGGGACCTTGATCTGAGAGCGCTTTTCATTAACAATGATTAAATGATATAGCATTATAGCTCAGTTAGGATAGACACTGATCATATGTAATATTTTTGAATTTGCAATGAAGAGTGAGGCATTTACTGTTTACCTTGTGTAGATACTGTGTGAATTATATATAAAATTGTATCATCTTCATCAGCTTCTTTTGTTACAGGTCCTGTGAAAACTAGCTAGGATGTTTGATACAGAAACTGAAGCTCAGAGGGGTTCTGTTACTACCTGAAGGTTACAAGGCTGTAGCAGGTGTCTGAGTCGCTTCTATACACTTACAGCAATACGTGCATCATCTAGGTTGGTGTTCTCTTAATGTTTTATTGGCACATATGAACTGCTAGGTTATCCTGGGCAGGGACTGGATGATGGTGTGGGTATCCAGAAGAACCACATGTAGAGATACTCAACCTAGTTTTAACTATTTTGGGGGCATTTTTCATGATATCTTAGTTTTTGAATTACTTATGTAATATAGATTACTAAGGTTTTTTTCATTCATCTGGTAAATAGCCTTAGATGAGAGAGAAAATACCGGTGGAAAGTAAGAAAAATACTTAGATATTTATATAAATATATATGGTTTGGTCTGGTAGTGGTGGTCAGAATCCAGGTTTATAAATTTCTTTTACTCTTTGGCTAAAAGTGGAGATATTGACTGTAAGTTTGCTAAATTTTTAACGTTCACGCTTGACTTAAGGTTAACTGCAGAAATGATACAATGTATAACTTCTCACCCAGTAGAGGCAAAAAAAAAAAGGCAATAAAGTAAGCTCAATCAATACAATGGAGTGCAGGAAATTAGAAAAGGCAATCAGAGAGCAAGCGAAGTAAGAAGAAAGAACCAGAAAGTTCAAAGTGAATCCAAGTATGTCAGTAATCTACATTATCCATCAAGATTGCTAAGAAAGAAAAGAAGATGAGAGTTATGATACGGGTGGTGCTCTGCCCGCCAAGGGTCTTTGCAGAAATCCTGGAGCTGTAGAAACCCACACCACCATCTGGGCACTGGGAAACCAAATGATAGGTCATTTGAGTCTACAAACTCCAGGCAGAATCTCATGGGTTGAATGTTGTTAAGATTTCTCTTTTCACCGTGGTAAAATCCCTGTCACTTCACTTTGAGTTTTTTTCTAATTAAGCCCTCTTGCAAAGCCTTGTTCTTTTCCTGTAAAAAATATGCAGTTGTACATCACCGGTTTGTGTCTGACTTTCTGTCTTTATCACAAGTGGGTATCTGTGCCATGGCAGAGGCTGCCTCCATTGTATTCTCCAGTGTGTCCCATGTCTGTCTGGTCGCCTGACACGGAGGGATCATGAACATACTCTTCCTGAGCCAGCCAGTGAAGACAGCTGACCGGCTGAGATAATTTTCACCCTGTGCCATAAAGTAAGCCATCCAAATCCGATGCCAGTGTTAAATGTCTGAGGAATTCCATAAGAGCCGTCGAGGTCTTTGTAATCGCCTTGTAGACGATCAGTGATTCTACACAAGTACTCATCCCATTCCTTCCAGTGTCGTGTCTGGAGTGTTTCCCACACTTGTCAAGAGGAAACAGAGGGTGTATGCGTTTGGAGAACCATATGCGTGACGAGCTTGGTTCAGTTGCTTGTGTGTAAGTCTGTTTGAATAGCAGTAGAAGAAATTCCTGGGAGTTGTTCCCTTGGATTAGAGTTAGCCTAATGGTACTTCTCAGTCAGTGAGGGCATATTTATTGTGTTTGTTTGTTTAACAGCTGTACTTCCTTAAGGCAAGGACCATTATCCTCATAGATATGTATATGTGTTCTTACACCCCATCAAGGCTGCTATTTGTCCCAGCACAGCACGGAAGACACACACTAGCTAATGCTTTGAAAGTGAAATCAAGGAGACTCTATCTGCTTATCATCTGCTTAGAATTTTGAGAGATCCAAGGGTGGCATTAACTTTTCTTAAATAAGGGAGTCCCCCCCGGGGGGGATCTTGGTGTGGATCCCTCCCCTCCAATGTCAGATGAAGATACTGCAGAAAAATATTCTAGAGGAAATAATATACCTTTGAAACCAATTGAAATAATGTTTTGCAAAATAAGCCCTATTAGCTAATGAGTATTTCACAGTTAAAAGCTGACAGCTCTTTTGTTCTGTATTGCTTTCCAGGAATCAGAGAGTGTCTGTACACAGAATAAGTATGACTAAATCAAATTTGCTGTGTGTATAAAATTTGTCTGAAAATACACCTAGTACCAGAGTTGAATAGGAAAATATTTGAATCACAGTATTTTATTATTAAATACAGAACATAATAAGACAGAAACAGAAAATGACATCTCTTCTTGATGAGCAGGAAACAGAAGTTTTTAAAATTGGTGTAGGCATGGATTCCAATTCAGAGCTGTTGGAACTGAAGTTTGAGTTAACCTGACAAGGGCAGGTGTTGCGCTAGTAATTAAGATGTGAGATAAGATGCCTGGATCCCACATCATGCTACCTGGGTTTGATAACCTGCTTCAGCTCTTGGTTACATCTTCAAGCTAATGGAGACGCTGATGCTGTTAGGAGATGGCTCCCATGCTTGGGTTCCCGCCTCTCTGTATGTGAGACCTGGTTTGAACTCCATGCTCCCTGGTTCAATCTTTATAGACCTCCCTGGCCATTTAGCACATTAGAGAATTAAAGCAACAGATGGGACCTATCTATCTCTCTGGCTCAAATAAAAATGAAAAAAGTCAACCAGATAAATAAAACTCTATCGTTGATTGCTTCTTCATTAGCAAACAATGTTAGTTTTTGCATGGTAGTGCTCTGATTTACAATTATTGCTATATGTAATGGAATATCTCTTAATTATAGCGTTAATTTAGTTTTGCTTTGTGTGGCTATTGGGAAGATCCCAGAGTACTTGTGATAATAGTGACTGTAGGGGAAGGGAACAAGTTGAGAAGGGAGGCTTTTCTCTTCAAATTCAGAATAGTTGATGGATTCTGTTAGCACTCTCGGGGGTGGGCTGGAGGAGTCAGCTGGACCCCTGCATGCAAAAGGGATGAAAGGGAAGGAATATTGTCATGCAATATGAATCTATTTCATTCTGTAACTCTTGAACCCAACATTGCAGGGAGAAATCATGCATCATTTGCGAATGTTAACAGAATTCGCTCGATAGAAATGGGTACTGGGGGGCAGGTGTGCCCTAGTGCAGCAGCGAAGCCAGCACGCTGGATGCCAATGTGCCATGCTGGAGAGTCTGGACTCAAGTCCTGGTTTTGTGCACTAGTTTACTTTCAGCACATATCCTGGGGGCTTGCAGGTGGTTGCTCAAGTATGTGAGTCCCTAGTGCCTAGGTAGAAGGCCAGAGTAGAGTTCTGGGCTCCTGACGTTGGCCTGGCCCTGCTCTGTCACAGTCATTGAAGAATGGATGAGCAGATGGGAGATCTCTGCCCCCAGCACTGTAATGTAATTTTTTATGGTTTGCATTTATTTTAGGGTTTGCATTGAGTCTGTTCTAGGATGATACATAGGTCTCATGGGCATTTAAAGATTTTCTGAAAATGAAGTGGTATAAAAAGAAGTATGCTTGATTGAATGAACTAGGCAAGGAATATTTTAATTTAGACTTTCAGTAGGGCTTAAGACTGTTGTGTTTAAAGAAGAGTTGGCCTCTGACACAAAAGGCAAGAGACTTTTAAAAAAGAACTGGAGTGACCAGAAGGACATCAGGAGGAACGTGGGTCAATAACATTAGCCCACCTGCGTTTGCAAACCGGCCCAGAGTCTGGGAGCTGGGGCCCTATTTGTCTCCATGGTTATATTATAAAAGGATGACTGCCAGTTCCTTGGCAAGGACATTTCTGGGTGATAGGAGATCGAGAGCTCCGAGGAAGAGAAATGATGTAGAACTCAGTTTACTGTAAAGGAAGGGAGTTCAGAAACCCACAGCTGGGAAGCAGCCTGCCCTGTGTTTTGCCATCTGGGGAATACTGGTGCTGTGTTGGGCAGGGGACATGGCATACGGGGTGCTGAAGCTAACATCTCACTAACATGTAGCCAGTGACTTGGACAGATTCACAGTCTGCATAGGTCTTCATGAGTCCATATTTTCTCAATCACGTACAAAACTTTACTAAATCTGGTAGCATGTTCATAGCATTCACCCAAGAAAACTTTACTTTTGATTGATTAGTTGAGGTGAAGTAGATTGCGATATTTCTTGCAGCAACTCAAGTCTCTGCCAAGGGAAATAATAGCAATATTTGATGCAGTAATTTTGAATTTTAATTTCCATGAGTATTTGGAGTGACACAGAATTAAAATATACAATTGGACTTAATAGCATCTATATACTTCTTGATTTTAAGATCTAAAAAAAAAAATATTGTTTGAAAAGCAGAGTGACAGATGAGAGAGGCAGAAACAGACACAGATAATGAGGGATGGGAGAGATGAAGTACTGGTTCATTCCTCAAACACTTGGGACAGTGCTACAGCTAGAGCTGGGCAGGCTAACACCAAGAGCCAAGAACTCCATCTGGGTCTCCCTCGTGGGCGGCAGGGACCTAAGCACTTCACTTGTCATCAGATGCCTCACGTTCACATTAGCAGGAAGATGGACAGTTAGTGGAGGGACTTAAACCAGAACCCAACGTGGAATGCAGTGCAGCAAGGGGTGGTTCACCCTGCTATGCTGCATTACCTGCCTCAAGACTTACTCTTAAAACATTTTTTGCAGGCCAGTGCCACAGCTCAATAGGCTAATCCTCCACCTTGCGGCGCCGGCACACCGGGTTCTAGTTCCGGTCGGGGCGCTGGATTCTGTCCCGGTTGCTCCTCTTCCAGTCCAGCTCTCTGCTGTGGCCCAGGAAGGCAGTGGAGGATGGCTCAGGTCCTTGGGCCCCGCACCGCATGGGAGACCAGGAGGAAGCACCTGGCTCCTGGCTTCGGCTCGGCGCAGCGCGCCGACTGTAACAGCCATTTGGGGGGTGAACCAGTGGAAAAGGAAGACCTTTCTCTCTGTCTCTCTCACTGTATAACTCTGCCTGTCAAAAACCAACAACAACAAAAAAACATTTTGCTAGCTCTGAAATTGCCTTGTTAGTAATAAGCCACAGCATCTCAAGATTTAAGGACAACCTCCCGCTCTTCTTGTCTTTGCTCGACTGTATCCCTGCCCCCTTTGTTGCTGATATGCTCAGCTCTGACCAGATTAAATCACCCCAAGTGAGTTTGTTTTGTTTTGCTTTTAAACTCTGAAACGCTAATGGCTGGCGTCTATCACCAGGCTTTCTGATTTAATTGGCTTATGGCAGGCCGGGGGCCCTTCCATTTCCAGAAGCTTCCAGATGATCTTAATGTGCACCGCAGAGTGAGTAACAGTAGTCTAGGTAGCGCAGAGCACACAGAGCACCACACAAAATACAAGTCTCTGAGTCGTGCGATCTCAGTGCAGAGATGGCCAACTCTCCCCAGAGGCTTTGATGGTTTAAGTTGAGGCCCTGCGCTCACTGGTGCAGGCATCTGTGTCGGCTCAGCTTGTACTGACGGGTGTTCCTCAGGAAGTGTTGCTGTTCCCAGCAGGGGAAGGGCAGGAGCTGGCCGCGGCGTGTCAGTTGCTCTCCCTCCAGCTCCGTCTTGGGACCTCCATGACCCTTCCCCCTGTTAGTGCTGGTCAGTGTGGATGTGGGTTCACCTCCAGGGTGTCTCCCTGAGACTCTGCCTCCAGAACAGCTCCTGGGCCTGGGCCGGCTTCCTGTGGTCCTTGTGGTCCTTGCTCTTGCCAGCTGCAGGACTGGATCCATCCTCTCGACCACATTGATAGCAAACTAACAAAACCCTGCCACAGATCTCTCCCTCTCTCCTTCCCTCCCTCCCTCCCTCTCTCCTTCCCTCCCTCTCTCCTTCCCTCTCTCCTTCCCTCCCTCCCCCTCTCTCTCCTTCCCTCCCTCTCTCCCTCCCTCTCTCCCCCCCTCTCTCCCCCTCTCCCCCTCCCTCTCTTCCTCCTCCCCTCCCTCTCTTCCTCCTCCCCTCCCTCTCTCCCCCTCCCTCCCTCTCTCCCCCTCCCTCCCTCTCCCCCCCTCTCCCCTTCTCTTCCTCCATCCCTTCCTCCCTTCCTCTCTCTGTCTTGCTTCTCATAGTCATCTTTCTCTTAAAGAGTAAAATCGATTGATATAAAATCTCCTTCCCAGCAAATGACTAAAAATGAATGAACATAATTTGGGGGGTTTTGTTTGTTTTTGTTTTATTTTCTATTTATTTGCTAGTAGTAACAAGTAGAGAACAAAAGAACTGGATGTCATTCACCAAGGCTTGCAGGTCTAAAGCCGAGTGTTGTGTGAAGTGTAACTGCAACAGCAGTGTTCTTTCCAGTCATCTAACGTCTCCTGGGAGTTAGAGATGACCAGGTAAGCGTCCCAGCTTTGGTCTTACTCTCTGGGCTAATATATCAACCCCATGTGACCTCTGAAATCCCTTTTGCCTTATGCACCTGTCTTCCATCTTACTCTGCCACACGCAGAGGAGGGCAGGCAGGTCTGGCACTGTGGACATTTGTCTTGGGCCTGGGCAGCTAGATAGTTCATCTTGGCCAAACCCATCAGAATGGAAGTTCTAGTATCATTGTTTTTGCACAGAGTCGGAAAAGGTTGCTGGAGCTGATCTCACACACAGTGGAAAATCAGCTGTTCACTGACACGGCTGTCACACAGTGATGTTTGCTGCCAGGCTGCAGGGCCCATCACTCAAGGCCCCTTTGTCTGGGATGATTCTCTGTGCCAGTTTTTCCTTCTCCTGCCCTTCTCAGTCACTGCTGTCAAACCTCATGTTGTCTATTGATGGTGAACTTTGGTTAATGATGTATGAGAAGTTCATTTCTGAACAGCTAGAAGATATTTCCATAAACAGAATGTATAAAACGTCAGTGAGGCATGAGTGATGAGTTTGGTTCCATTGCAAAAATACCTTCTCATAAGTAAATGAAGCATCCAAAATGCACGTAGCCTCAAAGTCCTCTTCTTTGCATCAGTTTGTTCTCTTTGTAAGAGCTGTTGAGCTTTCAGACCCCTCAGTGGCAGAAAGGTTAAAGTAGGGTGCTGGGAAGGTGCTCCAGGGACTGAATTGGGCGCACAGTCTCGTTGCCTCCTAATGAGATGCCCCATACAGGATGGGGTAAGGAAAGGTTTTCACACTAGTATGGAGTATGTGCTTTATCAACACAACCTATACGTGTGTTGCAGCTGATAAAGTATCTACAAAGGAAACATAATTATCATCTTATCTGTCTCGAATAGTGTCCGTTAGAATATATAAGCTGAATTCCCAGAGAACAGTGATGCTGATACCCTGGGTGCCTGAGCCGCTGTTGTGTCCAGCAGAGCACTTGTGCCTGCGCTCAGACTCTGCAGGGTGCAGAGATACAGAAGTGCCAGCGATGAGAAGCAGATGAGCTACCTGGCACTTCTCGCCCGCGTGCTTGACACCAGAACGCGATCACGTGGCTGACATCTCTCTTGGAGTTGTGTGTGTTGTTGCTTTTACACCTCCGACTGGGGACGCTGTTGCAGTTACAGCAGCCCTTTCACACGCTTGGATTCTGAACCGCGCTGAGCAGCGTGTGGACGTGGGCCTCTCTTACCCTGCTCACCTGTGGGGACCTCGGCTCATTTTTCTGGAGAGCGCTGTGTTACAGAGAAAGCCTAGAGCGCTTTTGAGCTTTGCCTGGCTGGTTCTCGGAAGAGCCCTGAAATGCAGTCCTGAGCGCCCCTCTTGATGCCTTCCATGATCCTCCCTCGGGTCACTGCACTGACAACTTTGCCTTCAGGGGAAGATGCTGATGATGAGGCGTGTGCTGTCGACTGACACTCTTACAGGAAGCAAGCTGGAGCAGAACTGGGCCCCGGAGCCATACGGAAGCCCGAGTGGCCCGCGAGGCTGCCTGTTTTTGCTTTGTTGGTTTATGAAAGTGGCCTTGGCTTTGTGGATTGAATATGCCTTCTCTGCATTTACTAGTGCCTTGTTTTGCTACTAAGGTACCAGAAGCTCATTAGTTTTTTGACTGTCTGATCAGTATGAGCAATTTTGGAATATAAATTGGCTTTAGCTGAGAGTTGACTTAGTTGTATAGGTGGCTTTTAGGTGTCAGAGTGGTTTGGCTACCATTTGGCTAAACTATGGATTTTGTATTATTTTAGACAATAGCTATTCTGTGAGATAGAAAACTTGAAAAACAATGAAGCATTCGGTTCAGTTCTACTAAATTGAACATTCAACTGACCATTGATAGGATCTAGTGTGTGGCCAGTGCTGCAGCTCACTAGGCTAATCCTCTGCCTGCGGCGCCGGCACCCCAGGTTCTAGTCCTGGTCGGGGTACCGGTTCTGTCCCGGTTGCTCTTCTTCCAGTCCTGCTCTCTGCTGTGGCCTGGGAGGGCAGTGGAGGATGGCCCAAGTGCTTGGGCCCTGCACCCGCATGGGAAACCAGGAGGAAGCACCTGGTTCCTGGCTTTGGATTGCCGTAGCTCCCAGCCATGGCAGCCATTTGTGGGGGTGAACCAATGGAAGGAAGACCTCTCTGTCTCTCTCACTGCCTAACTCTGCCTGTCAAACAAAACAAAACTAGTGTGTGGGGCTTGCACTGTGGCATAGCAGGGAAAGCCACCATCTGCAGTGCCGGCATCTCATATGAATGATGGCTTGAGCCTTGGATGCTCCACTTCCAGTCCAGCTCTCTGCTATGGCCTGGGAAAGCACCCGTGTGGGAAACCTGGCGGGAGTTCCTGGCTCCTGGCTTGGGTAGCTGGGCTGTTGGAGCCATCTGGGGAGTGAACCTGCAAATGGAGAACTTCTCTCTCTCTCTCTTCTTCTGCTCTCTGTGTTTCTGCCTTTCAGGTGAATAAAGAAATCTTTATTAATTTTAAAGAATCTAGTATGCAAAAGTTTAGAATTAGCCCTTCATGGCAAAATCAAAAGCCAGCTATGTGGTGTAAATGCCGAAGCTTAGCTTGATGAGAGGTCTGAACAACCAAAATTTAAATGAGCTAGTAGAATATTCTTTGATTCTGAGGTCCCACTGTTTCTGAAATTGGATCGTGATGCACATTTCTTGTACTCCTGTAGTATCCCAGGGTCGTCTTCTCCTTCCTTGCACAGAACCACAGCCCCCCGAGGGCCTCATTAAATTTACGATATGTTTTACCTCCTCTGATGTCAGGTAACTCATGTGTGGCACTGATAATATACTCTCTGGACAGTTAAGAAGTGAAGCCTACATCATTGGGTTGAAAAATATGGAAGGAGGGTTTGTAGGAGACCCAGGGTGTCAGCTATAAAGATGGATATGAGAAGAACAAAGAAGTGGAAAGGCCATTCCAGTCAAAGGAGCAGAGCAGAAACAAGAATCTTGGCTTTTGGGATGAGCGTGGTGTGAACAGAAGGGCTGGACTTTGATTACCTGCAGCAGAAGGGGCTCTAGGGGTCACAGAGATAACTCAAAGGTCAAGTGGGTCCTGGAAGTGTTCTCTGGACTTGAACTTGCAGAATTAAGTGTTGGAAACGTCTGGCAGATGAAGGGCAGCCTCTGTACGGGGTTCAGAACAGACAAGTAGCAGTGTTTGTGGCTCACTTTCAAGTCGGGAGCAAGATTCTGGGGGAGGTATCCGGACACAGGCAGCAGGAGAGAAAGCAGATAGGTCTGTTCCACCTACATGTCTGAGAGACAAATGGCCACAGGAAAGTCTCAAGAAGTAGTGAGGTCTGTTTGGGATCAGACAGGTCATGAACAGTGAAGACCCAGGGCACAGATGTGCCGTCGGGTGCCCTGCTTGTGTTGAAGTAAGGGGAAGTGTGTAAAACCATGGCACCGGGCTGAAGACTGGGAAGAATGCAGACCCCACAGAGGGTGCAGAGCTGGAGGAAAAGGTGATAGAGCCGAGAGGAGGAGGGAGAGGAAGTGACTTTAGTTCATGCCTGAGGTTCTCAAAGATGAGGGAAAACACGTAGCATAATAAAATAAGGAAGCAGGCTTGAGCTCTGGAGACGAGTCCTCTAGATAAAATCTCAAGTTACAAATAATACTAGGAAGTCTCTCTCCCTCTGTGTTTGCTAATAAAAGAATAAATGAATAAAAGAAGCCATATTAATTTAAGGATTGATTAGAGTTAGAATTCAAAGTGAAAGTGGCCTCAGTCTTTCGAGTGGAATGATTCAGGAGTGAGTGGCAGGACTGGTGGGACCGGAAGACGAGTAGCCCCCAGTGGCTTCCACATCTTTGTCCTGCAATGCTGTGCATGTGTTAGGCCGTATGGCAAAGGGCAATTCGTGCCTGCTTGTCAGCTGTGAAATCTGTAGATTGTCTCGGGTAATCTAGGTGGGCCCAGTATAATCCCAAATCCTGACCAATGTGGAAGCGGGAAGCAGAAAGCAGTGAGTGAGGCCCCGGGAAAGGGGCCCTGCAGCACGCAGCTGGCTGGGACAGGACAGTGGGCCGTGGTCCAGGGAATGCAGGTCCAGCCCTGTGGACAGCTTGATTTCAGCCCGGTGGAACCTGTTTCAGATCTGATCTCCAGGAGTGTGCAAGAATCGGTATAGTTAGTTTCAGTAAGGCTGGGAAAGTAACTGATGCGGTTTGTGGAGGGGAAGATGAGCCACTGGTCAGCGGTGGGAGCAGCACTGGTTTGACCCTGGGAACCGTGACTGTGTCCTCCAACAGGGCAGCTGTGCGAGTGCCCTGGTTGATGGCAGCTTCCTCGCGGTTACCCTGCGGCGCCCAGCAAAGCTCACTCTTGCTTCTGTCTCTCTCCTGCTCTCTGAGGGGCCTTGCCGACCCCTCTTTGTCTTCTGCGACTCATCCGTTGCTGAGGGTCTCCGTTCTGACTGTGTCAGTTGTGATCCCTTGCCCCTGACGTACCCCGAGTTTTGGTGGCTCCAGTTGTAACATGGTTTCTCAGATGGTAAGCACACGTGTCTGTCCCAACGCCCAGTGCGTTTGTCCGGCTCCATTTCCCAGCAGTTCCCTCCACCTGGGTGAGAGACCATGCGCAACTCCTCTGCAAACAGATTTGCCCGACTCTCCTTGGCCCTGAAGCACTTTAACCTTTCAATTCTGTGTAAATGATTAAATGACTTTCAACTATTTAAATCAGCAAAGTTGTAATTTTTCCAGTTAAGTCATATACTCATATTATTTTCCATCATTGTAATTGAAGAGGGCTGGAAAGAAATTAACATTTATTGAACACTCGATATATGTCAGACATGGAAATACATCTTTGGAATGCGTGGGGAGGGGACTTTTTTAAATGTTAAAGTGATGGAGTTAAACCGAAGAACCAAGATTCACCGTGCTTCCTAAAGCATTTTAGCAAATGCGTTCATGACTTTTGGAAGGAAGAGGATATCCTAGAATAGGCATTGGTGGGGTCGGCCTTGTGGTATCATAAGGAAAACCACCCATCCCCGTGTGTTATTAAGTCCCAGCTGCTGTACTTCCGACTCAGCTCCATGCTAATGACCTGGGAAAAGTAGCAGAGGATGGCCCAGGCATGGGCCTCTGCCCCACCATGGGACACCTGACTGAGGCTCCTGCTTCCTGGTTTTGGCCTCGCTCAGCCCTGGCCATTGCGACCACTTGGGGAGTGGACCAGCGGATGGAAGATCTCTCTCTCTCTGTTCCTCTCTCTGTCCCTCTCTCTCTGCTTCTCTTCTATGTAACTATGACTTTCAAATAGATAAATAGTTCTTAATAAACATATTGACAAGTTTATTCTGTAAGTTTTGATAGTAAATTTTTGCAGGTCAAATGTCATCTGGATCTCATTCTCTTGAGTTTTGATTTGCTGGTTCATTTTTTCCTTTTTTAAAAATACCACTTTAAAATGTAAAATTTATGCTTAGCCCCAAGATCATACAGCAGTGGGCTTGTTCTGGTCTGTGGAGCGGGTCAGTAGCCTGCACTCCAGAGTCTACAGACTAAGACAAGTAGGAGATAGATGCATTGTATCCTTAGTGAAAAAATATTGTTGACACTCAGCCTTTGTTAAGAAAGAAAAGTCAGGATTTTTTTTCTCTAAATTATACACATTTCCTTTAATGTATCAACAATTAGTTCTGGCAAAATTAGGTTATATTCACTATTACTGTGCCATAGACAGTAGATTTAACAGGCAGGGAGAAGAACAAAAGACGTGAAGCCAAGGCTAAGAGGGAAAATGGAGAAGTGGTGGAGGTTGACATGGAAGTCAAATCCCAAGGGAAGAAGTAGCAAAGGTACCCGATGGGCTTTTAGGGCAGGAGGAATTCCAGAAGTGACATACTTGTTCTGTTCTTCCCAAGGTATAAGCTAAGAAAATTATAAGCTCATTAGAAAGGCTTCTTCCATCAGTGGGTTTAACAGTGGTAGGGAGACTTGGGCAGAGAGTGTTGGTCTGAGAGGCCCCTTCTGATATACACAGCCTGGAGGACATCTAGAAATCCTGAAGCATTGTGGAAGCCAGAGGCGAAGGTACTGAGAACTACAGTATAAAACAAGGGCCAGTGTTTAAGACAATGGGGCTTCAAACCGACCCAGTAGTAGGATTGTCAGGGACTATCAACTTCAAAAGCAGCTGTCATTCTGTGGGCTTGATAGAAATACTTGGCTGCAGAGTTTCCAGGCACAAGGCCAGGGAACCTTTCTCCCAAACCATAGCCAAGGATCAGAGTGATGGACGTTATTCTGTGACTGCTTAATTCAATCTTGAGAAATCACAAAGTGGCCACAAAACTGACAGTATGATGTCACTTTTCCCTTGAATCAGAAGATTTCATGGTAGTTATGTTCAGCATAAAACACAGTGGATGTTATGTTCCAGTTTGCATACTCCGGCCAAAACAGGCAGGCAAGTTGTGTGACCTCTCAGAATCCCTGCTCTTGGGACCCTACCAGTGGGGATCTTGAGCTGAAGGTTTAGAGAAGCCCAAGCCACCCCAGGACATGACGTGTAGGGACCAGGGTCATCGGCCTCTGCTGAGCTGCCGCTGGCTGGCTCGTATTCAGTGATGGAGAGTCAGCTGGGCTGTCTAGTGCAGTTGATCCCTTGGACATCTGTGATAGCAGCTCATGTCTGGCTGCCACTAAATTGGAATCCTCAGTGGATAACCCTCCAACAGATTCCACTTTAGCCCACACAGCTTTAAGGAATAATGAATGAAACTACGGTTCATTGAGACACCTGCCAGGAGCCCTTTATCACTACATGGAGAAGGCAATGTCAAGGAGATCTATTCAGACCGGGCATTTTTTTTTGCATTTATTGAATGTATTTGAAGAGCAGAATGATAGAGCGAGAAGGAGAGATGTATCTGTTATCTGATTTACTCTCTAAATGGCCTCGATGGCCAGAGCTGGGCCAAGCCAAAGCCAGGATCCAGGAGCTTAATCCAAGTCTTCCACATGGGTCATGGGGGCCCAAGACTTGGGCCATCTTTGGCTGCTTTCCCAGGTGCATCAGCAGGGAACTAAAACAGAAGTAGAACATCAGGAGCTCAAATTGGTGCTCATATGGATGCTACCATTATAAGCAACAATTTAACCAGCCATGCCACAGTGCCAGCACCCAGGCATGCAGTTTTCCTAAGTGTGAATTAGCATTTAGTAGATTAAGTCACTTAGATTTCAGGTTTAATACATTCAGCCCCAATCAATATGAGGGTTCTCAAAAAGAAGGTTCATCAAAACATCGTGTGCAAACACCTGGGATTCCTGTAGGTGATCTGCCAGAGGAAAAGTATTTCTGTGTTTCTAAGATGTTATGAGATGCTTGTATTGATGTGCACAAGCAGTAATGGTCACAACTCTGAATAGCCTAGCACAGATGAAGACAGAGGCACCAAACTTGTATGAGAAAACAGCATTTCACTGAAGAGTGTTCTTGATGCAGGAGCAAAGGTGGGTGACTGCACAGATCTTCACTCTAACGTGTATCTTTGGAACATTTCGTGTGACAAAATAAATGGGTATAAAATTTGAGAAAGGATGATGTTTATCTCAAGGAAAAGCAAATGTGATTTTTCAGTTGTGAGCTAAACTAGCTGTTTTTTATACCTCCTTATTTTTACTTAAGAGAACAACTGACAAACCATAGTTGTTCAGTTACAGCTGTTGGGTAGAGACTTTCTCGAGAATGCATGAAGTGAGCCTGTCATTTCAAGGAAAAATAAATCAAATGGATATTTTCAGAAACAGCATAAGATTGTTCAAGGACAGTTTAGATGATTGGCATGGTAGGCAGAATACTCCCTTTTCCTACCTGGCCCATGGTCAGATCCCCATGCATGCATTGTTACAGGATAAGAGGAATGTTGCAGATCTGAAGTTACAAACATTAGCTCACATGGGGAAATGACCCTGGATTTTCCCAGGGGGATCACTCTGATCACATTAGTCCATGGAAACATGGAGCTTTATCTGGAAGTAAAAGAGATGACATCAGAGAGGAGCTCAGAGAGATTCAAAGGATAAGGATTCAATATACCATTGCAGGCTGGAAGATAGAGCACCGTGATGGCCAACACAGATGTGTGTGAGCTTCCTGTCTGACAGCTGCACAGAGCAAGGGACCTCAGACCTTCAGTCACACGAACCTTCTCAACCTCACTGAGCCTGGGAGCAGATGCTCTCCCACAGTCTGCAGACAACAGCCTGGCCAGTGCCTTGCCTTCAACTCTGTGAGACCTAAAGCCGCAGAACCAGTAAGTCCAGATGAACTTGGGAACCACACATCCATGAGGTTATGACTGTGAGTCAAGAGGCTAGATGTGTAGTTTTCATCATTCTATTTGTCCATTGTTTGATTTTTTTTGTCTGTGCTTTTCAGGTGCTCTGTGAAAAGCTCATGCCCCGTTCAGTATCATCTGGCATTTTCCCCTATGTTTTTGTCCAGTGTTACTTATCTAGTTTCCAGTATGCTATGCAGGTCTTCAATCCTTTCTGAGTTGAGTTTGTATGCAGTGATAAATTGGGATCCACTTACATGTTGTACATGTACATATTCCATTTTCCCAACATCAAGATTGAAACTGTCCTTTGCCCAGTGTGTGTTCTTGACAATTTTGATATCAGTTGGCTATAGACATGTCGATTTGCTTCCCAACTCTGTATTCTGTTTTATTGGTTGATGAGTCTGTATCAAGGCCATTACCACACTCTTTGGGTCACCACCACTTGTGGTATAGTTTGAAGCCTGCTTTGCATGCTTCACTGAAGGTTGCTTGGTCTATGTCAGGTCCTTTGTGGTCTGATACAAATTTTAGGGTTTTATTATTTCTGAAAAGAATGTCATTGGTGTCTTGGTAAGGGTTACATTGATTCCATAGATGCCCTTGGAAGGTCTGAGCTTGTTAACAATATTAGTTCTTTCAATCCACGAACATGGAATATCATTCCTTTTATTTGTGCCCTCTTCAGTTTGTTTCTTTTGCTGTATATTGACAAAACAATCAACAGAATGAACACATGGCCTTCTGAATGGGAGGAAATATTTCAAACTTTAGAATAAGATGAGTATCCCAAATATATAAGGACATCGAACAGTAACAAAACAAAAGGAAATTAGAAAGTGGTCAAGAGAACCTAATACACATTTCCCAAAAGAATACAGCAAATGCCCAAAGCTTTATGAAAATGTGTTCAGTATCCCTAATGGCTAGGGAATGCAAATCAAACCCACAATGAAATAAAACCTTAATCCCTCTAGGAAGGTTATTACTAAAAAAAGAAAACATAGCAAGTATTGGTAAGATGGAGGGAACAGGGAACTCTGACACCATTAGTGAGAACGTAAGTTAATAGAGCTATTACGGAGAACAAAATTAAAAATGAAAAATAGGATTGGGCCTTTGAAGCAGTTAAGTGCCTGGATTCAGATCTGCCTTTTAGCCTTCAGTTGCACATCCTGGGAGGCAGCGGATGATGCCTGGAGTACCTAGGTCCCTGCCACCCATGGGAGAAATAGGAAGAATTCTGTACTCCCAGCTGTGGCACTGGGGTAGTGAACCTGTTGATGGAAACATCTGTATTTCTCTGCCTTTCAAATAAAATCAAAATATATAAAAATTAAAAATGTCCTTTCCTGTTCATGGCAGCACTGTTCTATTCACCATAGCCAAGACAGGGAGCCAACGTAAGGTAACTGTCCATCAGTGGATAAGTGGGTCCAATAATTCTGGCAGGTGCACACAATGAATTATTCTTCATCCACAGAAAAGGATGAAATCTTAGCATTTATGACAAAATGGTTGGAACTGGAGAGCGTTTTACTAAGGGAAGGAAGCCAGACACAGACAGACAGATACCGTATAGTCTCATTTGTATGTAGAATCTCAAAAAGCTGTTGTGTTAGGAGTAGAGAATAGAACAGTGATTACCAGAAACTGAGAGGAATAGGGGGCGGAAGAGAATGGGGAGAGATTAGTCTTAGGGGTTAGAATTAAATGGAAAAAGGTACTGTTGTTCTGTTACATGATAGGGTGATGATAGTTAATAATAATGTAATGTATATTTCAAAATAGCTAAAAGAGGATTTTGAATTGTCTCTGCACAAGTAAATGATGACTGTTTGAGGTGATGGATAGGCTAATTACCTTGATTTGATCATTGCATAACATCTGCATGTACTGAGGTGTCACAATGTGCCCCATAATTATCTACAATTGTGTGTGTCAGTAAAAAATGAAGCTAAATTTCAGTGATTTGTTACAGTAGTAATAGAAAACTAACACATTTTAACAACTTGCATTGGTAACCTCAGATTTGGCAGATATTTCTCATGAGATCAGTGGTGATAAGAATAGGTTTTTTGGACATTGTTCAATGAAAAGTGCCAGCATATGGAAGATCTGCATAACTCATTCAACCAATATTTTCAAAAAGATGTTTCAAAGTCATGCATGAAAGGAAGATTTACTCAAATTACAATGTAAGCTTGAGTACAAAAAGAACACAAAATTTGATTGATATGATATCAGGTTTTTTAGGACTACTTACTTGAAGAAACTCTCACATGTTATGTTTTGTTAAAATATCCAAGAATAGCCACAACTGCATCTAAAGACAGCAGGAGCACTCTTTTCTCTAACTAAATACTTGAACTAAATAGCATGTGTTAACAGATTAAACACAGAAGCATTTATGGGACCCCAACTACCTTTTAATAAGACATCTAGACATTGAACAGATTTGAAAAATATAAAATAATGCCACTGATAATACTTACTAATTTAGGGCAAAGTTAGCTTTCATTAAAAAAGTTAATACATAATGAAGCTTTGCTCTTTTTAAATGTGTATTTCAAATTTTTATTTCAATTTGTAATATCGTACATCTCAAAAGATAATCTATGTAATTATAAATGCTATAATCCATAGGAAATAAAGCTTTTTGGATTTCTCAGTAGATGTAAATGTATAGGTGTTCTTGGGATTAAAACTGGAGTTGGAGTTAGGAAACGATCAGATAACTGACTCATCCCCAGGAACAGAGACTATGGAGACAGAGCTCACTGCTTCGTTCTGTAGGAAACTTCAGTCTGTGCCCAGAACTTTGGAAGAGAACAGAGGGAGGCAAGACACTTACAGAGGACAGAACCAGTCTCAGTTCCCAAGACGAGATATAATCTGGTTGGAGAAGTCAACGTGAAAAAGTCTGTCAAGCTGATAGAGACCACACTTGCTTAATTATCCAGCTGGAAGCTACCTGCCTTGCCTTATCACCTTATCACGCAACTAACAGAGAATCTAGAACATGGTAAGATCAGTCTTAAGAGAAAATGCACTTGACCTCCATTTTGCAAAACAGAACTGCGAGGTTTAGAGTGTCACCATCGCTTCCTGCTTAAATCACTTCCATTGCCTCTGAGCCATAGGCAAACCCTTGCACAGATGTCTGCTGGTGCAACCAGGTTCTTGGCGGGGTTATCTGCAAACAAAATCGTGCACCCTGTGCCTTGTAGCTTCTCCTGGAATCAGCTGGTGATCTGCCTCCTGAACATAGCAACTTTGTTTCCTCCCACATTCTATAGATTTATTTTCTGTCTGGAATGTTCTTCCTCTTCTGGCAAACTGAGAATCCTATAGTAAACAAAAGATGATTCATAAGTCATTTCTCATCTGAGGTTTACCATGAGTACTTTAAGACCCCAATAAAGCATAGTCAGTTCCTTCTCTGCCCCCTAAAATATTTTTACTCATTTTTAAAATGATACTCAAAATTAGGTACTAGGATAAGCTTTATTTGTTATTGTTCTGACAGAAACAAAAATAAGGTAGATGCTATTTTCCTTAGCGCCTGTAGAGTTCCACTTCTCCATCTATTCTGCTCTCCTCCCAAGTGCTTTCTCTGTTCTTATTGGCAGCAGGACTTCTGGTTCTCAGGTGAGATGTGGTTGTGTAGGAGGAAAAAAGCATTGCTTATTTGTCACTGCTATGCACTTCAGGATGAACCCTTGCAGGAGCAGATTCTGCTTTTGTATTCCTGGTCCAGTTGTTGGCAGGTTGAGATTCTGAGTACATGTGAGACTGATAAATGTTGGAATGACAAAACGTTTGACCTAATTCTCTCTCTCTCTCTCTCTCTCTCTCTCTCTCTCTCTCTTCTTCTTCTTCTTCTTCTTCTTCTTCTTCTTCTTCTCTTCCTCCACCATCCCTCTGCTATTCTTTAGTTTTATTTCTTTTCTCTGATTCCTTTACCTTTTTCTCTTGACTCACTTAGTTACTTAAACCTAATTTTCTTTTCGTTTTTTCCCTTAGATGTAAAAATTTCTTTTCTCTGATTTCCTTTGATTTAAATAAAAATATGCAGACTTCCATCAGCTGTCTATGACGTAGACTTCCCCATCCCCACTTACTCATAGTGTGTGCTTGGAAGTGGGGAGGGAGTGTACGGCACTACCATAAAAGAAAGGACACATTACTGTTGCAGGAAGAGCAAAGGGAAATCGGCTAAAGGAGAAAAACTGTCAGCCACGCATTCCTGGCTCAAACATGAGCTCTTGACAATGATGGGATGCTTGGTAGCCCTAATTCAGTGCTAGCAGTAATGGGCAGTGTTTACTGAACCCCCAGGTAGTAACCAGGAATGTGGTCCTTGTGTTTACCATCCGGGTCCAATAAAACTTTATTAGGTTTTATCTTTTAAAAAATTAACAGAGTAAAGAGAGTATGTAAAAATAGCTGGAGATGCTAAGAATCTAAATACAGTAATACTTTCCATATCAAGGAAAATCTTGGTGTGTAAATGTGATGAAGTGAAAGTAAACTGTCAGAGACTTGGAGCAAAATGGAATGGTCCGTCTTGCGTTGTTAAGGATGGCACTGTTAGGTTCTCCATGGCATATGCCTAAGCAGTTTGGAATGTAGCTTCTTTCTCCTTACTTGCTCATAAATGCATTGCTCACTCAGCTGTTCCTACATGAAAAAAATTCATAAAGAATTTCACTTAGATGAATAATTTCACCCTCATTATTTCTAAGGTTCTGCACTCCGACTTGTCAAATGTGCTCCTGTCAGTTTTCTTCTCTGGATATTTTGGGTGTGAATTGAAAAATTCTAAATTCTTAGTTATGTTAAGTGGAAGAAAAAATACAAGAAAGGTGTCTACTTTTATACCTTCCTGCAATATGCTCAAATTCCAAATAATGCATTTAGAAAACGAAGAACGTTTCTATCATCCTTTTGGGCTATTCTGTCATTTTTTTGTTATTCTTTTAACAATGGTGGTATCTGAGTAGTGAAGATGAATGATAAAATCTGTAGGGTAATAAATGATCAAGTAGCTCAACATAAAATAAAAGTAACGTGGACATTGTGTAATGTTGTTTAGGAATAAAAGGATTATTACATCCATGTAGCAATGATGAGATTGTCTTCTTATATTTCACAACCAAAATTTCCTCTGATTCTTGCAATATCTTTAAGAACAGACGTCACAAAATATTGTTAGAAATCATTAGAACTACCCCAAAAGAAACTCTGCCTAGGAGTTACCAAATGTTGATGAGAATATGGAGCGAAGGGGATCCTTGTCCACTGTTGCTGAGCATGGAAAGTGAGTCAGTTGTCAGGGAAAACAGTAGAGAGATGCTTCAAAAAATTAGAACTACCATGTGCTCACCGGTGCCGTTTCCCAATATGCATCTGATAAAATCAGTGTCAGGAAGAGGGATCTGCACCCCAGTGTGCACTGCGATAATATTCACTGTGGCCAAGACGTGGAAACAATCGGCGTGTCTCTTGATGAATGAATGGAGGAAGATGGTGTGGTGTACACATTATATATATACTTTACACTTAAAATAATAGCTTAAGAGCAAACCTGCTGGCATGGCTGTGAGGTGATGGAGAGATCCTGCTGCTAGCCTCTAAATTTTCCATGGAACTGCTGAGCTGTGAGGACCGGGTCAGGTGTGCTTCACTGTGGTTTGAACCTCTGCTGGGAGGACGTGATGAACAGGATCATAAAATGATGCCGAGGAGGATTCTGGCCACGCACCTGCCTATAGCATGTGGTTGCTAGACGAGAGCTTTGCCTGCAGAAGCCGGGCTACCTTTCATTGAGTCAAAACTGCTGGTCCGGCTGTTTATCTGACACTGGGGAGAGAAATGACCTCAGGTTGTCTTGGCTTTAGTTTGCAAGCGTCTGCAGGCACCGTGGATGCAGACTTACTGCCAGGCTTCTCCCTTTCAGCCCTTCATTGCCTAAACTAATTGTTAGTGGCAGCAGCATAGAGATTAAAAAATGAGATTGGAGGTTCAAGTGTGTGGCTCAAGATTCTAGCCCCGTCACCTGATCCGTCCGTGTCCTGGTCCAGAGTGCTTGGATTCTCTGGGTCTCTGCTCCCTCATTTGTAAATTGGTATCACAACAGTCCTGAACCCCTAAGGGGAAGAGCCTTGTGAGGATAAAGGAAGACAGTAGAAGGAAAACCCTTGGAATATGTACCTAACAAATGTCAGATATTAATATTTTTTGCTATTAGTATGATTGATGGCTCTTAATTTTATTGAATTACTGTAGGCTTCAGTGAAAAGTCTTTATGTTTTAATTCCACTTATTTTTATTTGAGTTGGAATATTGAACCTCTGATACAAGACTCGAGCTCTGGAGCCAGCGCTGTGGCGTAGTGGGTAAAGCCACTGCCTGCTGTGCCGATATCCACATGGGTGCCGGTTCAAGTCCTGGGTGCTCCATTTCCAATCCAGCTCTCTGCTATGGCCTGGAGAGCAGTAGAAGATGGCCAAATCCTTGGGCCCCTGCACCCTCATGGGAGACTGCAAAGAAGCTCCTGGCTTTGGATAGGCACAGCTCTGGCCACTGCAGCTATTTGGGAGTGAACCAGAGGATCGAAGACCTCTCTTTCTGTCTCTCTGCCTCTGCTTCTCCATAACTCTGCCTTTCAAATGAACAAATCTTTAAAAGCTCTGATCAAAGTTGAAGGCTTTAGATTAAAAAAATTAAATGTTTTCGAAGTTAAGAGCACAATTAGAAATTTGCAAATATCCTTAACTCTATCACTTCTAGAGGTTAAAGGTTACATGGCTCTGATTTTTAATTTAAAAGAAAATAACTTTGCATTTCTTAGTAGTCAGTCATCTGTGCTTACTGAAAAGTCAACAGAACTGCATTCCCTGTTAGGACTGGAAAGAGATTGTCTCAGCTGTCATATTCTTTAGGGGATTATTCTTCAAATCAGCTCTTTTTAGGGCTTTATTCATCACTACTGAAAAAGCCATATTCATCCCCTGTGTGTCGGCACCGATAAAGAACTGTGTGTCCGCAATGCAGGACTACAAACCCAGCTCAGATCCTTTTCTGATGAAGGTAAAAACAGAGTCTCAGTGCTGTCGTGGTCAGCATCCAACTGGGAGCTGTCTGCTGTGTGTCTTCCTGTCTCTCTACTTTTACTCCCAAGAGACACCTTAATTACAGGGGCCAGTGTAGTCCCCTGGGCTCCTGGCGAGTTCCTTTTGCTGTTAGAATGCACTTGGGCACAATTTAACCTAAAGTTGCTGGTTGGTAGGCAGGTCACAGTCTGGTTGGTTAGTTACCATCTAGACTGTTGACCGAGTAGTAATGACCTTAGTGTTAACCTGAGGTCTCTGTTGATTGAGTTAGGAGAACTTTTTTTTTTTTTTTTTTTTTAGGTTTATTTATTTGAAAGGCAGAGTCAGAGGCAGAGACACTGGTTCACTCCCCAGATAGCCACAATGGCCAGAGCTATGCCAATCTGAAGCTGGGAGCCAGGAGCTTCTTCTGGGTCTCCCACGTGGGTGCAGGGGCCCAGGACATGGGCCATCTTCCACTGCTTTCCCAGGCCACAGCAGAGAGCTGGATCAGAAGTGGAGCATCCAGGACTCATACCAGTGCCCATATGGGATGCCAGCACTGCAGGCAGTGGCTTTACCCACTATGCCATGGCTCTGGCCCCCAAGAACTTCTTTAAAACTCTGTTGAACATCTCATTCACAGTCTGTCTTCCTTGCATGCTGATAGGTGTTAGAATCATTTTCATAAGGGCTGAACCTCTTAACCTTTCCTTGACAAGGAATTTCTTATTTGAAACTTCACTTTGGTTTCCAACTGTAATGCCAGCATTTAGAGCAGTCCTGGAATTTAGCCCAATTCTGAAGCAAAAGGATGCCTGATATTTCTACCAGGCACCACGACTTTGGAAAGACATTGATATTCAAGGGATATTAAATAAACAATAGGTGAGTGTTTTGTGTAAATTCACTTAAGTGTTAGATGGCATTGGTGTGGGTTCCTAGCATATTAGGTCTGCTATGATTATTCCCAAGAAGATATTTTGCAGTCTTGGAAGTTGGTTTATTAAAACACTCCTTCAAGGATTATTTATTGCCTGAAGCAGTATTTTTGAATTTTGTAATTACAGCAGAGAACACACAAGGTCACATTCCTCATAGAGCTTAGTCTGCAGAGGTGAGAGGCAAGCTGATGGTGAAAAAAGCTATGGAAAAAAACAAGCCAAAGGTGCAAGACACAGGGATGCGTGAAGGGTGGGCATGGTGTCATGATAATTAGGTGCGGCTTCTCTGCAGAGGCAGTGTTGGTAGACGGAAAGAAATGAGGGGTAGCTGTATTTAGGGTATGCTGACAGATAGGAGAATGACTGGTATATTCAAGCAACAGTGTAAAGGGAAAGTACCAGGGAAGAAAGTCAAATGGTAGTTGAAGGAGTGAGCATGCTGACCTCAGGAGGAAATTGTAGGAATGCTGACTACCACTGAGATCAAACTGGCAAGCACTGGAGAATTTTTGAGTAGAGGAGAGATGCCCTGACTAAAGATTTAAGAGGATGTGCTGGTTGCTATTCACTGAGAACAGGTGGAAGAAAATCTGAAATGCAGAGTGAACAAGTCCAGTCAGTGTCCAGATAGGATGGGAACGAAAACCTGGCAGTGGGATTTAACGGTGTAGAGACAACTATGGAGTTCTTGACAGTAATGATTTGGTTGTTAGAATGCTCAATAAGCATGAGAGATTAACACGTGTAGGAGGAAGAAGGCGAAAGCAAGGTAGGGTGGAGGAAGAATGTGAATGGTGTAACAGGTTCAAGAATGGTTTGGCCATTCTTGACCCAAAGAAGTCCCTGAATACAAGTGATGTTTAAGAGAGCCCGCATTGCGCATCAGTGGAGGAGAGCACAATGGGTCATCAGCTGTGTTGCTGCCGGGAGAGGCGTGTGCTCAAGTTAAGGGAGCTCTGCACCTGCGGGCATGGGAGGATCTGTGCTGCCGTCCACGTTTGCAGTGGCCAACAGCAAGGACGAACGGGAAAATGTGGCTGGGCTAAGGCCCCAATGAAGCCGAGAAAGGGTGGAATGTACTCCATCTTTCTGCAAAGTGGTGTTAACCAGAGGTTATCAACGTGAATGCACATAATGGCAAGTCAGCAGCTTTCTTTTCTCAACTAATTGTCTTCAGAGAAGCTAAGTTGATGCTATTCAGCGGAAACTCATGAGTGGAAACACTACACGTTTTTTTTCAAGACCTCCCTTAGTGGGAGAATTTAGAATAGTTTCTTTGACATTTCTTTCACTGGATTACTGATTTCAACAATATATAAGAAAGCCATGCTTCCTTTATACTTAAAGCTTCCTTGAACAATTGTAGATGGCACTGAAAAATGCTGCTGTTATGTGTGAAGTTGAGCCTCTCTTGAACTCTGGTAGTAGCGCCATGCTGTTGCTTCACTGTAGGGTCTGAAATGCAGCCTTGGGGATTGGAGGTGTGATAGAGAGTAGAGTACTAGAGGAGGCTTGATGATTCTGACTTGCATGCCATGTTTTCATTGTCTGTTCAGCCTTCCCAGCCTATAGCACTATGCTAAACAGGTGAAGACCGAATCACACAGGAACAAAGTAGGTTATAAAAGCTACCTAAATTCAAATCCTATTTGCCACAATCTTGCTATACCTCATTTTGTTTCAAGTCTAAAAAGAAAAATTGTTGTTAGAACCTTCTGGCCTGTGGTGGACCTGGTTTTAACATTTACTTGGGAAATAAGTAAACCAGTCAACAGCTGCCTTTTGTTGGCAGGTGATTAAAAATACTGGGGGCTACTTTACTGCAACATTGTCCCTTCTAACAGGCTGACATCAGCAAGGAGCACTTTTAGGTAGAGACAATTAAGGTAGAGTTACCAACTTGTGAGGAGTTTGTGAGAAAGGACACAAAGTTTCCCTCTGGAGGGCACTGAATGCCTCAGAGTAGGCAGGCAACCGAGAGCCAGGCTTTGATGAGCTCCGAGGTTTCCTCCAGCCTCAGGATTCTCTTCAGCTCTGTCCCAGAAGCGCTGTTTGCTGATGGCTGAACCACTTTATTTCTCTACGCCTCATTTCTCTTCCTGATAAATCTGTGAATGTTCTCCTAACACATCTGCCAGAGTGGTTGTTAAGGAAACCCACCCCTGAAGATTACTTCAGCCTACAGTTTTGATCCAAGAAACTGATATCACTTGGCAGAAAGACATACTTATTTTTACAAACCTGCTTCTTGAAAGTGAAACAGGAAGACGGCAACGTATCAACAGCTGGGCATATTACTTACTGGTAATATCTACCCCAATAGAGAGGAATAAAAACATCACAGGTTTCCAAGAAACCAAATAGTGGCTTCCAGTATCTTCCTTTTGGTTTTAACCCAGATTGATTTCTGCTCTTCTCCAGTGCAAGCCAAACCCTCTACTGGGCAGCTGGTGGCTGGAAATCCTCTTCCTGCTATAACTTGAACAAATCCTATTCTTCAGACCACTGTCTCTCCGTACTTATTCTTTGGCCATTTCTGCGTTCACTGATGTCGCTTTATTCACACGCCTCATAGGATTTACAGCTGGACGAAGTCCTCTGGATTTAATTTCACGAGACCAGGAGTGTTCACTGTGTTCCAGTTGTCTTATTGCATCACCATCCCTGTTACAGTCCCTTCTAACTGCCACTAAGAGGCCCGCCTGCATGGATTGTGTCCTGAGGTTTCTACAGTAATATTCTCTGCATTTTCAAAAGGGCACAGTGCAGGTCTGGTTTAAATATATGGCTTTTGCATTAGCATTGGCCCTTGTAGGCCTTTAATCAGTTCAATTTTTAAGGAGTGACTGCTGTGTGTACTTTTCAAAGAGCCAATCTGGCCTAGATAATTTGGATCAATTATCCTGAAAGTGAAATTGACAGCCAGAATTTATTTATCTGTGAAGTCATTGAACAAGATTTGAAAAAAAAAAAATTCCTCACAAAAGAATGCAGTTTTCTTCTTTAAAGAGAATTGAATAAAAATAGCAAAAATAATTACCTAATTATTTAGAACCCTGAAGCACCAAAATTTTTTTAAACAGTAAGTGAACATGTTTGTTTAGCACTGAAATCTTAAGTACTACTATGAATGATTATGTGTACATATTCATAACCCACCTCTAAAATAGAATTTTGGGTACAAAACTACTACATATATACAAATATTCACCTTAAAAATTTGCTGTTAGCTGAGATGAAAACAATGACTAAGGAGTCGCCCGCTGCAGGGCGGTAGCTTCCGGAGGGGAAGGAAGGAAGGAAAGGAGATCGGGAAGGGTTCCCAAGAGGAGTTCAACTGTGTCTGCTTTACTTACTTGAAGAAATAAACCTGCAATAAAAACAAAACAAAACAACAAATGAAAGGGGCTGAGTACTGTTAAGTTCTTCTTAGTATTCTCTGCATGTTCTTCTGCTGGGGTGCATTTTGGTTGCAGAACACACTCTGGACACGAGTTCTCGTGGCTAAGACCCCTGTGTCCTGAGCTGAGCTGAGTTCAGCAGCTCTGCCTCCTGACTCTTGCGAATGCAGTTCTAGGAGGTGGTGCAGATGACTCCTCACTGGTGTCCTGCCTCCAGCCTGGGAAGCTTGGCTTGTGTTCTAGGTTCAGAACAGTCTGGGGCTATTGCAGAAATGTCAGACACAGAGAACAAGAGTGAGCAGAATCCCTGATGTTGCGTCTTAGAGTGATACTAACCACATCCTGACGGCCCCACATCGCAGTACTGCCTCCTTGGAAATGAAGGCTTCAGCTTAGGAACATTGTGGGTATTCCAGCAGAAGGCCCACAACAACTTCAAAGGTGGAAGAAACTGATGAGAAGTCAATCATTAGTGGACGTCAACAGAGGCTCAGTATCTCTTCTCTGAAATGCTTAGGGCCAGAATTATTTCAAAAGTTTGCTATAAGTATGTAAACTTTGCCTGTTGAGTGTCTCTAATCTAAAAATATAAAATCTAACATCTTTTGAATGCTGTTTTGGCATTCAAAAGTCTTTGGGACAAGCCTCCATCCAGGACAAAAGATGCCTGCGTTCTGTATCCGAGTACTTTGGTTCAGTACCCAGTTCCTGTACAGTACCAGTTCCTGGTACTACAAACCTGAGGAGACACTGATGTGGCTTAAGTAACTGTGTTCTTGATATCCACGTGGTAGAGATGGGTTGAGCTGCAGACTTAGAGTGTCAGCCTGGCTAAGTTCCACTCATTGCAATGGGCTGCAGCCATTGTATCTTCTGTCTCTTCTCCAATGAATAAAATCTGTGTTTAGGAATTTAGGTCACTTGAGATTTTCATATTAGAGATGCTTGTGGTCTCTTTATCAATCATGTCAGTCCTTGTTGGAAAATGCCTGCAAAATAACACACTATTAGATGGTTTATAAAGAGATACAAATGTGTGTATTTTGAATTATAGATCGTGCTTGTGTCGAAACAGCCACCTGTCGAGGTGTGACTGGAGTAGAAGCCAGTCATCACTGTCGAAGCCACTCGGATGCAGAGCTGGTGCCGTGTTGTCACTCTGCAGTGACATGTGTCTTCCCTGGCAGCCATGGCAGCTGCTAGATGCATGTGGCTATCAGCGCTCATGTACCCTAGTGTGAGGGACTAATTGGATGTCTCCATTTCATGAGTTTAAAGTGAAGTAGCCCGAGGTAGGATAGTAGGTTCTACAATGTATGGACTGCCTCTGACATTAAATGCCTGCATTTCTGTGATTGAATTCTTCAGTTTTCCCCAGGTACTTTAGATGTTGTAAAATTGTGGTCGAAGATGCGGTAGATATTTCTGACTTTAAAAAGAGTTAATGTTTTATCTGTATCCTAAAGAAAATTTGTTTAGTGAGTGTTCTTTATATCCACAATATGATTTACTCTGGGTATGGTTTTCACTTTTTTAAGAAGGATATTTACTTGAAGGCAGAGTGACAGAGGGAGAAAGGTAGGGAAGGGAGGGAAAATGAGAGAGAGATCAGGATCAGTCTATCTTACCAGCTGGTTGACTTCCCAAATGGCCCTAACAGCTAGGATTGGGCCAAGACAAAACCAAGAGCCTGGAAGTCCATCCAGGTCTCCCAGTTGGGCAGCAGGGGCCCGAGGACTTCAGCCATAATCTGCTGACTTAGCAGGAAGCTTGATGTGAAGTGGAGCACTTGGGACTCAGAGTGCTCCCACATAGGATGCAGGCAATATAGCTGGTGGCTTACCTCACTGTGCTAGACCACCAGCCTGGTACGTAAGGTTTGGTAGTGTGGCCCAGGATATTTTAATTGCGGAAAACAGATGATCAGACCTCAGATTTTTCTAATTAATCTTGCATTAAAATGTATTCCTGCCTGGGCCAGCATTGTGGTGTGGCGTGTGAAGCTGCCGCCTATGATGTTGATACCCTGTATGAGCTCTGGTTCAGGTCCTGGCTGCTCCATTTCAGATCCAGCTCCCTGCTCATGGCCTGGGAAAGCAATGGAGGATGACCTAAGTGCTTGGGCCCCTGCAACAATTGTGGGGAGACCCAGATGGAGTTCCAGGCTCCGACCTCAACCTGTCCCAGCCCCAGCCAGCCATTGCAGTCCTTTAGGGAATGAACTAGCTGATGCAAGATCAACCTCTGTGTCTGTTAGCCTGCATTTCAAATAAATCTTAAAGATTGTTGACTCTAGTCTACAGACACTGTGCATTTAAGAATGTCTCATTATGAAAAATTTTGTTATGTTGCTAAAAAAAAAATGGTGCCTAACCAACAGAACAAATGATGAGTGAGATAGCAGTCTTAGGACTTAAGTGTTGGTCTTGTGGATCAGTAAAATGATGCAAAGGTTCTCAGTGAAAAGTACTGGCAGGTTTAAACATGTTCTTTATTCATTTTGTAAATGTTCCTTGTGGATGTCAATGTGTTTCCTGTTACATGGCTGAACAGGAAGGCAGTGCACCATTTCAGATGCCCTGAGGCGGCTGAAATTGAGGTTGCACCATGGCTGTGCTGTCCACGTCTTAGTCCCTTTGGACAGTAGCAGGCAGTTTATTCGGAAGGTGATTTGAAAGACGTGTCTAAAGATGAGTATCCTGGACCCAGCATTCGGCATGTTCCTCCTTGCAATATGGTCAGTGTCATGCATTCTCTTTTCAAACAAATAAAAACGTGAACCGAAGCTATCTAGGTACTAAATGGCCCAAGTCCCGCCAATGGCCCCTAAATGAAGTTACTATCTCAACAAATGAATATGCATGGTTGCAAATAACCTGTACATTTAAATGTGATCCAGAAAGAAAAGCAGCTACAAACACAGAAAAACTAGACATATTTTTGAAACATCAGCAACTTGAGAAAAGATGTTTTAAGATTAAAATTGAGTGCAAGACTCGGATCTGGCTGAAAAGCCCATGAGAGTATTTCAGGCATGGAAAGCCAAGACACTCTGGCAAAAAGATCTCTGTGAGTGAGATCCCAGTGGAAAGAACAGGTCTTCAAAGAGGGAGGTGCCTTTCTCTGAAGGGAGGAGAGAACCTCCACTTTGACTATGACCTTGTCTAAACAAGATAAGAGTCGGAGAACTCAAGGGGCTTCCATAGCCTTGGAAACTCATGACTGGTGCATAGGGAGATTACTGATGCCATAAACAGGAGTGTCAATTTGTAAAGTCAACAACAGGAGTCACTGTGCACTTACTCCTCATGTAGGATCTCTGTCCTTAATGTGCTGTACACTGAGGCTTAATGCTATAACGAGTACTCAAACAGTATATTTCACTTTGTGTTTCTATGGGGGTGCAAACGATTGAAATCTTTACTTAATGTACACTAAACTGATCTTCTGTAAAAAAAAAAAAAAAAAAAAAAAAAAAAGAAATTATCAATTCCCAACTTGACTCTCACTGGAATTAAACATGACAATAGGTCTGATCTGATTTCATCATCATTTAAAAAAAAATCATCTATTATTTTTCACTTTATGTTTCTGTGTGGGAACAAACTGTTGAAATCCTTACTTAAGGTATACTAAGCTGATCTTCTGTATATTAAGATAATCGAAAATGAATCTTGATGTGAATGGAAGGGGAGAGGGAGTGGGAAGGGGGAGGGTTGTGGGTGGGAGGGACAGTTTGGGGGGGAAAGCCATTGTAACCCATGAGTCGTACTTTGGAAATTTATATTCATTTAATAAAAGATAAAAAAAAAAAAAAAAACAAGACTAGTGTCTGCAAATACTAGCTGATAGAATCAAAAAGGGAGAGAATGATCCAACATGGGAAGTGAGATACACAGCAGACGCATAGAATGGCAGATGTCCTAAACAGCACTCTGGCCTCAGAATCAGCCCTTAAGGCAGAAAAAAAAAAAATTGAGTGCAAGAGTTCAATGATTAGCCACAGAAACACAAAAACACAAAAGCCCCATGGCCAGGGATATGTTCTGACAGTATAGACCTAGGATGAAACCTAACTTTTCAATAATACTTCCAATGATAAGAAATTGAGGACTACTTGGTGGAATCCCCTACCCATTATAAAATATTATATAAGTAAACTGTTGTCTAAACATTTATGTCATATTATTCTCACTTGTATTTTCAGTGTTGAGCTGCTTTGCCTAAGTTGAGACTAAGTACTGTTCAGGAAAGTGGAAAGGTAGTTTTGTATCGATATGTACTCAGGTGCAGGCCTGTGTGCACACAAGTAGATGTGCACATGTGTATGTGTGCTTTGGCATGTTATATACGTATAGTGTGAACCATAGACTATTGGCTATTCCTCTGTGGTTTACGTATCTGGATCTTACTAGTCTAAAAGTTTAAAATGTATTTTTTAAATCGCCTTGCTGGAAGGTAATCTGCTTTTATGAGAATTTAGAGAAGCAGTTCGCTGTGTTTAAACTGATCATTTCTACTGTATGTTGTATTTAACAGCATGCTGTTAATATCTAAACCATCTTTCTCCCCAATATTGTCATGTATTTTATATGCCTTGCTTGGTATGTTTTTGGTAAACAAATTTGGTTTAATGTCAATTGGGTACAACACTTTTACAAATTATTTGAAAGAGAAACTAGACACAAAGAGCTCCCATCCCAGGGCTCACTGCACACATGCCCACGTAACCCCTATTTGGGGCCTGTGTCAGGAGTCAGGGACCCAGTCCAGATCTACCATATAGGGGCCAGTAACTCAACTACTTCATCCATCATCTGCTGCCTCCCAGAGTCTGTCAACAGAAAAGTGGTTAGGGGCTGGAGGAAGGGCTCAGACCCAGGCCCTGCAGTGTGGGACCTCAGGTCTGAACTGCCAGGCCAAGTGTCTCTCTTGGGAATCATTTGTACCACAATTTTCACCCACTGCTGATGAATTAAATGAAACCTTAGCACATGCTTCCTGTGACTTAACATTTTGTTCCTGATCATTATAGATTATTGACAGGGGTCTAAGGTTTGTAGAATTTGGCTAATGCAGTGTTTGGAAATGGGTATCTCTAGCAAAAACAAAACAAAATAAAGCAAAAAAAGTGTGAGGAGACAGGGGGCAGGAAGCAGGAATTCTTTGAGATGTCCAGGGGCTTTGCATTCAGCTGTGTCAGTATTGGGGTTGAGGTGTTCCCTCTCCCATCCAGCTATGCAGCTGGCCTTCAACTGTGTCCATGGCCTTGTTGCTCTGTGTTCTTTTGGGAACCATTACTGAGCGATGGTTCCCCAGGACTGTGTTACCCTTCTCTCTCTCTCTCTCTCTCTCTGAACACCAGTTAGAAATTTTAATCTATTAATCCGTTGTTGGTTTGAAAATGTTTTGATGTGAATAAAGCCCTTTCAGCATTGCTGTTATAGTCCCAGTAATGAGTGCTTTGAAGACTCTTGAATTATTTCTGATTCTTTAAAAGCATTAATAAGTCAGGAAATAATGGATATTTCTGTTAGCAGGGCATGGAATGTTGACTTTAAAATAACTTACCAACATATACAATAAGGCAAAACTGAGCAATTCCATGAATATCAACAACAAGCCAAGTATGTAGACCATCGGTGGTGTTATGGCATCATTTTTAGAAGTTATAAGTAATGCAGTATACTAGGGGGAAAGAGCAGAACTCTAAAAATCAGGAAAATGAGGAGAAATATATTATGTAAAATTATATTTAAATATCATTTGCAAATTGACCACTTAATAAATACATGTCTAGTATAGTTCAAACAAAATAAATACATGGATTTCACAGAGCTGGTGAAAACAGCAATGCTGAGATGAAAATTTATTGAATAAAGAGACTCTGTTCACAATGGCAAAAGTAAATTATATCTATTTCAAGAAACTAAAGAAAAATTAACATTAAAAACAAATATGACAAAAATGGAATACTTAAAGGAAAGAACAAGATTCAATTTTATCAACTTGAGGATTCAGTATTAGAATACTGTGTTTTCTTTCTAAATTTGGATTCACTTTGGCAAATTAATCAAAAGCAAAGCAAAAAATTGAACCATATGGCTTTATGTTTACATAGTTCTTAGAATGGAATAAATATTATTTTGGAAAAATAAGAGCAGTTGCTGTTGGAAATATAATGTCCAAATTTAAAACATGCTATTTAGTTAAAACAGTCTATGTACTTAAAGTCTGTGATTGGTACAAAACTAGGATAAGTGTGTTCATATGCACTGGGTTACACATTGTCATGTAAAATCCACAGTGCATGTTATAAAATACAATATGTAAGAATAGTATTTTCGGCGCTCAGCCCTCTGCCTCTCGGCTGAGCCACCCACCTGGTCTGGCCAGGTGTACTCTCTCCACTCAACCATGTAACCTCGTCCCCCGCCCAGTCTGAGCGGCTGCACTCTCTCCCAGGTCCTGTCTGGAGAGGTGCCCATCCGTCCTTATGGATGTCCCTTCCCTAATAAACCTTGCTATTTTACTTTCCACTAAAAAAAAAAATAGTATTTTCCAAGTAAATATTTTTGCAAAATTATTAACATTTTACAGAGCTATCAGTATTTTCCTACTGTTTGAAAGCATTGTCAGGCTAGAAATCTGTGTATATGGTGCTAGTTTAATTATTTGTAGAAATCATGTGCATTCAAAATTAGCATTAAATTAGTCATTTTAAATTTTTGTCTAGTAAAAAAAATTAAAGCTCTACAAAGCTATTTAGGAAACTTTTATTCGTTACCTCCTGCTTTGTCCAGATAAATTTCTGTTAAAATAATAAGTGATATTTAAAAATACTTGTTGATGATAGCTTTATGAGTAGTAATATATTGATAAAGTAAGAATGCAAATGAATTTACATGCTTATATAACATTAAATAATTGTAGCTCTACAATTAAATTTAAAAGTCCACCTAATGACATTGAAAATATCCAGGGATCACAGTCTAAGTATCTGGAGGTAATTGCAATAACCGTGACGAAAAGCAAAACAGAGAATGTTGATCTCTGTGTGGCTGTATTACAGACAGTTTCAAAGATAACTTTCTGGGTTATGCATTGTCGTGTGAAATCCACAGTGCATGTTATAAATACAATCAAGTTAGACTTTCTGAGAAACAGTGCTGAGGCAAATGTGCTGGACCTGTGTGAATTGTTACAAACACGCGAGTGCAATCGGGGTTGAAATAGCACACACGGCTGGATCCCTCAGCAGACATCCCATACCCTTCAGAACCTCCCCTGTAGGCTGAGCATGCGCATGGGTGAGAGGGATCTTCTGCGGTCTCCTGAGTCAGAGGTGAGGGCGGAGGCTGGAGGGCGGTGGTGGTCAATGAGCCTCCTTAGGTTGCCTGTGGACAGACCCAAGGTGTGTGTGTGTGGGGGGTGGGGGGGATTGCAAGGAGCAGGTGATGTAATCCATGGGAAGAAATTCTTGAAGACAAAGAAAGGAATATTTCAGATGCAGGCTATAGATACAGGAAATTACATAAGAAATCGGGGATCTTTATCACAGTATATAAGGTGGCAGGAGGGTGAAAAATATAAAGATGGCCAGCATTGTGGCGTAGCCCATGAGGCGGCCACCTGCCACTCTAGCATCCCATATAATGCCCATTAACCCTAACCCTAACTCTCAGTTTGGAGAATGAACAGTGGATGGAAAGTGAGGCTCTCTCACTCTGCCTCTCTCTCCCTCCTTCCTTCCCTCCCCACCTGTCACTTTGCCTTTTAAATAAGCAAATATTTTTTATTAAAACGTTGGGGGGGGGGTCCATAATAGTACATTCGAAAAAGAGAAAGGTGCAGAGAGATTCAAGTAAATAATTAAATTAGAGGAAAAATAAGGAATTTTGTTTTGGTATTTCTGTTTTGAGTGAAGAGCAGTGTGCTTGTTAAAAAGATACTCCATTTTCTCCACTGATGTGTAGTATTTTCAAATCTGTACTGATTGATTAACTTCAGGATAAATGCCTACTCATACCTAGGATTTACAGAGCACATGTGTGAGTCCTCTGTGTTAGAAATACAGAAAAAGAATCTTACCTGTTGGTGACTGGCTTTTTTTTTTTTTTTGCCATAGTCTTGGATGTGGGACATTAAAGCACGCACAAGTTCCCTTCTTTGGTATTCAAATCTGGAAATATTCCATGTCTTAGTGTTAAGTTTGATAGCAAGGATTTGATGATGCCAAAGATTGGTAAGGTTTCAAGTAAAGGGAATTCTGAGTTGTTATGCTGAGTGAAATGAATATAACCACTCTGGAGAATAAATTTGGAATTCTGAATAAAGTGAAGGACAACTCTTCTAGCTCACATAAACTTTCATGTACGGCCGGCGCCGTGGCTCACTAGGCTAATCCTCTGCCTAGCAGCGCCGGCACATCGGGTTCTAGTCCCGGTCGGGGTGCCGGATTCTGTCCCTGTTGCCCCTCTTCCAGGCCAGCTCTCTGCTGTGGCCAGGGAGTGCACTGGAGGATGGCCCAAGTGCTTGGGCCCTGCACCCCATGGGAGACCAGGATAAGTACCTGGCTCCTGCCATCGGACCAGTGCGGTGCATCGGCCATTGGAGGGTGAACCAACAGCAAAAGGAAGACCTTTCTCTCTCTCTCTGTCTACTCTGCCTGTCAAAAAAAAAAAAAAAAAAAACTTTCATGTACAAGGAAACAGGTCTGAAGACGTTCATTACAGCTCTATTACGTTGATACAGAATGGAAACCAAAGTTGCCAATAGCAGAGGAATGGCATCAATATGGTTTCCATTTGATGAAGCGCTCTGGATATGTTAAAAGAGTTAATCTTAGATAAATCATTGCCAAAAATGTACATTACATGAAAGGGGATTTCAAGATGATACCTATATTATAGTGTCATTAGGATTTTACTTAGGAGGACAGGCATTTATTTGAAATTTTTATAATAATGTACATGTAAACTGTGGAGAACAACTTAAGGAGAGTGGGTACCAGTGAAGAGAAAGGCAGAAATAATAATGGAGATTTGCCTGCATTTGTAACTTTGTTCAGTTAGGTATTTCTAAAAAAGGTTATTTTAATAAATCAAGCATAGGTATCAGTCAAACAAGCATGAATTGAAGCTATTGTTCAGTTATTGATTTGGGGGTGAGTGAAGAGGAAAGATGGACCAAGACAGACATTGGAGTAAGAGCGAGGCAGCGCCGCCATGGTCACAGGGGAGGACAGTGAAGTCCAGCCTGGATCTTTCCTGAAGTTCCAGGAACTCACCTGAAACTCAACTGAGTTACAGCAGGAAATTCACACTTACAGCAAGTGTTTAAAGATGGGCTGTTGAGGGGCCCACACTGTGGTGCAGTGGGTTAATGCCCTGGCCTAAAGCGCTGGCATCCTATATGGGCATTGGTTCTAGTCCTGGCTATTCTACTTCTGATCCAGCTCTCTGCTATGGCCTGGGAAAGCAGTAGAAGATGGCCCATGTACTTGGGTCCCTGCACCTGCGTGGGAGACCTGGAAGAAGCTCCTGGCTCCTGACTTCAGATCAGCACAGCTCCGGCCGTTGCAGCCAGTGAGGGAGTAAACCATCGGATGGTTCCATTGGATGGATCTCTCTCTCTCTCTCTCTCTCTCTCTCTCTCTTTCTTTCTTTCTTTCTTTCTTTCTCTCTCTTTCTCTTTCTCTCTCTCTCTCTCCCCCCTCCCTCTCTCTCCCTCTCTCCCTCCCTCTGTTCCTCCCTCTCTCTGCCTCTCTTCTCTCTGTGTAACTCTGAGTTTCAAATAAATAAATCTTTAAAGATGGGCTGTTGAAATGCAAATTAAATTTATTTGTTCTTAGGAAATATGATATTTATTGGTGAAGGACAAGCTGCCTAATGATTTGAGATAGCTCTATTTAATACAGCGCATCCATTGATGGAAGATATTATGTCTCCTAAAAAAAATTCGGCTGGCTCCATGGCGCTATAGGTTAATCCTCCGCCTGCGGTGCCAGCACCCCATATGGGCACTGGTTCTAGTCCCGGCTGCCCCTCTTCCAGTCCAGCTCTCTGCTATGGTCTGCAAAAGCAGTGGAAGATGGCCCAAGTCCTTGGGCTCCTGCACCCACATGGGAGACTGGGAAGAAGCTCCTGGCTCCTGGCTTCTGATCGGCGCAGCTCTGGCACTGTGGCCGACTGGGGAGTGAACCAGCAGATGGAAGACCTTTCTCTCTGTCTCTTGGGCTCACTGTCTGTAATGTTACCTGTCAAATAAATTAAATTAAATAAATAAATAAATAAATCCAGTGGCCCAGTATTTAGGTCAAGGATTAGGATTTTATATTTTGTAGAAAATGTAAATAATTGTCTCGCCTCCACCCCCAACTCCACTCCAAGATTTCGGGATGCTTTGGTGACAGAGGATGGCCAGGCTCTTTTGTGTAAAAGAGAGCAATACTGTGCAGTGGTGCTAATGGTCCAGTTCTGGAGGTGGGCTAACTTTGGCAGCTGTATTGAATTGGGATGCTGCCCGGAGCTGTCTCTTCATGACTTGGGCACCGTTATGTGTGTACCTTACTTCAACCAAAAAGGAACTGTGTGGAATTTAAATTTTGCAAGTTCAGGCAACAAACTGTGGGAGGTGACTTGATGAAGTAGTCTTTGGTAATACTGTAGGTGTGAAAAGTGCGATGACCTCAAATGTCATTAAATCTCATTTTTTAGTCTTTGAAATTCGGAGATGAAAAGCCCAACATGAAATAAGATAATGAGTCTGTATGGCTTAATGAACTCAAGGAGAGAAAGGACATTTTGAAGTTCCTTTTACTAAAATATTAATGCCAATGTTTAATCAAGCGCAGCTTTTTTCATAGATCCCAATTTTTATTGATCGTGGTGGTGTGATGCTGGCTTTTCATTATGCCTTGCCTGGAAATGGTCCATATGTTAAATGCATTCACTGCCTTGATCTGAGAACACGTGGAACAGTATGGAAATGAAGGCTGGGAAGTGGAGATGTGGGCCATTCTGCCTTCAGATATGGAGATAGAATAGAGCTGCAGAAGTCCAGACAGAAAATTTGGGTGTGAACTAATAACCACAATTACCACCTGGATGCCTTTTGTGAGAGCCTTTATGAATTTTCATTTTATCTCCTCTCAGAGCCACTTACCTTAACACAGCTCCTGTGACAGCCAGCCATGATGTATCGCAGCCATTGTCTGGGGCACAGCCCCAGCATACATTTAATGCAGGGCAGGGAGGAATTGGTCCGTTGGTAAGTTATGCTGACTTGCACCAGGAAGATGCGTGACTTGTGTTGGAAGCTCCTTGTGCTGTGAGTTGAGGTAACAGACACCTTATCTGAGCTCCTTCCTGAAGATGCTTTTTGGGGAGGGACTTTGACACGGAACTAATTCCTTCATCCATCAAGCTCTTATCTAACGAGATGTACCTGTTTGTTAGGACTTTTTAATACATCAAAGGCAAGAATATTTAAAGTAATGAAATTAATGGCTACCTTCTTCTCTTATCCCAGAGACATATAACGTGTCTTGGAGAATTTATAATGAAAATAATTGTTAAAATTTGCTATGGACTTTACAAATAGAGCTAGGATCATGACTTGCTTTCTGCTGATGTCTGTGCCCCAAAACCCTGGTCACCATGGGTCATTTCCTGGCTTTTCATTCTGCATATTTCTGGGTAATGCTATACTGTCCCCTTTTCCACCTTGGCAGGAAATCCTACAACCACCCTGGAATAGCTCATTATTCCAAGTGGATAAAAATTATATGTACCATTTAAAGCATCAGGTTTAATCAAAATGATTGGGAAAAAATTTGACTATGGAAACTTAAAATATAAAAGAAATGAATATACTTTGTTGTGGCAAAACATGAAAGTCAGGGGAAAATAGCAAAATGTCAAGAACTAGTAGCACTAAGAAGTTAAAGTCCTTGAATCATTTAAATTAACAAAAATACTAATAGAAAAAATGAAAAAGAGAGTCAGTTAAGTAAAGAAGAAATAAAACTGGCCAGTCTATGTGAAAAAACTATGCTCCATCTGACCAGAAGTTAAAGAAGTGCAGTGAGGTCACATTTCCTCTATCATAGACAGTTGATGGGATAAATACTTAGAGAAAGCTCTCAGGACAAGAATGTAGTGGCAACAGCAAAATGTAGTAGTGTTCACATTACATTAGTGAGCTTGGCCTCTTCTGTCTCACCAGTTCCAGTACTAGAAAATAATCATGTGGAAATCATATATTTTGTAGAAACATCTACTTAAGGGGTAGTCATTGTTGTAGGTAACAAGCATGGTGACTAGAATAGAATAGAAAGAAAAAATATGACATCTCCCCTGTGTCTTAAGGAATGAAAACAAAACAGCACCCAACACCTCCTTCCCAAGGTCTGTATAGCTTCTGCTGTATGCCCATCACTGCCTCTTAACCTTCCTGTCCTAGATCTCCTGACACCTTGTGTGTTCTGTCGGTCAGTGTATCGTTGTTACAATCTTTCCTAGTAAACTGTGCTTCACTCTTCATCTCCTACCACACTCCCCGCCATGGCCACCAGTCTTAACCATCCACAGTGATTTAGAAAAGTGCCTTCCTCTTTTCATTCCATGTTCATTCCCTTTTCTCTGCTACATTTCAAGTTCAACAGAGGCAGAGTGCATTTCTGACGCGTCTGACCTTTCATGTATCCCTAGCACTCAGCATAATGACTAGCATTTGTTAGGTACTTAATAAATGCTTGCTGAATTTATTAATTAATGAAATTGCCTTGTGTCTATTTAATAAAATCCATCCTAGTCATCCATTACAGTGACTTCATGAGCATGTTCAACTGTTCATCCAGGATAGTGATGTCATAGCATACTTGATGAACTGGAAAGAAGTTCATTAGTGTAGAGTTAAATAAAAGCACTTACTGCTCTCCCTACCACCCCTAATCCTCAAGTCCCAACACCACTGTCTTCCTTGAACCCGTCAGGACCAAACACTTGACGCTTTACAATATTGTCCGGAGCTGCGACCGAAAGATGCTCAGGATGTCCGAGTTCTCCGTTAACTCTGGGTTCTCATCTAAATAAGGATCTGGATCTTTTCCCTGATGGGTATTTCCTTTCTTTCTCTAAGACTTTGAGTCTTCTGCTGTGCTCTCAAAAAGGCAACATGAATTACCAAGGGACCTGTCTGTCATCTCAATGTTCCCTCCCCCACCCTCTTACCAGCACTCTCCCATGGAGCCCTCTCAGGCAGTGCCTCTCTTGTGCTTAGACCTTAGATCTGACGTGGAGGAGGCACCCTTGTTCCCAGTTAGCACTTCATTTCTTCCAGAACCTCATCAACTTGAATCTCATGTCGCCAGGCTGCACACTGATGCCTCTGAAGAACCACACAACACTGACCTTGCAGACCTCGAAGATTTTAACTGTTGGATTGCTCCTGTGTTAACCTTTTGTCACAATCTAGATGATATAGTATCTGTGACTGCTGTTACTCACTATTCAAAGTTTTACACTTGATCTTAGCCAAAAGGCTGAGAAATAATCAGTATTCAAAATTTAAGTCCCCCACTCCCTCCTAGGTACTTCTGAACACTCAAGCTCACGCTTCTAAATTCCACTCCATTGATTTTTCTGATGTCACCAAGAAGTGCAAATGAAATTGGTTCATTGACTTTTTCTTTATCCCAATTAAATTCCCTAACTCTTTATTAAAAAGATATTATTGTCTGGAACTAGAATTTCTTTTTTAAAAAAATATTTATTTCGAAGACAGAGCGTGCGAGAGTGAGCTCTTTAACAGCTGGTTCACTCCCAAAATGGCTGCAACAGCTAGGACTGGGCAAGACCAAAACCTGGAGCCAGGAGCTTCCTGTGGATCTCCCACATGAAAGACTAGGGCCAAGCACCTGGGCTGCCACCTGCTGGTTTCCCAGGAGCATTAGCAGAGAGCTGGATCAGGAGTGGAATAGCTGGGGCTCCAACGAGTGCCCATATGGGATGCTGAAGTGTCAACCGGCGGCTTAACCCACGGTGCCACAGCACCAGCCCCACAACTCACATTTCTTACCTGCAGTCCTTTTGTTTTGTTTGTCTAGCAAGTATTCAATTATGAGTAAATCCAATTGCAAAAAATTTTATGGGAAACAAAATCCCTAAGACGATGCTGATGTGGTCTTACATGAAAATCAAGGTTCCTTATCTTAAATGAGCTTTTTTTAAAATTTTAATTAATTTTAACAGATTCATTGTTATTTGTAGATACAATTCTAAGAACAAAATGATATTCTCTCCCTTTATCCCTTCCTCTCTACCCCCAGCCATTTGCCTTCCTTTTAGTTTTTAAATCACATTTTAGAATCACATTACAATAAAAGGCTTAATATTCACTGAATAAGAAGGTTAACAAGTAAAAAGCAATAAGCCCCTAGTTTAGTTGGATATAGACAATGGCTATAAATAAATGAATGAAAAAATCACCATTGCACCCATATACAGTAAATTTTACAGTAATTGCAGATTATTAAAGCTAGTAGCATAGCATTGTTCTTTCAAAGATGTATTTTGTTTATTTGATGTACAGTTACAGGCAGAAGGAGAGGAAGAGAGAGATCTTCCATGTACTGATCACTGGATTAGATTTGTTAGTATTTTGACAAGAATCTTTGCCTCTGTTTCCAAGAGTATAGGTCTGTGGTTTTCTTTTTGTTTCATATATTTTGTTTTGGTAATAAAGTAATTCTGGCCTCATGAACAGAGTTCAGTAAGATTCCATCCTGTATTTTCGAATAGTTTGATTCACACTGGAGTTACTTCTCTTTGATGTTTTGTAGAATTCAGTGGTAAAGCCATCAGGTCCAGGACTTACCCCTGATGGAAGACTTTTGATTACTGCTTCAGTGTCATTGCTTGTTATGGGTCTGTTTAGACTGTCTATATCTTCTTGATTTAATCTTTGTAGATTATATGAATCTAGGAGTTTATCCATTTCTTTGTGGTTTTTACAGTTTATTAGAATATGGTTTTTCACAATACTTTGCTATGATCTTTGTATTTCAGTGGTGTTAGTCGTAATGTCTCCTTGTTCACCTCTTACTTGACTTTTTTTCTATTTTTTCTTCATTAGTCTGGCTAGATGTTTACTTTGTTTATCTTCTCAAAAAGCAACTTTTTGCTTTGTTGACCTTTGTTTTTTTTTATTTTCATTTTCATTTATTTCCACTCCTTACTGTTTCTCACCTCCTGCTGATTTAGGTTTTGATTTGTTACTGTTTTTCTAAGCCTTCAAGATGCACAATTACATCTTTAATTTGAGACATTTCTCTTTTATAATGCAAGCATTCAATTTTATGAACATCCCTCTTAATAGTGCTTTTGCTGTATCCCACAGGTTTTGGTATAGTTTGTTTTCATTTTCATTTATTTGAAGAAAGCCTTTTTTTTTTTTTAAATTTCTTCTTGAACTCATTGATCATTCAATAGCATTTTGTTCAATTTCCAGGTATTTATTAGTGTTACATTGTTCTTGTTGATTTTTAATTTGATTTTTTTATATTTTGAGAAGGTAAGTGGCATGATTTTAATCTTTTTGAAACTTGCTGAGACTTGATTTTTGGCCTAATCTGTGATCTATCCTAGAAAATGTTTCACATGCTGAGAAGAGTGGGTATTCTGTAGCTGTTGGGTGAAATGTCCTGCAAATGTTTGTTAGTTCCATTTGCTTGGTTGTGGGTTTCAATACCAATGCATCTACTGACTTTTATCTTGATCTGCCCATTGATGAATATGAGCTGTTGAAGTCACCCACTATTACTGCATTGCAGTCTCTCTCTCCCTTTAGTTCGATCTGTATTTGCTGTACATATCTGGACTTGTGTTGAGTGCATATATGTTTATGATTGTTATGTCTTCTTGCCAAATTGAACCTTTTCTCAAAATATAATGCCCTTTTTTTCTTTTTTTACAGTTTGTGATTTAAAGTCTTTTATCTAATACCAGTTTAGCTATGCCTGCTTGCTTTTGGTTTCCATTTGCCTGAATATCTTTTTACAACCCTTCACTTACACTCTGTATGTATCTTTGTGGAGTGAGTTTCTTGTGAGCATACAGTGAGATCCTGATTTTTTTATCCATTCAGCCAACTGGAGTTTTTTGGTTGCTGAATTTAATCTATTTACAATCAAGGTTAGTGTTGATAGATAAGAACTTAGGGCTGCCACTTTGTGGATTCAATGATGATTCCGCCTGGGCTCGTGGTGAATTCCTGATGATGTGTATTTCTAATGCAGCATACCCTTCAGAATTTCCGGTAAGTCTGGTTTGGTAGTGGTGAATTCTCTGAGCTTTTGCATACCTGGAGAATGTTATTTCTCCTCCACTTTTAAGGGATAACTTCACTGCATATATTGTTGGTTGGAAGTTTTTTTTAATTTTTTTTTAAGACCTTGAATATATCATCCCATGTTTTTCGGGTTTCCCCTGAGAGCGTTGTTAATCTTATTAGTTTTCCTTTATATATAACTTCATACTTTTCTCTTTCCATCTTTAGGATTCTCTCATTGTCTTTAACTTTTGACATTTTGGTGACAATATGCCTTGGAGAAGACCTTTTTTGGTTGAGTCTGCTTGGGGTTCTTTAAGATTATTGTATCTGGTTGTCCATATCTTTTTCAAGATTTGGGAAATTTTCAGCTATTATTTTATTTAGTAGTTTCTCAATGCCTTTTTCCTTTTCTTCTCCTTCAGGGACAACTATATTATGAATATTTGGTTGTTTAAGGGTATCCTATATTTCACGTAGACTTTCTGAATTCTTACTCTTTTCTCTTTGTTTTCATCTGGTTCATTTCAAAATTCTTGTACCCGAGGTGAGAAATTCTTTGCCTCTCTTGCTCTTTTCGGTATTAAGGCTCTCAACTTTACTTTTTATTTCACTGGTGGAAGATTGCATCTTGAACATTTGTATTCAGCTGTTCTTAGTGAATTCTAGTTCCTTCGTGATTTTTCATGTATGTCATTGATTTCCTCATTTCTTTATCTGTATACTCTTGCATTTTTCATTGCGTTTCCTTGTAGTCATTATATTGAATTCCAAATGCATTGTCCCCTACGTTTCCTTGAGTTCAGGTTCTAATTCTGGAGCTGTATGGTGTCCTTTAGGAGGCATCAAGCTACCTTACTTCTTCATGTCCTCTGTGTCCTGTGTTGACGTCTGCCCCTCTCATGCATTCATCCCTCTGTCTTCTGTTTTGTGGTTTAGCTAGAATTCAGGGTATCACTTGGCTTGTTTGTTTGGTTCTAGGAAATCCCAGGACTGTGGTATCTGAGTGATTTCTTTTGTCTTAATTGATGTCAACCGTGTCTGTAAGTGACAGAGTAGACTAGTCAGTTGAAGTTTGTAAGGTTAGAAGTATGCCTTTGAGATAAGCAACGGTCCCCTTTGGTGTGTATATTTGGTCCACAGGGAGTTCAGTGTCAGCCTCCCTGGCAAATGGCATAGCCAAGGCCATAGCCAAGGCCACCTTCTTGGTGCTGAGGAAAAAAGGTCTGGCTGTGCCCTTGTCCTGCTGGCAAGTCTGAGTGGAGCCCAGGCTTGTGGCTCCAGAACTGTGACATGTGTTTTATCACTTCCCCACATCCAGGTAGGAGAGTTCAACAGATACTGTGGCTTATAATACCAACAGCCCTAGTTTTAGGGCTTGGGGATGTGAACCAGACCCTGTTCCAGTCCTGTAGGGTGACTACAAGGTATACAGGAGATTTTACTCTGGAGGGGATGAGTCCAGACAGGTGGAGTGCAGGTAAGTTTTGTACTAAGGCCACCAGATAGATTCTAGTGACACCGAGAAGTTAACCATGAATTATGACAGTCATGGTATTGCAGGCAATAGGTAGGCTATTACCCACATCTTCCAAGGTGGGGGTGGATTTTTTGGGGGCTGCTTCTGGTGTCTGCCCCCAGAGACTAAGGTAAAGCCCCCTTGACCACATAGAGTACGTGAGCGTAGCTCTGGGGCCGATGCCCAGGAACTCCCACAGTTGCAGGGTATAGGGAATCTGTCCTTTGCTCCACGCATTGCTCCGACTCTAACTGTGATGCTAGTAGCACAGACACGTGCTCTGCTGGAATGGGGGAGAGGAAGGAAGACGACGACTTCCCCACTCCTGCCTGGTAGTTGCTCAGACTCCAGCCAGCTCTCCAGGCTGAAGTAGAAGTCGGTGGGTGGCTGTGAAATTCCGTCTCTGCTGGAACTGTGAGTGCAAGGAGCACTGCCACTGCTCCCGATCCTGACGTGGTGAAATGGCAGCTCATGGCCGGCGACTGGCTGGGCTGTGAGGCTGGCTGCACTGGCGTCTGTCTTCTCTCTTGTCGCCCAGAGTCTTTGTTGTTTTTTAACTTCTTTCCTGAAAATTTACATTTTCAAACTCCTGGAAATATAGTCCTTCTTGTGGGGAGCAATCCGGACTGGACTGAGTTACTGGAATTAAGACTTATTCTATGCATCTGCTCTCCCACAATATGGTGCTGGGAGAGAAGTAAACAGCTTCCGCACAGCTGCCTCCAGTTCAACTAATAAACTGTAGGACTCGCTCCTGATTGGAGGAGAGCAGCGTACTCGGCGTGTGGGCAGCCGAGTTGGGATTGGCGGAGGAGGACTATAAAGGAGGAGAGAGACGGCATGCACCAGGAACATCTACGAGGAACATGTAGCTGAAGGACCACCTGTGCAGCCCCCGAGAAGAGCCGGCCGGCGGTGTGCCGCTCCCCTGCGGAAGTGGGGAATGTGGCCAGGGGGAACTGCCCTTCCACGGAGGTGGAAGGGATAGTAGCCAACCCGGGAAGAACCAGCAGCAAACCCGGGGAGGGCCGAGCAGACGAAAGAACAGCGCAGGGTCCTGTGTTGCTCCTCCACGAAAACGGGGAGCGACACTTCTTTCTTTACAATTCCCAGAGCAGCTTAAGTTAGTGTGGCTATACCCCATACATCCATCTTGCATCTCCTGCTTTTCTCTTTTAAGGTGTATTTTTTTTAATTTGAAAGTATGACAGAAGGAGAGGGAAGGAGGGAGGGAAGGAGGAAGAGAGTGGGAGAGAGAGAGAAAGAGAATGATAGAATGAGTATCTTCTGTCTGGTCATGCACTCCCCAAATGATCACAACAGCCGAGACTGAGCCATGTCGAAGCCAGGAGCCAGGAACAACTTCTGCATCCCCGACATGAGTGACAGGAGCCCTAGTACTCGGGCCATCAGCTACTGCCTCCCCAGGATACTGGATCAGAAGCAGAACAGCAAGAATTCTAACTTGTTCCCCCATATTTGGTAGAGGCTTAACCTACTGTGCCTATGTGCTATCCCTAAATAACCAATAATTAGTGCATAGGAATCTTTCTATATTTCCCTTATCAGTCTCTTGCTCATAAAAAGTTGGATCAATCTTATTTATTCTCTAGTCAACCTTTCTCTATCCATTCCTTGCTGTCGTCCCATGGCTCACCTCCTTCTATGAAACTAGAAAAATGAGAATCAGAAAGTTCCCAAAAGATTGCATCACACAGCAACCTCCTTGCTTCCTTCTGTGTATCCTGCCTTTTTTCTTTATTAGTCTATATTGATTTTCTGTGTCCTATCTGAGGCCAACCCCTCTAATGGTGCCCCCCAACATGTACCTTTCACTGCAGTCATTATTTATTCCCTGCATCTCCTTTCCTCTCCCACTCTACTTTTCTACAAGCTTTGCAAACACACGCTATTATTTCTCCCATCTTAACTAAAGATCCCTCTATTGAACTGACAGCCACTTCAGTGGCTAGTCCATTTTTCTGCTTTACTTAATAGTACAACCTGTTGCCCCTTCTCCCATTCTCATGCCTATAACTGGTATCATTTTAATGAGGGCCTTCCCAAATCGGTCCTTGAAACTCCTCTGACAAGGTCCTGAGTGGAGTGATTGCAACTATCAGCTACTTCCAAACATGGACACCTGCGGGAGTGCAGTGTCATTTTCCAGCGGCATTGAACTTCTACTTGAATTTCCAAAGGCAAGACTGTCCTAGGCAACTTGGGCATTGGGTCATTTTGTCAATGATTACCAGGTCCCTAAATCCCATTCTCCTTCATTGAAAGAATTCACCAGTATTTTGTACTTGAAATTTTTTATTGCCGTGTCTTCCAGGTCTCCAAGCTCCTATGTTGTCGCTCCTCCTGCCACATTGGCAGACACGTTTCAGTCTCCCGTGCAGACTGTGCCACATCTGTGCAGTCTGTTAATGTTAGCATTTCCTAGTTCTCAATCCTCTTCTGTCCTCTTCCTTTGCTGTTCTAAATACTTCATCAGTCATGTGTTGACTATTGATGATTTTATATCTCCAGGGTAAAGATACTGCTGAACTATATACTTCTATGTTCAACTATCTGGTTGAAATCTACACCTGCCTGTGCAACACACCTCCCAAATGTAGCCTCTCTGGGCATTGCTTCCCTCCCAAATCTTGGCATCATTCTTGATGATAATTGTGTTCCTCTCGACCTGGGTGCAGCCTCCATCTGTACTACTATCACTCTGCTAGCATGAATAGTCTCACTACTGCGGGTTGGATTAAACAAAATAACAACAGTAATGGAAAGCACTGCCTCTTCTGGGCACATCTTAAGTGCTTTTCACGTATATTTTATCTCATATCCATAGAAAGTCATATATAAGTGTTAAAAAAGCTACCCATTGTTGTTGAGATTATAGATTATTTCATTTTTTATTTTCATGTTAATCTCTTTTCTAAATATTCTAATGTAAAACTCACTTATCAGTATAATAAGAAAGATAATTATTTTTAGGCAAAACACATTTTTGCCTCCACAAATTAGAGTATGGTCTCCTAATCCGTGATAGAGAAGAGAGAGTTCTCTGTGCTGTTTTGACCTCCTGCTATGATAAATTTTATATCAGGAATTTCTAATTTGTTTGCTCTGTTCTATCTGACATAATGTTCCTGTGTGTGTGTGTGTAAGATTGTCCAAGCACATTCTAGGCAGCTTTGTAATAGAATAGACTGCTCTTCAGTTAAATTTTAGCTGCAGTTTAGAATTGTTTTTAAGCTTATGCTTATTTCTTAGAGAAAACACATTTTGTCAAAAAAAAAAAAAACGCTTTAAACAAGTAACAATACACTTTTATCCACATCATCTCGGAAAATTCTTTGGATTTTAAACCCAGAAGCTCTGATTGTAGAATAGGGCAATTCTTCTGCACTTGCAGGTAGGGGATGTTTCTCTGTGAGTCATGTAGAACTGAGTAGAACTAAGCAACCATGATAAAAATGAGACACGATGTTTGTCCTGTTGGCAGTGTGATGTATGCATGAGAGGAGTGGACTTCCTCAGCCAATGTCCTGTCAGCAAGGCAGCTCTATATTTTAGTCAGGATCCTCTTTCCCCCTCACTTTCCTTTATCTTTCATGGCTATGCCTTTCCCCTGGGCCCAACAGCTGTTCATTCTAATATAATCTTGTTGCTTTATACAGAGAAACCTCCCACGAAAATGAGAATTAGGTCGGCGCCGCAGCTCACTAGGCTAATCCTCCGCCTTGCGGCACCGACACACCAGGTTCTAGTCCTGGTTGGGGCACCAGATTCTGTCCTGGTTGCCCCTCTTCCAGGCCAGCTCTCTGCTGTGGCCCAGGAGTGCAGTGGAGGATGGCCCAAGTACTTGGGCCCTGCACTCCATGGGAGACCAGGAGAAGCACCTGGCTCCTGCCATCGGACCAGTGCGGTGCGCCGCGCCGGCCACGGCAGCCATTGGAGGGTGAAGCAACGGCAAAGGAAGACCTTTCTCTCTGTCTCTCTCTCTCTCACTGTCCACTCTGCCTGTCAAAAAAAAAAAAAAAAAAAAAAAAAGGAAAGAAAAGAAAATGAGGATCAATGAATGTCTCTAATTCTCCTCCAAATTAGAAGGAATCAATATTGCATGTTTCCTCTAACAATGTTGCTACCCATGTCTGTTTGCATTAGTTGGACACAGTGACCCAGTCAACCAAGTGTTAGAGAAACGTTAACACTTGGAGTGAAAATACTGCTGAGGTTAACCCAGCATTGCCATTCGTTGGCATCCTGTTAGCAGCAGAAAAGGAGCTGGACAGGAGATAGGCCATGCTACAATTCCTGCTCCGTTGTGTTTATCATGTTGCAAGATGGTCTTGCTTGCTGTGACAATTTAAAATTGAAGGAATGGTCTGGGAGATGATTTTTCCTAACTTCTCTCATCATCTTAAGAAAAGTTTAAAGACATTGAATATTTCTCATTAAATATTTCGGCACACTGCTGGTGGGCTGTGTAGTCCCTGACTCTTACTGCCTTCTCTAAGCAGTGACCGTAACCCTTTGCCAAGCTGCCTCTAATAATTGCTGTTAGATCAGTTTCCCGAGAGTAATCGCTCCTCATTTAGTTTTAATGAAGACTCTGTAGATGGCTGTGCCTGGGACCTGGCCACCCACTTCCCCAGCTCCTTCTCAATCAAGCTTGTCTCTTTGTGTTTAATGATGGGAAAAATATTTATTCCAGGGTGCTCTGAAGAGAAATACACAAGGGTACATTTATTTTTTCTTGTTTGAAAAAAGTAACATATTTTGACTTTGGTACATGATTTTTTTTCCCATACTGAAATATTCACACATACCCTGCCTTGCTGGGTAGGATTAGTAAATGGGAAGTAATTAAAATCAAAAAAGCATCGTTGAGATTATTCATGGCTGAAGAATTGAGGCTTCCGTGGCTCTCCCCTTGTTTTCCATGCGATCTATTAAACTTCCTTTTTAGGCCTGGGTTTTGTTTTCCCCTTTAGAGACGGATGCTGTATTGCTCTCCCATGACTGACAGGTGGTTGTCCACTGGTAGAATCCTGGCGTATGAGATACTGTATCATTAAAAATAAAATCCAAGTGTTTTATGTACATTAGGGTTAGTATGCACATGCATAAAGGTATGATATGTGTGTGTGTGCACGTGTGGCTCACTGATAACCAAGGAAGCCTCCCTTTCAGCAACAAGTAAACAGACCCCCAGGAAGGTAAGTTTAAGACTAACCAAACAGGATCCAGTGTTATGAGAGTAGGTTTCTTCCAAACGTTCACATCTTAGCTAAGCTCACGTAGACTTGGATTGCTAATACTCATCCACAAACTGAAACTTTGTCCATATATCAAACACAATGTGTCCATTTGCATTTTGCTTCATGCTTTGCTTTTCCCGGTTGACTTGGATACCCAAAGATCCGATGGCTCCTGGAAGCGAGCAGCAGTTGGATGAGGCAGGGAGTCGAGAGGCTGCTTTGAAAAAGCAAGCGTTGGCTTCCGGGCTGAGCTCGGGATCCATTCTGCCCACCCTGGGGGTGTGTCTGTTCTGCTTTGCTTCCTCGCCATTGGTGAGGAGAATTCCTGTGAATGCTGCTGCTTTACCCATTCGTCCAAATACAAGGGTCTGCAACAGCTCACAGAAAATACATTTTATGAAAAACTGTGCATGGATTTCAGTTTTTAAAAGCATTTTTTAAAGGCATGGGGACAGAAAGATACCTCCTACTTGTTGTTTCCCTCCCCAAATGGCCATAACAGCTGGGGTTGAGTCGGGCAGAATCCAAGAGCTGGAAATTAAGTCCATGTCTCCCACGTGAATGCCAGCAACACCACTGCTGCCTTCCACTGTGCGTCAGCCAGAAGCCAGAGCTGGAGGAGGAGCCTGGAGTTGAACCCTGGCGTTCTGATGTGCAATGTTGGTGTCCCAACAGCATCTGAACTACAGTGCTGAAAGCCCTCCCTGATTTCAGTGTGTTTTGTGCCAAGATAAGCTGATCTTTTAATTCCATTTTCTTTTGATTTATTTTTCTTGAAATCAGGCTCTTGAGTAAATACAAAGCTTGTTTTAAGAGAAAGATGCATTTAAAAAATCAAAAGTCATGGACAAGGATAGCTCCAATTCTGGATTTTTGCTTATATGTTTACTCACTATATTTATTCTAAATACTTGTGAATCCCTTTAAAAAAGCATCTAAGAAAATCCCCCCCAGACTTGCTGCCAGACAGAGGCCTACTTACCAAGAGGCATTGAGGCTTATGTAAGGCAGAAAAAGTCCCAAATCAGTTTCCCTGACTTCAGCACTGAGACAAAATCATTACAGAGTGCAAAAACTGAAAAGGATCAAACAGAACCCTCCAGTCTCCCAAGTTTTCAATAATGCAATGCTCATGATAAAAAAAAAGAAATGGACTAATCTGTTCCCTGAAATGCAGTCACAATTTAACAACTAAAGCGAAAATAAAACCTCACATACTGCACTATACTTAATCCATTTTAAAATAGTCTGATAAGTACAAGTTTTGCTTATAATATGACTTGGTAAGAATTGCAGCTAATTGAATTTGGGAAGTGTCAGCCACTATTTATAAGCAGACACAAATGCTAGGAAGGCTTTTCAAGCTCAAGTCTGGTTTAAGCTTGAATGAACTCAATTTACAAATTCAGACTTTCTACTTGCTGAATAAAATGTATATGGGGGAAATTAGCTTTCATCAGCAACTGATTTGGAGTTTATGGCCATACATTCCATTTTGTTTTTTAAAAACTATAGTAAGACTCGGTGACCTTGGAGTAAATGGTTTGAAGGTTAAGGGCAGAAAAACAGGGAAGTGGGATGAGTCAGCTAGTCTTTGATCACTTGGAAAATCTTTCTGGAAATGTTAATGGGAGAATAAGACACACAGATACATCTTTCCCATGATGACTTTAGGCTAGAACTGCAAGAATGAATAATGCAAACTGGTTGTTACCCATCCAGGTTTAACTAGTTAAGTTAGCCTTGCTTCTGATACCAGGTGACTTGCATTGTGCAGTAGGCAGGCAACACCCTGGACAAGTGATTCTGGGGACAGAGGCTTAGCTACCAAGGCAGCTGTGGGTGTGCAGGGCAAGGCAGGCAGCAGGATGAGCAGGGGCCTGGGCAGTGGTAGGAGGAAGCACAGCCAGTAGATGATGCATCTGACATCCCAGATGCCCATGAGAAGACAGAAGGACAGCAGAGATGATTTGGACACACTCTGTTGGTGACAACACACAAAGGGAATGCACTGTGTCCATGACTCTAGTAGTACTGACGCTGCCAACTGGTGATGGTGCTCACCTAATTGTAGGTCAGCGTTGTTTTGTTTTCTGAAGGGTTGACTGCATTGATGTAGTAGGGTTGGAATGGTGAGCCTTTATCAGAGAGCCGGGGAACAACACATAAAACCCACAAGCACAGTAAGTGGTAAGAATGCCCTGAGGAGGCGCTTGGTTCCCCAGCAAGAGTGCATGGGTGCAATCCTATGATTTGCTGGATGTGTTTTGTCTAGTTGTGTCTCCTTTCCTCCTCTGGTTTTTTTCTTATACATTTTACTGATTAATATGTAATATATGTATGCCTTTTAGGGTACCATGCTATATTTCTACACATGATCTGAGAATAAATTGATCCAATCGGGCAAGTAGCTCTTCGGTTTCCTTACATTTGCTTTGTGTTTTGGAGCCTTGACTGCCTCTCTTCTAGGTCTTTAAATAGTGCATAATGTGTTAACCGCAGTGACCCCTCTGTGCTGGGCAGCTCTGGACCCTGTGCCTTCTATCTGACTGTGCCCATTATCGCCCCTCCTTCAAACCTCTGTTCCCACTGCTCCCTAGCCTCTAGTAATGAGTATTTGAAGATAAACTCTTGTTAAGTTTCACATTTGAGGGGTAAGATCGAGTAATGTCTCCCGGTAGCCGGCCTGCTGAACTTCACATAGTGAACTCCAGTTCTGCCCATTGTGCTGCACATGTCGGGATTTCATTCTTTCATGTGGCTTCATAACACCCCGTTCTGAGTGTGTGTGTGTGTCACACACAACCAACATAGGTTGACTTACCTTGACTATTCTGGGTAGAGCTGCAATGAACACAGGAGTGTATCTGTTTAACAGGCTGATGCCTTCACTTGTGGCTCTATAACCGATAGTAGGAAACCTGTGTCTCGTCATAGTTCTACTTTTACTTTCTGGAACCTATATACTGTTTTCTATAATGGCTGTACTGATTTATAGCAATGTATAAAGATTCTCTTCCCTCTATATCTTTTACTATGTTTTTATTTTTTGATAACATTTTAACCTGGGTGAATTACTATCCTTGTGGTGTTGACCTGCATTTTGCCATTACCTAGTGATATTAAACATTTTGTCACAGATTGTGGCTATTCACATTTCTTCCTTTTGAGGACAATGTATGTATATCCTTTTTCCATCTCTTAACTGGATTTCTCTTGCCGAGCATTTTGAGTTCCTTAGGTATTGTGGATTTGAATCCTTTTTTCGAGTAATAGCTTGCAAATGTGTTCTCCCATTCTGGCAGCTGTCTCTTCGCTCTGCTGATCACTGTGCTGTGCCGCAGTTTCTTGGTTTGAAATACTCCCATTTGTCTTGTTTGGCTTTTGTTGACTGTGTTTTTGGGGTCTTAGAAAAAAAAGTGTTAGTGATGGACTGAAGTACGTCCCCTTTATCTTTTTCTAGTAACTTCATATTTTCAAGTTTTATATTTAAGTCCATTTGTTTATATTTGGTCCATTTTGTGTTAATTGTTTTGTATAGATTGATAGGTAGTGGTCAAGTTTCAGTCATTTTTTTTAAGATTTATTTTTATTTATTTGAAAGACAGAGTTACAGAGAGAGGTAGAGACAGAGAGAGGTCTCCATCTGCTGGTTCACTCCCCAGATGGCCGCAATGGCCTGAGCTGCATTGATCCAAAGCCAGGAGCCAGGTGCTTTTTCTGGGTCTCCTACACAGGTGCAGGGGCCCAAGGCCTTGGGCCATCTTCTATTGCTTTCCCAGGGCATAGCAGAGAGCTGGATCAGAAGAGGAGCAGCTGGGACTAGAACCGGTGCCCATATGGGATGCCGATGCTTCAGGCCAGGGCTTTAACCCACTGTGCCACTGCGCTGGCCCCTCAATGGTTTGTTTATGGTTGGTCTCAATTTTCTGTCTTCCTTTTCAGGTATATGGGGTCTGCTATTCTGAAACATGAAAATAGGTCATCAGGCTTAACAGTTTATTGCATAATTTGGTGAGAACCTCAGACCTGCTGATGGACAGATTCATAGGAAAGTGACTAACATTTAATACCCTAGTAAGCGTTTGCTGCTGAACCCCTTACAAAGTATGTCCCAGCAAGTACTTCTCATTTATCTAAACTTTTCTTCTTACCATCACAGTTTTCCTTCTCAGAATTCTTACTTATTTGTCAATATTGAATTTGTCTTCGGACCTTTCCCCCAGTTTATTTTTAGTGAGCTGGTAATTCAGTAAAAATAAAGCAAAACCATAGTTTTACAGGTTTAGTATGCAGTTTCTGAATGCAAAACTCTGAAGATTTTCCCTTACCCAAGCCTCATCCTGTGCTAACATGATAGAAGTGTTCTTTTTCCTTGTTAATATTAAAGTATAATTTTTCATATGATGGTGACTCAGATAGTTACTGTAATGAAATGCCATTAATAGTATGATGTTCAGTGTGAGAATAAGGGTACTGACTATTTTGGTCAAACTTCTCGCAACTGGTTCTTGTTATTGAGCACTAAAAAGTTTCAGTAGAGAATCATGTTTTTCCCCAATAGAATAATAGAATAATACATGTATTCTGTCTTTGAACTCAGTGGTTATCAAAATCCCAAAGCGTGATGCCCAGAGCAGCAGCATTAGCGTGAAAGTACTGTAAAAACCTGTTACACATGCAGGTTCTGGGAGAGAGCGAAAGAGAAAATCGAAGGAGACTAAATAAAGCGCAGTCAGTCTTTACTCCATAATATTGAAAGTGTATTTTTCTGTAAATCTTCATGTGCCAGTGCATTTTCTGCTATGAATTAGAGGGCTGAAGTAAAGGACAGAATAGTTATCATATTCATTTTCTTGGGCCATCAGAGACAGAAGTGACAGTGGCTCATAAACTACCAGAAATAAAAGAAGGAAATCAGAACTCAACATCATCCAGTCCATTCCCTTGCTGCAATGAGAGTATCTCACCATACGCGCTCAGGTTTTGTTGAGCCTACTTCATTTTACTAAGAACAATTTGGGTTTTATGTAAGCAGGTTACAGACAGAAGCTGCTATTTTTCTATTTGCAATAATATGGGGTAGAGAGTTGCAGCAGAAACATTTAAAATAACCTCATGATAATGCTTGCTGGCTTATTGGATTTTGCATTGCCTGTTCACAACTTCCTTCAGTTATGCCCACGTGCTCTTCTTCATATGAGCTGTTTTATAAAATATATGCATATATATGTCTTTAAGTGTCAAACTCAACCAAAATATGTAATGAGCAGTGCTGAATAGAATATGAAATGTGTAGGGATTTCTGGCATTAAGGTCAAACAAAATCAAATTAAGCAAAATGATACAAGATACCATTTGTAATGGAAGCCAGAACCTCAAATAGCTCAGCAAACTTTAGGTAGACAATGAGTAATTTGGGAAGTTTATTTCAGCATTATGTACTACATTCTAGTTGTTGAAGCACACATATCAGACTTCATATTCACTCCTTGACTTCACGTGTATTTAATGAAGAGCCAACATGTACCAAAGGTGTATTTTACCTCCTGTGTGCATGTACTAGCTCTGTGAATTTAGAAGGCCTTTCTCTTTGTGATGCTGTGATTTGTCTGTCATTGGTGAAAACTTTCTGGAACTGTTGAAGGAATTAAGTTACAGTGTATGTGAGACAACGGACAAAACCTTCAGTACTTGAAGAGTGAGCTACCATCCCTGCTTCTGCCACCTTCCTCCTCCTCATCTTCCATCAGGAACAGTGGGGCAGAATGCTCCATAAATGGCAAGAATACCAGTGTCCGATAGGGGTGATGACATGCCTTTCCAAGAGCTAATTACTAGTCTGTTGCAAGGGTCCTGTTCACCCAAGTCCATTTATGTTTTAGGGATGCATGTAGATTGTGGGAAGAATGCACATGTTTGCATATGCAGGTGCATGAGTGCTTGAGTGTGTTTGTGGAAGATTTGGAATGTCCTGCTGATTAAACTCCAGGGGATGTCTTATCAAAGCTGATTTAGTGGCTAACCATGCATTTCTAAAAGCCTTGAAAACTGTGGATTTATAGCACAAGGAAGAGTCATATACCAGATTAACATAGTCAGTTAATTAGAAAGTCTGGTTTGCAGTTGAAATCAAACACAAGATGAATTTTAAGAGATTTTCTGACTTTCTAGTCCTAATAAGTAGCTCTTAAAAGTGGACAGACGTGTATGTGATCTGAATATGTTTCATTGATCCACATAACACATACATGTGCCATGTAGTTCAAATACCATGATTTAAATCTCATATAATAATTGGAATAATAAAACATTCTAAAGACTTCTGTGTAGAATGAGAATCAGAGGCTAAGAGAGCATAGCATTTTATATTGGAGTCTGGGTTTTATTGCATCAATAATCACCAGTCTGATTTGGTGCATCAGGGATCTTTGCCATCGACATCCGACTGCATCAGGTTTGGAAATGCACTGACCCAGGTGTTCAACGTTCTTACCTGGGAAGTTGATTTGAAGGCCTTGCCTTTAGGAGACTTTTAAATGATTGTTTCCTTTGGTGAAGCTTGACAATCAGCAACTGTTAGATGAACAACAATAACAAATTCCGACTATTAGTTCCTGATACTACTATGATTGACATTAATGTCTAGTTTCATTCTGGCTATTTCTGAAGTTTTCTTCTGTTACTGCAGGGCCTGAGATCTTACTCTCAGACTCAGGTTTCTCCTGGAAAATCAGATGCTTTCTTCTAACAGTGGTCTGTAGGCCTGGGGGAGAACTGAATACCATGGGCCGGGGCTGTAACATTGTGGGCTGGAGCCCTGGCCTGAAGCGCCGGCATCCCATGTGGGCGACAGTTCTATTCCCAGCTGTTCCTCTTCCAGTCCAGCTCTCTGCTATGGCCTGGGATAGCTGTGGAAGATGGCCCAAGTCCTTGGGTGCCTGCACCCACATGGGAGACCAGGAAGAAGCTCCTGGCTTTGGATCAGTGCAGCTCTGGCTTTTATGGCCATCTGGGGAGTGAACCAGTGGATGGAGGACCTCTCTCTCTGTCTCTACCTCTCTCTGTAACTCTGTATTCAAATAAATAAAATCTTTTTTTAAAAAAGTGGATGTCATCCTACTTAGTTTAGTGATCTGAGGAACAAGAGAACAATGTGAAAATAGCTGGTTGGAGAAGAATGTGTTTATACATAATGATACCAATGGATTGGTGAGCTAAGTAGAATCTACAGTATTTTAGACATAACTAAGTAAAATACTCGAGAAGGGAAGATAGCTTCAGATTTCAATAACATTAAAATACAAGTTGCCTTCTGTCCAGTGGTCCCAGAATAAAGACATTGTGTCGGAAACCAGTGCTGTGGAATTCTGAAATCATTTTTTATGTACTTTGTTTAAATGCTATCCAGTTTAACCACACCTTGTATCTTTGAGTTAGTTCCAGATTAGTAGAATAGTTAGTCTCTAATTTTTCAGAGCATGTCTAAGAGAAAGCAAAGCATACAACTATATCCTGAAGGAATTCCTATTCATAATATCCTCTCCAAGGTGCAAACCATGTAGTTAGACAACCTTAATGTCCACTGGGACTTTGTTGCAATATGATGACCAAATGTATGTGTCTGACTGTATAGATTGGTATGTTAGAATCCAAAGGGAAGATTAAAGTTAAGTAACAAAAATAATTCAGATATGGAATATATATATGTATATATACATATAACTAATATATACATATAAATACACATAAACATATAATATCTGTAAAATATAATCTGCATGTTGCTTACATAGTTCTCTTAATCTGTTTCAAATGTTTTTTAGTACTGGAGTATACAAAAATAAACTCAAGATTTTACTCCTTTGTTAGTATACTAAATCTACAAATATGGACTTATTTTACCTGATGTTTAATATGTAAACTTCTTTTATAATGGTCTTTAAGCATAGTTAGAATTTTTCTTACAACACTTCTGTTTATTAAACATTTTCTTGAAATACGTACATTTTAAAAAGACAAATCACAAATATAGAACTCAAAGATTTTAACAAAATGAACATAACCATGTAAAGAGCTCCCTAACCAAGAAATAAAACATTTCAGCACCTCCCACATTTGCTGCTTGCCCTATACATGTCAACTCACCCACTTCCCGCAGGTGTGCCTATGTCTCAGATAGCCATTGTTCTCTCTTTCAGCACTAGGGAACACTTCTATCTCACTTTGAAGTTTTTATCAATAAAAGTAGGTAGATTGTTTTGCTTTTTATAACATGAGAATTTTAGCATAAGTTTTTCAAGATTTATCCATGACATTGCTTGTAGGAGTATTTTGTTTACTTGTTTTGCTTTCTCTCCCTCTTTGGTATTCCACTGTGTAAATAGGAATACCATAAGTAACTTATTTGTTCTGTTGGCTGCAGACTTTGGTGGTTTCCAGTGTTTGCCAATTAGCAGTGCCGTTACTAATGTTGTTATGAACATACGTATACATTTTTGTCGGTTATATTTCAAGACTGAATTTGCTGTACCATATGATAGATGGGCGGCATATGCTCCACCTCTTAGAAATGCACAACATATGCACACATCACTCAATGTGGAAAGCCCCGGCGCCGTGGCTCACTAGGCTAATCCTCTGCCTTGCGGCGCTGGCACACAGGGTTCTAGTCCCGGTGGGGGCGCCAGATTCTGTCCAGGTTGCCCCTCTTCCAGGCCAGCTCTCTGCTGTGGCCCGGGAAGGCAGTGGAGGATGGCCCAAGTGCTTGGGCCCTGTACCCCATGGGAGACCAGGAGAAGCACCTGGCTCCTGGCTTCGGATCAGCGTGGTGCACCGGCCGCCGGGGTCATTGGAGGGTGAACCAACGGCAAAGGAAGACCTTTCTCTCTGTCTCTCTCTCTCACTGTCCACTCTGCCTGTCAAAAAAAAAGGGGGGGGGGTGGGAAGACCCAGGATTCTGTGTGGCATCCCACTGCTGTGGTTTACCGTGGGAACTGTTGCTCCACGCTGAATTTTCTCATGAAAAAGATAACTTTGGCCATTGCCTCTACTGTCACTTTCCTAAGAAAATGAATCTCCTTTTTTTTTTTTTTCTTTTTCAGTAACACTTAGATAGTGAACCCAATACATGTTTTCCTCTGTGAAAGACTGACAGATGATCCTGGGAGAGAATGTGCTGCCTGGTACACAGTAAGTACTCATTAAAAGTGTATGTTTCACTGACAAAAACACATAGATGGAAAATAAGCACACAGAATGGCATGCAGTGTGCTGTTTCATTAGGGAATTGCAAAGTTAACAACCGTCAGATACCCTGATATACATCACAGGATGTGTCAAATTCTGGAGGGGATTTGACAAAACAGCCTCATTCATTGCTGACGGGAGTGAAAACTGATGCCGTTACTTTGAGTGGCAATTTGGCAGGTTCTTAGAAGCTAAATGTTGTCTTAACACACAATGCAGCCATCTCTGTCTTCAGTATTGGCTGAGCTGAACAGCATACTAACAGCCAGACAGAAACCTGCACAGGGATGTTTATAGTTGCCTTATTCATAATTGCCAAAACTTAAAAGCAACCAAGATGCCTTTTGATAGCTGAATAGCAAACAAATTGTGGTACTTCCATACAATGGAATATTACACAGTGATCAAATGAAATGAGCCATCGCTTCGTGAACAGCTATGGAGAATCTTAAAAACACAACCCTCCACGAAAGAAGCCAATCTGAAAAAGGCTATGCTGTATGATTGCATCCACATGATGTTCTCTAGAAGACAAGACCAGGAAAATTCAGGGGTTTTAAGGGGTTCATAGAGAAGAGAGAAGGGATTATTATTGGTGAGCAGAGGATTTTTAGGGCAGTGAGATTATTCTGTAGGATACAGTAACCATGGACTCTTGTTACATTTGTTCAAATTCAGAGCTGCACACTGCAAACAGTGATCCCTGATGTAAAGTGTGGGTTTTACTTAATATAAATGTAAATATGTTTAATACTTAATATATTTATAAGATGTAAATATAATGGAAACTGAGACTTGGGAGGGAAAGCATGTGAGAACTCTCTGTATGATCTCATCATGTTTGCTGTTTGCTGTAAATGAAAGCCTTCAATTTCAAAAACGTGTTCTTGGTGGGAACCTCATGTCACACCTAATGTCATCCATTCAGGTGAAAAGTCCAAGTGTGAAGCCCTGTTCCAGAGGACGTAGAAATGGCCTGTGCATCTTTATGTACAGAACTGGGCTTCTTGGCTATCCCAAAAACTCCCTCTTAATTGAAGAAACCTTGAGTTAAGTCAAATATAAAGAAAAACAAACAGTGAGTGTTTTGGAGATGATACAGTTAGGGATGGATGGTAATTAAAGAGGTTAATATTTTAAAAGTATCTATATGGAAAGTGAATAAGAAGATGTCAAGTCCCAAGTGATATAATAAATGGCTACCTCTGCTTCACCTTGGGTGTTTACCCACTTTACTGTTTCCTAGCTAGGAAGCTTGTCAGAAATGTTCCCCACACAGTAGAGAAAGTACATTTTGATAACGAACTCCTCAGTCTTCGAAAATATCAAAAAGTGTATTCTGTTTCATACTTTCTATGTGACATGTATTTTTAAGACTCTGTACATATTTGAATAAAAACCAGATTTAACTGATTTAATGCATGGAGATTTAAAAAACTTTCATAAATAACCTATTTTTGTGCATCTGGATCTGTTTTCCTACTATTATTCTGAAACTTAAAACTAAGTATCTATACATTTCCTTTGATTGATTTATCAAAAGCTTAACCCCCTTTAAACCAGATAATCTCACAAAATGAGCAATCGTTAGTAAAATTCCGATAGGATAGACTCATGAAAGTATGGGTGGTGAGATTCTGGAAGGAGAAACCTTTAATTGAATTTGCTCTAATGGAGAAATTACAAGAGGGGCGACGGAAAGGGAGCGTTGGGACTTTGATGCAGAAGAGTGTGCAACTGTGCTGTCAGTGATGACAAACGGTGGAGTTAGAAACATGCATAGTTTTTTCACACTATGGGTTTTCCGGTAAAACTCTGAATTCTCTGATGTGTGAAGTATGGAGAATTCCTGAACATAGCACCTCTAAGGCTCCCCCTTCTCAGTGAAGCCATCTTGTAAGGAGGAAGGAGGATGTGTGTATGTCTCAAAGCCAGGGACGTCCAACTTGTTTGGCTGCTAAAGATTTGCATGCCAGGGGCACAGTGGGTTGAGCTGCCCTATGCAGTTCAAGTCCTGGCTGCACAGCTTCTAGTCCAGCTCCCTGCTAATGCACCTGGGAAAGCAGTGGAAGATGAACAGGTACTTGGGTCCTTGCCAGCCACGTGGGAGACCGGGATGGAGCTCCAGGCCTCGGGTGTTAGCCTGGACCAGCCCCAGCTATTGGGGTCATGCGGGGAGTGACCCAGGTGATGGAAGATCATAATTCTCTTTCATTCTCATTCTCATTCTCATTCTCTCTTGCGAGCTCTCGCTCTCACTCACTGTCTGCCACTCTGCCTTTCAAATGCATATTTAAAAAAAAAAAAAGATTTACTTGGTAGAAAATTTTAAATGCTTGCTTCTTAAGAGATCTCAATTTCTTTATTCGATCACCTTTTAATATTAATTTCTTAGCTCCAGTATCTCACAGGCTGTGTGCTTTGGTTGAAAATGTGTAGAGGAGTGAATATCTTGCCCTTCCCCCAGTCTCCTTACTGTTTGGGAAAAGGTTGTATTTAATTCAATGGAACAGAGTAGTCACCAGTAGGTCTAATTCGAGGAGTTGAATAATTGACTGAGAAGAGATCTAGATAAGTAAGTAATTAAGAATGAAGTTTGTACATTAGCTTTACTGAACTCTTTAATTGTTAGGATACGGAAGTTGCTCTCTATAAAATGGACAAACTCATCAATTTACATCCAGTTTTCACAATTGGGTTACCTCTGTACATACAGCAGCTAAATTTTCAGCATCTAAAATTTTGATTTAACAGATCCAATTATGCTTAATTAGATTCATGAAAAGCAAAAAAAATTCTCATAGAGTATATAAACTCCATTTCTGTTCACTATATATCTTTTAAAATTTTAGTTAATAACCCATGTGGCAATATATGGTGTTATAGCTATGAAATTGGTGTATTTTGAAATGATTTTGATATGGCTTGTATAGTATCACTATATTTTTTACATAAATGGTATAGAATATAGCACATTATGAGTTCTTGTGACACTGCAAGATATAAGATTTTTAAGTGGAAAAGGGGGATTCATTCAAATTTTATGAAAAATGTTTTAGTGAGGTTTTACAAAATAAAGTTGTATGAATCACCAACTTTGGATATTAATTCAAAATAATTCTGGTCATTTTTATTTTTAAAATTTTAATTTTTTTATTTACTCAAGAGAGATCGATCTTCCAAATGCGTATACCATTCAGTACTGCACTGGGCTGAGGCCAGGATCCAGGAAGCCTGTTCAGTTCTCCCACACAGGTGTTGGAGGCCCACGTACTTAGGCCATGACCTGCTGCCTCCCAGGGCGCACATGAGCAGGGAGCTGGACTGGAAACAGAGCCAGGACCCCATCGCCAGCACTCCAGTGTTGGATGCAGGCGTTCCGAGTGGTGGCTTACCCTCTTACTCTACCATCCTTCCCAGGTCATTCATGTTTTTAATTGCCATTCAAGTAACAGTGAAATTATGGATGGATTTTTTTTTTTTTTTGACAGGCAGAGTTAGTGAGAGACAGAGAGAAAGGTCCTCTTTCTGTTGGTTCACCCCCCCAAATGGCCGCTACAGCCGGCACACTATACCAATCTGAAGCCAGGAGCCAGGTGGTTCCTCCTAGTCTCCCATGTGGGTGCAGGGCCCAAGCACTTGGGCCATCCTCCACTGCCCTCCCAGGCCACAGCAGAGAGCTGGCCTGGAAGAGGAGCAACCAGCACAGAATCCGGCGCCCCAACTGGGACTAGAACTCAGAGTACCAGTGCCACAGGCAGAGGATTAGCCTAGTGAGCCACAGTGCCGGCTCTAAGGATGGATTTATTTTAAAAAGTAGCTCTTCCCCATGTAGTCCATCAAAACTGGTATTAGGAACAATTCATTTTGTGGAATGGACAGTTAAGGGGAGCTGAGAATGGTCCAGATAGAACATCAACATCTGGGAATGCAGGTGTGCCAGGCCAGTGGGGGTGGTGATGGGGGGGTGGGATCAGCGGGCAGCACTGGCCTCGCGTCCCGGGCACCGAGTGTACACGCAGAGCGGGGCAGCTTCTGCTTGCTAACAAACCAGCAACGCCGAGACGTGTTTTTCCTCGCTGGTCTTGAACACAACCGGTGTAAATTTGGTAAACTGGGAATTTCGGTACATGTTGACTGTGTTTGACAAGAAAAAAAAAAGTGAGATGGATTTGTTCCCAAAAAAGAAGGAAAAGTTGCAGTGCAAAACGGGGTGATGACAGCTTTACATAAAGCTCTGTAGGACACTGTTGTTGTTTTCCTTGTTTCCTGTGAAAACTGCGGACTGCTCAGTAATGGACAAGCACTAACGGCAGGATTTAATGAGCTGCTCTGAGAGGTTTGATCTAACTTCCGCTGCAAATCTCAATCTTACTCCAAAAAAAAAAAAAAAAAATGCGACTGCACATCTATCAAGCGTCTGTTGCCCGGAATCAAAGCCCTGTTCAGTACGATGCTGTGGCTTCCACACCAAGCCCTTGATTCGTTCCTCTTTAGAACACATTTTCTGATTCAGTAACCAGCACCATGCAAGCTTAAATACTTCACTTACCATAATACTACAGGGAGTATACTTGCCGTCTCGTGGAGGCACTGCTGAGATACACAGCAGCTGAGGGCAGTAAAAGTTAGCTCACCTGGGGAGACACCAGTTCCTTCGTGTTGGCTACTTCTGCCTTCTGACTGCTGGATGACCAGAGAGCTCCTGTGTTTCCATTTGCCTCCTTGGTTGTCGGGTTGGTGTCTGAATAGTTGACTAGCATTTGCAGGTTTCCAGTCATTGTCCTGACACGTGCTTGTAAAGACATTGACCAATGCATTGGGGAGGATGAATGCCGTATCTTAATGCAGGCTGCACGAGGACAGAGGTTGACAAAGACAGTGTGGTTCCCTGTCGGGAAAATTGAGGGCACCGATAGGTTTGCCAGGAGATAGGTCCACGTGCTTGGGTCCCTACCACCCACCTGGGAGACCCAGTTGAGGCTCCTGGCTCCTGGCTCTTGGCTTCAGCCTGGCCCACTCCGTCATTGCAACCAACTGGGGAGTGAGTCAGCGGATGGAAGACCTCCGTGTGTGTGTGTGTGTGTGTGCGTGCGCGCACACCTCATTCCACCACCTCATAGAGTTGTCACCTCACTGGGTCATTTCACACATGTCCTTTAAAACTGAGTGAGTGCCAAGAGATTTGGTCATAAGTCACCGTGATTTTCTGGAAAACCGTGCTGGTATTTATGTCCTGTCTGCATAATAACCACTATCGGGGCTACTCTATGCTGCCATCATGATTTAATGGGGCAGTTACCACTGCTAATGCCCAGTGTCCCTCATCGTTTGGTTTGGGTTGGGTTGGGTTGGGTTGTGCATCCTTTAGGGTCAGCAAGTGTGTGTCAGAAATGCTGGCAGTCAGACACAAGTGCGGGCTCTGGGCTTGCTAACTGCTACCCTGCAGCTTGAGCGGGGCCTCTTGGCATTGGCAGGGTTGGATCTGGTGGCAGCTGTGTTTGTGGAGCGTGTGCTGGATTCCTGGGGCCGCAGTGGCGCGTTCTACACACTGGGCAGCTGGAGTCAGCAGGATCTGTTCCTAACGCACCCTGGAGGCTACAAGTCCCATCAGGGTGCTGGCAAGGGCCGTGATCTCTCTGAAGGCATGGTTCTTGGGGCATCTGTCCCCTGCCTTTTCTTGGTGTCCATGCTGGTGCATTCCTGGGCATTCCTTGGCTTGGAAGAGCCTCACTCCAGGCTCTGCCTGGTCAGCACAAAGCCCTCCCTGTGTCTCTTCACAGCCTTTTCTCTTTGTGTTTTCTCTCTGCGCATTCCGGCGGTGGTCACATGGAATCAGGGCGCCTCCCCACCCTAGTATGCCCTCGTCTTGATTATATCTGCAATGACTTTATTTCCAAATGAGGTCAGCCTCTGAGACACCAGGGATTAGCACTGCCACACATATTTTTTCTTTTTTGATTGTGGGAGGGCACCATTGATCAGAAAAGACAAAGCACCTGGAGTTCTCAGCTGCTTCCTAGCTGTTCCTTGGGCAGTTAAGTTCATGATTTCATTCATTCATTGATTTGAAAGGCAAAGTTAGGGAGAGATCAAAAGGTCTTCCATCTGCTGGTTCACTCCCCAGATGGCCACAACAGCTGGGGCTGGGCCAATCAGGAGCCAGGAGCTTCTTCCCGGTCTCCAGTGTGGGTGCAGGGGCCCAAATACTTAAGCCACCTTGTGCTGCTTTCCCAGGCATATTAGCAGGGAGCAGGGTCGGAAGTGGAGCAGCTTGAAGTGGCACCTGTGTGGGATGCCAGCACTGCAGGTGGCAGCTTTACCTGCTATGCCGCAGCGTTTGCCCCAGTGCATGGTCACTGAAAGCTTCAGATTGCTGTTGCGATACTTGGTATGTGTGCATTGGTTCCCTGCTTTTCCAAGGACTGGAGGCGGATTGAGCAAAAGCATGTACCATGTACTTTTGGTTAAAAAGAAAGAGACCACCATTGTGGGTCAGTTGATGAAGTGTCTTTTTTTTTTTTTTTATGTTTATTTGACAGATAGAGTTACACAGTGAGAGAAAGGTCTTCCTTCTGTTGGTTCACCCCCCAAAATGGCTTCTACAGCTGGAGCTATGCCGATCTGAAGCCAGGAGCCAGGTGCTTCCTCCTGGTCTCCCATGCGGGTGCAGGGCCCAAGCACTTGGGCCATCCTTCACTGCCCTCCCGGGCCACAGCAGAGAGCTGGACTGGAAGAGGAACAACCGGGAAAGAACCCGGTGCCCAAATGGGATGCCGGCACTGCAGGCGGAGGATTAACTTAGTGAGCCACGGCGCTGGGCCCCTAAAGTGCCAATTTGATTCTGGCATCACATATGGGAGTGCCAGTTCAATTCCTGGCTGCTCTACTTCTCATCCAACTCCCTAAGACATCTGAGAGACAGGGCTGATGGCCCAAGTCCATGGGCCTCTGCCACCCATGTGGGAGACCAGGATGGAGTTCTGCCTGGGTCCTGTCTTGGGCCTGACACACATGGACACACAATTAGGTGCTGTGGCCATTTGGAGAGTAAACTAGCAGAAAATTCTCTCCCCTTCTCCCCCTCTTCCCCTCCTCTGTTGCTCTGCCTTTCAAATCTATCAATTTTTTAAAATAAAAAAGAATAAGGAGACATAAATGGAGCTAGAAAAGATGAACATAAATTAAGATAAGCAGGAAAGAAAACCAGGAGCAGGCCAGGAAGGGAGAGTGCTTTGCCTAATGAAGGATATGGAAGTGAGAATAAAGTTTCCCTCCTTACTGCTGAGCTGGACGTGGGAAGCTTCCCCCTTCTCTTTCTCCTTGTGGCAAGAACAATCTTACCTTTTACTCAGGATAAAAATTAACTAAGGGGGTGATTTTGCTAAGTTGCTTGGCACTGTGCACTAAATGATAGTAGTTATTCATATAACTTTATTAATTAAAAAAAATGGTAGGGCCAGTGCTGTTCTACAGTGGGTTAAAGCCCCAGCCTGCAGTGCAGCACATCCCGTAGGGGTGCCGGTTTGAGTCCTAGCTGCTCCAACTCCAATCCCGCTCCCTGCTAAGGTGCCTGGGAAAGCCGCAGAGGATGGCTCAAGTGCTAGTGCCACTGCCACCCACATGGGAGACCCTGATGAAGCTGCTGGCTTCGGCTTAGCCCAGTCTGCTCATTATGGGCATTGGGGAGTGAACCAGCAGATGAAATACTTCCCTCTTTCTCTCCCCCTCTCTAACTCTGCCCTTCAAATAAAATAATCTTTAAAAATTGTATTAAGAGTTTTAATGTGCAAATGTTGAAACTTTCATCTGAGCTCCCAGAAGCCAAACCGAAAGGATTATTTGATTAAATAAGGAATCACATTCAGATAAGAAAGGGCTCATTGATTGGAAGAAGCCAACCTTCTGTGTTTATAAATTCCCAGAGATACTTTGCATATGAAACTTCTCTAGAGCATTCTGAATTAATAGTGAAAATCTTCTTAACAAATGCAAAATTAAACTCTTTAAAATTTTAATTAATTTGCTTATTTATTTCAGAGAGGGTGAGTGGGAAAGAGAACACTCTCATCCACTGGTTACTTCCCAATTGTCCGCCACAATTCAGAGCCCAGTGTCCCATGTGTGTCACAGGGACCCAACACCTGAGCCATCGCTGCTCCCTCCCAGAGTTGGCCTGAATGGGAAGCTGGGGTTGGGAGCAGAGCTGGGTCTGCAACCCAGGCCTCTGACAGGTGACACTGAGGAAATGCCCTCACTCCCTCACTGTGACTTTATTTTTTATTTTTTTCACTGTTGAATAGTTTCAATGCTTTGTTCTTAAGTTCTCTGGAGAAATTGACAGACCATGATGTGAAACACCAATCACAGAGGATCCCAGTGATTTTTCTAGAAAACCTGTGCTCGGCAGAAGGAATAAGTGGCTTTCATTCCTCCATGGACATCACTTCTGTCATCCCCTTTTTTGATAAGGATTCAGGGCAGAATTTGAGATGAGAGATGAAGTTACATAATGAAGTCACATTGAACCTGTGACATTATTCTTCAATGTGTGCCATTTATGTCACTCAATTAAGAGTCGAGTGCCTATTGTAAATATCTCCTCCATGTCAGGACTTGATAGTAAATGAAAATAGGTAAGAATTTGTCTTTTTGGAGCTTCCTTTGTAGTGGAAGGAGGCAAAGAACAAAGAACTACTTGCCAGACCAGCAGGTGCGTGCATATGCTGTCTACCACGATGGTGCAGAAGAGACCAGGTGGTTCTTACAGATGGAGTGGCCTTCCCTACCTTGCATTCTGCGTCCGTGGGTTCCACCATCCACAGATGAAAATATTGTTAAAAATTGCGTCTATACTGAAATCCACAGAGTATATTTTCTTGTCATTATTCCTGAAGCAATGTGTATGACAGCTTGTCCATAGCATTTATTAGGTAGAGGCAATCTAGTGATATTAATACATACAGGAAGATTTTGTGAGTTCTATGCAAATATTACACCATTTTGTATAGGAGACTCAAACACCTGTGGGTGGTGCTGTTTACGAGAGTCCTGGAGCAAACCCTGTTGGATACCGAGGGACACCTCTGTACCGACTCAGTGCCCAGTCAGTCTCAGAACAGCTGCACGGAGATTCTCCAGATACGAGCCCTGCACCCAGTTGAGACACTGGAGGCTTAGAGTAGGCAGATGGCATTCTGTCTCCAGGCTGTAGTCAGGTTGTGTGAGTCCAGTTTCCTACACAGTGTTTCTCTGAACTCCTGAGCTTACTCACTGTCTACCACGCTAGGATACACAGGCTGGGTGATGCACTGACCTCCAGGCAAGGCATATCAAGTGCCCTTCACTGTTGCCATGGGGATGAGTTCAAGGGAAAAGTCACAGTAAAAGGCACCTCTTAGGTCACTCACCACGTGCACGCTGCTTCCAGAAGCCCATTCTGCTGGGTGACCCACGTCCAGCCTCAGGACCTGTAGCCCTGCTGCCCTCCACCCCTTCTCTTCTGCTCCCACAGCCCCGCCAGGCCAAAGCTCCAAAGCTCCTTAAAATCTCATGATAATCTTCTCCATTTCATTAAAAATCAGAATTGGTGATTTGTTTTATTCAGAACATGCCACAAAATAATATGTAGGAAATGGCTGCTCTGATGATTCGGTAAGTTCTTGTGTATATTGAGAATGTTGAGAAAATACCCTTTCACTCTCACGGACAAGCTGACATTTTTAGCATAACAGGTTAGGAAGCTAACCCCAATTACTCCCAGCTGTATACATTCCTGCAGCTCGAACGTGGGATATGAATAGTCCCTTAAGGAATTTTGAAATGTCTTCATGCTTTTGTTTTTAAAAAAATTTAAAGGTTTTAGATAAATGATGGTGACAGTACTGAACTTGACTTGAGCCTTGTATTCCCAGAAAATAGCAACAATATAGAGATTCCTTGGTCCTTTTTTTTTTTTTTTTCCTGGAAATTGCTCTAACTTTTGTGCTCTGAGAGTTTATAAACTGAAGTGGAGCAGGTTTCCCTTGTATATTCTGAGAAAAGACCCAGCTCTACCTTTTTGTAATTGCCACATTTTATTTATTTAACTTTAAAAAGTTTTTAAAGATTTTATTTATTTGAGAGGTAGAGTTACAGTGAGAGGAAGAGACAGTAAGAAAGGTCTTCCATCTGCTGGTTCACTCCCCAGATGGCCGCAATGGCCAGAGCTGGGCCAATCCAGAGTCAGGAGCCAGGAGCTTCTTCGGGCCTCCCACTCAGGGGTAGGGTCCCAAGACTTGGGCCATCCTCTACTGCTTTCCCAGGCCATAGCAGAGAGCTGGATTGGAAGTGGAGTATCCGGGACTTGAACTGGTGCCCATATGGGATGTCGGTGCTGCAGGCAGAAGCTTGGCCTACTATGCCACAGGGCAAGTCCCCTCCCCTGTTTTAAATACCCGATTTTTCTCCTTTTTCTTTGGAGTGCTTGTCATTTATGAACATTCTTCTTGTTCAATTAGTACATTAAGAGTCACTGCCGTAATCTTCTTGTGTATTATCTCTTTGAGAGCAGCTATCATTACTTTGACAATCAACACAAACTTTTGACCATACAATTTCTATGACACAGAAGTAGACAATATATTTATTAAAGGTTTATTTATTTGTTTGAAAGGCAGAGTTAAGAGAGAGGTCTTCCATCCACTAGTTCATTCCCCAGATGGCCATAACGACTGGAGCTGTGCCAATCAAAAGCCAGGAGCCAGGAGCTTTTTCCAGGTCTCCTACATGAGTATGGGGTCCAAGGAAATGGGCCATCTTCTACAGATTTCCCAGGCCGTAGCAGAGAGCTGGATCGGAAATGGAGCAGCTGGGACTCGAACAAGCACCTATATAGGATGCCAGCACTGCAGGTGGTAGCTTTACTGCTATACCACAGTGCCAGCTTAATAGAGAGTATTTTAACCAACTGTTTCTGTAGTAGTATTATCTAATAAAGACAAAAGGAATACACATCCCTTTAATGTTTTTATATTTATTGGCTTGGTGAGAGCAGTAGACACGTGTTTTAGACTTAGAGTGCTCAGAAATGAGAAAAAGATGGTTTGCAGTCTGACATATACCTAGTTTGATAAGAAATGTGCTTTTGACTAGTGGTTAAATTATATTATGTTTTTAACTATTGTGAAAGCCTTTAAGTTTCAGAAATTTGGTTTAGTTTTTGTAAGATAAAACTTGTGATGTGGAGAGTTCTTTGGTCTCTCGAGGGAAGGGAATCAATCTAAGCCTGTATCCTTGCATGAGTATTTTACCAAACTCTGCTTAGGTGAAGTTAAAGAGCCAGGCAGTCGTCATCCTTAATAGCAGCGTTTGTTTTCCACTGAACAGAAGAGTAAGTTTTTCATTGCTGCTTGCAAATGCACATTTCCGAAGTTGAAATATAAGGTTGAGCAGTGTGGGAAAAAAATGAAAAGGATTCTACCCAATCTTACTATTAGAGTATTATGAAAATTGTCATTTATAGATATGGATCATTTATTCTGAGACAGATTACCGGCTTTTTGAGGACCAAAAACCTGTGCACTGAGACTCCTGCGGGGATTTTATTTTCAAGTATTCAGGTGGAACTGGAAGGTACATGTCCCTGATGGGTAGTTGAGGTTTGCCCCTTTCCTTGCCAGTGTCTGCTGCTTCTTCCAGAGCCCAGCGCGACCAGGATTTAGAGGACACCTTATTAACTGAGAATAATTCAAACAGCTTTTCTGTCTTCTCAGAAAGCAAGGATAGAGTACCCAGACAAATGACTAAAGTGAACAGAATTGGGAGAGATGCATGCACCTATTCTAGAAAATGAACTACTTTAAAAATCCCCAGAAGCATCTGTCTTTTTATGATTCGGTATAAACAAAGGGAGCTATGCTGAAATATAGTTGGGCTGATGTTTTGATGGATTTACCAGGCCATTCCCAACTGTTCACTAAAGCAAAACAAAGGGCGTTGTGCCTGCCAACCAGCCAGCGCTGGGTGAAGCTGCCTCTACACCCGAGATGAGACCTGTTTCTTTAAGGATGCTTCTTCGTACCACCGTATCCTTGAGTTTATGCTCCGTGTTTGCTTTGGATCACAGTATTCACTGATTAATTACCACGACAGAGAGGCAGCGTGATTCTTAATGCCAATTAGCCATCCAAAAGGGGGACACTTTCTTCAAATAAGGAGAACTGTGCAGAGCAGGAGGTTAGAAGGAGCTTTTGTTATTTAATACAAGGTGCATGTTTTTCTGACTCTGTTTTAGTTATCCTCCTTGGCTGTAAAGGAAAAAAAAAATGGAAGAGTTTTCTCAGATCTTAGCTGTTGCATTGTCCTGATATATTATGTAGCAGTGTGGTGTTGAAATGCCATGGTTCCTGAAATGTGAAATACTGAGAATTAGCCTGGCATCTGCTGTGTGCAAGAGTGTATGTGGTACAGGCACTCAGAGGTGGGACACACTGCACCCTTTGTCTACAACCCCTGGGAGGCTTACAGTGCACCCTCTTTTATAAAAGGCTCTCATAAGACTCACAGGAATCATACTTAACATTTACTTAATTATGATCATATGGGTTTGCATAATTCCACACTAACATATTCAACTATTCCAAGTAACTAGATGCAGATGGTCCCCGACTTAGTACTGTCTTGCAGTTTTTCAATGATGCAAAAGCAATAGATGTTGAGTAGAAATTGGGCACTGAATACCCGCGTTTGCAATAAGGGGTCACAGTGCTGAGCCACTGCAGCTCCCAGGGAGCCCCATGGCCAAGCAGGTGAAGAGCTGACACGCTGCAGGGCGCTGTGCTGCTCCGTTAGGATGCTGCAGAGGTCGTGTATTGAATACACTTTCGACTCAGAACATTTTGCACTTAGAGTGGCTCTCAGAAGGCTAACTGCACGGTAAGATGAGGAGCATCTGTACACTCATATTATCTAGCAGGGTGGACCTTATCGTAAACACATGCGGGGCAGAAAGCAAGCTCCCAGCAGTCATACAGAGAAGCCTTTGTTACTCGTGTGTTTGTAGTAACGCAAACGATCTCGGGGCATGAAAGCAATGCTGTAGGGACTTCTCCGTCTTCCCTGCACACCCATGCTTACTTGTCTTCCTGGGCACCATTGTAGAAACCAGTGTGGAAGGACAAGTGGGAGCAGTGAGATGATCACAGGTTGTGTCTCCTCAAAAGGGGGCGTTGACCAAGTCGCTGACGATTGACACGTGACCTGGAGTCCTGCCCTTTAGTTGTTAGATGTTTAATCATTTTGTTTACAAGGGTCACTTCATGGGTCACGTATTCTTTAGAATCAGATTACCTGTCTTTGAGTGTTTCTCAAGTGAATTGAGAGCCACCCTGTACATTTTAATCAATAGACTCAACTTCTAAGACAGTTCTATGAGGACAGTACTTGTCCTGTCACTGGTGCTTCTGAGCTGAGATTCAGTACATTGTTGAAGTTCAGTAACTGTTAGAGATTGAAATTCCAGTTGCTTCACTACTCAAGTCAACATTTCTTTCATTCGTTTCCATCCTTCTATCTTAGCATAATTGAAAGTAGACCCAAGAGTCGCTCTACGTGCCCCTGTATCTAGTCTGTCAGAGGTCAGGTGGCCCAAGGTTTATGTGTGGTTGCACATGGCCCTGCATCCTTCTCATTTTTTTTTTTAGAAATAATCATTGGCATCTTTATGAAAGTCAATGTGATGTCTGCTGGGTTTGGCCACAACCAGGTGAGCAAGGAACATTTCTTGAGGAATTTATTCACCCCTATCATGTTCTGTTCATTCATTAAATTGACTCATTGTTTGTATGCCTTCAAATTTGTGGCAGTATTGACTGATGCAGACCCTTTGAAGGTGGCTGTGATACTGACAATCCTGTTCTTCCTTCCTCACAGTGAGAAGTGGCCGGTCAGCCAAGAAAGTCTAAATAAGCTGAAGTTCTTGGCCATCATCTGAAAGCAGACAGCAGCCATGATCAGTGGCTTTGCTGGCTCTGCCTCTGCCAGAGAGATGCTGCTTTCTCTTCCTCGGTATTATGAACATTCTCTACTCCTACCGTTGATGCGTGCAGAGGGAGAATTTTTACAGTTTTTCGGAGAAGAGCCTGTTGTTGGCTTTTCTAGAGGTGGCTTTTCCTCCTCGCATTTCTCAGGAACAGCTGAGTTTTAGTCTTTTGTGAAGGAAGGGTTGGATGTAGCCACGACCCCAGTGCTGTCTCACACAGTTCATTTTGATGGCTTGAAGTTTTGAAAATCAAAGATGCCCAATTTTCTTGATCCAGCTAGCATATCACAAAGAGAGTCCTGGACGCTGAATTGCCAGTCCCTCCGTGGAAGATCACCAGGGCAGCATGAGAAAATACCCTACAAAGCACTCAAAGACCTGGGAAGCATTTGGTCTTAGATAAAGATACAAACCAAAGGCTTATTTCTGCAAGTGAGTGGTAGAGCAAAACCTCTGTGGGATAACTGGTTGACCAAGCATAAAATGGTGAACAACAACAAATTTCATCCCAGTGAAAAGATTTGAGAAGGCAGGAGGGAGTAAGATGCTGTTTTGTTCTTGAGTTTCACAACATACAAGGCTGCTTCAAAATGTTCATGGCGAATTATACTTTTATTTTGGTCCAAAAAGTTTGAAATTAATATGTAGGTTTTGGCTTTTGTTATAAAAGGTCACTTATTTGCAAGGCAAAGGAGAGAGAGAGGGAGTTATTTTGCACCTGCTGGTTCCTTCCCCAAGTGTCTGCAACATCCAGGACTGGGCCAGGCTGAAGCCAGGGTGTAGGACGGCTAGGGCTCCTGTGTGTGTGGCAGGGAGCAAAGTGCTTCAGCTATCACTCAGCCTCCCAGTGTGTGCAGCAGCAGGAAGCTGTAGCAGAAGCATTGATCCCAAGCATTCCTATATGGGATTGCAGTGTTCCCAGTGATGGCTTAACCCATGGCATCACAGTGACCAGCCTAGTGTTGTTTTTAATAATAGATTTTTTTTTCTTTTTTTGATAGGCAGACTTAGACAGTGAGAGAGAGAGGCAGAGAGAAAGGTCTTCCTTTTTCTGTTGGTTCACCCCTCAAGTGGCCGCCACAGCTGGTGCACTCCGCCAATCTGAAGCCAGGAGCCAGGTGCTTCCTCCTGGTCTCCCATGCAGGTGCAGGGCCCAAGCACTTGCCTTCCCGGGCCACAGCAGAGAGCTGGACTGGAAGAGGAGCAACCAGGACAGAATCTGGTGCCCCAACCGGGACTAGAACCCAAGGGTGCCGGCGCTGCAGGTGGAGGATTAGCCAAGTGAGCTGCGGCGTCAGCCAATAATAGACTTTTAATGAACTTTTTGAAGATTGTTCATGTTAGCTCATGGCTCCTCAGTAGTCTTAATCTGTCTGGCTATACCGCACATGGGATCTGTACACTGGGGACAGGGAAGACAGGATGCTTGTGGGAATCCTCATTTCTGTGATATGTACCTGCGTCTTCTGATAATCCCCTCTCTCCATCCTGTGTGTGTTGACTCTGGCCCTCTGCATGGGCCCAGCAGGTGTAATTGGCCGTTTGGTTTTCGGCTATACTGATATCATCTGCTGTCACAGCACACTAGTTGTATTGTACAGAACACACCCAAGAACCTTCCACGTTCACTTCTCCTTGATCTGGAGTGTGAACTCTAACTTCTCCGGGAAGCTCCTCTGGATATATCCCCCTTGCGTTTTGTCTGTTTTTAAGAGTCATTTAGATGATACACAGTCACTGTCAATATTTGCTCTCTTTCTATGCCCTTCTTGTGTTTCTCCAGTAGCTGACTTTATTACTACCAAACACCTCATTTTTCAGTCTGGCTATACTTTCTTTGGTGTCATAAAATCAGAGCCAAGTTGTTTTTTTGCCAGAAACTTGGTAAGCACTTTTACTTTTAAATTGCACTGGCCTTCCTTTGGGTTTGACTTGTTGTCTTCTTTTTTTTTATTAATTTTTTACAGCAGTCATGCAGATTTATAGAAAAGCTGCCCAGAAGCTATGGATAATGATGTGTCTCTCTTCTTCCCCATCCATCCCCACCACCAGGTCACCTATGAGCATCCTGCTTCTGTGTGGCGCTTGTTACGATTGATAGACCCTATTGAGGCGACATTAACTGAAGTCCGCAGCTTACACGAGGGCTCATTTTTCTTTGCATTGCACAGTTTGGTTTTGGCGACTGCACGTTGTCATGTATCTACCATAGCAGTGTTACCCGGTGCCATTCTGCTGCCCCCTACACAAACCTGTGCCGCACCTGTTCACCCCACTGGGTGCTGAGCGCTCACTGGCATTTTTACTGTCTCCATAGGTTTTCCTTTTCTGGAATATAGTATTTGGAAATCACATCACATGGACCTCCACATGAGCTTCCTCCACTTGGAAATGTGTGCTTTGTTTCCTTCATGATATTTCATAGCTCCATAGTTCATCTCTCTTTTTATCACTGAAGAAGACTCCTGTTGTGGGTGTGCTGCCTTGTATTGTTAATTTTCTTGTATTTTGTCTGGGTGATTATCTTCTTTTAGGTTCCCTAATATGCGATCTTTAAGCTCTACTCTGATATTTCTTTTACATATTATTTTTTAATATGTTTTCCTCTGAATTTTAAGAGATGTCTTGACTTCCTTTATAACAAATTTTTTCAACTTACCATTTCTTCCTTTGTGGCTTTTAATCAGCAATAATACTTTCTCATTTGCATGAATTTCAGGATTCCACTAAGTTCAGTTTCTCCCAGGGCCTCCATTTCTCCAGGAACTTCTTCTCTCCTCCTCACGGACAGAAAGTCTTCCCAACTTGTCTCCCCTCCTGCCCTCCTATTTTTTGCCAAACTATTTACCACCAGATTTAGCAAACTGGCATTCTACAAATAAATTCGGATTCTTGTTTTCTTCCTCACAACTCCTCAGTTGTTTTGTTGTTATTCTTAGGGTAAGATTCACAATCTTCAGCATGGTTTTGGGGACTTCAGGTGAGCCAGTCTCTGTCTAGTCTCTCTCATTCTCTCTGTCTGGTCTCCTCATTCTCTCCCCTGGGCCTCCTGGCCTATTGATTGTTTCATCCTGGTATACATTGTTTCTTGTTTCCAGTACTTTGTTTGAGACCCCTTCCTTCACCAGCCTCATGCTGTGTCCAGATCTTGGCCGGACTAACCCCAATCGTGTTTTCCTTGTGTCGACCTGTCACTGGCTCAGGAAGTCATCCTGGATTCCACAAGTTCAGTTAGCAGCTTCCTTGTGGTACAGGTAACGTCCATGGCACTAAGAACACTGCTAATCAATCAATTCCTTAGATTTTATTTAGGTCCTTCAGTGGCAGAGAGAGATAGGCATAGGGAAAGGGAGAGAGGTCAGGAGGGAGGGAGAGGGAGCAAACTTTCACGTCTGCTGTCTTACTTACCAGATACCTGCCATGTCCTGGGCTTGCCTGGCTCCAAAGCCTGGAGCCAAGACCTCAGTCCAGCTCTGCAGAACCCAATCAAATCGAGCCGTTACTGCTGCCCCCTTGAGGCTGCACTGGGGGGAAGCTGCATCGTTGAGATGCTGAATCAAAGCTGAGTATTCAGTATGGAACAGGGTGTCTTAGTGGGCTGAACTCCGATCTTGCAGGTGGTGTTGAACAATTGTTTTTGGTGACTGGATGGCCCCATACATGCTGACTTTTTCAAGGGTGGGCAGTGTGTCTTTGTCACTCATACGGCTGTTCCTGTGGCTCAGCTCAGAGCCTGCAGTGTGGCAGCCAACACTAAATTCCTGTTGAGTAGATGATTTCAGATTCCTGAGTTATTTACCTTTTTTCTTTGTTGCATAAGGTTATTATGATTTCATAAATGCAATATCTGAAAATCTTGTTAAAACACAAATGAAACATTTGAAAGTGAATTTTTCTTCTTTGTACTCTTCTGCCTCAGAGGACATACTTGGTCTGATTTCTTGGAATGTATTATATTCGATTTTCAAAGAGGGCGATTTTTCCACCCCTATTTACCAGCAAGTATTAATCTCCTTGCTAAGGATGCATAAATTGGAATAGAAAGAAAGCTCCTTGGGGATTCGTGAGAACACCTATCTGAAATTACAGTGAATCTATTATTTCCTCTTCAACTTTCATTGGCATTGGAAATACTACGCAATTCCAGAGATAGGACAGTCTGAGAAAGAAGAAAATAAGAGCTCGAGTTGGGAGATTTGGCTCTGCAAGGGAGAGGCTCTACGAGATGGTTCCAAACCAGCAGGGGCTCTCTTTCGGGTCTGGTGCTGCTGCTCTCCTCAAAGGCAGTCCCTGCAGGGTCCCTTTTACCATCAAAGCAGGAAGCCTTGTGCTCAGTGTGACTCCAGCAAAGAGAGCCCACCTCCAGGCAGCCCTGAGCTAGAAATGGGTCCTCTGAATGTCCCACGGCTGTCCTGCCTCTCAGCCTGCTTTCTCCATTATGATTGGACAAGCTGCCACTCTTTCAGTCATTTTGGATGCAAACTACATAGGCACATGAGAGGCATATTTTTTTTTCTATAATCTCCTATTCCGTAGACTGGGATGAAATTCTTCAGTTTTTTATGACGTGTGTCCCACAATTCCTTGATCTGTGCATGCTTCTCTCTACCTTCACACAGGCTTCAGAGGGGGAGAAATGACTGTGCAAGCCCCTAGTGTTCACTTGTCCTTTGCCTCTCTCATATCCTTTAGCCTATGAGTGACTTCGTGCTTGTTGGTGGTCCTGATACGCAGGGGTTTGAATGCTCTCAGCTCTTAGAGGACATGAAAAGGGGTGGTTGAGTCCCAGGGGGAGCTGGGGGAACTAGGCCTTTTGCGAGACAGGCAGAAGTGAGGAAGGCCTAGGGCCAGTGTGCTAGAAACAGTCTGTGAGCTAAGCTTCTGAAGACCCTGAACCCTAGGTCGTGAGCTGTGTCCTGTGTCTTGCTCCCTTTCCTGTATTTCAAGAGAGGCAGACATGGGCTGGGCAGTGCTTCTCCCATGGTCTCCTCGCTGTGCCAGGGGGCTGGCCGGGTCATTGAGACTCCCCCTGTCTGTCAACACAAGTGGATTGGCTTCACATGTTGTGCACCCTCGTGAAAGCAAGGCAACTATTGGGGTTCACTCAGGCGTGGGGACAAGCACCTGCTATGAGCGCCAGAGAAAAGGGTGCAGTTGTAATTTTGGTTTCTTGCAGATGCAATCCACCTTACAGTTGACATTCTTAGGCAGAAAGTGGAGACATTGGCTGGTGCTGTGGCTCACTTGGCTAATCCTCCTCCTGCGGCGCCGGCATCCCCGGTTCTAGTCCCGGTTGGGGTGCCAGTTCTGGTCTCGGTTGCCCCTCTTCCAGTCCAGCTCTCTGCTGTGGCACAGGAGGGCAGTGGAGGATGCCCCAAGTGCTTGGGTACCTGCACCAGTATGGGAGACCGGGAGGAAGCACCTGGCTCCTGGCTTTGGATTGGCGTAGCACCGGCTGTAGTGGCCATTAGGGGAGTGAACCGATGGAAGGAAGACCTCTCTCTCTGTCTGTCTCTCACTGTCTATGACTCTACCTGTCAAATGAACAACAACAACAAAAAAGTAGAGACATTGATGAATGAGCCCAAGAGTTGTGGGTTCCCCCAAAGACACAATATATAGTAAGGTTATCTACTTAACTATTTCAAATATCGGCAATTTGGAGTACATTTTTTTTTTTAATTTGACAAGTAGAGTCATAGACAGTGAGAGAGAGAAAGAGAGAAAGGTCTTCCTTCTGTTGGTTCACTACCCAAATGGCCGCTATGGCCAGTGCTGCAATGAGGCCAGGTGCCTCCTCCTGGTCTCCCTTGCGGGTTCAGGGGCCCAAGCACTTGGGCCATCCTCCACTACCCTCCAGGGCCACAGCAGAGAGCTGGACTGGAAGAGGAGCAACCAGGACTAGAACCCGGCGCCCATATGGGATGCCAGAGCTGCAGGTGGAGGATTAGCCAAGTGAGCCACAGTGCTGGCCATGGAGTACATTTTATTCCCTTTTCTTCAGCTTGAATGTATAATTTCATTTAAGCTGTTTATAGTTTTAAGTAAGTCAAACAAATACTTCTTTGGGATTATCATCTCCACTAAAATTCATAATTATCCATAAGTAAATGGAGTGATTCATATTTCAGAGAAATCAGAGGAAATACTATTTTGCTTTTTAAACAAAGGATACTTTATCAAAATAAATTTTCATCTTGAGTATTCTTTTTTTTTGCTTCTTTGTGTATCACAAAATGCTAAATAGATTTTGGTTAAATACGACTTCATGAGAATCAATTTTGTGAAATATTTTACCAGAATGGAAGTACTCAATGTGGCACTAACAGTTGCATTTATTCAGCTGCTTAAGAGGAAGCAAGTGACAACTATTGAATAACACTTGAGCGCTTTCATGTGAGATCTGATTATTTAACACTTGGCAATGAGCTGATGAGATTTTGAAAGGACGTAAACACCCTATTTTTCTCTATTAGCAACTGGAGCTTCAATGGAGACGTGAAGAACAGTAATGAACCAAATGCTTTCTCTTCTTTTTATTTTGATCTTCTCTTGTGTCATAGACATTACACTGCCTGGGGACATGCACCGAAAGGCTACTTTGCTGCTCATTTCCAGTGGGAACATTCCTCTGTCTGTGAGCCTGCGGACTTGGAGAACTTCCACCAGGAGAGTATGATCCACTAATGCTTAGGCCATGTCCCTCTCCAGCCACCAGGATGGAGCTGTCCCTTTCTGCCAGGCGTTACTCTACTGTTTAGTCAACAAATACAACACTTAGAACGACTTGTGTATTAGACCCCATTTTCATCCTCGTTTTAGAGATGAGGGTGTTGAGACTTGAGGTATCAAGTGGTTTGGCAACGGCCGTTTAGCTGCTGACTTGTGCAATGGAAATGAAAATCCTGACAGTTCAGTTTCAAGATTGTAACACAGCATGGATGTTTCCATAGTACATACATCGTGAGATCGCTTAATGTACTAGCTATTTATAATATCTTGTTAAAAAGAACATTAGAGGATCACCCTTTGGGAATCCAGATAAACGTAAAATACTGCACTTGTCAGCGCTGCCAACCCTCCTTGGTCTGAGTTGTCCACTGGCAGAGAGAGACCAAGTCTGGTCTAAAGGAGCTGACCAGTAAAACAGTGTCTTCTGGAATCTGGTTTTATAAAAACGGATCAACCCAAAGAGGAAAACCTCACGATCTGTTAAGAACCAACGACAATGTCAGCCCAAAATTTCTAAGTTGAAGTTCTATAACTCAAGGTGATGGTGCGTAGGGGCAGGGCCTTTGGGGTGATTAGATTTAGATGAGTTTTGTTGTTGAGTGCAGAGGACCTCATGATGAGATTAGTGCCCTGATGAGACTGGAGCTGTCCTGTAAGGATGCCATGAGAAGGGGATCATCTGAAACGTGAAGTAACTTTCACTGAAAATCTGCACCCTGGTCTCAGACTTCTCATTTACAAGACACGAGTGCCTGGTATAAGCCACCCAGGTCTATGATACTTTGTTGTTGTCGCCTGAGTTAAGACATGATCAGTGCTTAAGAAATCAGTGAGAGTAGGATTTAGATGACTGCTTGATTTTACCCTGAGTATGACATAACTGAACATTGATTTTTTTTCTTTTTAAAGAGTTATTTATTTAAGTGAAAAGCAGAGTTACAGAGAGGCAGAGAGAGGCAGAGAGAGAGAGAGAGAGATATGTCTCCCATCTGCTGGTTCACTCCCCAGATGGCTGCAATGGCTGGAACTGCGCCTATCTGAAGCCAGGTGCCAGGAACTTCTTCTTTGTCTCCTACATGGGTGTAGGGTCCCAAGGACTTGGGCCATCTTCTAACTGCTTTCCCAAGCCTCAGCAGAGAGCTGGATAGGAAGTGGAGCAGCTGGGACTCAAACCGGCATCAATCTGGGATGCTGGCGCTGCAGGAGGCGGGCTTACCCGCTACGCCACAATGCCAACCCAGAACATTGATTTAAAACCTGTGCTTGATGACTGCCCCCTACAATTCTGAACCTTTTAATTCAGGGTCTGTGAGACAGAGCTTCCTATATGGCTGGTCGGCTATGGCAGTTTATTAGACTTTGGTCAAAAATCCTCTTGACATAACAAATTAACATCAAAGAACACATTTTTTTTCTCTCCTTCCTAATGCATTTTGTTTCCCACCTAATGCAAAGAATGTAGCAAACCCACCTAACAAATAGGAAGTCTTAGACATCCCTGTCTGTGCCTGCATTCCCTCTCTACTTTGAGTAGCTTCTGTCTTGTTGTAGTGGAAAGAATCCCCGTGAAGGGGCATTGAACCCAGGTCACATTCATAGTTGGCCCAAACTTGGCTCTTGGTCAGTTGTCTTAGTCACTTGATGGTTTTTATCTGATTGTTTACTTGTGGGCTGAGCTCATACCTTGCAGCCACGCTCATTTTTATGGCGTGGTGTGTAATTTCTGAACAAACAGAGTGTATAATGGAAGTGACAATGCTGACAATGAGCTTTCTGTAACGGCATGAGTGGACTCAGTGCACAAAGTGCACTTTTACTGCATCCTTGGAGCAGGCCATTTATATGATGAAGAGATTGGATATAATTCAGAACCGTGGTAGTACTTGAACCTGATAGATAGAATATGAAAATCACCCAACAAATAAACAGACCGGCATAAATGGTCCAGAGACGAAACAGCAGACTCCCCGAGGCCTCTAATAATTTAAACACGGTGATCAGAATCTATGTGAGCCTGTGTCTAAATCAGCCCCTGTGAAAAAATGAAAAGACCAGGTGCACTTTACCTAAATTAAAGGAGATAAACTCTAAACTCTTGTCTTGAAAATTTGTTTAAACAAAGACGGCTGTTTCTGTGTGTAAATACTTCATGGGAATCTCAATTTACAGAACAATGCTATTGATCCTATCTAGATTTTCTGTAATTTGCTCTGGGTTTCTCTTTTGTTTTTATTCTTTCTCTTTTCATTTCTTTTCTTTTCTTTCTTTCTTTCCTTTCTTTCCTTTCTTTCCTTTCTTTCCTTTCTTTCCTTTCTTTCCTTTCTTTCCTTTCTTTTCTTTCTTTAGAAAGGAAACAATAAGAAAGTTAAAAGAAGCAGTGAGTAGCCGGGAAGTAGAAGAGGCAAGAGAATAAGGTTATGAATAAGGTCATGTTCTCTCTGGCAGTGTTTACTGAGTATGGTCTTTGAGATCGCAGCAAGCTCAAGCTTTCGGTAGCTGATGGGGAAGCTGGATTCTGAGATTACACCTGTCCATCAACTCAGGGAGACCCAGAATGGATCAACAGTCTAGACGAAAAAGGCGGTGGCAGTGACTTGATAGCTGCATATCTTCATCTTATTCAGCATCTGTTTTTAGTTTTATCATCTTTCCCTTTTTCTTGTCTTTCTTGAGAATTCCACTGTTCATTGAACTCCACTGAATACAACAACAAGAATTAGTTGGAGATAAGATTATTCTGGAAATAGCAGACTTGTTTATGAGAGAAGGAGTAAGTGGAAGAAAGAATGAGCTAAGAGTTGGGGGAATGTGGTTTGCAACTGTCTAGATGGCCTCAGTGCCTTAATTGTAGTTTTCGCAGAATGACCTTCTGCCAGGGTTTTAAGAATTCTGGACAGTGCAGGTGTATGGTTGTTACCATTACTCCTGAGTTTCTCCTCTGTTGTCCTGGGGTCTCACAACTATCTTTTTTTTTTTTCCTGCTTTCAGGTTCTCTGAACTCTCCCATTCCACAGAGGTCCACACACCTCCTGTGCCTCCCTTTGGTTTTCATCCACTTTCTACCACCGCTCAATCAGGGTTTTAAACACAAAGTGCTGTCTCCGCTCAGTACTGCTCTGATTGGAGTGATTCATGCTAAGGCATAAAAAGGACCAAGTTCCCACCGTGGAGTTTTACATTTTAAGAAACTACATTTTATGCAAATGATTCTGAAAGTGGAAAATGTATTTCAGCAGGGAGCTTTTCACATTCCTGGTCTACACTAGATGCTTCCTCCTTCAGACCCTCTCACCCCTTCCACAGTGGCTCTAACAGGGCAGGTTATTGGAAAGTCCGTGGTACCGGACTCTGCTTCCAGTTCCAGCTCCACTGCTGATTAGTCCAGTGACCTAGAACAACCAAACAGGTTTTGCATCAGGGCTTTCTGCAAAACATTGGTAATCCCCACCTCATGAAAACAACATGAGATAGTGTGTGTGTGTGTGTGTGTGTGTGTGCACAAACTACCTAAGAAAAGACCTTGCACCTTCCAGACACTTGAAAATGTGGTATGCATTGAATAAATTACTTGAATTTGCTAGAATTATTAAATGCTAATATAGTAATGTCATTGAGAAAAGAATGCATCCTGTTTGTAGAAGAGGAAGCTGAGATTCATATTCAGGTCACTGAATGTGAGGGCTGCAGTGTGACTTAATGTTGTAGTATTGTGTGCCCCTAAAAGTCTTGCTGGTTTTTACTGTACCTCGCTACCCACACTCTATTCTAAGACAAATCACCATTTCCTCTCACCTTCCTGCCCCCTAGAACAGGATTCTTCCCTGCCCTGGTCTTTTTTATCTCATATTTATGGCCTGTGGAAGTAGCTGGAGCTTTCTTAGCCTCTCTGCGCTGCTCCTGTCAACTGAGTTCCGTGGCCTCACCTGATACCTTCCACATCTAGCCTCCCCCTGCAGCACTGCTTTCCCCCAGGTGGCTGGCTTCTCACTCCGCTTCCTGTTATGTCCTGCATCCTGCTGAAATGGCCCTAATGCTCGACAATGCTGTCGTCTCTAAACATTGCCTGGTCCAGGGTTTAACTGTGCAAGCACATCTTAGGGCAACGTTGAGTGTCTCCCTTTGCACTGTAAGTGACTCAGCAACACGTGAGAGGCTTCGTCCCTCTCACGGGGAGACACGGGCCTCCAGATGTGTAGACTTCAGCACAAAACAAGAAAGGCGGGGGAGATTGTCCATAGAAAGACAGTTCTTAGGACAAAACCCTGACTTCACATTCTCAGGTCTGAATTTCCATTTCTCTGATTGTTCACTTTTTTCTCAGCAGTCCTCCTAAATGTCCATTTTATTAGACAAAAATCACCCACGGTAAGATAAAGTTATTTATATTTATATAAATTATATTTCGAAAGTCTAACATTTAAAAATATTTAATAGTTTTTCAAATTTATAAAATATATTGAGTATATGGAAAACAGCGTATGTATGAAATACTGTGATACCTTCAGCTTTGATAATTCTGCTCAAGATTGCCTTAGGGATTTGAGCTTTTTTTTTTTTCTTAAGGATTTATTTTATTTACTTGAAAGACAGTTACAGAGAGAAGCAGGGGGGGGCAGGGTCTTTCCATCTGCTGGTTCACTCCCCAGATGGCGGCAACAGCTGGAGCTGTGCCAATCTGAAGCCAGGGGCCAGGAGCTGCTTCCGGGTCTCCCACACGGGTGCAGGGGTCCAAGGACTTGGGCCATCTTCTACTGCTTTCCCAGGCCATAGCAGAGAGCTGGATCGGAAGTGGAACAGCTGGGGCCAGACCCGGTGCCCATATGGGATGCCAGTGCTTCAGACCAGGGCTATAACCCACTGCACCACAGGGCCAGGCCCTGAGGGTTTTTTTTGTTCTGCATGAATTTTAGGGTCATTCATTTTTTGAAGAGTGCCATTAGTATTTTGGTGGAGTTTGTAGCAAATACATGAATAAGTTTGGGTGATTTGGACATTTTAATAACCTTAATTCTTCCAATCCAAGCACAAATACTTCCACATTAACTTTAAAACATTCCTTCAATCTTTATGTAAGAGTCTCTGTTAAAAATGCTATGTATTTTACCTGTGCTTGCCTCATATCCATTGAATTCCTTATAAAATAGCTGCTTTGAATTCGCCACCTGAAAGTTTGCAGAACTCAGTTGCTATATGGTCAGTTTCTGGCACATTTATTTTTTTTTATGTGAAGTAATGGTTCTTGAAATGTCGAAAGGCTTTTTGGTGCACTGTATTACCTGTGCATTGAAAGATTAGGTATTTATTCCTATATAATAATAAGCTTTGGTCCTGTCCTTTCCGACTGGAAATTTTAAGCAATCTATTTATTTACTCTAAGCCTCTAAAGACTTCTGGTGTTTCAGCATTAGATAGTACCGAAATCTAGGTTTGCCTAGACTCTAATGCGGGTCTATTGCTGTGTTAGTACCACAAGGCACCCCAACCCCAGGTTTTTCCCCGTCTCTGTGTTTCCTAGGTGGGATGTTGTTGTGAGCGGGCTGGGGAAAGTTGCATCAAGCTATAGTTTGAACATGACTTGGCTCACCTCATGCTGATGGTTGAGTCCCAAGCTCAGGGATTGACATTACTAACAGAGATCTACTCTAGGTATGTTAGCTGAAGGTGAGGCTATTGAAAATGATTTGATTAATTCCCTAGGGCAGGGCCGTCAGGATCCAGTGGAGGAAACCATCTAGACATATGAACATGCCTTCTATTTCTGTTTCTGGCTTAACATGTGATCTTTGTTTCACAAAGACACCACCGTTAATTCAGCAGGTGCCTGTCAGATGGGGAAAAGGGCTACCCATACTAGGAATGTGAACCTCCAAGACCTTAAGCCTTTGTCTCTCTTAAGTAACTTTTCTCGGGTATTTGCTAGAGTGATAAAAAGACACATGTATACAAAAACAATCCTTATTTTGTTCCTGATTTTAAAGAGAATGCTTTCCACGTTTCACTGCTTATTATCATAGTCAATACGTTTTATTGAACTAATGAGGTTCCTTTTTACTTTTTTTAAATTTTATTAATTGAAAAGCAGTTTTTAAGGAGAGATAGAGATAGATAGATTGAAAGAGAGAGAGAGGGAGGGAGGGAGGGAGGGGCAGGGATGGGGAGAGAGAGGAGAGGTCTTCCATCTACTTGTTCACTTCCCCAGAAGGTTGCAATGGCCAGGGCTGGGCAGGCCAAAGCTAGGAGCTTGGAGCTTCTTCCAGGTTTCAACTAGGTTACTTTGTTTTAATGTTAGGAATGCCTTTTAAATTTATCAAACATATTTTATTCTATAAACATTAGAATGACACTATTGTATTTTCTCTTTTATTTATTAACCTGGAAAATTAATCTTAGTATGTATTTCTAATATTAAAATATGCTTTTATATTTAAAATAAGCCTTTCTTGATTTAAGGAATGTGTTTGTGAAATCACATTGACGGGGTTGGCACTGTAGCATAGTGGATAAAGCCACCACCTGCAGTGCCAGCATCCCATATGGGTGCCGGTTCAAGTCCTGGGTGCTCCACTTCCCATCTAGCTCTCTGCCATGGCCTGGGAAAGCAGTAGAAGATGGCCAAGTGCTTGTGCCCCTGCACCCACATGGGATACTGGGAAGAAGCCCCTGGCTCCTGGCTTCGGATCAGCAAAGCTCCAGTGTTGTGGCCAACTGGGGAGTGAACCATCGAATGGAACACCTCTTTGCTTCTCCTTCTCTCTGTGTAACTCTGACAGTCAAATAAAATAAAGCTTAAAAAAAAGAAATCATATTGGCAATATTTCACATCATTTGACCCCTTTTAATTTGTACTTAGAACTAAAATCAGTTCTTTTTCTTCCTTAAACTATTACTTTCTTGTTTATGAACACTAATCTCTTAGTTCATACATTTTCTTTTCCATACTCTCCATCTTTGCTTCTATTGTAGATTAAATCAAAGTCGCTTGTACCATTACATGCTTGTGCTACTTTTTTTTTTAAAAGATTTATTTATTTTAAAGTCAGAGTTACACAGAGAGAGGATAAAGGATAGAGCTAGAGGGGGGGTGGTGGTGTCCTCCATCCAATGGTTCACTCCCCAGTTGGCTGCAACGGCCAGAAATGTGCCGATCCGAAGCCAGGATCCAGCAGCTTCCTCCAGGTCTCCCATGCAGGTTCAGGGACCCAAGCACTTGGGCCATCCTCCACTGCCTTCCCGGGCCACAGCAGAGAGCTGGATCGGAAGTGGAGCAGCCAGGACCTGAACCAGCTCCTGTATGAGATGCTGACACTTCAGGCCAGGGCATTAACCCACTGCACCACAGTGCCGGCCCCATGTGCTGTAGTTTCAACAGTGGTTTCAGCCACTTTTGGGATTGATATGTGCTACTTTTTAAAAAGTTATCATGCAAAAAATTGTTTAAAATTATTTGGAATAGTAACTCTACATATTATGCCCACTTTACGAGTCAAATAACTTGAGATGTAGAAATTGGAAGACTTTCTCTGTGGTCCTGTGGCTGTTGCATGGAGAAGTTGCCGGGAAGAGTAGGAATGGAAGCCATCTTCTCCTCATGTGCCCATTTTCTTTGCTTTTAGTCCCAGTCTACAGAAGCACAGTTGGTTAAGTGGAAGATGAAGCCACGGGGATTCGACTCTGATGTTTTCAATGATTGATATGAGTGCCATTCTTCACTTGGGCCAGAAACAACGAAAGTGTCCTTGAGGGGTAGCCTTGAAGAGTTGATGGCCAGAGAGCCTGATTCAAGTGCGGAAGTACAAAAAATAATTGTTACTTGGTGGGATGCCACCTTATTAGCTGGATCACCTGGCAAGGTTTCTGTGTTTCTGTACTTCTCTAGGGAGATGAAAAAACATCCTAGAAACTAGAGGGATTAGGATTCTTCATCTCTCATTTTCCAAGATTTTAATTTGCCAAGGACCAGGGGAGGGTGGCTGTATCATATGCAGACTTATGAGTTTCACTGACTCCTGCCACTTGATGAAAACTCTGCTGAGACTACAAATGCAAATTCTCACTTCACCAGGCAGAGTTTAATCTGAAGCCCTGGTGTGTAGATGCTCCATCATAGACCAAAATCCACTCAATCTGTCTTTCGCTGTGACTCTGGGGAAGCCATCACTTGTCGTTCTGCCCAGCAGAGCATGTTGTAGCTACTGCTTTCTGTCCGGCGTTGACACACAGAAGCCTCTCTGGTAGAACGGCAGCCAGGCGTTGTCATTTATCCCAGAGCAGTTGGAGTGGGGTGTGACAGACACTGAATGGAGCCCGACTTGAGCTATGCCGTGCAAGTACGGACTATGCCCCCTTTCTCTTCCTGCTGCAACCTAACAAACAGTAACTACAGGGAAAGAACTATACCTAATGAACAGAAAATAATCCGCTGTCCAATTTGGAATGATAATTCTCATTTGTTTAAATGATTGAGTGGACACAAATTGAACCTTAAGTGAAATTTTGACATAATAGGATTGTGCAAAAAGATTTTCAGGGCATTTCAGTTTTATTTTCTTATTTAATGTTTCTAAAACTAATTTTTACTGTTTTCTACACTGAGAATAATAAACCCTACCTTTCAAAAAAGTAAACACTTTGGAAATATCTACATATTCACAAATGTTGGACTATGTAATATTGATAAGAAGTGTTATCAAAGGGGATTGTTATTTCTGATTTACAGATGAACGATATTGAGTTAGGAAAGTTAAAGTACTATGCCCAAGGGGGCTAGTGTCGTGGCGTAGTGGATTAAGCCACTGCCTACAGTGCTGGCATCTCATGTGGGCACTGGTTTGAGATCCAGCTGCTCCTCTTCTGATCCAGCTCTCTGCTATGGCCTGGGAAAGCAGCAGAAGATGGCCCAAGTGCTTGGGCCCCTGCACCCATGTGGGAGACCCAGAAGAAGCTCCTGGCTCCTGGCTTCAGATCAGCACAGCTCCAGCCATTGTGGCCATCTGGGCAGTGAACCAGCGGATGGAAGAACTCTCTCTCTGTCTGTCTCTCCTTCTTTCTCTGTGTAACTCTGACATTCAAATAAATAAATCTTTATTAAAAAATCTCTTATGTAACTCTTTAAAAAATAAAGTGAAAAGAAGTACTATGCCCAAATTGATTACAAAACTGAGGAACTACCTTTAATTTGTAGCACATACTGTTAGTCACCAATCCAAAATCACTTCCACACTCTCCGCCATTTTTTTCTTACGCAATATCTTGGATTTATTCTATTCGTGCCTGTTTTCCTCCAATGCTAGTTAGGATTGACTGTGGAAAAGCAATCTGATTTCTAGTTGGCAGATAATGGGAATCTGTCTTCCAGTGCTTCTGCCTGTGTTTGAGTGTTGGAAATGTGGCACAGCTCTGGTCAGTGCAGTACTAGAGAAAACACGAGGGAAGGAGTCTAAAATGTTTTCTTATCCTTGCAAAGACACTCGGAGAAGCTTGCCCTTCACGTCCACTGATACGTTGTGGTCTTGACATACGATGACTGCTGCGGCAGCCACTTGGTGTCGCTGGGGAGAGCCAGGTTGAGAATTGGACTAATTCTCTGCTGATGAGAGACTAGAAAAATACAACACACCTAGGTCTCTGAGGGTGTCACTCAGGTGCTGGAGGGAGCCACGCCCTCTCAGGCATTCCTGCTTGGAGGGAAAGGTTATTTAACTTGGTTGAAGCCATCGTAGCTGCTGCTGAAGTCATCCTAGCTGACAGGGGGACCAAGGTGTCTGACTGGAACCCAGCAGTGGCTCTGCACAGACACTCAGCAGGCAGCCTCTGTGAGTGTCCATTTCCCATGGAATAACCACAGATCCACGTGACCATGGCCCTTTAAAACAAAGTCCACCAATCCTAGTCCCTGTGGAGCCAGTCAGTGAGATGGAGAAGTGACTTGGGTTCCTGGAAGCCTGGAGAACCTGGACCTGCATCACAGGCAACTTCATCAGGCCACTGCTGGGATCTTGTGACTTACAAGACTGATTAATTAATTAATTTTATTGGAAAAGTACAGTGTCAGAGAGAAGGGGAGAGAGAGAGGAGAGGTCTGGGTCAGCCTGAGGACGGGAGCCTGGAACTCCATCCAGGTCTCCCACTTGGGTGGCAGAGGCCCAAGCGCATTAGTTGGGAGCTGCATTTTAGGCAGAGTACCCAGGACCCAACCCAGCACTCCCATATGGGACCCTAGCGTTGGAGGTGCTGACTCAGCTTGCTGTACCGCCATGGTGGTCCCTGGTTTATTTTAAGAGAAACCTTGAAATACCGTGGCTCAATAGGCTAATCCTCTGCCTTGTGGCGCCGGTACACCGGGTTCTAGTTCTGGTCCAGGTGCTGGATTCTGTCCCGGTTGCCCCTCTTCCAGGCCAGCTCTCTGCTGTGGCCAGGGAGTGCAGTGGAGGATGGTCCAAGTGCTTGGGCCCTGCACCCCATGGGAGACCAGGAGAGGCACCTGGCTCCTGCCATCGGATCAGTGCGGTGCGCCAGCCGCAGCGGCCATTGGAGGGTGAACCAACGGCAAAAGGAAGACCTTTCTCTCTGTCTCTCTCTCTCACTGTCCACTCTGCCTGTCCAAAAAAAAAAATAATAATCTGGAGTTTTGGCCACAAATTTATTTTTAAAAAGCAAGCAAGTCAAGGGAATTATGAACCTGAACTGAATTGGTCCTTCAGACCCAGTTTTATAGCCTGCACCTTAGAGAACTGCATTCATTGTCAGATAATGTCTTCACTGTACTGTGTGTGCAATAAATGCATGCTGTTCATACGCAGTCTTCAAAGAGACAACCAGCAGTGCCGAGGAGTTGCCACGGCTCCGCCCCCACAGAAACCTACACCCCGGACCCGGGCAAAGCTGCATGACTAGCATCCGCAAGGGTCCTTTGTTCTGATGGATCATCGCCTCTGCAGAATTTCCAGTTGTAGATGTCAAGGAAAATAATACTTGATTCACGATGTTTGCTTTGATGATTGCAAAATGTTCCAAAGAATATTTTTTTAAAGTGTTAGGACCGTAGGCAGCTTACAGTGAGATTTGGAATTCGCCTAAAACCCGACTGAAATGTCGCAGGCTTACTGAAGTCTTCAGGGAACAGTCAGGGCTTAAGCATGGATGAATTCAAGAAACCACTTCTGAATTTCAAGATCCCAATTTGTCATATTTCAGCTTAAAAAATGCCAGTTAGGAACATGCAGCTTCTCTTACTGTTTTCACTTCTTGATGATGCTGTTGCTAATTTACTATAAGGCATGGCCATTCTAGCATATTTGCAAGTAAAAAAAATCATAGAATATCAAAATATACATTAATAAAATGCTCACCATTCGGAAATAACCACCCAATATTTTGGCCTGATTTCTCAATGTTTATGCAATGCTTCTACCTCCTGGTACCTCGTTAGGGCGTCCTTGTTTGGGCAGGTGCGAATCGCAGTGTGCAGGGGATGTCTTCCTTCTATCTCCTGTGGTACTGCAGGCTGGAAGTTTTCATACTGGGATTAAGGTTGGGAGCTTTAGGAATTAGCTTTACAGTTTATCACAGTAAATTAATTATTTGTATTTGTCTTCATGCTTATATGAATAATCACAAGAGGAGAAAAAGTTAAATTCACCGAAAGTATTGCATGCAGTAAGGACTAGTAGATGACAAGTGAGACAGCAGTGGATGAGAAATACTGATCACTTTCAGAAAGAAACCACGGTGGCCATATGGTCAAAATGTAGACACGAGAAGCCTTCTGTGTCCACAGGATCTGCATCTGCAACAATCAAGGCTATTTGGAATAAAAGTCACATCTGTCCCGAGCATGTATGGACATCTGTCCTGGTCGTGATTCCTGGAAGCAGACACAGAGGAAGGATGTGTTTACCTTTCACCCGGTCTTCCAGCTGAGAGAGAGATGATATACAGGATACAGACGGTGCATCTGTATCGTATGACAAAGCCCATGAGCTCCCGTGGATTTTGGTGTCCACGGGGACCCTGGAACCAAGGCCCACAGGTGCTGAAGGGATGCACTCCCATAGCAGAAACAGCTTAGCAGTGTCTCTTTCCCTCTTGGAGCCCCAGGGAGACTTGGGAGGGCTGAAGGCCAGGAGGTGGCTGCAGAGCGAAGTGTGGAAGGTCACAGAGGTCTCGAAGCAGGGCACAGCACCACGGTTCTCCTCCCCAGTCTCTGCAGTGGATCTCTCACGAGGGCGAGCCTTTTCTGTCTTTTTGGTTTTAAGATTTTTATTTATTTATTTGAGAGGTAGAGCTACAGACAGCGAGAGGGAGAGACAAAGAAAGATCTTCCATCTACTGGTTCACTCCCCAAATGGCTGCAACGGCCAGAGCTGCGCCGATCTGAATCCAGAAACCAGGGGCTTCTTCCTGGTCTCCCATGTGGGTGCAGGGGCCCACTTCTTCTACTGCGTTCCCAGCTACAGCAGAGAGCTGGATTGGAAGAGGGGCAGCTGGGACTAGAACCGGTGTAGGGCGAGCCTTTTTGTTGTTGTCAGTGGAGATTGATTCATTGGTGACTTTCTACTCAAGTTTTCATTCTCCCTTAGAGCCTATGTCTCCTCCCTCTTCATAAGTGGCTTCAGAATTCTCATTGTGGACAGCCTATTATTTGTAAATTCTTTTTTTTTTATTTCCTTTTTTTTTTTGGACTGGCAGAGTTAAACAGTCAGAGAGAGAAAGAAAGGTCTTCCTTCCATTGGTTCACTCCCCAGATGGCCGCTATGGCCGGTGTGCTGTGCTGATCCGAAGCCAGGAGCCAGGTGCTTCTCCTGGTCTCCCATGGGGTGCAGGGCCCAAGCACCTGGGCCATCCTCCACTGCACTCCCTGGCCACAGCAGAGAGCTGGCCTGGAAGAGGAGCAACCAGGACAGAATCTGGCGCCCCAACTGGAACTAGATCCCAGGGTGCCGGCGCCGCAGGCAGAGGGTTAGCCTAGTGAGCCATGGCGCCGGCCCAAATTGTAAACTCTTATTTTTAGGATAATTTTGGAATTTCCTCCTTCTCATCTTAATTGAATTATGGTTAGGTTGTTTTACTGATCACAAGGTGGTAGTTATCTGGTCTCAGTAAACTGAGCCTGTTTTCACTGTTTAGTTTTGCTGCATTGGGTGATAGCTCTAAATAACAGCCCTGTGGAGATAACGTGGCATTTCTCTCTGTTTGCTTTTGGTATTTTCTCTGTCTCTGCACTGTATAGTCTCATGTTGACATGCTGAGGTGTGTATTTCCTATTTGTCTTGTTAACTGGTCAGGCTTCCTGAATTGAAGAATTTGTCTTTCACGAATTCTGGGAAATTCTCAGATGTTCTCTTTCGACGGTAGTTCTTCGCCCCCTCTCTGTCCTCTCTTTCTGGAGGCTGAGTTCTGTGTAGTTCATGAATCTGTACTCCATCGCTCAGCCCTTCTCGGCCTCCAACTCCACCTTTCTAGACTCTAAGAATCTTGAAATATATGCTTATATTTTTGGTTTTATCTTAAATGTTTAAGCACATTTGAAACACACTTATTTGATACTTGATATTTAATGACTCTTCCGCCTTAAATTTTTTGTGGCACTTCCCCCTCCCCTGTGAATTCTCACTTATGGGAACTAATCTCATTGTATTTTTGAAAATTGGATCATATTTTTAGAATTAGAGAAATCATATGGAGCCCAAGATGTCACATTTGTTTATTTTTGTCAGAAACTCTTAACAAACTGTAACCCTTCTGAAGTTGCCTTTTGTGGGACTCTGAGTCATTCTGATACTGTGCGTTTGAGCTGCTAATTATGTGGGTATTGACTTTAGTTTTGAATTCTGCAGGGGACATATGTCCATCGTATCCAAGTGTAAGCAGTCTGGTGTGTTCTTCTTTTCTTCCTTTTGAACTTGCGGTTGAGATCTCTTCTGCCAGGGGCCTCTGTTAGGCAGCAGGGTTCTTGCTGCTGGAGAGGAGCCGACGTCGGGTAGGAAAACTGCAGTGCACTTCTCCCTACCTGAGTTTCAGACCCCAGAAACGTCCCCTAAGGTTCAGGCTCTCTCCTATGCATTCAAAGCAGTTTTCCTTATTTTGCACCAGCATGTCTTGGCATTTGGTAATGGGAGATTATGCATTATATTGAGTCAGCTACTTAATTATAAGTAGAGGTCAGTCTAATTACTAACTTTATTGAAAAGTGTACGTAAGAATTGACTCAGGTTCTGTCAATGTGGAACAGTGGGTTAAGCCATGACCTGCAGTGTTGGCATCCCCTATAGGCACTACTGCTTGGTTTCGGATCCAGTTCCCTCCTAGTGTGCCTGGGAAGGCAGTGGAAGATGGTTCAAGTGCTCGGACCGCTGCTACCCATGTGAGAGAGCTAAATGGAGTTCTTGGATCCTGGCTTCAACCTGGCCCAACCCCAGCAGTGGCACCCACTGGGGAGAGAAGCAGCAGGTGGAAATCTCTGACTCTCTTTCTCTTCTTCACTGTTGCTCTCTTTAAATAAATAGATGATGATTTTTTTTTTTTTTAGAAATTAAAAGACATTTAGCAAGACGTAGGCACTGAGATGTCTCAGGAATGAAACCATCGCAGACTCCAGCAGAGCTTTAGAGACAGCTCTTAGGTTTGTTTCCTGGAGATTGTGCTCCACGATGCCTTCATGAACACAAGAATTATTCCGATAACTTCAAGGTTAAAGAACATAAACAGTCAATAAATGGGAGAAAGACACCTTAGTTTTCCTGTTTCCAGGAGTGGGAACATGTCTCAGAAGGAGAAGATGGGGGAGGTGCTGTAGCCTGAGAACAGAGCTTCCCCAGCACTGCCAGAGAACGGAAGGTCGCATCGCATGCCCTTGGCTTTGGAAGCCCCTTTTATGCTGCAGTGACGGCTTAGCGCCCACTGGGCTCTTGCCTCCTACGGGAAGCCCAGAGAAGGAAGTGTCTTGCAGGAGCTAATCTATCAAAAATGAGGACAAAAAAATCTATTTTAAATAATGGACACTTTCTGTGTTTCATGGCTGTGTCGTCTTCTATACTGTCTAAATGTATTTTTCTTTCTAATAGTCTGGGTTTCAGTCACCGGCCTATTTTTATTTGTGTGTCTGCCAAACTCTACGTTGTTTAAGGTATTGATGCTTCCTATTCATACAGCTCATCTTGTTTGTATGTTGTGGTTTGCTATTACATATGGGATAAGAAGAGGATTACAGTCAACTTTCTGTATCTGTGAGTTTCACATCTTAGATTCCATCAACACTTGTCAAACATACTTGCAAACAAAAAATGATTTCATCTGTACTGAAAAAGTAGACATTTTTCTTGTCATTATTTCCTAAAGAAAATACTGTAAGTATTTCCATAGCATTGTATTAGGTATTGTAAATAACCTAGAGGAGATTTAAAATTCGTGAGGGTTTGTGTGTAGGTTACATGCAAATGTTGTACCACGTTCTATCTGAGACTCCAGCATCTACACATTATGATTATCTGCTTTGAGTTGTGGCACCAATCCCTCCAGATACTGAGGGCAGTGCACGTTCTCTCTTCCTCTTCCTCCCTTTCTTCATCCCCTGGCCTCTGCCATTGTGTCTGACAAAGTGTGTTTCTCCAGGAAACACTTGGAAGCTGTTTTTATAAGGAGTTGAGCAGAGCAAAGCTGTGAACCTGTCTGTGACTATTGCTAATTCTTTGAACTTTACCCCAAAGCAAACGTAGTGGTTGGGATCCAGTACCGTGGACTGGGAGATACCATTCTTCCCGACTCTTGAACATTGCCTGCATTCTGCCCTCTGCCGTGTGGCTTTGCAGTTCCTCCATTCAAGAACATCTCTGTGTCTCAGGACTGGAGGCTGGCCACCTGACCTGCTTTTCCAGTGTAATGTGTAGAAGAAACTCAGTAAAAGCTTTGTTAATATACATTTTTATGTACACTAAAACCTTTGCTTATGCTACCAAAAATGCCAGGCAGGACTTTCTGTACTGCCTTCCGAACATCCGAACTTGGGAAAGGAGAGCCAACATTATACGGATTTAATGTGAAGGAAGGAGTCCAAGTTCACCTAAGCTTAGCAATAAGAGGAAAGGCCAAAGTTGAGGTGATTTTGGAAATGGGAATAGAAGAACTGATACCGTGTCTTAGCAGGTGAGATAGGGCAGTGTGCATTTTAAATAACCAGTCGTTCCTGTATGTATAGGTGGAATCCAGGTCAGGACACGGGAAGGTGGAGTCCCACTTGGAGAGAAGCATGCCTTTAACCTGAAAGGGGACCGCTAGTTGAACTACACCCATTCTTTTCTCTTTTGGCAGATCTTTCTTATTTTGTGGGTAATTGGCATAAATTTTCTTTTCCAAAGAATTAAAGTTCTCTAATGGAGTTTATTTAATTCTGAACACATTTTAAAATTGTGTAATATATTCAAATGCTTAAAATACAGGGATTATAATTGCTCTGGAAGTACAGGTTGATTTGAATTCAAACCCAAATAATGTATTTTACCAAATCCCATCTAATTATTGATATAAGGAAATTTTGCCAAAATGAAAATATTTGGGAACTTACGTGTAAAAAGGAGTAAAAGACATGTATATAATGTATCTGATCACATAGTTTACTAGCTACTTTTAAAACATTGTAGATTAGTGTTAAACGTTCCTCGTGTAGTCTCATGACAAAGTTTCAACAGTTCTGTACCTACCATGGTGGGAGTTCAGCTTACTTAGACTGTGTAACACGCAGTCACTTTCTGGCTTCCAGGCCCTGCAGCCGAGGGGAGTGGAGTGGAGTGGAATGGAGTGGAATGTGGTCACGTTCTAGACACTGTGGGGTCGCCACGAGGGAAACTGCACCGTGGCTGCAGTGGTCTGAGCCTGTTCTTTTAGCCTCCCACACCTCACGTGTGCAGAAATGCATCGCTCTGTTCTCTGACTGCGAATGTGGGTGTCTTCCTGCTATTTTCCTGCCCTTCCTGGTCCACTTTAAACAAATAAGCAAATATGGCAGCCGGAGGCAGCTCAGTGGGTAATTGATGATAAGCAAATCACTTTGATGTTGTATCCTAGGACATAAAATATCCCTCATTCCTGCGGCATCATTTGCATGGGTCTTTGTTAAAGGGAACTGGATGTGACCAAGAAGTTGGCAGAAAGCTCCCGAGAGACTCCTGCCACAGAGAAGAGTGAGCCCCTGTCCCGTGCGATGCACCTGAGGTGCTGAGACTGAGCTGCAGATGACAGATCCTTACTCATCACATAGTGGCTGCCGAATCAAAATAGTTTCTTCTGAAAACCTTTTGACAACAGGGATAAAGAAAAGAAGACAATAGAAGAGGAACATGCTCTCCCCGGGCAGTACATGAATATCAGGGTCTTTGATTTGTTCCTGATTGTATTTCTTTTGCACATAGGCCGACAGGTTCAGTTTTCAACATGAAGGGGATATTGAGATCTGCAGATCTCTACAGTGTTTGAAAAACACTTTCACCTCCAAAGCAATGAAAACAGTTGACTCTGCCGCATGAATTATTCTCATGCAAGAGAGAAATGCAAGGTGTTTAAAAATACAGAGCATTTAAATGTATCATCCAAGAACAAAACGAGCCATCCTGACATTTACAAAAGTCAGTCTTAATACAGGAGGGGTCTTCCTAGAAATGCAATTGTGGAAATACTGTGCAGACATTTAAAAAATCTGTACTAAAATAGACGTCTTTCAATTCTGTTTTTTCAAAAGTTCTTTGAAGTACCCTTGTACTTATGCTCTATCTCTACCAGGAACCAAAATTGTCTGCAGAACATATATTGCTATGAAGTAGTTGCTTCTGACCTAATTAGAATATTTAACACTTCTTGTTGCTCTGACCCTGATATCCAAGTTACGGTATTGTTCTGTCTTAATGTGAAACAGTCTGAGCAAGCTGTGTAAACTCTTTCATCACCTGTAAGTCACAATTTTCTTTCAATACCTTGACTTACATAATAATTATATAGATTTTATTCAGTGGTATTAGAGAACTCTATTTTAGAGGAAAATCAACTAGAAAGTTATATTGCAAACCAAGCAATTGAAATCTAACTGGTTCTTTTTATATGTCATGATCTGCAGCTAATTAGCTTGAAATAAAAAAATATGCAATTGACAGAAGGTCTAGGGTAGAGTATGTTCAGAATTCTTTGTTGATTCATAGAGAAAGGAAATCTTTTGGGAATGTAGGCTTTTAAACAATCAATTGCATACACCAGTATAATCTTATTGCTGAGTTAAATCTTCCGTTATGAATTTCCTTGGCCACTAATAAAATTTTTGTCATAAAGTTTATTTCATCTGTTGTTAATATAGCTATACCATTATCTTTTAGTGTTTTATACTTTGTTTCTGCTATTCTCTTCCTTTTGGGCTTTCTGTTTCACTTGTTGCTTTGTAGTCAGCAGTTATAGTTTGAGTTTTAATTGTCTGCCAGTCAATATGTTTTTTTTTTAAAAAAAAGATTTATTTATTTATTTGAAAGTCAGAGTTACACAGAGAGAGGAGAGGCAGAGAAAGAGAGAAAGAGAGAGAGAGGTCTTCCATCCATTGGTTCACTCCCCAGTTGGCCGCAACGTCTGGAGCTGCACCGATCTGAAGCCAGGAGCCTCCCCTGGGTCTCCCACGTGGGTGCAGGGGCCCAAGCACTTGGGCCATCTTCCACTGCCTTCTCGGGCCACAGCAGAGAGCTGGATCAGAATAGAAGCTGCTGGGACTAGAACTGGTGCCCGTATGGGATTCTGGTGCTTCAGGCCAGGGCGTTAACCCTCTGCACCACAGAGCTGGCCCCAGTAAATATGTTTTTTTTTTTTTATAGTAAAGCATAACCCATTTATATTTATGGTACTTACCAAAATACTGGGTTTTCAATTCACTATCTGTTCTGTGCTTTTTATAAACTTTCGTTTTGTATTTCACAGTTTTCTGCTTCATGCTTTAATTTCGATTGATAGGGTTTTATGGCAAATTGTCAGAAATCCTCTAGCCTTGGCACATGTGTACTCAGGTCACCACTGCTGCCATGACGGTCTCAGAGCTCATGCACAGCCCCGGCGTCTCGCTCAGCCCCGCCCCTCCATCGTTACGCCTGGCATGCGTCACTTGTTTCCCACACCTAAACATTTAAAATGCTGAGAATGCCTTATAAATGCAATTCCATTTTGATTTACCTTGCCCATTCTGTAGCGTATCTCTGTATTAGTTCTCTGTCGTTGACAGCACCAAATGCTGCGGAGTTTCAGGACTGAAACGTGTTTTCTCTTGGTGTTGGAGACGGGAAGTTCAAGATCACATGGCACCAGGATTTGTTTCTGATGAGGCTTTCCTTCTCATTGTCCCCTCACATGGCCTCTTGTGTGTGGAGCATGATGGCAGAGAAAGATCTTTCTCTCTCCCTCCTCTTGGGAGACCAAACCACCTGTGCTACTGGATTAGAGCCCAATTTTCAGGGCCTTTTTAATGTTTGTCTCCTTAATGGTTCTATGTCCAAATATAGTTACAATGGGAGGTTAAGGATTCAGCATAAAAATATGGGGGAGGGCCACAGTTTGGTTGATAACAGTCTCTTTGCATAGCCCTTTTCGTATCTGCTGTAGGTGTTACCTTGAACATTTGTAGGTTTCCACGATCTTCTAGATTAGCTATTCTACAAGTTTGGGCAAAACATAGAAAACTTACATATATTCCTTGACCATATTCCATTTATAGTACCATTGTCTTATGTGTTTCCACTCAATCATCAAGAAATACATCAGAAAATATTGTGATTTTTGTGCTTCCGTCATCAAACTTAGAAAACTCAAGAAAAGGAAATTGACAGATGTCCCAAGATTCCTTCTTTAATCAGTATTTTCTTTCTGAAGCCCTTTCGGCAGCTTCCTTTGTGTTACTGGAAGTTGGCCAGTGTCAGCTTCTCTTAGTTTGCCTTCCTCTGAAGGTGTCTTGAATTCCTCCTCTTTATTTTGATCACAGCAAGCATTCCAACTTGATAGCTTGATAGGATTCTTTTTTTTTTTTTTTTTTTTTTGACAGGCAGAGTGGACAGTGAGAGAGAGAGAGAGACAGAGAGAAAGGTCTTCCTTTGCCGTTGGTTCACCCTCCAATGGCTACCGCGGCTAGCGCACCGTGCTGATCTGAAGCCAGGAGCCAGGTGCTTCTCCTGGTCTCCCATGGGGTGCAGGGCCCAAGCACTTGGGCCATCCTCCACTGCACTCCCGGGCCACAGCAGAGAGCTGGCCTGGAAGAGGGGCAACCGGGAAAGAATCCGGCGCCCTGATCGGGACTAGAACCCGGTGTGCCGGCGCTGCAAGGCAGAGGATTAGCCTAGTGAGCCACGGTGCTGGCTGATAGGATTCTTTTTAAATCCAGCATCTGTGAAGTACTGGTCCTCTTCTTTCCAGACGCCATGGGTTCAGATGAGAAATATCCTGATTTTCAAAATCTTCTCCCTTACATCTAGGGTGGCACTTTGTTCTTTATATTTATTATAGGCATACGTATGTGTATTATATATTTGTATGTCTTTGTATTTAGTGTTCACAAATTGTGTTAAGATGCCTCTTGATGTGGATCTCTTTGGAATTCATTTGGCTTCTTTACTCTGTAGGTTTTATCACACATGGGAGATTTTTCAGTCATTAATTCCATCAGTGATTTTGTTTCGGTATGACTATCTCCAAGCCTCTGAAGACAGAAGTGTTTTGTGTTTTCCTACAGACCCACAAGTCTCTGAAGATCCTCATTTCCCACTAGTGTTCTCTCTCCCTCGTTCTGATTGGATAAATCCTACTGCTGCATCTTCAAGTTCGTGGGTTCCTTCTTCTGTTCTCACTACTGCATTCTTGATCTCTTCCTTTAAGTTTCTTTATTTTGCTTGTATTTTTCATATCCAAAAGTGCATATTTGTTTCTTCTTTTTCACTTTTATTTCTTTGCTAACATTACCCTTTCCTTTTCGAAAAGTAACTTTTCCCCTGTTAGTTTCAAATATGTTCATAATTGTTCCTCTAAGCCTTTTTATTAAGGATGCCTTAAAGTATTTGTCAGGTAATTCTGGATTCTCTGTCATCTTGGGTTCAGCGTCTCTTGGTTGTTTTTTCTTGTTTAGGTTGACATTTTCCCGGTTCTGGGAAATTATCTTTGGCTGTGCCCTGTGTGTTTTTGTTCTTATTGGATCTTTCTTGTATCCTTGGTTGGAACGGGGCTCCTCTGAGCCTTCCTTGCAGGACACAGAGGGCAGCCTGCACAGAAGTCCCTGCCCTGGATCCTTACTCATCTCCTGTCCATATCCTGCAGGTGCAGGGTAGCTCTCTGTCGCTGGCGGGGCAGGGTAGGGGGTGGTCCAAGTTTCCCACGAGAGCTCCAGTGACACTTCCTGGGTGAAGAAGCTGGGACACAGACTCTGCTGACATCTTGGTGGGAGGGGCTCTCCTGGCTGCACCTGGTCAGAAAGTTCTCTCCATTGGGGCTCCTCCAGTACTACCTTGGCAGACAGGTTCAGGAGTGTCAGGCACGTTGGCATGACATCCAAGCTCCCTGCAAATACCTAATGACCGTGACAGTGAATTCCGGTCGCTGCTAGGCAAGGACTAAAGCCCCAGCCCTGGACTAGGTGGTCTGTGAGTCCACCAAGGCTGGTGGGAGGCGGAGCTTCTGACAGCTGAGCAGTTCAGAAATCTGTGGCCCTTCCTGCTGATGGAACCACAGGTTTCCTGTGCTATTTTTCAGAAGTGGGGAAGTCATTGTTTGAAAGCTTTCTGTCCTGCTAGGCTGCCCTCTGCTTTGAAGGCAGAGCATGCTTTGTGGCCGGGTGGAGTGGGTGGGGGGGAGTCTTTAAAAAATGTACCCGTTTGGTGTTTCCAGATTGTCGCCTCTCCAGGCTGGGCTGTATGAGGCAAGAGGAAAACCAGGGAGCTCACCCGGGATTTGTCATTCCCAAGGCCCTTAGCTGATCCTCTTCTTCCTCTCCAACTGGCAGTCGTTTAACGATCATTTGATAGACTCGTGTACCATCCAGGGCTTTCCACAGTGCTTAGTGAGAACAGCGGGCGTCTGAGTTCAGTTGGGAGCCATAACTTTTTGAAATTCACACATAGGTTTTTCATGTTACACATTTTTTCATGAGCTTTTTTTTTAAAAAAAAAATATTTATTTTAAAGATAGTTACCTAAAGACAGGTACATACACAGACACACGCACACACACACGCACATATCTTCCATTCTGTGGATCACTCCCCAAACAGCTGCAATGGTTCAGGCCAAAGCCGGGAAGCTGGACCTCTATCTAAGTCTCCCCATGGGAGCAGGGGCCCGAGGATTGGGCTGTCTTCTGCAGCTTTCCCAAGTGCACAGATTGCAAGTGGAGGAGCTGGGACTCACGTGGTGCCGGTAGGAAATGCTCACATCCAGGCAGCCACTCAGCCCCCTGTGCCACAACGTTGGCCCCTGTGAACCTCCTGAGACCTTGAGTGAGTGTCTACTCTACGGAATGGGTTTAATCAGTGACTGATGATGTCTAATCATTCCTGTCTGGTTATAAGTTTATGTTCAGTTGCACGGTTAAATTATGGATATTAAGAGGATGATCAACACTCTGCCCTTTCCTGAGAAATAGAACTTTTTAATCATTTGACCCCATTTATTTCCCATGTATTTCACTACTCCCATATTTAAAATTATCTTCATATACATTAATTTTATATTTGAAAATTCCACATGCTGTCTTTTTGTTTTTGTTTTATAGACTGTGTGATTTTATCCACATTTTTACTGGTTCCTCCTTTATTCTTTCTTACATTTCCTATTTTCCACCTGGGTTTATGTTTTATTGAAGCACATTGTAAATAATTTCTAGTATGGATTTGCTGGTGGCAAGCTTAGCTTTTGTTTGTCTGAAAATGTTTAGTTTATTGTCAGGCTTAAAAGATGAGTTTACTGGATAGAGGATTCTAGGCTAATAGTTATTTTCTTTCAATACATTGAAGATATTTTCTCACTGTTGTTTTATTGTTCTTTCACTTTGGCTTTCTCTTTCTCTGGTTGTAATAAAATATGATATTTGTCCATGGTTCTACAGCTTAATTATGATGTGTCTAGGTATGGATAAAATACTTTTTTAGTTACTGAGCTTGAGTTCATTTTGCATGTGTGAATATGAATATTTCATTATTTATGGGGCCGTCAGACATTGTACTTTCAAATAAAGCTCGGTTCTTGGTTCCTTTCTCTCTCCTCTCTGATTGAGCTTGTATTAAACTTTTTCATTATGCCTTTTCTGTGTTCCTATGTTTTTCTGCTTTATGCTTCTCCACACCTACAGCTCACTAATCCTCTTTCTGTGTATCTATAATTATATCTCTACCTCTGTACAGCTGTTAAACTCATTCAACGAGTTATTAATTTTGATTATTATATTTTTCATTCCTTGGTTAGATTTATTGCTAGATTTCTGTGTTAATATTTCCTATAGATGTTATAAAGTTTATGTATTATTTCCTGAAACCTAGTAAGCATACTGTTTTATGGACTTTTGCTTCTAAATGAAAATATCTAAAAACATATTTGTTTTTAGTGTTTACTCATTTTCATAGACGTTACTGTATATGCCTTTTTGTTCTTTTTTCAAATATCCATATGTGAAAACATATTAAATAGTTGAGGTATCTTTTTCTAGAGAGTTTGCATCCATTATGCAGTTTAGGGTACTAATAGTGAATGGGCATCTTTTTTTAAGATTTTTTTTTATGTATTTGAAAGTCTGGGTTACACAAAGAAGGAGAGGCAGAGAGAGAGAGAGGGAGGGAGGGAGGGAGGGGTCGGTCAGTTGGTCTTCCATCCGCTGGTTCACTCCCCAGATGGCTACAATGGCCAGAGCTGCATCAATCAGAAGCCAGGAGCTTCCTCCAGGTCTCCCACATGGGTGCAGGGGTCCAAAGACTTGAGCCATCTTCCACTGCTTTCCTAGGTCATAGCTGAGAGCTGGATTGGAAGTGGAGCAGCCAGGACTAGAACCGGTGCCAATATGGGATGCTGGCACTACAGGCGGCAGTTCTACCCACTACACCACAGCAGTGGTCCCGCACGGGCATCTTAATCCAAGTTTAAAGCTGAAGGCTGTGTGCTGACAATTTTTAATGTCTCAACTTGAGGAGGAGTTACTCTTCTGAGGCATGTGCTTAACATGTAGAAGTTCCTTTGTTAGACTTCATTTCCTCTTCTTTTAGGATTTATTTCCTTCTTTTGAAAGTCAGAGTCACAGAGAGAGAGGGAGAGACGGAGGGAGGGAGGGAGGGAGGGAAAGATCTTCCATCTGCTGGTTCACTTCCCAGGTAGCCTCAATGGCCAGGGCTGGGCCAGAAGCCAGGAGCTTCATCTGGTCTCCCACTTGGGTAGCAGGGGCCCAAACACTTGGGCCATCTTCCTCTGTTTTCCCCAGACCATTAGCTGGGAGCTGGATCAGAAATAGAGAAACTGGTAAACCAACAGGCACCCATATGGGATGCTGGCATTGCAGGTGGTAGCTTTACCTGTAAGCCATAGTGTGGGTCCCAGGCCTCATGTTCATTGACATCAAATTTTATTTTTATCCCTCTTGCCTACAGGGATTTTAAAGCAAAAACTTTAAATTGTCTGGGACAGGCACATGATACGCAGATAAAAATAGTTGTAATAACTTGGTAACATGATATTCTGTGTTTCCTTTTAGTTTTATCCTAGTGAGTCCTTCCTACCTTTTCATTTCATCCTTGTTTTTACAAAAAGTTAGAAGTTTTAGATTATTTCTGGAGAGGGAGGGAGGGGTATTCTGAATAACTTATTCACTGCCAGATAGCAGAGATCCCGTTCTGTTCTGATATCTGCAAATCTGTAGAACTCACAAGACTGGCAGCATCCTTTCGGATATTTAGGAAAACTAAATGTCATCATCCTAGGACCTACAAAGCTGAATCAAGGTTTGTTAGCCCAGCTTTCTCTTTCAGGAAGCTTCCTGGACGTCACCACACACAGTGGTGCTCATTTGTAGCTCTTTAGAGGACGACATTCACTGACGTAAGTAACGTTGTTACTTGGGTGATAGTATTAACTATGCTTTTCCTATTTAAAAACTTGTACTTGTTTACAAGAGAGCATGCTCCCGTCTGCTGGTTCTCCCCCCCCCCCCCCCCCAATGCCTGCAGTGGCTGGAACTGGGCTCAGCTGAAGCCAGGAGGTGAGAACTCAATCCAGGTCCCCAATGTGAGTGGCAGGAACCCGATTGCTGAGGCTATGTCCCCTGCTGCATTAGCAATTGGGAGCCGGACATCAGATTCCAGCACTTCTACGCAGGAGACAGGCATTCTAACCAGTGTCTACACTGGAAGGCCAAAGCCTACCCTTTCTCTGTTCGTATGGTATGAGCAGCCCCTGCCTGGAGTGCTCGGGAAATGCTGACGTGTTACCTGTGTGAACATGTGGTTAGTTCTAAGGGAACTTGGCTAAATGGCTGCTCCCTGTTGTTTGTCTTGCTGTGCCTGGTGTATTTCACCTAACGTAATGACCTCCAACTCCACCCACTTTGCTGCAAATGTGAGGATTTCATTAAGTGTATGGCTGAATAGTATTTATCTGTGCACATATACCGTATTTTCTGTATTCTGTTGGGCATGAATGGCCAGCGAGGTTGACTGCCCACTTATCTTGGCCATTGTGAACACTGCCGCAGTGAACAAGGGAGCACAGGTATCTCTTCGGTAGGGAAGTTTCGTTTCCTTCAAGCACACACCCAGAGTGGACAGCTGGATCACATGCTAGATCTATTATGAGGAATACCCATGCTTTCCTTCAAAATGACTGTGCTGAATTACATTCCAAGCAACAGTGGACTCTGCCATAACTGGCGATGTACAGTCCTTTTGGTAACAGTCGTTCTAACTGGTGTGAAGTGGTACCTCGTGGTGTATTTTCTTGAGGACTACTGATACTCAGCATTTTTTCATGGATTGCTGACCACTTGTGTTTCTCTTCTGAAGCGTCTGTTCCGATCCTCCTGCCAACCTATGACAGGACTGGTTTGTTTCATTGTTTTTTGAGTTTCTTTACATATTCTGGATGTTAATTATTGTTACTTGAATTGCATGCAAGTATTTTCTTCCATTCTGTTGGTTGTGTCTTCATTCTGTTGATTATTTCCTTTGCTCTGCAGAAACTTGTTAGTCTTACCGCTTGGTTGAACCCTGGTCACTTGTGCTATCAGCAGTGAAGTAGGACGTCAGTGAATGAGCAAGTGAGAAGGTGATTGTAGGTTGATTCTGTTTCATTCAGAAAGTAAAGATACTGAAATTCCTACACCTGGTAGAGGAGGTGGGCATTCAGTAAAGGACTCAAGGACAGTCTGTGTTCAGACCCCAGTTTTTAGGGATGTGAGTATGGGTCGCCCATTTTTTCTGCCTTCCTGTCTTTTCTGAGAAAGTGTGGGTGGGGGTTTCTGTATGCCGAATTCCCTTGAACAAACCGCTCTGGACAATACTGGCCATCAAGGTTCTTGCCTACTTGAGAAGCAAGTGAGTCCTTCAGTCCAGTGGTCAGAGCCTTCTCAGGCCAGCTGTGTCACTCCCTCCAGTCTATGAATTCCCTTTTGTAAAGGACAGCTAAGGAAACCTTGGGCTAAGACAGACTGGAGACTGGCCCCTGCTTTCAGGACTTGGTTCTTTGTTCCACTGCACATAAATGTACTTTCTCTAAAACTCTGCATTTCCTTCAGCCCCTCTCACACATATAAGGTAATAACTGCATAGTTGCCTTAACACTCACCCCAGAAGAGCAGTAACCTGTAATCTTACAAGGATATATGGATGAAGATCTCATTTCTCTGTCTTCGTTAAGCTGACATATGGGTATAGAGGTGTTTATGGGTATTCTCTCTTCGTCTATCCTACGGGGTTTGAGGGTGGCCTTGGAAAACATTCTTATGTAGTCCAGAACTGGTCACATTGTGTGGTGGGATACGCTGAAAGTTCTGCCTCAGCCGTCTGGAGTCCTTGGTTCTGTTAGAGTCAAAATAGAAGAGAGCCTAAAGGATACACCTTATAAAGAGAAACAGCAAGAGCATAGATTTTTTTTTATTAAGATTTTACTTATTTATTAGAGAGGCAGTTATAAACAGAGAGAGGAAAAGACACAGAGTTCTTCCATCCACTGATTCACTCCCCAGATGACCACAGTGGCTGGAGCTGGGCCAATCTGAAACCAGGAGCCTGGAGTTCTTCCTAGTCTACCACGCAGGTGTACAGGCCTAAGCACTTGGGCCATCCTCCATTGCTTTCCCCCTCTGTCAGCAGAGAGCTGTATCAGAAGTGGAGCAGCCAGGATACAAACGAGTGCCCATATAGGATGCCAGCACCACAGGTGGAAACTTAGCCTACTGTGCCACCGCTCTGGACCCTGAGCGTGGACTATATATGGCCATGGAAGAGCAGTAGCCAGAATTTCCATGACCAGATGCTGGGCCAAAAAATTCAGTCTTATTTCTCCTGGTCCTGGAGTTGGCTGGTCTTTTCCAAGAAAGTGGGAACATGGTTTTTTACCTGTCTAGTTTGACCCAAAAATATTTTTGAAGCTAGGCACAGACACTTGTTGGGTCATAGCTAGTATGTCTGGTTTGAAGGCCAGGGTTTAGCAAAGCACAAATTAATATCTACCTAGCTGTCTTAAGTTCCTACAGCCTTTTGATAGTCTTCTGCTTTTGCTATATGTCATCTGCAAGCAGGTGTAATTTTACTTCTCTTCCTTCTATCTTTTTGCCATTGTTCTCTCTCGCTTAATTTCTGTGGCAAAAACTTCCAGCGTTGTGCTGAGTAAGACCAGTGAGAATGGAAATCCTTGTTTAATACCAGAAATGGTAGCAAATATTTCAGCTTTCTCCCATTCAAAATTATATTGACTGTGGGCTTGTCATATATAGCCTTTAGTTATATATAGCCTTTATAGTTATATTTAGCCTTTTTAGTTATATATAGCCTTAAATTTTGAATTTTGTCAAATAATTTTCCTTTCTCTGAATTTCTTTAGATGGCCATATGATTGTTAAACCTTACTCTGTTGATGTGATTTATTATGTTTGTTGGTTTACATAAGTTAAACCTTCCCTGCATTCCTAGAATATATACCTCTTGATTATGATTTATCTTTTTAAGGTATTAGTGAATACAGTTGGCTCATATTTTACTACAAATCTCAGCATATACGTTTGCTAAGGATATTATTCCATAGTTTTTATTTATTTGTTGCTATATCCTTGTTTGATTTTGGAATCAAGCCAATTGTAGCCACATAGAATCAATCTGGAACAGTTTCTGCCTTTTCAGTTTTTATTTTTTTTAAAGATTTGTTTATTTGAAAGGCACAGTTAGAGAAACAGGGGAGTGGGGGAGGCACAGTATCCTTCATCCACTGGTTCACTCCCCAAATGGCCACAATGGCCAGGGCTGGACTTACCTGAAACCAAGAGCCAGGATCATCTTCTGAGTCTCCCACATGGGTGCAGGGGCCCATGTACTTGAACTATTCTCTGCTGATTTCCCAGGTGTATTAGCAGGGAGTTGGATCAGAAGTTGAGTATCCAGGACTGAAATTGGCACCCATAGGTCATACTGGCGTCACAGATCAGCTTTACCCATTACCCAATTCTTCTGAAATAGTTGAAGAATTCGTGTTAGTGCTTTCTTAAAAGTCTGATAGAATTCAGTAATGAAGCCATCTCTCTCTGGACTTTTCTCTGCTGGGGGTATTCTCTCTCTCTCCTGCTCTCTCTCTCTCTCTCTCAAGATTTCTTTATTTGATAGGAGAGAGAGAGAGATCGTCTATCTACTGGTTCACTTGCTGGGGACATTTTATTGCTTATTCAATTTCATTATTCATCTATCCAAGTTTAATATGTCTTTCTGATTCAAATTTATTATATATTTTGAGAAATTTATCCATTTCTTGTTTTTTTGTGTGTGTGTGTTGGCTTGTAGTTATTCATAATAGTCCCCAATGATGATTTGCATTTCTTTGGTATTAGTTGTAATACCTCAGTTTGCATCTGTGATTTTATCTGTTTGAGTTTCCCTCTTTTAAAAAAATTCCTCTGTTTGTTAATTTGGTTCATCTTTGGAAATAATTCATACTTAATTTCATTCATCTTTGCTATTTATTTTAGCCTCTGTTTAACTTATTTCTGCTCTGATCATTGTTGTTTCCTTTTTTTTTTTTAAGATTATTTATTTGAAAGTCAGAGATACAGAGAGGCTGAGGCAGAGAGAGAGAGAGAGAGGTCTTCTATCTGCTGGCTGTTCCCCAAATGGCTGCAGTGGGTGGAGCTGTGCCAATCCAAAGCCAAGGGCCAATAGCTTCTTCTGGGTCTCCAACATGAGTTCAGGGGTCCAAGGACTTTGGCCACCTTGTACTGCTTTCCAAGACCATAGCAGAGAGCTGGATTTTAAGTGGAGCATCCAGGAATCAGATGGGCGTCCATATGGGATTGCTGGCACTGCAGGCATTGGCTTTACCCGCTACCTGCTACACCACATCGCCAGCCACTGTTGTTTCTTAATGTCTACTTAATTTAGATTTGGTTTCTTCTTACTTATTTAGGTTCTTGCAATGTATTATTAGATTGTGTACATTTTTCTCTGTCTTGCTGCAGGTGCTTTATTGCTATAAACGTCTCTCTTAGTACTTTTTACAGAATCCCATAAATTTTGGTGTGTTGGGTCTTCATTTCCATTTTATCAAGGGAATTTTTTAAACTTGCCTTTAGTTTTCAAGCATTGGCACAGTTTTTAGAGTATCTTTTGTTACTGATTTCTGCTTTTATTCCATTGTGGTCAGAAAAGATGCATGATATGATTTTGATTTTTTAAAAATGTATTTAGACTTGTTTTCTAGCCTGATGTATGGTCTAGTCTAGAAAATGTTCCATGTGCTAATGAAAAGAATGTGTATTCTGTAGCTTTGGGATGCAGTATTCTATAAATATTTATTGGGACCTTTTGGACTATACTGGAGTTTAACTCTGCTGTTCCTTGATCTTTGTTTAATTATGTCCATTGGTAAAAGCCAAGATGTTGATGTCTCTTAGCAATAGTTTTTGTAGCTTATCTCTTCCTTTAGATCTAATACAGTTCACTTTATAAAATCAGATGTTGTGTCTTTAGATACAAATAGGTTTATAATCTCTTTAATCTTTTTGCTGAATAGATCCCTTGCTCACTATGTAATGACCTACTTTGTCTCTCTTTATAGCTTTTGTTTTAGGTCTATTTTGTCTAAGTTTAGGTACTCATCTCAACTTTAGTTTTTGTGTGCATGGATTAACTTCATTCATCCAGATGCATTGTCTCTGTGTGTCTAGATAGATGAATTGAATTTGGATCGTAGTTTTTATTCACACAGTCTATATCTTTTCATAGGTCAATTTAGAAAATTCACATGCAGAATTCTTAAACAATGACTTGGTCCTGCCATTTAAAATTATTCTTATTTATTTTCAGTATAATTTTTATTTTTTATAGTAGATTTTACACTTCCATGTGTTTCTGGAATAATGGTTATCTGTCTTTAGTCTCTGTATGTAGAACTCCCTTGAATATCTTCAGTTACCCCGGGTCAGTGGTGATGATTCTCGGATCTTCTGCTTGACTCTGAAAATCTGTATTATCCCTCATTAATGAAGGATAGCTTTGCTGGGTATAAAATTCTTGGTGGACAGTCTTTTTTTCTCTTTTAGAACCTGGAATGTAGCATTTCATTCCTTCCTGGCATCAGAAATTTCTAGAATTTGGCTAATGAGGATTCCGTTAAGTGTGACCTGTTGCTTTTTGTTGCAAAGATTAGAAGACTGTCTTTACATTTAGTATTTTTAAAAATTTTTACTATAATGTGTCACGGTAAAGCTCTTTTCTAGGCATGTCTTTTTGGATGGTCTAAGCATGGATGTAGATTTCTTTGTCCAGATATGGGAAGTCGTGAGCTTTTATTTATTTTAATAGGTTTTCTATGCCTTTATTCCCCCATTCTCCCTCCAAAATCCCCACAGTTCAATTATCTGAAAGGTTTCAGGGTCTGTCTGTATTTTGTAAGTTTTCCACTCCACTCTTTGTTTTCTAAATAGGATATTTCAAAAGACCTGTCTGAAAGTTCAGATATTCTTTATTCTGCTTGATTTAGTCTGTTATTGAGATTTTCAATTATATGTTTTATGTGACTTAGTGAGCTCTTCATTTGCAAGATTCCTGTTTGATTTTTTATCAAAATCTATATTTCTTTGTTGAATTCCTCAATAATTTCATTAGTTTTTCTAAGTTTTCATACAAACATACCCTATCTCTTTGAGCAACCTTATAATAATTGCTTTGAATTCCTTGTCATACACTTTATCAATTTTGCTTTCTTCTGATACTATTCACAAAGAATTCATTATTGTGTTCCTCTGGGATGTCATATGGCCTTGGTTTTTCATACTTCCTGTATCCCTACATTGATGTTTGTGCATCTGGAGATAAATGACTTTTGTGGGGAAAGGATTTCTGGTGTCAGTTGGTAGTGTATTTTGGCTCATGGAGACACCAACCCACAGTCCCACAAGGGACACTCAGGTACCCACATTGGCAGGGAGGTAGCCTGCATCATAATACTGTTTGCTCAGAGTTCCATTGGCATCAGTCCCAAGTTGATATGCAGTGTCAGTATCATGCTGCCTGCCTACCTCTTCTTTCCCCCAAACAATTGTTTTCTCTGTGTTATATTCCCCTAAGCCAGCGGAAGAATACAGTCCTGTGACCACTAATGCTACAATGCTAGGTCAAACCTGGAGCCCACAATGGGCTTAGAACATCATAGTGCTGTGTATGGTCGTGGCCCACTGTGCTATTGGCTGCCTACTACTGAGGTGGCCATGCGTCCTAAGACCATTGTAATCAATCTTCCTGCTTTCTTACTGTAGCTTTGCTTGTTTGTTTATTATACTAAAAGAAATTACTGCAGCCTCTCACTTGGTTGTCTTAGCTTTGGTTGAGATGGCTTGGTGAGTGAACAGCTGTTTAAATCAGCATTTCACTGACAATACCTACTTGGCAGCTTCTTCCTCCACCTGCAAAGACTCCCATGGTTGGTCCTTTTCTAAATAAGTAATGATACATATAAAAGCTCTATATATGTATGCACTTCTGAAGGCAGTAGGCTTCTGACCCTTTGGCCACTTTCACTAAAATCAATTCTTGGTCTCTGTTCCTGCAGCACAACTCATGGGAACATACATCACACGTTCTAAGTCACAATCCAATCTAGGAAAGTAGTGCTTGTTTTCTGCGAATGTGTCCAATCACATAACACTCTGTCCCCTACACCCAACTTACTTAGGATTGTTAGGCTGTTTCTGTGAGAATCTATCTGTGGTGTTTGTGGCAGACCTTCCATGGCATGACACACTGTGGAAAGAAATAGAAATAACTGACAATAAACATAGATTTTTTTTCTTGTTGAATTACCTGCATTTCCAAATAGTTTTGTGGCACTACCATGAGATTTCCAATCCTTTTATTAGTGGATGGGACTGGACCCTGAAGCCCTAGTGTAATGAGCTTTCCAATTTGATAGTGATTTTGCTTTCAGCAACTTATTGACGAAGTCGTAAAAGACCCAGGATTTTAAAATGACCCTTGATGGTGCTGCTGTGAGAATGCACACTGCATATCCTAAGCAGAGGGAGTCAATGGCCATTGCTAGGTGGCATTTGTTTGGTGGAATATCTGAAGCCATCCCTTAGAAAGGTATGGAAAATGTTTTCAGATCTACTTCTAGAAAAAAAAATTGTATTTTCAGCTAGACAGCAGGTCAGCTATAGTACATTTTCCTATACGGATAACTTCTTCTTTTTTTTTTTTTTTTTTTTGCTGATGATTGACATACAAGAATGCAAATGTGCATGATCCTCTATGTGCTGTGTGATACACACAAATACCCGCATTTTATAAACCAACACGTGTGGGTGAACTTTTTGTGAATCTATGAGTACTTGTTCCTATGTTTGTCCCCGTGATAGAAAGGGCAAAAAAGTCTCGTAGAATTCTGAGGAAGACTTAAAATGTTCCAAAATAGTAGTATTGACTTAGACTATGGATGTGCAAAGTAAATGAATGGAGAACACTTTGCAAACAAGATGGACTCAGAGCTGCCTGTCAGAGCCAGCAGGCAACTGTTTTCTAGCCCCTTCACCTGCACACAGCATGGCCCTGGAATATCCTGACTTCCTGGGGAGGCTCAGTATTCTCCAGCTGAGTATTGAAGTGCTTCATGTGTGTTAGGCAAAGGTATTGAATGTACAGCAGAAAGTCAGAGTTGGCCAAAAGATCCAGGTTAGAAGAGGGGCACCAGTCAATGCCTCCTCAGCACTTCATCTTCAGGCACCTATGGAGAGCAGAGTAAGAATAGGAATTGCCGAGTAAGGGCGTATCTGACAGGTGCCACATGCCTTGGTGTATTCCTTGTCAAATAACTAAAGGAGGAAATGATGTATTTCCTCAGGGCAAATACTTTTGACTGCAATACATATCCAAGGCAAGCATTTAAAATTTGTGATATGCTTAACCTTGGCATATTTCAACAAGATTAAATATAAGTAGAGTATATATTGGGTAGCACATTAAAGACCCTTACAAATGGAAGCTTTGAAGTCGGTTTGAGAATGTTCACTAGAAATGGAAGTAAATCTGCTTTCTGCTATGCTATTGCAAGAAGGTAGCACAAAAGACATCTTACTCAAAATGAACTGCATATTAGGCCATTTTAAAATTCAGAAACCCGTACAAAAGGTCATTCTTCATCCGTCAAATGCTAACTATGTAGTGACTTCTGTATAATTGTTGTATAGTAAATAAGGTTCTTTGAAGGAGAATTGTGAATTTTACCGTTGATATGATACCGTGGATATATGCTTCATTGTAGTATGTTGCAGTAGCTATAAGTTATGGGTACATTATGGGAACTATGTGAACAACAGAAACATACACAGGTTCTGGGCAGTAAATGAAGACCAAACAGATCATCTTATTGGTTGAGAAGGGTCTTCCAAAGAATTCTCATGACTTTATTTTCATTTTCCCACAATCTCCTCATATGCCTACTAGTGTTATTAAAATACTCTTGAGAATAAATTTGCTATCATTCACAAAATTAGCAGTTGACTTAAGATGAAACCGTGAACTGAAAGCCAGAAACGTGGCTTTAAATGATAACTGAAGGCTCAGGCCACTTGCAATCCTTTACTCTGTGTTTGGGTGTGTATTATTTATGCTATTTATTATGCACAGCCTCTGTATCAGCTCTTCAGTGGAGAAACTCTGTCGTCTCTTCCCAAAGCCGTGACTAGGTGTAAGACAGCCTGCTCCTGTACCCACAGCACTGGCTCTTTGAGACTTGTTCAATCTCAGCCAATAGGACTGAGACTTATGGTACCTTTTTAATGGCTTTATGATTTTTTTTTAAATTACTGAGACTTTCATTATGAAAATTCTCAGAACTTTCCAAAACATAAGAGGAAAGACACTGAAAAGACTGGGATTTTATTGCATTTTGCCCCTCAAGTCTCAGATTTCATATATGGAAACAATTTTTCTGATCACTGAAGTTTTTTGCTGTTGAAGATACAGCATAAAATGTATTCACACGTATTCCGAGTGCTATACATTGTTGAATGGGTATAACTATTATTATATTTAGCCCTTGACTTTGCCACAGAAATAAATTTTCTGGAGTTTGTAACTTGAGATTGACACAAACTAAGGCTCAAGATAGTTTCCAATAAGCACATTTCTCAGGTGTGTTATTGTTATTCCACCTGTTGTCCTGTACCTACCTCTGATTGATCTAACACTCTCATTTTATATGTAAGTACTAGGAATTCTGCTATGTTATGGTAGATGCCAACTGCTACCCAAACCCTTTCTAAACCCCTTTTCTGGATGACAACAACTGATTCACTGTGTCTTTCCTGAGAAGGTGCATTCTATGTGCTCCCGAGGCAGCCCCGAGTACTCTTTTTCTGACATTTCCTGATGTGTGTTCCAGAATTTTCTTAGGAAGCACATCTTGTTCTTGAATTATTTACTAAATCTCATGTTCCTTCTCTTGCCTTGGCACACAAGCTCTTTATTAAAAAATAAGTTTATTTTCATATACTGAAAAGGCAGAGAGAGAGAGAGAACTTTCTACCTGCTGATGCATTTTCTCTGAATGTTCTCAATAGCTAGGGCTGAGCCAGGCTGAAGCAAGGAGCCCGGGACTCCATTTGGGTCACCCACATGGGTGGCAGGCCACCTTCCACTGCTTTCCCAGGCACATTAGCAGGGAGCTGGTTCGGTTGGTAATCAAACTGGCACTCCATATGGGATTCAGGGATTGCAGTTGGAGGCTTACCCCACTGTGCCACAATGCCCACTGCAGGTATTGGCTTTTGAAAGCCAGACTCCATGTTGGTGTATTCTTCTACTCGGGATGCTGTGTTCTCCAGCACTGCACAGTGAGCGTGGAAGAGTGAGTTTATGTGGGAATGTGGTTCCTTATCTTCATTTTCCCTGATATGTCTGCCCCCAAGCAGTGCTCTGCGTTTGTATTCATTTTCAGTATATTACAGTGGCTCTCCTAAAGTGTGGATTAGCCTACTGCAACAGAAACCCATCTCTTTGTGGTGGTGTCTTAGAGCAAAGAGAAATCTCCCCCCACCGTTCCGGCAATGCTCCTTTTCCGAGTCCTCTGTTGGCTGCTCTGTTTGCTTCTTGCGATGCTGCATCAGGCATTGCATTCCTTCTATTTGTTTCGCCAATTCCTCTCTTTCTGTTACATTGAATTGAGATAACTTTCTAGTCTCTAATTCAGATCCAGATCCTTCCCTGTAACAGTGGACCTGTTGACCCAACCTAGGATGATAAACCTGAAGACCTAAAAAATCTCCTACTCAAAATGTCCAAATATGGTGTCTTCCCCTCTGGCCTCACCGCCTTGCCGGTTGTTCTTACTTTTCAAACTCTGCCAGAGAATGACCAAATATCCCATCTAAGACACCTGAGACGCACTCTGGCTGGCGCTGGGTGCAATTCTTAACTCCGTCTCTTCTGTCCCTTACACCCAACGCTACCATTGATGTATCTCTGCAATCCATTCACCTTCCTCTGCTCTTCTACTTGAAGCTGTTATCACCGCCTTCAGAGTCCACCAGTGTCCGATACCTACAGTATTGCCTTCCCAAGGAGCGGGATCCACTCACCTAGGGGAATTCTTGAAGACTCATACTGATTGGGTTTGTGATGAAGCTCCTCTGCCCAAACGTCTACCTCGAGGTACCTCCCACGCATAGAGTAATAGAGTGAAAACACTTCTGCTTATCACACTCAACTTGTGTGGCCACTGCCTCTTCACTCCTCAGCTTCCTCACTCAGCATCTCCCCCTGGCTGTCATCACGGTGCCTCTTGGTCCTGGAACACACCTTGTATGTCTTGAACTCGCTGCTCCAGGCTCACTCTGCCCCACAATGGGGCTGCATCAGCTCCGCCTTGATCAGGTCTCATACCCCACCTCACTCCGTACTCAGAAGTACTCCCTGGGCATGCTGCTTTCTCTCACAGTTCTTACTTTAAACACATCTCATTCTGGAGGCTGGCACTGTAGCCCAGCAGGTTAAGCCACTGCCTGTGATGTCAGCATTCCACATCCCTTCTAGGTGCTGGTTCAAGCCCTGGCTGCTCCACTTCCAATCCAGCTCCCTGCTAATCCACCTTGGAAGGCAGAAGAAGATGGCCTGAGTGACTCCCTGCTAGTCACGTGGGAGACGTGGGTGGAGTTACTGGCTCCTGGCTTCTGCAATTGTGGCCATTTGGGGAGTGAAACACAGATTGAAGACCTCTCTATCTCTTCCTCTGTCACCCTGCCTTTCAAATAAATAAACTAAATTTTTTAAAAACTCAAGTTCTTTAAAGCTGTTTCTGTCCAGTTGGGCCCACATTTATGTGTGCTTCTTACCTTATTTCTGTCACATTGGCATTGATTTTTTTTCCTTTAACACACTTACTGGGACAGCCCAATACAGACACTTCATTATATCTGCAGATGCATTTGTATAATTACGTGCTCATTCATCATTTTGGGTACACATATCTTACTTCCCAACTCAAAACACATAGATTTTATATGAACATGCTCTCATACATTGCTTAGTGATTTGTTGTACTTAACATCAAAATCATTGGCTTATAATTTAAGAAAGTCACCATGTTTCCATCTTAGCAAGGGCATCCGTAAGATGATGACAAGTTTATGAAGTGAGCACTTGGCCTTGCATTTTTGTCACAGAACTTTGTTAGAAATCAAGAATAAATTTTAATGATAGCATAATTACAACTTCACACATTTTCTCCCTCTAGAATTCAGAATCTCCATCTAGGGACTGTACAATATAATCAATCTTAAGTACTCCAGGAACCCTTGCTCACGTCCCTGAGATAAATTACTGATTTTTCTTCCCGTGGGCCTTTCATGATATGAACTCATGCAGTTGTAGATTCAGAGTGATTCACGCAAGTGTGCGTGGCTAGTCACAGTGAAAATCTGTACGTGGTCTCTTTTTTTCTGCTCAGTGTAATGCAAATCTTCTCTGTTATGTTGAATAATTTGGAAATTTTATTTCCCACTTTCCAGAAAAAATATGGGAGAGATGATTCAAGCTGGGGTAGATGGGAACTTCCAGTTGACTGCTGGAAGCTCCTAAGAGTAAATCCATCAGAAGCTTCCTGTTAGGGCACAGTGCTGAGTGTTCTCATTTCCTCTTTGGCAAAGAGGTCGATGTGTCCACTTGGCAGTATCTCAGAGCCCACGAGAGGTTACAGTATTATTCTCCACCTCATAAGACACATTAGGACTTTTATTGAAGCAGCACAGGTCCTTGATGTTTTCTGCTTTCCTTTGTGGAGACGATGCAGAAAAATGCTTGCTAAACCAAAAGTAACTTGCACACTTCAGCCCACTTTATGTATTTTGCGTGTTATATTTCCTATTGCACGTGGTATTGGAGCTATGTAGAAAGATGAGAGAATGCTAAGATATCTTCATTCTACATCAGTCATTGATTATACAAGCAATGGAAATAGTACATATGCTTTACATAAAAATTATGTCTTCCTAAATTTCTGAATTGGCTGCATATGATAATTTACTTAGCATTTGGATTGACAGGTGCTTTTCATTTGAGGCATGAGAAAGGTATATGAATTCTATAATAGCCAGCGTGTTGTTTAAGAAAAAAAAGCTTTTTAAAAAAAAGTCCTCAAGCACAACACAAGGAAGAAAGTTTTCAGGTTTCTTTGTTATGCGTACAAGAAATACTTTGAACCAGTGAGGAAAATCAGGACAAAAGAAGCATTGCTTTGGGTCTCTACAGAGAGGACTGAGCTGGGTGAAGATCAGGAAAATAACTAAGATAAGAACCCAGGCAACATAGTCTGCACTTGCCTGCAAGACAGGCGACCTGGAGTCGCTGTCCTCAGAGCCTGGGGAGAAACAGAGGCGCCCCGTGCCCTTTGCCTAGAATTGCTGATTATAGCTGCATGCTGTGTCAACACACTGGAGTAATTCATTCTGCATAGAGGAAGAGAAGTACCATCTTACCACTCTTCGACAAGGATGATCAGGAAAGCAAATGTCTAGAATTTCTTCCAAAATAGGATTGCTCTATCTAGTGTGATACATCTGAGAGTTCTTGTGAATTTTACGTGAATATGGAAAATGTTATTATAAAAGCATTGTTTCCTTCAAGCACACATTTCTTCCCCATTTTTTAAATATGTTTTTTAAGACTTATTTCTTTGAAAGAGTTACACAGGGAGAGGAGAGGCAGAGAGAGACAGACAGAGAGGTCTTCCATCCAGTGGTTCACTCCCCAGTTGGTAGCAATGGCCAGAGCTGTGACGATCTGAAGTCAGGAGCCAGGAGCTTCTTCCGGGTCTCCCACATGGGTGCAGGGGCCCAAGGACTTGGGTCACCTACTGCTTTCCCAGGCCATAGCAGAAAGCTGGATCGGAAGTGGAGGAGCCAGGACTTGAACCGGCACCCATATTGGATCCTGGCACTGCAAGTGGCGGCTCTCTCTGCTATGCCACAGTGCTGGCCCCTTTACTTCATCTTTATTTTAATATGCTTTCCTTTCAAACCTTCGCACCTTTATCAGTTACTTTTCCAATGCTGTCAGTTCATTGAATGACTGGCCTAGATTATGGATGTTGTTTTTCACAGTGCATATTCATAAGTAGAACTTTTGAACCTGCCTTGTTCCAGACAAAATCCTAAATGCCACAGGTGGGTATTTTGCACAGCAGTTAAGATGCTCCCTGGAGTGCCTGATCTCCTCTCAGCCTGCCTGGGCTCCAGTTCAAGCCAAACTCCTGACTGCAGCGTCCTGTTAATCCACACCCTGCAAGTCGGCAAGTGATGGGTTAGGCGATGTTTCCTTGCCACCCATGTGGAAGAAAATGGATGGAGTTCCGAGCTCCTGGCTTCAACCTCGCCCAACCCTGGGAATTAAAACAGTGGATGTGAGATCTTTGTCTCTCTGCCTTTCAATTTAGTAAGATAAGTAAAAATAAAAGTCCTAAATACTGTGCAGGCAATTTTAGTTCAGAGCTCCCGTTCATTTTTTTAAGATTTATTTATTTATTTATTTATTTGAAAGGCAGAGTTACAGAGAGGCAGAGAAAGAGAGAGAGAGATCTTCCATCCACTGGTTCACTCTCCAGGTGGCCGCAGCTATGTGGATCCAAAGTCAGGATTCAGGAGCTTCTTCTGGGTCTCCCACATGGGTGCAGAGGCCCAAGCACCTGGGCCATCTTCTACTGCTTTCCCAGGCCACAGCAGAGAGCTGGATTGGAAGTGAAGCAGCTGGGACTCGAACTGGCATCCATATGTGGTGTCAGCACTGCAGGCCGCGGCACTAACCTGCTTTAACCCAGCGCTGATCCCATTCTTAAATCTGAGTGTTGGAAACGGCACTGCATGCTTTGGCTTTGCAGCTTCTCCTGTTTGCGGTACATACTCTGCACATGTTGTGAGACCATTGTTTAGGAGTGAACCTAGAATTCAAGGTTAATTCTTTGCTCTATGCCTTATTAAGTATACAATAGTTCTCATGTCTTTTTTTTTTTTAAAGATTCATTTATTGAAAGGCAGGGTGACAGGAAGACATCTTCCACCTGCTGGTTACTCCCCAAATGACCACAATGGCTGGGACTGGGCCAGACCACCGCCAGGAGTCTTGGTCTCCCACATGGAGGGCAGGGGCCCAAGCACTTACGCCATCTTCTGCTGCTTTTCAGACACTAACCGGGAGCTGGGTTGGAAGCAGAGTGGCCAGGAGTGGAACCAGTGCTCTGATGCAGGCAGAGGGCTGACCCATTGTGCCAGGATGCCAGACGGCCGTGTCCTGATGGGCGATTTACTCACTGGCTGTAGGATGGCTCAGGGAAGGGCAATTGCTACATTTGTTGCTAATGCAAATTTTCATAAAGGAAGGAGGCCGGAGAAGCGATCAGTGTGGCTGAGTCTGGTTTTGTATACTAAAGATAACGGATTGTCTGAAGAAGATTGTGGAGTATCTGGTGGCATTTTGTAGAAGGTGAAGTGACTATAAGCAGCATTTTGAGATTGTGGGAAACTCGAATGTTTCATCATCATCAGGTTTGTTCCTCACGATCCTCACTGCCGACTTCCAGACGACTCGGGTCTCCCTGTGCTGTCCACTTGTGTCGTCTTTTTCAAATCTTCAGCCTCATTTGAGTTCTCAAATCCTATCCATGTTCAAGCCCCAGTATTCGTGCTCTGTGCTGCACGCATGAGAGACCTTTATGGCTAAGTAAGTGTCCACGTTTGAGACCCTCTTTGTCTGACAAATTGTGGGTGTGTGGAGGTGTGTGGGTGTGTAGGCATGCGTGGAGTGTGGAGGTGTGTGTGGGGGTATATTCAGGTGTGTGGGTGTGTGTGCAAGTGTGTGGAGGTGCGTGTGGGTGTATTCAAGTATGTGGGTGTGTGTGCAGGTGTGTGGGTGTGCAGGCATGTGTGGGTGGGTGTAGAGGTGTGTGTGTGTGGAGGTGTGTGGGTGTAGAGGTGTGTGGGTGTATGTGGAGGGGTGTGTGTGTAGCTGTATTGAGGTGTATGTGAGTGTGCAGGTGTGGAGGTGCATGTGGGTGTGTGTGCAGGTGTGGGTGTATTCTCATGTGTTTGTGTGGAGGTGTGTGTGTGTGTATTTAGGTATGGGGGTGTGTACAGGTGTGTGGGTGTGTGTGTAGGGGTGTGGGTGTGTGTGCAGGTGTGTGGAGGTGCATGTGGGTGTATTCAGGTGTGTGCACGTGTGTGGAGGTGTGTGGGTGTGTGTGCAGGTGTGTGGAGGTGCGTGTGGCTGTATTCAGGTGTGTGGGTGTGTGTGCAGGTGTGTGGAGGTGCATGTGTGGGTGTGTGTGCAGGTGTGTGGGTGTGTATGGAGGTGGGTGTGGGTGTATTCAGGTGTGGGTGTGTGCAGGTGTGTCGAAGTACATGTGGGTGTGTGCAGGTGTGTGTGCAGGTGTGTGGAGGTTGGTGTCAGTATATTCAGGTGTGTGGGTGTGTGTGTGTGTGTGCAGGTGTGTGGGTGTGTATGGAGGTGCATGTGGGTGTGTGCAGCTGTGTGGGTGTGTCTGCAGGTGTGTGGAAGTACATGTGGGTGTGTGCAGGTGTGTGGAGGTTGGTGTCAGTATATTCAGGTGTGTGGGCGGGTGCACACACCAGGCCCTGCACTGACCTCTTGTTCCTCTCATCAGTCCTTCCAAGGCAGGATTCGCATGATACTGTGGCCTTGCTTGCTCAGTACTAAGACGCTGCAGGCTCTTTACACCGATTTTTAACCGAGTTATTTCTAAGGCAAGGGGAGGTTGGATTATGCATTTTCTTAAGCTTTTATTTATTTATTTATTTAAGAGAGTTACAGAGACAGACAGAAAGGTCTTCTTTTTTTTTTTTTTAATTTTTTGACAGGCAGAGTGGA